>NW_027150392.1:1488845-2233267 GCF_031143425.1 Pleurodeles waltl
AAGAAACAGGGAGAATCATGAGCACTGGAGCCTGAAAGTATGGACCAGTCAGCTCCAAAGATGAGAGGTAGCAAGGGTAAGAAATTACCTCCTGGCCAGGACTCATGTCAGTCTTCTCAGGGAGATGATCTGACACCTTGTGAGGAATCTGCATTAGAGGAGCTTGGTGCTGATACAGCAGAGCTCTTGGGTGCAGGGAGGCCCTCCACGGAAGAACTGAGTTTGGAGCAGAAATCTTGCCCCTCTCTTGAAAGCCTCAGGCAGCAAGTTGCTGCAGAGGAGGTAAAGGGTTGTCAGTGGACCTAACCGGGTCTGTTGGAGCAATGGGCTTCTATGCTTTGAGGCTAGAGACCCCAAGCCTTGTGCCACCAGGAGGTGGGTCATCCCACAGAGGTTTAGGGAGTTCTTATTGACTTTAGCCCATGACATTCCCTTTGAAGGAGATCTTGGGGAAAGCAAGACTTGTGACAGACTCGTCCCACACTTTCACTGGCCCCATATCTCTGAGGACACAAAGGAGTTTTGTCACTCCTGTGTCACCTGCCAAGCCAGTGGCAAGACAGTTGGCACTACAAAGGCTCACTTAATTCTACTTCCAATGGTTGGGATACCCTTTGAGAGGGCAGGGATTGACTTTGTTGGTCCCCTTGACCCTCCTACAGCATCAGGAAACAGATTTATTCTTGTGGTGGTGAACCATGCTACCAGGTACCAAGAAGACAATCACCTTAGGTTCATTACAACCCCCGAAGTGGCCAAGGCGCTCCTGAGAATCTTTTCCAGGGTCAGCTTTCCTAAGGAGGTTATATCCGACTGAGATGCAGACTTCATGTCTGGATACGTCAAAGCAATGTGGATGAAATGTGGTGTAACCTATACATTTTCCACTTTTTATCATCCACAGGGAAATGGGCTAGTTGAGAGAGTCAACAAAACCCTAAAAGATATATTTGACTATGTACTAGGCCTGCGCTTTCGAGTGGAAGAGAACATGAAGAAGGCTTCCAAAAACCCTGAGGCCAGCTAAGAGCTTCAAAAGCAGTGGCATGAGCAAAAGGCTGCAATGACTGTTTACCAGCCAGGACAATGTCGTTGTTGGACTCTCGCTCCTAGGCAAGACTGCTGGTTTAGGGATGACAGCACTTTTGTTTGTAGGCGACTAGGCCAATCCTACCAAGTTGCAACTGTCGGCCCAACCCTCGCCGGCTCCCACGCAGTACCTCACCAAAAACCCAAACAGTAAAAGGTGATTTCTGGCAGCCTCATGCATGGACTCTGGAATGCGACACCTTAGGGGAGTTGTGATGGAACGGAAGTTACTCTTTTCTCACGTTAGCAATAAGTCTCACTTACACACAGGCAATAAAGGAGATGCAATAAAGTTTTCAATAGGTTTATTAAAAATACTGCAATCTACAATAAAATGAATGTGCTGCAAGTATTAGGACAATGAACAATGCAAGAAGCAGAGTTGTAAAGATGAGAGTCATGAATACAAAGACCTCCACCATCTTGCAATAATCGTGAAATGTAAAATACCCTAGAACCCAGCATGGAGAACCTAATCTCTAACCTAACGAGAGCTGGATGTGATTAACCTAATCTGCCAGTACCAGGTCCATGAGAAGCGCCCCCCAGCTCTGTTACCTTGGCATGAGATCTCTAGATCAGACTCCGTGGTGACACGAAGGCTGGGTCTGCATCAAAGCGATGTGCAGCATAGATTGCACCAGTACCATCTGGTAGGAATCCCTCCAATAACCTTGTCTGTGTGAGGTATATTTATACAGATCTTTATGACCTCTGACGCAGGTATTTTCCCAAGCAATAGATAAGGGGCCAGGCTTGTGACGGCATTTATGTGAACAATTCCCACAAAAAGTACATTATGTTCCTGTCATATGTAAGTGGGAAAGGGACATGATGTGAATACCTACGTCCATCACTTGGTTTTGACGCTGATAGTGACGCCTTCACCGAGTGACACTGATAACGTAAAATCAAAACATTTCACTAACTATAAAAATTGGTAGCCATTTTAAAAGAAATAATAAAATAAATGGGCTAAGACAAAGCAGGATACGTAGGTTAAAAGTCACTAGTTGATGGAGGCACAGGCCTGCAAGCCTGAAGGCTAAGCTAAACTCCTAATTCCCATTAAAACTAAGTAGGATCTACTACAACAGAAAGTGTGGGTCTTAGAGCCTGTTGTCCAAGAGCACTACCAGACATGTGGAGTGGCCCTCACACAATTGTAAAGCAGAACAGTGAAGTCTCCTATCTAGTTGACCTGGGCACTCCAAGAAACCCCTACAGGGTGCTTCATGTGAACTGCCCTAAGCCTTACTATGACAGGGCTGACATGAGCTTGCTCATGGCCACTGATGAAGGACAGGAACGAGAGAGTGACCCTCTCCCTAACCTTCTCTCCCACAACCCTGTTGATAGTTTAGTGGACGGGGTAGTCTTTGCAGTTTGCCTCTCTGAGCAATAACAAGCTGACTGCATACAAGTTCTCAGTCAGTTCTCTGAACTCTTTTTTCCCTGACCCCTAGTCAGACCACCTGGTTGTTGGAGGCTGGCCTGGTGTGTGGGGGGTACCTTTGGTACTTACACCTTATACCAGGTCCAGTTATCCCTTATTAGGCAGTGTCTAGAAGTCAGACTCTCTAGAAGTAGCTGTGGATGAGCAGCCAAGGCTTATCTAGGAGACATGCAAAGCTCATGCAATACAAATGTAGTCACACAGTACTCACACACATGAAAGAAAAAAGGTACTTTATTTTGGTGACACAAATACCAAAAATACCATAGAGACTATTCTCCCTTAGGAGGTAAGTAATCCACAAATGATATACACTAGTGTGCAGAAATAGACATAAAACTGCTAGAAAACAGTGCAATTAGGGAAAATCGCAATAGTTAGAAATGGGCCTAAGGGGAGCACAAACCATGTACTAAGAAAGTGGAGTGTGAAAGTTGGCCCTCCACCTAGGCAAGTGTAGTGTGTAGAGGGGAGCTTGGAGTACTACAAAAGCCCAAAGGTATGTACCACAACCCACCCCAGCGACCAGGAAAGCAGGGATAAATCACAGTAATTTTCTCAGAACACACAAAGAAACAAGAAAAAGAAGTATGCAATACCTAGAAGAGTCTGCAGTACACCGACAGTGGATTCCTGGACAAGAAGGCCTGTGGAAGAAGGGGACAAAGTCCAAGAAGCACAGGAGAGTCCAGGAAGAGCAGGAGCCCCTGCTAACCCGGATGAAGGTGCAGGACGAGAACTACCAGTGGAGAAGAAAAGTAAGTACTGCACCCAAGAAGACAAAGTCGGGTTCCTGGAGGGTGGAAGTGATGTCCCACGCCCGATTGCAGTCGGGTTTGTGTCGTCGGAGTCCGCCAACAAGCCTTGGCACACGCAAAGCTCGCGGTTAGCAGAAAATGGCACTGCCGGGGACCAGGAAAGACCAGGTGAACTCTACCCAGGAAGGGGAATCAAAGAGGGCCCTTAGCCCCCAGAACACCAGGTAGTGCATACAGGAGTCCCACAGGACGGGGACAAGAAAGATGCAGAAGAGGCGCACGCAGCACCACTCAGCAAGCTGTGCATCACAGGATAGAGTACTGGGGGCTGGAGCTACAAGATGCATGAAAGACTTGGAGGAAGGATGCCAACAAGCCTTGGCAGCAGCAAAAGACGCAGTGCACGAGGGTACTGCCTTGCATGGGGAGGCAAGATCTTACCTCAACCAAAGTGGTACAGCTGGAAAAGAGGACTGTTGGGGCCACTTCAGTCCACCACCCATGATGCAGGAACCACGCTGCTCAGCAGGAGAGGGGATCCACAAAGCCGGTCGTCGTTGCAGTTGGTGCCTGCAGAAGCAGGGGTATGACTCCTTCACCCCAAGGGAGATTCCTTCTTCCTTCTGATGCAGGCTGAAGACGGGCTGTCTTCAGAGGATGCACGACCAAGAAACTGCTGCAGTTGCTGGCAAGAACAGAAGATACAGTGTTGCACAAGGCATCTTGCTTTGTTGCAGCTTGTAGGTTCCTGGAGGGTCCAGATGCAGATTCTTCAGTGAGAAGTTGAAGTGGAGGATGCAGAGGATTCCTGCTGGAGTCTTGCAATCGTAATCTGACGAACCACCCAAAGGAGAGACCCTAAATAGCCCTGAAAGGGGATTGCTCACCTAACCAGGTAAGCACCTATCAGGGGAGGGCTCTGACATCACTTGCTGGCACTGGCCACTCAGATGCTTCCAGAGTTCCCTTGTGTAGGAAAGTACCATCTTGCCTGGCATGTTACCCCCATTTTCACTGTACGTATGTTTGTTTTAGCCCCTGTGTCACTAGGATCCTGCCAGGCAGGACCCCAGTGCTCATAGTATGTGCCCTGTATGTGTTCCCTGTGTGGTGCCTAACTGTATCACTGAGGCTCTGCTAACCAGAACCTCAGTTTTTATGCTTTCTCTGCTTTCTAAATTTGTCACTGCAGGCTAGTGACTAAATTTACCAATTCTCATTGGCACACTGGTACACGCATAGAATTCTCTTGTATATGCTACTGAGGTACCCAGGGTATTGGGGTTCCAGGAGATCCCTATGGGCTGCAGCATTTCTTTTGCCAGCCATAGGGAGCTCAGACAATTCTTACACAGGCTGCCACTGCAGCCTGAGTGAAATAACGTCCACGTTATTTCACAGCCATTTTTCACTGCACATAAGTAACTTATAAGTCACCTATATGTCTAACCCTCACTTAGTGAAGGTTGGGTGGCAAGTTATTTAGGCCCTCATTTTGACTTTGGCGGGCGGCGGTCGCCGCCCGCCAAAATCTGGCCGCCGAATGATCGCTCTGCGGTCAAAAGACCGCGGCGGCCATTCCAACTTTCCCGCTGGGCGCCCTCCAAAAGAGCACCCGCCGGCCCAACGGGAAAGCCCCTGCAACATTGAAGCCGGCTCCGAATGGAGCCGGCGGTGTTGCAGGGGTGCGACGGGTGCAGTTGCACCCGTTGCGATTTTCACTGTCTGCAAAGCAGACAGTGAGAATCCTGCTGGGGCCCTGTTAGGGGGGCCCCTGCACTGCCCATGCCAGTGGCATGGGCAGTGCAGGGGCCCCCAGGGGCCCCACAACACCCATCTCCGCCATCCTGTTCCTGGTGGGTTTTACCGCCAGGAACAGGATGGCGGGAAGGGGGTCAGAATCTCCATGGCGGCGCTGCAAGCAGCGCCGCCATGGAGATTCAGCCCAGCCGGGGGAAATCCGTCGGGAAACCGCCGGACCCGGCTGGGCGACCGCTGCTTTACAGCCGCGATCAGAATAGCAATGGAAGCACCGCCAGCCTGTTGGCGGTGCACCCTGGCACTAGCCAAGGTGCCCCCACATCGTTCAGGGCAAATTCCCCGAACTTTGTGAGTGCGGGGACACCATTACATGTGTGCACTATACATAGGTCACTACCTATGTATAGCGTCACAGTAGTAACTCCGAACATGGCCATGTAACATGTCTAAGATCATGCAATTGTCACCACAATACCATTCTGGTATTGGGGGGACAATTCCATGATCCCACGGGTCTCTAGCACAGACCCGGGTGCTGGCAAACTGCCTTTCGGGGTTTCCACTGCAGCTGCTGCCAACCCGTCAGACAGAATTCTGCCCTCCTGGATGGTGCCCATCTCTGCTTAAGCCAGTCTACACCAGTTCAGCAATCCCCGAGCCCTGCTCTGGCGCAAAACTGGACAAAGGAAAGGGGAGTGACCACTCCCCTGACCAGTACCTCCCAGGGGAGGTGCCCAGAGCTCCTTCAGTGTGTCCCAGGCCACTGCCATCTTGGATTCAGAGGTGTTGGAGACACACTGGACTGCTCTGATTGGCCAGTGCCAGCAGGTGACGTCAGAGACCTCCTCTGATAGGCTCCTACCTCTCTTGGTAGCCAATCCTCCTTTCTTGGTAGCCAAACTTCCTTTTCTGGTTATTTAGGGTCTCTCCCCAGGGGTATTCTTCAGATAACGAATGCAAGAGCTCACCAGAGTTCCTCTGCACTTCCCTCTTCAACTTCTGCCAAGGATCGACCACTGACTGCTCCAGGACGCCTACAAAACAGCAACAAAGTAGCAAGACGACTACCAGCAACATTGTAGCACCTCATCCTGCCGGCTTTCTTGACTGTTTCCTGGTGGTGCATGCTCTGGGAGTCATCTGCCTTCACCCTGCACTGGAAGCCAAGAAGAAATCTCCAGTGGGTCGATGGAATCTTCCCCCTGCTAACGCAGGCACCAAAAGACTGCATCACCGGTCCGCTGGGTCCCCTCTCATCCTGACGAGCGTGGTCCCTGGAACACAGGCGCTATATCCAAGTGACTCCCACAGTCCAGTGATCCTTCAGTCCAAGGTTGGTGGAAGTAAGTCCTTGCCTCCCCACGCTAGACTGCAAACCTGTGTACTGCTTGATTTGCAGCTACTCCGGCTTCTGTGCCCTTCTCCAAGGATTCCTTTGTGCACAGCCTAGCCTGGGTCCCTAGCACTCCGTCCTGCAGTGCTCAACCCTCTGAGTTGGACTCCGACGTCGTGGGACCCTCCTTTGTGACTCTGAGCCAGCTCCGGTTCACAAATCTTCTAAGTGCCTGCTCCGGTACTTCTGCTGGTGCTGCCTGCTTCTGTGGGGGCTCTCTGAGTTGCTGAGCGCCCCCCTGTCTCCTCCTCCTCCAAGGGGTGACATCCTGGTCCTTCCTGGTTCCCAGCAGCACCCAAAAACCTCTACTGTGACCCTTGCAGCTAGCAAGGCTTGTTTGCGGTATTTCTGCGTGGGAACACTTCTGCAACTTTCAGCACGATGTGGGACATCTTCCATCCAAAGGAGAAGTTCCTAGTCCTCTTCGTTGTTGCAGAATCCTAAGCTCCTTCCATCCGGCGGCAGCTACCTTGCATCTTCATCTGGGGTTTCCTGGGCTCCTTCCCCCCCCGGACACTATCTCAACTCTTGGACTTGGTCCCCTTGCCTTGCAGGTCCTCAGGTCCAGGAATCCGTCTTCAGTGCTTTGCTGGTGTTTGTGGTTTTTGCAGAATCCCCCTATCACAAGTATTGTGTCCTTTTGGGGTAGTAAGGGTACTTTACTCCTACTTTTCAGGGTCTTGGGGTGGGGTATCTTGGACACCCTGACTGTTTTCTTACAGTCCCAGTGACCCTCTACAAGCTCCCATAGGTCTGGGGTCCATTCGTGATTCGCATTCCACTTTTGGAGTAAATGGTTTGTGTTTCCCCTAGACCTATGTTCACCTATTGCACCTTATTGGAATTCTACACTGTTTGCATTACTTTTCTTACTATTACTTACCTGTTTTGGGTTTGTGTACATATAACTTGTGTATATTACTAACCTTCTAACTGAGGGTACTCACTGAGATACTTTTGGCATATTGTCATAAAAATAAAGTTCCTTTATTTTTAGTAACTCTGAGTATTGTGTTTTCTTATGATATTGTGCTATATGATATAAGTGGTATAGTAGGAGCTTTGCATGTCTCCTAGTTCAGCCGAAGCTTCTTTGCCATAGCTACCTTCTATCAGCCTAAGCTGCTAGAAACACCTCTATTCTACTAATAAGGGATAACTGGGCTGGCACAGGGTGTAAGTATCACAAGGTACCCACTATAAGCCAGGTCAGCCTCCTACACCTGCCAACCTTTAATCCAAGATGGCAAAACCCAGGGACCCTCTGGAGGAGCTCTGAGCACCACCTCTGGGGTGGTGATGGACAGGGGAGTGGTCACTCCCTTTTCCTTTATCTAGTTTTGTGCCAGAGCAGGGACTAGGGGGCCCTGAACCAGTGTAGACGGGTTTATGCAAGGAGGGCATCAGATGTGCCCTTCAAAGCATTTCCAGTGGCTTGGGGAGGCTACCCCTCCCCAGTCTGTAACATCTATTTCCAAAGGGAGATGGTGTAACACCCCTCTCCCAAAAGAAATCCATTGTTCTGCCTTCCTGGGCTCGAGATTCTCTAGCAACAGGAGGGCAGGAAAACTGTCTGTGAGGAGGCAGCAGCTGGGGCTGCCTGGAAAACCTCAGAAGGCTAAAATGGCAATACTGGGGATCCTCTAAGGAGCCCCCAGAGTTCATGGGATCATACAACCAATGCTTGCAAAAGCCTTGGGGTATGATTCTAACATGTTTGATACCAAACCTGCCTATGTTCGGAGATACCATTGTGTAGCTGGACATAGGTAGTGACCTATGTCCAGTACATGTGTAAAATGGCATCCCAGCACTCAATAAGTCTGGGAAAATGGGCCTGGTGTTCGTGGGGCCACCTCTGCAAATGTAGGGGTGCCCTCACACACAGGTACTTTGCACCCTGCCCTCAGGGCTGGAGGGCCTGCTATAGGGGTGACTTATAAGTGACCTGGTGCAGTGAAAATGGCAGTTAAAGGGTGCTTGCACCTTTTCACCCAGGCTGCAAAGGCAGTCCTGCAGAAACCTTTGCATGGGCTCCCTATGGGTAGCAAAATATATGCTGCAGCCAATAGGGATCCCCTGGAACCCCAATGCCCTGGGTATCTAAGTACCATATACTAGGGACTTATAAGGGGGCACCAGTATGCCAATTGTGAGTGAAATTAAGACTTTTGAGCGAAAGAGCATAATCACTGGGGTCCTGGATAGCAGAATCCCAGTGAACACAGTCAAACACACTGACATCAAACAGAAAATGGGAGTAACCATGCCAAGAAAGAGGGTACTTTCCTACACTGGTGTGCCCATGATGTGGACACAGGTGATAGTCTGCCTGTAAAGAGTAAAATCCACAGGCAGCCTGACTATGTCAGAGATTGCATCTGGGCAGAAGTCCAAAAGATGCTGGATTTTGGGGTAATTCAGCCTTTAGATAGCCCTGGGCTAGCCCACTAGTCCTTGTGCCAAAACCTCACTCCCAGGTTGGAAAGAGAGAAATTAGGTTTTGTGTAGACTACAGAGGCCTCAATGCATCAACACTACTAATGCCCATATAGTTCCTAGGGCAGATGAGCTGATAGATACTCTGGACTCAGCCAAATACCTGAGCACTTTTGACCTGACAGCAGACTACTGGCATATCAAGCTAACTGATGCTGCCAAGCCTAAAACAACTTATTCACTCCTGGTGGGCATTATCACTTCACAGTGATGCTCTTTGGTTTGAAAAATGCACCTGCCACATTCCGGAGGTTGCTGAATCATGTCTGCCAGGCTTGGAAGACTAGAACAGCATATCTAGATGATATTGCTGTCTTTAGCTCCACCTGGCAGGATCACCTGGTCCACCTAAGGAGTGTACTTGAGGCATTGAAAAAGGGAGGTCTCAGTATCAAGGCTACAAAATGCCAGAGTAGATAGAGTAAAGTGGTTTACTTGAGCCACCTGGTAGGTGGAGGCCAAGTTCAGCCCCTAGACCCAGGTCAGAGCTTTTCTGGGCCTTACTGTGTATTACAGAAAATTTATAGAAGGGTATGGCTCCATTGTAGCCCTCCTGAATGATCTTACTTCTAAAAAGATGCCTAAAAAGGTACAGTGGACAGTTAGCTGCTAAGAGGCCTTTGATACTCTGAAAAAGGCCATGTGCTCAGCTCCGATTCTCAAAAACCCAGACTATTCCAAACAATTCATTGTCCAGACTGATGCTTCGGAAATATAAATAGGAGCAGTACTATCACAACTAAATGAAAAGGGTCACGATCAACCTGTGGCTTTTATCAGCAAAAGGCTGACCCCCCAGAAAAAAGCATTGATCAGCCATTGAGAGGGAGGCCACTGGGGTCTGGGCCTTGAAGAAGTTGTGGCCATACCTGTTTGACATTTGCTTCATTGTTCAAACAGACCAGAAGCCCCTCCTATGGCATAAATAGATGAAAGATGAGAACCCCAAACGTTTGAGGTGGTCCATTTCCCTAAAGGGCATGGACTTTTCAGTGGAACATAGACCTGGAAGTGACCATGCCAATGCAGATGGACTCTCCAGATATTTCCACTTAGATATTGAAGACTCAACTGGGCAAGTTAGTCTCATTAGCTTTCGTTTGGGAGGGGGTTATGTAGGAAAGTGCCATCTTTCTAGCATAGTTACCCCCACGTTTTGCCTGATGTCAGTGGGTTTAGACTATAGTTCACTGGGATCCTGGTAATGACTTTGTTCTCTCCCCTGAATTTTGTTGATGATAAACTTCTTACACCCACAATTGGCATACTGTTGCACCCATATAAGTCCCTAGTATATGGTGCCTAGGTGTCCAGTGCATTGGTATACCAGGAATCCCCCACGGGCTGCAGCATGTATTGTTCCACCCATGGGAGCCCATGCAAACTGTGTCTTCAGGCCTGCCATTGCAGTCACCACCTAACCTGGCCATGGCACTTATACACTATAAGTCACTGTAGGAGGCTGGACTGGCTTGTAGTGAGTACCAAGGGGTACTTGCACCTTGCACCAGGCCCAGTTATCCCTTATTAGTGTATAGGGTGTCTAGCAGCTTAGGCTGATAGATAATGGTAGCTTAGCAGAGCAGCTTAGGCTGAACTAGGAGACGTGTGAAGCTACTACAGTACCACTTAGTGTCATATGCACAATATCATAAGAAAACACAATACACAGTTATACTAAAAATAAAGGTACTTTATTTTTATGACAATATGCCAAAGTATCTTAGAGTGTACCCTCAGTGAGAGGATAGGAAATATACACAAGATATATATACACAATAGCAAAAATATGCAGTATAGTCTTAGAAAACAGTGCAAACAATGTATAGTTACAATAGGATGCAATGGGGAAACATAGGGTATATGGGACAAACCATATACTCCAAAAGTGGAATGCGAACCACGAATGGACCCCAAACCTATGTGACCTTGTAGAGGGTCGCTGGGACTATTAGAAAATAGTTAGAGTTAGAAAAATAACCCTCCCCAAGACCCTGAAAAGTGAGTGCAAAGTGCACTAAAGTTCCCCTAAGGACAAAGAAGTCGTGTTAGAGGAATAATGCAGGAAAGACACGAACCAGCAATGCAACAACTGTGGATTTCCAATCTAGGGTACCTGTGGAACAAGGGGACCAAGTCCAAAAGTCACAAGCAAGTCGGAGATGGGCCGGTAGCACCCGGAGAAGTGCCAGAAAAAGGCACTACGAGGATGCGTGAAACGGTGCTCGCCGAAGTTGCACAAAGGAGTCCCACGTCGCCGGAGACCAACTTAGAAAGTCGTGCAATGCAGGTTAGAGTGCCGTGGACCCAGGCTTGGCTGTGCACAAAGGATTTCCACCGGAAGTGCACAGGGGCCGGAGTAGCTGCAAAGTCGCGGTTCCCAGCAATGCAGCCCAGCGAGGTGAGGCAAGGACTTACCTCCACCAAACTTGGACTGAAGAGTCACTGGACTGTGGGGGTCACTTGGACAGAGTCGCTGGATTCGAGGGACCTCGCTCGTCGTGCTGAGAGGAGACCCAAGGGACCGGTAATGCAGCTTTTTGGTGCCTGCGGTTGCAGGGGGAAGATTCCGTCGACCCACGGGAGATTTCTTCGGAGCTTCTGGTGCAGAGAGGAGGCAGACTACCCCCACAGCATGCACAAGCAGGAAAACAGTTGAGAAGGCGGCAGGAGCAGCGTTACAGAGTTGCAGTAGTCGTCTTTGCTACTATGTTGCAGGTTTGCAGGCTTCCAGCGCGGTCAGCAGTCGATTCCTTATCAGAAGGTGAAGAGAGAGATGCAGAGGAACTCGGCTGAGCTCATGCATTCGTTATCTGAAGTTTCCCCAGAGACAGAGACCCTAAATAGCCAGAAAAGAGGGTTTGGCTACCTAGGAGAGAGGATAGGCTACTAACACCTGAAGGAGCCTATCAGCAGGAGTCTCTGACGTCACCTGGTGGCACTGGCCACTCAGAGCAGTCCAGTGTGCCAGCAGCACCTCTGTTTCCAAGATGGCAGAGGTCTGGAGCACACTGGAGGAGCTCTGGACACCTCCCAGGGGAGGTGCAGGTCAGGGGAGTGGTCACTCCCCTTTCCTTTGTCCAGTTTCGCGCCAGAGCAGGGGCTAAGGGGTCCCTGAACCAGTGTAGACTGGCTTATGCAGAATTGGGTACCTCTGTGCCCAACAAAGCATTTCCAGAGGCTGGGGGAGGCTACTCCTCCCCTGCCTTCACACCATTTTCCAAAGGGAGAGGGTGTCACACCCTCTCTCAGAGGAAGATCTTTGTTCTGCCATCCTGGGCCAGGCCTGGCTGGACCCCAGGAGGGCAGATGCCTGTCTGAGGGGTTGGCAGCAGCAGCAGCTGCAGTGAAACCCCAGGAAGGGCAGTTTGGCAGTACCAGGGTCTGTGCTACAGACCACTGGGATCATGGAATTGTACCAACAATGCCAGGATGGCATAGAGGTGGCAATTCCATGATCATAGACATGTTACATGGCCATATTCGGAGTTACCATTGTGAAGCTACATATAGGTAGTGACCTATATGTAGTGCACGCGTGTAATGGTGTCCCCGCACTCACAAAGTTCAGGGAATTGGCTCTGAACAATGTGGGGGCACCTTGGCTAGTGCCAGGGTGCCCTCACACTAAGTAACTTTGCACCTAACCTTTACCAGGTAAAGGTTAGACATATAGGTGACTTATAAGTTACTTAAGTGCAGTGTAAAATGGCTGTGAAATAACGTGGACGTTATTTCACTCAGGCTGCAGTGGCAGGCCTGTGTAAGAATTGTCAGAGCTCCCTATGGGTGGCAAAAGAAATGCTGCAGCCCATAGGGATCTCCTGGAACCCCAATACCCTGGGTACCTCAGTACCATATACTAGGGAATTATAAGGGTGTTCCAGTAAGCCAATGTAAATTGGTAAAAATGGTCACTAGCCTGTTAGTGACAATTTGGAAAGAAATGAGAGAGCATAACCACTGAGGTTCTGATTAGCAGAGCCTCAGTGAGACAGTTAGTCACTACACAGGTAACACATTCAGGCACACTTATGATCACTGGGGCCCTGGGTTACCAGGGTCCCAGTGACACATACAACTAAAACAACATATACAGTGAAAAATGGGGGTAACATGCCAGGCAAGATGGTACTTTCCTACACAACCCACCCCCCCCCAAACGAAGGACAATAAGACTAGCCATGACCTGATGAGTCTTCATTGTCTAAGTGGAAATATCTGGAGAGTCCATCTGCATTGGAGTGGCTACTCCCAGGTCTATGTTCCACTGTATAGTCCATTCCCTGTAGGGATATGGACCACCTCAACAATTTAGGATTTTCACCTTTCATTTGTTTTAGCCAAAGTAGAGGTTTGTGGTCTGTCTGAACAATGAAGTGAGTGCCAAACAGGTATGGCCTCAACTTCTTCAGAGCCCAGACCACAGCAAAGGCCTCCCTCTCAATGGCAGACCAACGCTTTTCTCTAGGGGTCAACCTCCTACTAATAAAAGCAACAGGTTGATCCTGGCCCTCAGAATTAAGTTGTGATAGGACTGCCACTACTCCTAATTCAGATGCATCAGTCTGGACATAGAATTTTTTAGAGTAACAAGGGCTTTTCAGGACAGGTGCAGAGCACATGGCCTGCTTCAGCTCCTCAAAAGCTTTCTGACAGTTTGCTGTCCATAATACCTTTTTAGGCATTTTCTTGGATGTGAGGTCATTAAGAGGGGCTGCAATGGAGCCATAGTTCTTAATGAACCTCCTGTAATACCCAGTGAGGCCTAGGAAGGCTCTCACCTGAGTCTGAGTGGTAGGGGGAACCCAATCAATAATTGTTTGGATTTTCCCCTGAAGTGGTGCAATCTGTTCCCCACCAACAAGGTGTCCCAGATAAACCACCTTACCCTGCCCTATCTGGCACTTTGAAGCCTTGATAGTGAGGCCTGCCTTTTGCAGGGCCTCCAAAACTTTCCATAGGTGGACCAGGTGATCATCCCAGCTGGAGCTAAAGACAGCTATATCGTCCAAATATGCTGCACTGAAAGCTTCCAGCCCTTGCAGGACTGTGTTCACCAACCTCTGAAAAGTGGCAGGTGCATTTTTCAAACCAAAAGGCATTACAGTAAACTGGTAATGTCCTCCAATGGTAGAAAATGCAGTCTTAGGTTTAGCATCTTCTGACAATTTGATCTGCCAATACCCTGCAGTCAAATCAAAAGTGCTTAGATACTTGGCAGATGCCAGTGTATCTATGAGCTCATCTGCCCTGGGTATAGGGTGAGCATCAGTTTTGGTTACCAAGTTGAGACCTCTATAGTCTACACAAAACCGCATTTCCTTCTTTCCATCTTTGGAATGGGGTTTTGGTACCAGTACCACAGGAGAAGCCCATGGACTGTCAGAGTGCTCAACCACTCCTAGTTCTAACATTTTCTGGACCTCTTGCTTTATTCAGTCCCTGACATGGTCAGGCTGCCTATAGATCTTACTTTTGACAGGTAAACTGTCTCCAGTGTCTATAGTGTGCTAACACCAAGAAGTGGTTCCTGGCACAGTAGAGAAGAGTTCAGAGAATTGATCTAGGAGATTTATGCAATTATCTTTCTGCTCAGCAGTAAGACAATCAGCCAAAACTACACCTTCCACAAGAGCATCTTGTTCTGTGGAAGAGAAGAGATCAGGTAGAGGATCACTGTCTTCTTCCTGTCCCTCATCAGTTGCCATGAGCAGGGTGAGATCAGCCCTGTCATAGTAGGGTTTCAGGCGGTTGACATGGAGCACCCTAAGGGGACTCCTGGCAGTGCCTAAGTCAACTAAATAGGTGACTTCTCCCTTCTTTTCAACAATTGTGTGGGGACCACTCCATTTATCTTGGAGTGCTCTTGGGGCCACAGGCTCCAAGACCCACACTTTCTGCCCTGGTTGGTACTGAACCAAAACAGCCTTCTGATCATGCCATTGCTTCTGGAGCTCTTGGCTGGCCTGAAGGTTTTTACTGGCCTTTTTCATGTACTCAGCCATCCTTGATCTGAGGCCAAGTACATAATCCACAATATCCTGTTTAGGAGCTTTTAAAGGTTGTTCCCAACCCTCCTTTACAAGTGTGAGTGGACCCCTAACAGGGTGTCCAAAAAGAAGTTCAAAGGGGGTGAAGCCCACTCCTTTCTGGGGTACCTCCCTGTAGGCAAAAAGGAGGCATGGTAGAAGGATATCCCATCTCCTGCGGAGTTTTTCAGGGAGACCCATAATCATGCCTTTGAGAGTTTTATTAAATCTCTCCACCAGTCCATTTGTTTGTGGATGATAGGGTGTTGTGAACTTGTACGTTACACCACACTCCTTCCACATGGCTTTAAGTATGCAGGCATGAAATTGCTTCCCCTGTCTGATACTACTTCCTTTGGGAATCCCACCCTGGAAAATATTCCCAGGAGGGCCTTTGCCACTGCAGGTGCTGTAGTGGTCCTTAAAGTAATAGCTTCAGGATATCTTGTGGCATGGTCCACTACCACCAAGATAAATCTATTGCCTGAAGCAGTAGGAGGGTCAAGGGGGCCAACTATGTCAACCCCTACCCTTTCAAAGGGAACCCCAACCACAGGCAGTGGAATAAGGGGTGCCTTTGGGGTGCCACCTGTCTTGCCACTAGCTTGACAGGTTTCACAGGACTTACAAAATTCCTTTGTGTCCTCAGACATCCTAGGCCAATGAAACAATGGAACCAATCTGTCCCAAGTTTTCATTTGACCCAGGTATCCAGCTAGGGGAATGTCATGTGCCAGGGTTAGGAGGAATTTACTGTACTCCTGAGGAATCACTAATCTCCTGGCAGCTCCAGGTTTAGGATCCCTATGCTCAGTGTACAAGAGGTTGTCCTCCCAGTAAACTCTGTGAGAGTCACTGACATCCCCATTAGCCTGTTTGACAGCTTGCTGTCTGAGACCCTCTAATGTGGGACAGGTTTGCTGTGCCGCACTCAGCTTCTCTCTGGCAGGCCCCCCTTCACCCAAAAGCTCAGCAGTGTCTGCTTCCAGCTCCTCTGGTGTAGGTTCTGCACAGGGAGGGAATTCTTCTTCCTCAGAAGTAGAATCCACTGTAGAGGGAGGGATAGTAGGAAGTGGTTTGCTTCTACTAGCCCTAGCTTTAGGGAGCACTTGGTCCATTGTTCCAGGATCCAAGCTTCCCTGTCCTTTTTGCTTTTTGGCCTGAGCCCTTGTCAAAGCAAAAATATGCCCTGGGATGCCCAGCATTGCTGCATGGGCCTCCAACTCCACATCTGACCAAGCTGATGTCTCCAAATCATTCCCTAATAGACAGTCTACAGGTAAATCTGAAGCTACCACAACTTTCTTTGGACCAGTAACCCCCCCCCAGTTGAGATTAACAACAGCCATGGGGTGGCTAAGTGTGTTGTTGTGAGCATCGGTTACTTGGTACTGGTGACCAAGTAGGTGTTGTTCAGGGTGGACCAGTTTCTCTATGACCATAGTCACACTGGCACCAGTGTCCCTGTAGGCCTGAACCTCAACACCATGTATTAGGGGTAGCTGCTTGTACTTATCCATATTAAGGGGACAAGCAACTAAGGTGGCTAAATCAATAGCCCCCTCAGAGACTAACACAGCCTCTGTGGCCTCCCTAACAAGGCCAACCACAACTAAATTACCAAAAGTGAGCCCAGCTACTCCCTTGGATTGGCTATTAGTAGGTTTGCTCCCACCACCACTACTATTAGTAGGGACACTAGGTGTAGCAGTAGGGGTTGTAGTGGTAGGAGCAGTGGTGCCTTTCTTTGGACAACTGGGATCTGTTGTCCAATGGCCTTTTATTTTACATAAATAGCACCATGGTTTCTTTTCCTTGTTCTGATTAAAGGAGGATTTGGACCCACCACCCCCACCAGAGTGTTTTTGTGGGCCTGATGAAGACTCATTTTTAGATTTGTCCCCACCCTTGTCTGAAGACTTACCATCCTTCTTTTTGTTGCCATCTTTGTCACCCCCTGTATGAACTTTTCTGTTCACTCTTGTTCTGACCCATTTGTCTGCCTTCTTTCCCAATTCTTGGGGAGAGGTCAGATCAGAGTCCACCAAGTACTGGTGCAACAAATCAGACACACAATTATTAAGAATATGCTCTCTCAGGATCAAGTTATACAGGCTGTCATAATCAGTAACCTTACTGCCATGTAACCACCCCTCCAAGGCCTTCACTGAATGGTCAATGAAATCAACCCAGTCTTGTGAAGACTCCTTTTTGGTCTCTCTGAACTTTTTCCTGTACTGTTCAGTGGTTAAGCCATAACCATCCAGGAGTGCATTCTTAAGAACTTGGAAATTATTAGCATCATTTTCTTTCACAATAAGGAGCCTATCCCTACCTTTTCCACTAAATGATAGCCATAGGATAGCAGCCCACTGCCTTTGAGGGACATCCTGTATAACACAGGCCCTCTCAAGTGCAGCAAACCACTTGTTAATGTCATCCCCCTCCTTATAAGGGGGAACTATCTTGTGCAGATTCCTGGAATCATGCTCTTTTGCAGGATGACTATGAGGAATACTGCTGCTGCCACCATGGGTTTCTAAACCCAACTTCTGTCTTTCCTTCTCTAGTTCAAAAGACTGTCTATCCAAATCCAGCTGTTGCTTTTTAAGCTTCAGTCTGGTTTGTTCCACCCTCAACTTATTGAGTTCCCTCTCTAACATTCTGTCATCAGGGTTGGTGGGAGGGACATTCCTAGATACAGAGGGATGATGGGAATGAACAGAAGGAGACCTGTCCCTTACAGAAGCCACCCTAACAGCTTGGCTAACAGAAACATTACTACCAGTATGGTGAGAATAAATGCTTTTGCTATGATGTGAGACAACACTATTTGTATGGTGTGGCTCATCATCATTACCAACTATGCTAGACTGTCTAGTAATGGGCAGGCTAGGAAGTTTCTTTCCTGAATCTTTTCCTGGGGGAGTCCCTGAATCAGATTGGGAACTATTAGGTACTTTTTCAACAGATGAGGCCCCTATGGCCTTATCCTGTTCTCTACGCATGTTAAGTAACAGTTCTAAGGAAGGATTCTTCCCTACACTCAAACCTCTCTCTATACAGAGACTCCTTGCTCTTTTCCAGCTAAGGTTGTCATATGCAAGTTTGGACAGATCAACATTTTGGCCTGTGCCAGACATTTTTTAGAGAGAGTTAAAGTGATAGAAAAAGAGAAAAAAGTTTGTCAGAGCTTTTAGAAAGACAGAGAAAAAAAACTTTTAAAACTTTTTAGAACTTTTTGAAAGTTTAGAAGTACTTTTCAGCACTTAGAAAAGAGTGAAAAGAGGAAATGCAAAACTTTTTGGCTATGTGTATATACACTGACCTTGTTTTGTATATTTTTCTCTTATGAAAAGTACAATGACAAGAGTGGTAAGTAGTCTCAAAGCACTTATCCCACCACTGCACAACCAATGTAGGAGGCTGGACTGGCTTGTAGTGAGTACCAAGGGGTACTTGCACCTTGCACCAGGCCCAGTTATCCCTTATTAGTGTATAGGGTGTCTAGCAGCTTAGGCTGATAGATAATGGTAGCTTAGCAGAGCAGCTTAGGCTGAACTAGGAGACGTGTGAAGCTACTACAGTACCACTTAGTGTCATATGCACAATATCATAAGAAAACACAATACACAGTTATACTAAAAATAAAGGTACTTTATTTTTATGACAATATGCCAAAGTATCTTAGAGTGTACCCTCAGTGAGAGGATAGGAAATATACACAAGATATATATACACAATAGCAAAAATATGCAGTATAGTCTTAGAAAACAGTGCAAACAATGTATAGTTACAATAGGATGCAATGGGGAAACATAGGGATAGGGGCAACACAAACCATATACTCCAAAAGTGGAATGCGAACCACGAATGGACCCCAAACCTATGTGACCTTGTAGAGGGTCGCTGGGACTATTAGAAAATAGTGAGAGTTAGAAAAATAACCCTCCCCAAGACCCTGAAAAGTGAGTGCAAAGTGCACTAAAGTTCCCCTAAGGACAAAGAAGTCGTGTTAGAGGAATAATGCAGGAAAGACACAAACCAGCAATGCAACAACTGTGGATTTCCAATCTAGGGTACCTGTGGAACAAGGGGACCAAGTCCAAAAGTCACAAGCAAGTCGGAGATGGGCAGATGCCCAGGAAATGCCAGCTGCGGGTGCAAAGAAGCTTCAACTGGACAGAAGAAGCTGAGGTTTCTGCAGGAACGAAAAGGGCTAGAGACTTCCCCTTTGGTGGACGGATCCCTCTCGCCGTGGAGAGTCGTGCAGACGTGTTTTCCCGCCGAAAGAACGCCAACAAGCCTTGCTAGCTGAAAATCGTGCGGTTAGCGTTTTTGGACGCTGCTGAGGCCCAGGAGGGACCAGGAGGTCGCAAATTGGACCAGCAGAGAGAGGGGACGTCGAGCAAGGCAAGGAGTCATCTCTGAAGCCGATAGCACCCGGAGAAGTGCCAGAAACAGGCACTACGAGGATGCGTGAAACGGTGCTCGCCGAAGTTGCACAAAGGAGTCCCACGTCGCCGGAGACCAACTTAGAAAGTCGTGCAATGCAGGTTAGAGTGCCATGGACCCAGGCTTGGCTGTGCACAAAGGATTTCCACCGGAAGTGCACAGGTGCCGGAGTAGCTGCAAAGTCGCGGTTCCCAGCAATGCAGCCCAGCGAGGTGAGGCAAGGACTTACCTCCACCAAACTTGGACTGAAGAGTCACTGGACTGTGGGGGTCACTTGGACAGAGTCGCTGGATTCGAGGGACCTCGCTCGTCGTGCTGAGAGAAGACCCAAGGGACCGGTAATGCAGCTTTTTGGTGCCTGCGGTTGCAGGGGGAAGATTCCGTCGACCCACGGGAGATTTCTTCGGAGCTTCTGGTGCAGAGAGGAGGCAGACTACCCCCACAGCATGCACAAGCAGGAAAACAGTCGAGAAGGCGGCAGGATCAGCGTTACAGAGTTGCAGTAGTCGTCTTTGCTACTATGTTGCAGGTTTGCAGGCTTCCAGCGCGGTCAGCAGTCGATTCCTTATCAGAAGGTGAAGAGAGAGATGCAGAGGAACTCGGCTGAGCTCATGCATTCGTTATCTGAAGTTTCCCCAGAGACAGAGACCCTAAATAGCCAGAAAAGAGGGTTTGGCTACCTAGGAGAGAGGATAGGCTACTAACACCTGAAGGAGCCTATCAGCAGGAGTCTCTGACGTCACCTGGTGGCACTGGCCACTCAGAGCAGTCCAGTGTGCCAGCAGCACCTCTGTTTCCAAGATGGCAGAGGTCTGGAGCACACTGGAGGAGCTCTGGACACCTCCCAGGGGAGGTGCAGGTCAGGGGAGTGGTCACTCCCCTTTCCTTTGTCCAGTTTCGCGCCAGAGCAGGGGCTAAGGGGTCCCTGAACCGGTGTAGACTGGCTTATGCAGAATTGGGCACCTCTGTGCCCAACAAAGCATTTCCGGAGGCTGGGGAAGGCTACTCCTCCCCTGCCTTCACACCATTTTCCAAAGGGAGAGGGTGTCACACCCTCTCTCAGAGGAAGTTCTTTGTTCTGCCATCCTGGGCCAGGCCTGGCTGGACCCCAGGAGGGCAGATGCCTGTCTGAGGGGTTGACAGCAGCAGCAGCTGCAGTGAAACCCCAGGAAGGGCAGTTTGGCAGTACCAGGGTCTGTGCTACAGACCACTGGGATCATGGAATTGTACCAACAATGCCAGGATGGCATAGAGGGGGCAATTCCATGATCATAGACATGTTACATGGCCATATTCGGAGTTACCATTGTGAAGCTACATATAGGTAGTGACCTATATGTAGTGCACGCGTGTAATGGTGTCCCCGCACTCACAAAGTTCAGGGAATTGGCTCTGAACAATGTGGGGGCACCTTGGCTAGTGCCAGGGTGCCCTCACACTAAGTAACTTTGCACCTAACCTTTACCAGGTAAAGGTTAGACATATAGGTGACTTATAAGTTACTTAAGTGCAGTGTAAAATGGCTGTGAAATAACGTGGACGTTATTTCACTCAGGCTGCAGTGGCAGGCCTGTGTAAGAATTGTCAGAGCTCCCTATGGTTGGCAAAAGAAATGCTGCAGCCCATAGGGATCTCCTGGAACCCCAATACCCTGGGTACCTCAGTACCATATACTAGGGAATTATAAGGGTGTTCCAGTAAGCCAATGTAAATTGGTAAAAATGGTCACTAGCCTGTTAGTGACAATTTGGAAAGAAATGAGAGAGCATAACCACTGAGGTTCTGATTAGCAGAGCCTCAGTGAGACAGTTAGTCACTACACAGGTAACACATTCAGGCACACTTATGAGCACTGGGGCCCTGGGTTACCAGGGTCCCAGTGACACATACAACTAAAACAACATATATACAGTGAAAAATGGGGGTAACATGCCAGGCAAGATGGTACTTTCCTACAGTCACCCCTCTGTTAGGCCCTTCACCCCAAGGGCAGGGTGCACGTCCCTAAGTGTGAGGGCACCCCTTCATGAGCAGGGTGCCCCTACAGGCCCAGGCCAATTCCTGGACTCTCTAAGTGGGGGAAAGTCATCTTTACATATATAGTGGACACTGGTCAACACGAGTGGTCTAACTATATAATGGCTTCTCCAAACCTAGGCATGTTTGGTATCAAATATGTCAGAATCATGCAACTACACCGATTCCAATGTTAGTTGCATGATACCATGTACCCTGGGGGTTCCTTAGAGGATTCCCCAATTCTGCCTATGCAGCCTTACGGAGTCCAGCTTCCAGCCCACGCTCTTGCTGACCCCAGACACTGTCCTGCCCTCCTGCTGATGAGTCAGGCCGTAGAATCACAACAAAGGATTTCCTGCAAGGGAGGGGTGTGACCACCTCCCCCTGTGTATTAGGTGTCTAAGGGCTGGGGTGGGGTGGCCTCTGAGTGCCACCAGACTGCTTTGAAGGGCACTTTGGTGCCCTCTTTGCATAATCCGTTTGCACCAGTTCAGGAACCCCTGGTTCCCGCTCTGGTGCAAAACTACACAAAGGGTAAGGGAATGTCCACCCCCTGTCCAGCTCCTCCCCTACGGAGGTGCGCAGAGCTCTGCCAGATGGCCACTTAATTCCGTCATCTTAGAAACAAGATAGGCAGAGGCCACTGGGAGCATCTGACTGGTTAGACCAGGAACATGACGTCCCTGACCCCCTCTGATAGGTGGGTCACTTCAGAGAGTGACCAACCCCCTTTTACGGTTACTTAAGGGCTCCTCCATTGATGGATCCTCAGATTTGTCGAGAAAGACTCTCCAAGGAACTGTCAGCAAGACATCTTCTGCTCCTAGCCCCTGACACCGCTACTGGTCTGCTTTGGAACCAAAACAGGCCTGCTTCTGGTGGGAAGGCTCCCACTGCAACATTGTTTCTTCAGATCCTGCAAGAATTCTGCAACATCCAAGGCTGTGCATCCTCTAGGGTCACAAGAACTCTGTTTGCACATGGAAGCACAAAGGTGTGAATGAGTCATTCCCCTGCATCCGCAGGCATCTTAGGACAACAATGACCGGATGGTGGGGTCTTCTGTCTCACAATCATCCAATGGCTCTGCAACACAGGTAGTGAGTATGCGGCCTCCTCTGGGTCCTGCTTGTCTTCTAACCAACTTGGGAGACTGTGGACCTCTGCTTCTGCCACTGGACTGGAACCCCTGTGTACCGCAACTGCCGCTCTTGCCAAGACCTGTTGACCCTTCCTCCCGGAGATCTTCAGGTGCCAAGAAGCCCAGGCCTCCAGCATTGTGCAACTCGAAGATCAGCACCTGTGCTGCAACTACTGTGACGTGGGACTTCTATTTTTTTGTGCTGCTGAGGCCTCCTTGTGAATCCCTGTGTCCATCGCCTCTGGGTCACTCGTGGGGGCTCGATCGACTTCTGCTGGCCTTCCTGTATGCTGAGGGTTGTCCCTGAGTCCCCTTTCTGGGTAGAGTGTCCTGGACCTTGCTGGTCCCCAAAACTTTGCAAATACTCCTTCAGCTTCTGCATTTGCCAATGCTTATTTTTGACCTGACTGGTCACTGACCCTCCTGCAATCCGGTGACCATCGTGGGACAGCACGTAGGTGACTCCTGAGATCTTCTGCAGCTCCTGGACCACACAGCTGGACTACGTCTTCCACTGACTTGCAGGAACTTCACCTTCAGGATGGTGGGCATTGCCACCTGCACCACCTGGGCACTTCTAAGAGTACTAGACTCTGTCCCCTTCCTTTGCAGGTCCTCCATGCCTGGAATCCGTCCCTGTGTTCTACCGGCCTGGTCCATAGTTCGTGACAGCAGCTGGACAATCCAAGGCTTCCAGTGACTTTAGAGAGAGTCCTTTCTGCTTCCCTCTGCATCCGGGTCCCTGGTGCAGATACTCCTGTTTTCTAGGTATCCTTGGGTAGGGGCACTCTCCATCCATCTTCTTGTCGGCTGGTTCCCTTGGGGTCCACTAGGAAAGGTCATGAATTCCACAAACTCTAACCTCTATTGTCTGCATTAGCCTATGGAAAAACTGGGTGGGTAAATACCATGCACCTGGTTGCTGGGGACACTTACTGTACTTACCTCTGGTGTTTCTAACTGCCCCTAGCTAAACTACTACACTTATCTTGGTTGGAGTCCCTATTTCACATTCCACTTTTTTAGTATATGGTTTGGCCCTCCCATAAGGCCCTGCACATTTTTGTGCTATTTTTTATGATTAATTTGTGTGTGTATATATCTTCAAAGGGAGATATACCAATGAAAGTCTAGTAGTAGTGCTGTAATAAAGTATCCTTAATTTTTGCAACACTTGTGTGGTTCTTTCTTGTGAGTGGGTTAGAATGGCTACTGTGGTATTGTAAGTGCTTTAGATACCCCCTGGATAAGCTTTAGATGGTCGCCCCAGCTACCCCAAGAGAGCTTCTGCTCTCTGGACACCCATTTACTATCACTAAGGGTTGCCTGGACTCAGTATAGGGTGTCACGCCATAGGTGTACACCATAAGCTGAGCCAGCATCATACTCTCCCTTTACAATGTGAGCTACTGAAAGAGCACATTATCATACCCAACTCATGTAGGGCCCATGGTACAGTAACCTCTGAAGGGAACTCCTTCTAACACACTGTGCCTTTAGGACCCATGGTACTTTAAGCTCTGGGGGAAACTCCTCACACACCTAGCCAGTAGGACATGTGTCACTCTAGGATCTGCTTGGAGCCCTGTTGGACTCTGCCCTCTCTGCAGCCGTCCCCAAACCTTGTTTGCCTTCAGTGCCCTGTTGTCTGAACCAGGTTTTGTTGGCTTTTAGGAATCTGAGTACTTTACCACTGGTAAACAGCGCTAAAGTGCTTGAGCTCTCCGTTAAACATGCTAGAATTGCCTACACCCAATCAGCACATTTATTTTATTTGTAAGTTGCTGGTAAAGTGGTACTACATGCACCCAGGGCCTGCAAATTAAATGCTTCTGTTGGGCTTGTAACCTGTATTCTGCCACCAACTTAAGGCACCCTTTAAACGTGTCCTAGGCCTGCCATTGCAAGAGCTCCCTGCAAGAAACATATCAACACATGTCCGCACATGAATCTGCAAACCTACACCAGTGGGACTTCCCTAGACTAGAAGAGCTAATTGCACATGGGATTATGAGTCAGCTGGTCAAATGACACTATTAATTCTTATTATGAGTGCTGTATCTAATGTTTCAATGTACAGCTCTTACTTATCCTTCCAAGTGATGACTGCAAGCATGTCACTAGAAACAGAATGGACTTTCAGGAATAGAGGTATTAATTTGGCTAAATGTTACCCCTTTGATTAGGTCAGAACACTGGCCTGGAAGAATCTCCGTCAACCCCTGCTATCCAATGCATATACAGCATGCAATCCCAGGAAATGTGTGTATTAACTTTAAGCAATATCAACAATAAAGAACACAACATGATAACATTCATAAACCAATTTAGAAAAACAGGGAAAAGTGTAATAAGTGAAAAAATATCAAAGATTATTCAAATGGGTTAAGGGGAATCAGAGAAGTTGATATTTAAAGTTTTACTACAAAAGGTCCAAGTAAAAGCAAAGCACCAATTGAAAGTTACTGTTCGCAGTTGACCAGGACCATGGTTGAAAGCTGTCTCTGGCAAGGGTCCCTCAAAGTTTGGTACATTATTGTTGAGCTGAGATCTCACTTTTGATTTTGGCACCAAAAGCTGTAAACTGGCCAAACCAGGATTTCTAGACACCAAGATTGATTTGTAGATTAGATAATTGTGTCCAGAACCCTAGTATATGTTTTTACCTTCAGAGAGGGCTTCACAAGGTAGGATACCTTTACCGCGAGGTCCACGTAGCCAGTTTTCAGCACAGCAAAATGTTTTGAACTGAAAAATCCTGGTTTTCTTGCTCAGCTTAGGAGCAACCTTCCTGGTCAAGCTTCAGCACCTTGTCCTGGTCATCTGGAAGTGGAAGTAAAAGTCCTATGTTTTTCATTGTTCTCTGAAAGTTCCTCCTGGTCAGTTCTACAGCTCTTAGTTCTTCAGGGCAGGCTTCTAGGCCTCAGATCTCTCCCTAGACAAATATCCTGCAGGGCCCAGTTCAATGTGGTCAGCTGGGGGCCTTCTTGGGGTCAGGAACCCTTCTGCATTTAATGACCCTGAAGCGGACAAACAGGAGGCCAGCTACTAGATAAGCGGCAAGCAGTTTCAGTACCTGGGTGAAAGCAGGAGTTAAGAATCTTTGATGCATGAGTTATTGAGTCCTTATGTAAGTCATTTTCTCCCAGCAGTAGTCAGGTGTCAGAAGGAATTTTCCAGCAGCTCCTTCTTCATCAGCTGAGTCTTCTAAAGTCCAGGAATTTTCTGAGGAGGTGGTGGTTGAGGTGCCATATGTATCTTGTGCTATAGCCAGTGACAGAAGAAAACCTATCAACCCAATCCTATTTTCATTTAACCCCCCTCCCATATCTCCTTTTGCAGCGCATTCTCTGTGTCGCTATAAAATTACCCGGGAGCTCATGTTTTAAGTTGACAGGGCTGGCCTTCACTCATTAGCCACTTCCCTAGTTAGATGAGCTCTCCTCCCATCTGCAAGAGCAATACTGGTTCTCCCCACTACTCTGTCTAGAGTGGGAGATTCCTCAAAATCAAAAAGAAAAGCACTCCGTGGCATCTCCAAGTCAAAAGAGGTTGTTGTAAAGCTGGCATTTATTCTGCGAACAGTTGTTGTCCATAGTCTGCCACCTAATCCCTGCTATGTGGTGAGCTGTTACACCAACTCACTCTTCCTTTGCTCAAGGCAGACTATTGTCCTCAGTGCCAGAGTCTTAACAGTCCCAGCCAATGGTGTGTGTTCTGTAGTCCGACTCTGGAGATCAGATGAGTCAAACAACATATTTTAAACCAGCTTTCACTCAAGCAGCCTAAAATACATTTTTACAAAGTAAATTTTTTACTGGTGATCAAAATATCTGATTTTACAATTAAATATAAAATTCAAAATTAAGTAGAAAATAACCTTGAAGCATTTTTTCTATCATTTCCCCATGCGAGATTGGAAATAAATATTTTAATTCCACCAAGGCCTTTTCAGGAAAAAGCTTATCAAGGCCTATACCGTGAAAAAGGTTACAGGTTTTATTTCATTGCGAGAGCGCACAACCTCAATATGTTGTGTGCCCTGTTTCTATATATTAGCACACAACTACTTTGAGTAACAGGGCACGTTTTAAGGGTTACAATTAAATAAATAAAAGTTTTTTTTTAAAAAAACACACTTTTGTCACTGCAGTGTATCTATGGGGCAGTCCTGTCAGACCACAGTGGTGTTCCTGGCATACATGTATTTTTGTCACATATGTGAGTGGTGTAAATACTTTCTGCGTTCCACATCTGACATTTACCCTTCCATGCTATCACCTCAGAGAGGTAGACATTAAGGTCCCCACTCACTCCCAGTTCATAACCTGAACAAACAAAATGTGGGACGGGATTCTATTCCACCAGCGACACTTTACGATCCTTGCTCTATACTGAATGTATGGTCCTCCAATGAGATATATCCCTTTATATGGATGGAAAGGACTCACCAACCTTATAGCGCCATGCTTCATCATTGGCCAGTCCATCCTGCCGGGTTAAGACAGTACTAACCAAGCTGGCTCAACCGTAGCCTCAAGGGAGAACTAGCTCCTCTTGGGGCAGCGAGATCTAAATAAAGTATCTTCTGGTTAGTAGGGAACCAGTATTGTTAAAGTAAAAGGTTTAAATTACCTCTCTATCCATCCACAGCTTCTGCCTTTATTCTGGACGATGCGGGGCAGGTTAAAAAGAAAATTGTTGCCAGCCCCTCATTATGTTATTGGGGTCGAAAAGATCATGGTTTCACATCGGGAGGAATGGAAGAGGCTCAGCACAAGCAATGATGTTGCAGGATAACCTTCTTATGAATCTAAGAAACAGACAGTTAATACAATCACAACTATGGGTGCTGAGTAAAGGGTTGGGGTTTGCCTCGACACCCCAGCCAGATATTTTCAAACTAAGAAGAGAATTATCACATTTTTTCGCACTATCTGTTTAAAGGTCTTCTTCAATGATAGAACAGAAGAACAGATCAAATCAAATCAAATCAAAGGCATTTGTATAGCGCACTGCTCACCCGGAGGGTCTCAAGGCGCTGGGGGGGGGGGGGGAACGCTACTGCTCGAACAGCCAGGTCTTGAGTTGCTTCCTGAAGGCGAGATGGTCTTGCGTTGTCCGGAGGTGGATGGGGAGGGAGTTCCATGTCCTGGCTGCCAGGTAGGAGAAGGATCTTCCTCCGGCGGTGGCTCTGCGGATGCGGGGGACGGTGGCGAGAGCGAGGCTGGCGGAGCGGAGCTGGCGGGTGGGCTTGTGGAAGGTCAGGCGGCTGTTGAGGAACTTGGGGCCCAGGTCGTGGAGGGCCTTGTGTGCGTGGGTGAGGAGTCGGAACGTGATTCTTTTGTTGACTGGGAGCCAGTGCAGGTCTCTCAGGTGTTCGGAAATGTGGCTGTGTCGGGGGATGTCCAGGATGAGTCGTGCTGAGGCGTTCTGGATCCGTTGGAGTTTCTTCTGGAGTTTGGCGGCGGTGCCGGCGTAGAGGGCGTTCCCGTAGTCCAGCCGACTGGTGACGAGGGCCTGGGTGACCGTCTTCCTGGTCTCGGTGGGGATCCACCGGAAGATCTTTCGAAGCATGCGCAGGGTGTTGAAGCATGAAGATGAGACGGCGTTGACTTGTCTGGTCATCGAGAGGGAGGAGTCCAGGATGAAGCCTAGGTTGCGAGCGTGGTCCGTTGGCTTGGGGGTGGCTCCCAGGGCGGGGGCCACCAGGAGTCGTCCCAGGCGGATGGTGATGATCCCAGGATGAGGACCTCCGTCTTGTCTGAGTTCAGTTTCAGGCGGCTGTTCTTCATCCATTCGGCGACGTCTTTCATCCCTTCGTGTAGGCTGGCTCTGGCGGCGTCCGGGTCGCTGGTGAGGGAGAGGATCAGCTGGGTGTCGTCGGCATAGGTGATGATCTTGAGGTTGTGTTGACGTGCGATGGTTGCGAGGGGGCTCATATAGACGTTGAAGAGGGTGGGGCTGAGCGATGACCCTTGTGGAACTCCGCAGATGACTTCGGTGGCCGCTGACCGGAACGGGGGGAGGCGGACTCTCTGGGTTCTTCCGGCGAGGAATGAGGTGATCCACTCCAGGGCCTTCTCCTGGATGCCGGTGTTGTTCAGGCGCTGTACCAGGGTGCGGTGGCAGACAGTGTCGAACGCTGCGGAGAGGTCCAGGAGGATGAGGGCCGCAGTTTCCCCATTGTCCATTAGGGATCTGATGTCGTCTGTGGCTGCGATGAGGGCGGTCTCCGTGCTGTGGTTGGCTCGGAAGCCGGATTGCGAGTGGTCGAGGGATCCGTTGGTCTCGAGGAAGGCGGCTAGCTGTCTGTTGACGGTCTTCTCGATGACTTTGGCAGGAAACGGGAGGAGCGAGATGGGGCGGTAGTTCTTGAGGTCGGAGGGGTCTGCAGTTGGTTTCTTCAGCAGGGCACTGATCTCGGCGTGTTTCCAGCACTCCGGGAAGGTGGCGGTGTTGAAGGAGGCGTTGACGATGTCACGGAGGTGGGGTGCGATGATGTGGTCGGCCGTGTTGAAGATGTGGGGTGGGCAGGGGTCCGTAGGGGATCCGGAGTGGATGGTGTTCATTGTGCGTGTTGTGTCTTCGGTGCTGACTGGGGTCCAGGTGCGGAGGGTGGCGGTGGGGGGCATCGGCTCGGTGGTGGGGTTTGTGGTTGGTGGGCCGAAGCTGTTGTGAATGTTGGCGATCTTGTCGTGGAAGAAGGCTGCGAGGGAGTCGCAGAGGTCTTGCGAGGGAGTGATGTCATTGTTTCCGGCGTCGGGGTTGGAGAGCTCTTTGACGATGCTGAAGAGTTCCTTGCTGTTGTGGGTGTTGTTGTCCAGTCGTTCCTTGAAGGCTGTCTTCTTTGTGGCGCGGATCAGTTGGTGGTGTTTGCGGGTGGCGTGTTTGAGGGCCGTCATGTTGTCTGTGGTCTGGTTGGTGCGCCAGGTGTTCTCCAGGGAGCGGCAGTTCTTCTTGGAGGTGATATGGCAGATACCAATACAGTGCTAAAAAAGAGGGCCACTTTTATTCCCCGATCTCACCTTATGCCAGCAGGAGTACTAGTTTTCGAGGCAGCTATTTACAATGACATAGAAAATATGACAGGAAAATCCCGGCCCCATTTTAAGAATATTACAAAAGAAGAAAGAAGAGCTATCTCTGAAGTATCCAAGGCACAAGATATAGGCCCTCATTATGACATTGGCTGGAAATCCCGCTTACCGCCACGCTGACGGCCGCCAACTTACCGCCGTGGTGGCAGATATCCGTTCACCATATTATGACACACACACACCAATCCGACAGAATACAGCCACATACACAAATCCGCCAGACCAAAGGTCAGTGATAAAGTAGCAGTCCCAAAACCAATACCGTTACACCAACAAAACAACAACCATCACATTATGACCCACAAATCACCCCGGCGGACATTCAACGGTGGTAAACCATTGGCGGTACATACTGCCACATTCAGAATAGACACCCACATACCAAACAACACTACATTGGCCAATACCAAAAACACACACCTGACACCCATACATACATCACACCTACACATCTATAAAACACACACCCACATCACACACAACCCTTCACAAACAACAATTGCCACCAGGAGACTGAGAAGAAGCTAATAGAGACAAATAGACACACACCACTTGCACCCATACACCCCTCACACACTCCACATCACACACCCCACCACATTACCCAACACACCCTCACCAACACACACCACACAACACCCATGGTACCACAAAGGCACCCCCATTTCATTGAGGAGGAGTAAAAGGTCATGGTGGAGGAAATTGTCAGGGTAGAGCCACAGCTCTTTGGAGCAGAGGTACAGCAGATATCCATTGCAAGTAAGATGGAGCTGTGGCAAAGAATCGTGGACAGGGTCAACGTCGTGGGACAGCACCCAAGAACAAGGTAAGACATCAGGAAGAGGTGGAACGACCTACGGGGGAAGGGATGTTCTATTGCAGCAAGACACCATACAGAAAACTGGCAGTGGACCCCCACCTCCTCCCCCACAGCTTACATCATGGGAGGAGCAGGTACTGGCAATACTGCATCCTGAGGGACTCTCTGGAGTTGCTGGAGGACTGGACATTGGTAAGTCAATATTTACTACCTATCACCCCCCAATACCTGCATGCCATCCCACACCCTCACCCCCATCACTCCACTCCATCCCACACACTGCACCCTCACATCTGACTAACCCCAATGCCAAGCCCTGCATGCCATACCAATGCATGGACACCCCTCCCAGCCCTGCATGGACACCCATCACTAAAGCGTGCACAGCATACAAGTGTGGCTCAATGGTTAGAGTGGCAGACCCTGAAGCAGAGATCTGGCTCAAGACCTGGGTTCAAGTCCTGCTTTGGCAGGTCTTGGTCTCAATTCCCTTTGACCAGATAATTCTTGCCTCAGTGCCTGATTTAATTCATGGGTCCCACTCTGCAACTCTGGGCAATAGCTTGCTTAATCTCCACAATGGCCCCAACAGCACTTGGATGCCTGGCTTCACCCTGGGGGTGCCCAGGAGTGGGCACCTCACAGGGAAAAGCCAGGAGGGGTTCAATAGTGGTAAGAGTACTGCGCCTTGAGACCCTAACGGGTGAGTAGTGCGCTATACAAGTGCAAATTTACAATTTTAGCATAGGGAAACTAACATACCCACAATACATCACCATACACAACTAAAGCTGGCAGGGTATCACCAACCATAGAGGGGAAGCTAGGGAAGTACAAATGTTAGACACATGAAGCATAATACATCATTTATATCCCCACAGGTACCCCAGCCAATGTCAGTGGAGAGGAGGTGCCACCGCTATCCAGTCCCCCAACAGAAGACGTCCCCAGTGATGACAGTAACTCTGGAATTCAGGATCTGGAGGAACAACCTGACCCATCAGGGACCACTGGACAGTCGGTCACCCAAGTCCACTCACAGACCACCACAGAGCCTCCCCCATCAGGATCCAACACCACAGCATCCACCCAGCGTACCCACACCTCTGTCCCCAGGACATGTCAATCAGCAGTGTGCCCACCTGTACAGGGACCCCAGGCCACACCTCGCCCACAAGACAATCAGGGACCTGGGGTCAGTGGCAGTGGGCACACCGTTCAGGGAACAGAGGCACAGGCCAACAGGGACACTGGGAGGATTGCTGTGCACTTGGGGGAGGACAGGACCAGGGAACCGACTCTCCAGGAGGCACCCTCCAAGATCCTGAGAGCCTACCAACATTCCCCGGACACGATGGGCCAGATCCTTGACAACGTGCAGGAGAACAGGCGGCTACAGGAGGGACAGTATCAGGGGATCAGGGAGGACTTGCAGGCCATCAACAACACCCTGATCTCCATAGCAGGGGTGCTGGCAGACATGGCCAATATCATGAGGGAGGCAACAGCACACCAGCGGGCCCCTACCACTAGCCAGTCAATCAACCAGCCCTCCAATTCCGCTGCTGCTAGTGGGCAGGAGGCCCCGCCACAGGACCCACAGGCCACCAGCACCCCTCCCCCTGCAGAAGGTGAACCACCCCGCAAATGTTCCCTGCGACCCAGACAGTGGCCAGAGACACTTGCCAAGACCACCGCCAGGAAATTAGACTCTTCTGATTGTCCCCCTTGTGTCCCACACTGTCACCTTATCCACTTTGGACTGCAATAGCTCCCTTACCTTTGTCCTCATTGGACACTGCACCTGTGCTAAAAACAGACTGGAACAATACCCTGGACTTTTCTCCATCATCACCCCATTCCGTTGCACGTTTTCCTCAATTTATTAGCACTACAATAAACACCCTTGGACAAACTTCGACTACTAGTATTTCATGTTTTGAAAGTTTGTACTGATTAAAACAGCTACATCCGTTGCAAATGAACTGTACGTAGTGAGACCATGGAATGAATGACCTGTTTCTGGCTGTTGTGATCACATCTGGACGTTGTTGTCATATCACCAATATCTGTAAAATGACAATCCATAGGTAACAGTAAGTAGAGGAAACAAGTGGGTAATGCCAGCATGCCAATGCCACACAGAAAACAACAATAGTCATGGAAATTTGAAGTTTCACTGTCTCACCTGTGTGTCATTGGAAGTACTGACGGATCACTAATTTTCTGTTGTCCACATCCTCATCCTCTGCCTCCTCATCCTCACTGTCCTCAGGGTCCACTGCTGCCACAGGGACAACTCCAGTCTCCTCTTCCTCCTGCAGAAAAGGTAAATGGGCCCTCATTACAACATTGGCGGTAAAAGCCGCTTAGCGCCGTGCAGAAGACCGCCAACATACCGCCGCGGCTGCGGAATTCCGCCACAGCTATTATGACCCACATCTCGAAATCCAAAGGTCAGTGATAAACTGGCGAAAACAAATCCTCCATCCTCCACCGTCACGTCAACAGAAATACGCCCACACTATCATGACCCAGGAATCCACGCTGCGGTCTTTCAACCGCGGTATTCCATTGGCGGTACACACCGCCGCGTCAAAATACACACACATACAAAACACTGCACATTGGACAATTTGAAATACACACACCTGATACACATACACACACCACTCCCACACACCCAATACAATATAAAACACACACCCACATCACCCACAAACCCCCATGACAAAAAATTCCGAAAGAAGGCCAGAGAGAGACACCACCATCCACAAACTAGCAGCCACAGCTTCCACGCACAAAACACCACACACCACTACTTATCACCGCACTTATCACCACACACACCACCCCACACATCACCTATACCACCCCATGGCACGGCAAAGACACCCCAGGTTCTCGGAGGAGGAGCTCAGGGTCATGGTGGAGGAAATCGTCCGGGTAGAGCCACAGCTATTTGGAGCACAGGTGCAGCACACCTCAATTGCAAGGAAGATGGAGCTATGGAGAAGAATAGTCGACAAGGTAAACGCAGTCGGACAACACCCAAGAAATCAGGATGACATCAGGAAGAGGTGGAACGACCTACGGGGGAAGGTGCGTTCCGTGGTCTCAAGACACCACCTTGCGGTTCAGCGGACTGGCGGCAGACCCCCACATCCTCACCCACAACTAACAACATGGGAGGAGCAGGTCTTGGCGATTCTGCATCCTGAGGGCCTCGCAGGAGTCGGTGGAGGAATGGACTCTGGTAAGTCAAAGCTTTACTAATATATCCCCCACCCTTCCTGCATGCCATCACACACTCTTACCCGTACCCTCAGCACTCCACCAACTCACATATCCCCCACTATCACAAACCACCCATCCCAACACCAAGCCCTGCATGCAACCCCAACGCATGGACACCCATCACTAAAGCATGCCCACTGCACATACCCATACAACCCCCTAAACCATCATCACACAAGTCCCCACATAGGAATGCAAGCACTGGGGTGCACCGTTCACCCACCCATTGCCCACTATGACACACACAGATGCAATAATTAAGCTTTTAAACCCTTGCATGACCACTACCCAACGTCACCAGACAGGAGGGTCCAGACATCTCCACCCCACCCACAGAAGAGGCCCACAGTGATGACAGCAGCTCTGTCCAACTGGATCCAGATGACCAGCCCGGACCATCGTGGGCCTTGGGACAGTCGGTTCCCCTCGCACAGGCACAGGCCACCACAGACCTTCCACCCTCTGGTAACACCAGCATAGCACCCATCCAGCAGGCCCATACCTCCGTACCCAGGACACGCCAATCAGCTGTGTGTCCACCACTACAGGGAACCCAGGATAACCCACCACCCCAACAACAACAGGGACCTGGGGGCAGTGGCAGTGGGCACACGGTCCAGGGGACGGAGGCCCAGGAACACAGGGGAACTGGGAGGGCTGCTGTGCAACAGGAGGCGGACAGGCCAAGGGAACCCACTCTCCACGAGGCCCTCTCCTCCATCATGGGAGCATACCACCACTCCCAGGAAACAATGGCAACGGTCCTGGCCAAGTTTCAGGAGACCCAGCGCATGCTGGAGGAACAGTATCTGGGGTTCAGGGAGGAACTCAGAACCATCAGCTCCGCCCTGGGCACCATCGTAGGGGTGCTGAAGGAAATACTAAACACCAGGAGGGACACTGTGGCACTCCAAGGGGCCCATGACACTAGCATGGACGATGAACTGCCCACCACCTCCGCCTGCGCTAGTGGACAGGAGGCACCGCCACAGGACCACAACACCAGCACCCCAACCCCTGCAGATGGAGAACCACCCCGCAAGCGGTCCCTGACATCCAGGAACAAGACAGAGCACGATGCCAAGACCCCCGCCAAGAAATGAGACCACCCTAATTGTCAACCCACTGTCCCACTTTGTCACCCTGTCCATATTGGAACTGCCCCAGCTCCACTTCCTATGCCCATATGGGCAATGCACCTATGAGACAAATAGACTGGACTCTGCCATGGACACTCCTCCGCCATCACCCCTCACCATTTAACTTCCCCCTCCAATATTTTGCTTTTAAATAAACACACCTAAAGCACCAAGATCTAGAGTCTGTCTGTGATTTTGAAATAGTGTATTTGCAATTACAGTGACAACATTTCCAGGAATGAGTAATGTCAACATACCTATGTCACACAGCTCTAGTCCATGAGGAATCTAAGCAGATGACACACGTTGGGACCCACACCTGTGAAACTGTAAGGGAAAGTGACAACTCAGTGACCATACACTGGGTGAAATCGACAGACAGGATAGAGGTAGAAGTGTAAAAGTACATGTAGTAGGCAGGAATGTATTCTCACCTGTGTTTCACTGGAAATATTGCTGGATGACTGAGTCCCTGTTGTCAATGTCTTCTTCCTCTGCTTCCTCCTCATCACTGTCCACAGGCTCCACAGCTGCCACAACACTGCCACCTGGACCATCCTCCTGCAGAAAAGGCATCTGTCGTCGCAAAGCCAAATTATAAAGCATACAGCAGGCCATGATGATCTGACACACCTTCTTTGGTGAGTAGAATAGGGATCCACCTGTCATATGGAGGAACCTGAACCTCGCCTTCAGGAGGCCGAAGATGCGTTCGATCACCCTCCTAGTCCGCCCATGGGCCTCATTGTAGCGTTCCTCTGCCCTGGGATTCCTCACTGGGGTCAGTAGCCATGACAGGTTGGGGCAACCAGAGTCCCCTAATAGCCACACCCGGTGCCTCTGTAGTAGACCCATCACATAAGGGATGCTGCTATTCCGCAGGATGTAGGCGTCATGCACTGAGCCAGGGAACATGGCATTCACATGGGAGATGTACTGGTCTGCCAAACATACCATCTGTACATTCATCGAATGATAACTTCTCCAGTTTCTGTACACCTGTTCACTCCTGTGGGGGGGGGACCAAAGCCACATGGGTCCCATCAATGGCACCTATGATGTTGGAGATATGTCCAAGGCGCATAAAAGTCACCTTTCACTGCAGGCAAATCCTCCACCTGAGGGAAAACGATGTAGCTCTGCATGTGTTTCAGAAGGGCAGACAACACGTTGGAAAACATAGGCTGTGACATCCCTGATGCTATGGCCACTGTTGTTTGAAAAGACCCACTTGCAAGGAAATGGAGCACTGATAGCACTTGCACTTGATGGGAGATTCCTGTGGGATGGCGGATTGCGGACATCAGGTCTAGGCTCCAACTGGCTACACAGTTCCTGGATTGTGGCACGTTCAAACCTGTAGGTAATGATCAAATGTCTTTCCTCCATCGTCGACAGGTCCACCAGCGGTCGGTACACCGGAGGATTCCGCCATCTCCTCACATGTCCCAGCGGACGGTGCCTATGAAGGACAAGAGCGACCACAGAGTCAAACAACTCAGAGGTATGTACCCACAGTCTACACAGAACACCAATCATACACAAAATGTGGCCTGTATGTGTGTTGAGAGTAGGCCTAGGTATGTGTGACGCAGTTGGTAATTAGGCCATGTGGGCCCCTGAAATGGCGGCTGCCTGACCTCTAAAGCAGGACAATGGGATGTGAGGTAACTGCGCTGGTGTTGTATATTGTCGCGGTAGGCGGTCGAAGACCGCGGCGCAATGCTGCATTGGTTAACATTGGACCCTATGGGTCCCATGAGCCAATGACGATGTACTCCGGCGGTGATGGTACGCACCGCCGCGGACGTGACCGCCGTGGACGTGACTGCCATTTTCTAACTGTTTAATCACTCTATACCTGATCTTCGACAGGAGAGGACCTACAATGCAAGTGCTGCTGTGACCTCGGTCTGGAAGAGACAGTGGCTCGTGCTTCTGGGGAAAGGGCCCCTGCCTTCAATGCAGAGGAGTTGGAGAAGCTCGTCGAGGGGGTCCTCCCCCAGTAAACGCTACTCTACGGTCCTCCAGACCAACAGGTAAGTACATAGGGAGCTGTGCCTGTGTGGAGAGGCCTGGTTGTAAGAAGGAAGGGGGCAGAGTTCTGAGGGCATGAAAGACGGTGAATGCATGTGCCATATGGCAAGGGTAGGGATGGGGGCCACTCACTTTGACGGTGCAGTTGTTAATGACTTCTCTTCTTTCCCTGTACATTTCATGTAGGTCAGCACCCACCAGAAGAAGGATATTTGGCGTGCCATCGCCAAGGACGTCCGGACCCTGGAGGTCCACCACAGACGGAGCACCCACTGCCGGAAGAGATGGGAGGACATTCGCCGCTGGAGCAAGAAGATGACGGAGGCTCAGCTGGGGATGGCCTCCCAGCGTGGGAGGGGTGCCCGTCAAACTATCAATCAATCAATCAATCACAGACATTTATAGAGCGCGTTACTTACCCGTTAGGGTTCGAAGGCGCTGAGGGAGGGGGAGGGGGGGAAAGGGGGGACTGCTACTGCTCGAAGAGCCAGGTCTTGAGGAGTCTTCTGAAGGCGAGTAGGTCTTGAGTCTGTCGGAGGTAGGTGGGGAGCGTGTTCCAGGTCTTGGCGGTGAGGTAGGTGAAGGATCTGCCGCCGGAGGAGGTTCGTTGGATGCGGGGACGGTGGCAAGGGCGAGGCTCGCGGAACGCAGCTGGCGGGTCGGTGTGTAGAAGTTGAGTCTGTCGTTGAGGTAGGAGGGGCCGGCGTTGTGGAGTGCTTTGTGTGCGTGGGTGAGGAGCTTGAAGGTGACCCTTTTGTCGACGGGAAGCCAGTGGAGTCCTTTGAGGTGAGGGGTGATGTGGCTGTGGCGGGGTGCGTTGGTGATGAATCGGGCTGAGGCGTTTTGGATGCGTTGGAGTCGCTGGAGGTGTTTTGCTGGGATTCCTGCATAGAGTGCGTTGCCGTAGTCCAGTCTGCTGCTGACGAGGGTGTGGGTCACTGTCTTCCTGGTGTAGGTCGGGATCCACTTGTAGATCCTGCGGAGGGTGCGGAGGGTGTTGTAGCAGGAGGAGGTGACGGCGCTGACTTGTCTGTCCATGGAGAGTGCGGAGTCGAGGATGCTTCCCAAGTTGCGGGCGTGGTCGGTGGGCGTCCGGGCAGTTCCAAGGGTGGTGGGCCACAACGAGTCGTCCCAGGCGAAGTGGGATGTCCCGAGGATGAGGATTTCTGTCTTGTTGGTGTTGAGTTTCAGGAACCATGACCCCCCTGATGTTCCGGATCCTGGCGGTGGCCTACCCTGAGTTGGATGGGCCCTTGAGGGCAACACAGCAGACACAAGGGGGTGAGTACACTATCATTCAGCTGACTTTGCGCGCAGTGAAGGTGTCTGGGTGGGGGAGGCGGGCTGTGGGTTCCCCTAGGTCCGGGCGAGTTCCGTAGGCTAGGCCCATTCATAAGGCATGGTACTGTGGCCCCCCACCCCATCTCTGTAGAGTGCCAAGTACTGCTATTCATGCCCCAGGGTCATCTATGTGTGCAGATGTCGTCCATAGCCTTGTAGGCCATTTCCCAGGAATTGCACTGTAGAGGCCAACAGCGCTAAGTAGTGCAGGGGGCTGCTGTGTCTGTATTGTCCGCCAACGGTAGCGGTAAGCCATGCACTCATCCTGTCTTTCTACTGTTCCCCCCCCCATTTTTTGCGGTCTCCCTGTTCTTGTGTGCATTAGCATCATCAGGCGGAGGTTGAGTGGCACCGGAGCACGAGGGAGCTGCATCCCACATGGGCACAGAGGCCCACACCACAGACTCAGAATACACCAGTGGGACGGAGGGCAAGGGGAGCACCACAGCGGTCACAGGATCTGCAACCAGCGACACGGACTCGTCCTCCGATGGGAGCTCCCTTGTGGTGGCGGAAACATCTGTGCCCCCCACTACTACAGGTACAGCCGCCACCCCCCCTACCAGCACCGCCCTCCCAGCAGCCCCTCAGCCTTCGCCCCGTGCCCGCTCACCCAGGAGGGTGGGCATCACCTTCGCCCCAGGCACCTCAGCCCCTGCCCCTGTCACCTCTGCTGCCCTCAGTGAGGAGGCCATTGACCTCCTCAGGTCACTCACTGTTGGGCAGTCTACCATTTTGAATGCCATCCAGGGTGTAGAAAGGGAGTTGCAACACACAAATGCATTCCTGGAGGGCATTCATTCTGGTCAGGCTGCCCTTCATCGAACCCTTCAAACTCTGGCCTCAGCACTGATGGCAGCCATTGTCTCTGTATGTAGCCTCCCCCCCCCAACTTCCTCCACCCAGACCCAATCCCCTGTACCTCTGCCTATCCCTAGCACACCATCAGACCAGCCTGCACACACCTCACCACACAAGGGAAGCTCAGGCAAACATAAACACCACACATCCCACAGGCACTCACGCAAGCATCACATAATTACAGACACACCAACATCCACTGCCTCCACTGTGTCACCCTCCTCCTCGTCTCCCTCCTCCCTCCCAGTCTCGTCTACACACACACCTGCATGCACTACCACTACAGCCACTACGTCCTGCACCAGCACACCAACCACCACACCCCGCTCACGTGCACTCACTACCCCCACTACCATTTACACGTCCCCTGTGTCCTCTCCCAGTGTGTCTGTGACACCCCCTCCTAAGATACACAAACGCAGGTACACACCCACCCAACAGCCCTCCACCTCACAACAGCCTCCAGCGCATGCACCTGCACCCAAATCCACAAAACTTACACCTCCTACAACCACCACCTCTTCATCCACTCCCAAACCCCCTCCTGCTACCCATCCCAGTGTGTCCAAAAAACTTTTCCTGTCCAACCTTGACCTATTTCCCCCCCTCCAACTCACAGGTCCCGTACTGGCACCTCAGCCAAAAAATCTCCGGGACCAGTGGTGCCTGTTGTTACAGGTATGTGGAGTGCTCCGGCCACCATGGCAGCCAGTGTGGCACGGAGCCACAGCACAGCCAGTCCCCCCCTGTGAAGCACCAGAAGTTGGACAGTGCCCGGCGGGAGAAGGGGAAGACTCCAGCCAGCCAAGCCGCTCACAGGGGTCCCGGGGGGAGTGTGGACTCAGCTGTGACTCCTCCCAAGGTGGGGAAGGGGCAGAGGAAACCTGCAAAGTCTGGGAGGAGCAGCACGGCGGAGAAGACCGCCATCATCCCCGCCGGCTAGGAGGACACCGCCAGCCCCATCGTCACTGCCCAGGAAGAGGCCACCGCCAGCCCCATTGTCACTACCCAGGAAGAGGACACCGCCAGCCCCATCATCACTGCCCAGGAAGAGGCCACCGCCAGCCCCATCGTCACTACCCAGGAAGAGGACACTGCCAGCCCCATCGTCACTGCCCAGGAAGAGGCCACCGCCAGCCCCATCTTCACTGCCCAGGAAGAGGACACCGCCAGCCCCATCGTCACTGCCCAGTAAGAGGCCACCGCCAGCTCCATCGTCACTGCCCAGGAAGAGGACACCGCCAGCCCCATCGTCACTGCCCAGGAGGGCCCCACAAGCCACAGCCCAGCTGACCCATGAAGGACCGCCAGCCACAGGCCAGCTGGGCCATGACGGACCGCCATGGCAAGCACCGCTGAACGGGGCAAGGACCGCTGAACAGGGCAAAGACCGCCATGGCAAGCACCGCTGAACAGGGCAAGCACCGCTTAACAGGGCAAAGACCGCCATGGCAAGCACCGCTGAACAGGTCAGAAACTGCCAACTCAAGCACCGCTGAACAGGTCAGAAACTGCCAACTCAAGCACCGCTGAACAGGGCAAGCACCGCTGAACGGGGCAAGGACCGCTGAACAGGGCAAAGACCGCCATGGCAAGCACCGCTGAACAGGGCAAGCACCGCTGAACAGGGCAAAGACCGCCATGGCAAGCACCGCTGAACAGGGCAAGGACCGCTGAGCAGGTCAGAAACTGCCAACTCAAGCACCGCTGAACAGGGCAAGCACCGCTGAACGGGGCAAGGACCGCTGAACAGGGCAAAGACCGCCATGGCAAGCACCACTGAACAGGGCAAGCACCGCTGAACAGGGCAAAGACTGCCATCGCAAGCACCGCTGAACAATGAAAGGACCGCTGAACAGGTCAGAAACTGCCAACTCAAGCACCGCTGAACAGGGCAAGCACCGCTGAACGGGGCAAGGACCGCTGAACAGGGCAAAGACCGCCATGGCAAGCACCGCTGAAAAGGGCAAGCACCGCTGAACAGGGCAAAGACCGCCATGGCAAGCACAGCTGAACCGGGCAAGCACCGCTGAACAGGGCAAGCACCGCTGAACAGGGCAAAGACTGCCATGGAAAACACTGGTAGCCCATTTGCGGCAGGGGCAGTGACGCAACTGGGACCATCTCAGGGTGAGTGCTGCACTCTGGGCACCAGTCCCCCTCCAGAACCAGTGGAGACATGCATCCACTCCATCTGTCCTGCACAGGATGAAGCACTCTGGGCACCAGTCCCTCTCCAAAACCAGTGGAGACTGTCATCCACTTGAGAGACTGTGGCTTTGCACTCCCCAGGATGGTACAGTGGGCAAACCAACCACTGTAGAGACTTGTGAGACTGTGGATTTGCCCTCCCTAGGATGGTACAGTGGGCAAACCAACCACTGTAGAGACTTGTGAGACTGTGGCTTTGCACTCCCCAGGATGGTACAGTGGGCAAACCAACCACTGTAGAGACTTGTGAGACTGTGGCTTTGCACTCCCCAGGATGGTACAGTGGGCAAACCAACCACTGTAGAGACTTGTGAGACTGTGGCTTTGCACTCCCCAGGATGGTACAGTGGGCAAACCACCCACTGTAGAGACTTGAGAGACTGTGGCTTTGCACTCCCCAGGATGGTATAGTGGGCAAACCAACCACTGTAGAGACTTGTGAGACTGTGGCTTTGCACTCCCCAGGATTGATAAATAGGCATGGAGCCCCCTCGTGGATCTGGCGTCGTGCACTCATCCGGCCGAGGTGCCCCTCCTTCCCCCTGAGGTGCCTGTTGTATTTCTATCTGATGCCCCAGCAGTGTGCTCTCCGTCATGTTCAGGTATCTTGTGTGGGCGTCGCCCATGCATTTTAGGCCCAGTGGTCCATGAATGATGCACAACCTGCACTAATAATCGTGGTGTATATTTTGTTTATAGTGTATATATATATATATATATATATATATATATATATATATATATGTATATTTTTGCTTACTGATTTTGGATATATTACAATAGTTACACTAATTTCCTTTTGTCTTTGCATTCTTCCAGGGGGTGGGGGGGTGTTACTCTAATGTATAAATAAGCATTGGTGTGTGTGTTGTAGTGGTTGAGGGTCGGGGTGGGGGTTGGGGTGTTGAGTGTGTGTGTCCCTGTTTTTTGCCTCCCCCCTCCCCTATGTCGTAGGTGCAGTACTCACCGTGCTCTTGGCCGCCGGCGTTGGTGATCCTCGTAGAAGAGCAGGAAGACTAGCGCTGGAAGATTTTGAAGTTCCGGCTCCATGCTGTCCTCCTTCCTCGTGGAGTGTGTAGAGGTGAGCGTTTTTCATTCGAAATGCCTGTTTGCGCCATGTTTTTATCCGCGTTGTATCCGCCCCGCAAAAGGTGGCGGATGGGCCTGTCATAATAGTGTGGGCGGTACATTGTCTCCCGCCTGTCTGTTGGCGGTGACCGCCAAGCTGTTGGTCTGTACCGCCGTGGCGGTCTGATTGTTAAAGTGGCTGTCTTTGTTGGCGGTTTCCGCCACGGTCGTAATTGCAAAATGTTTACCGCCAGCCTGTTGGCGGTCTTACCGCCACTTTAACACCGTCTGCCAGGGTTGTAATGACCCCCATGGTGTCTGAGGGCCAGGTTCGGCAACATGCAGCATGCACTACTATCTGGCAGACCTTCTTGGGTGAGTAGCACAGGGATCCACCTGTAAGATGGAGGCCCCTGAATCTGGCCTTCAGGAGGCCAAAGATTCTCTCAATTATCCTTCTGGTTCGCCCATGTGCCTCATTATAACGTTCTTCAGCCCTTGTCCTGGCATGCCTCACAGGGGTCAGCAGCCACAATAGGCTTGGGTAACCAGAGTCACCTGCAAATATTGAGGGACAACATTTAGCCACACACTATCCTATTTGGCCAACAGCATAGACATACACCAACGTACACTGGGTGGGGACCAAAACTCACCAATAAGCCACGGCCTATGCCTCTGTAGCTGGGCCATCACATTTGGGATGCTTCTATTCCTCAGGACAAAGGCATCATGCACCGACCCAGGATATTTAGCACTGACGTGGGAGATGTACTGGTCCGCAAGGAACGCCATCTGCACATGCATGGAGGGGAAACTCTTACGATTCATGTACACCTGTTCACTCTGGCGGGGGGGCGAACAAACGCAATATGTGAAGCGTCAGTTGCCACAATTATATTGGGGATATGCTGCATTGCATAAATCCCGGCCTTCACAGTGGCCAAATCTTCAACCTGGGGGAAAGCAATGTAGCTGCACATGTGTTTTATCATGGCGGACAAGACACTTGCCAGCACTATTGAGAACATTGGCTGTGACATTCCTGCTTCCAAGCCCACTGTCACTTGGAAAGAACCAGTTGCCAGGAAATGGAGCACTGATAGCACTTGCACAAGAGGGGGGATCCCAGTGGGATGACGGATAGCTGATATGAGGTCAGGTTTTAACTGGGCACAAAGCTCTGTGATTGCGGCCCTGTCCAGTCTATAGGTGAGTATGATGTGCCTGTCCTCAAGTGTAGCCAAGTCCACCAGAGGTCTATAAACGAAGGTATGTCTCCATCTCCCATTCATCTGCAGTGGTAGGTATCTAAGGGGCATAAGAGTGAGACGTTTGTCACATTTTGAACAACTATACTACAACAGCAGTCCACATTGTGCAATCATGTATTGGGACATTGGAATTTCCAAAGTATGTGCCTTTTTATCATGTGACGCAAAAATTATCGATAGGTCTGTCCCCTCCTGAAATGGCGACCGCCTGTCCTGTGTGGAGGGACAGGTGGAAGTGAGGTAAATCCGCCAACGTTGTGCGCCGAGGGGGTAAGCAGTCGTGAACCGCCGTGCAGTTCTTCATTGGATATTATTGGGCACTATGGGGAACTCTGGCCAATGGGATGTACGCCGGCGGTGACGGTATACACTGCAGCAGACGTGACTGTCATTTTATATCTCATGCCTCACTTGTTTCCTGACCTTCCACAGGAGACGAACTACACTGCATGTGCTGCTGTGACCTGTGTCTGTAACCTATCATGGCCCATGTGACCAGGGAAAGGGCCCCAGCCTTCGCTTCTGAGGAGTTGGAGCGACTGGTCGATGAGGTCCTACCCCAATACGGACTGCTGTATGGGCCTCCAGACCAACAGGTGAGTACACTGTGGGCACGATGCATGTGGCTTGAATGCATGGAGATGTGTGTGAAGGCATCGTGTAAGGATGGGTGGGGGGATTTTCTCTTGGCGGTGTACATGTTGTGAGATGCCCTATGTGTTTTGCAATGTTGATGGAATTGGGTATGGTGGGCCATGTGCGTGACAGGCTAGACTGTTTGTTTCATGGAGTTCTCCTGTATGCATTACCTCTGCAGGTCAGTGCCTTACAAAAGCAGGGATTTTGGCGTGCCATCGCCAAGGATGTGCACCCACTGTCGGAAACGGTGGGAGGACCTGGGACGCTGGTCACAGAAGACCTCGGAGGCGCAGCTGGGGATGGCCTCTCAGCGTGGAAGGGGTGCCTGTCTGACCCTGACCCCCTTGATGGCCCACATACTGGTGGTGGCCTACCCGGAGCTGGATGGGCGCTTGAGGGCATCACAGCAGCCACAAGGGGGTGAGTACAGTGGGTATAGTTACAACTTATGGCTGGTGGGGTGGTATCCAGGTGGTGGTTGTGTGTTAGTGGGTGCCCCCAAGGCCAGGCCAGACATAGCAGCATAGGTCCTCTAAAGGGTAAGGGTTGCATGGCAAATACAGGTATTCTAGCTTGTTAGGATTCACTTCTAGACAGGGCTACGTGGGTTCCAGGTGTGCTGCAGTTGGCGGTGTGTGGTCCTCCTCATGCCTTGGTGTCTAGCCATATCACTGGTAGTGCAAAGGTCTGTTCCTTGTGTGTGAGGGTGCTGTGTACGCCAAAGGTGGTGTTGGTGCAGTCATTGACCCAGTGTATCCTTTGTCTCTGCCCCCCCATTTTTTGTTTTGTCATCCTGTCCTTGTGCCCTTTAGCATCATCTGGCGAAGGAGCAGAGGCACTGGCGACAGAGAGAACTGCATCCCACAGGACCCTGGAGGAAGAGTCCAACGACGCAGAGGGAACCAGTGGGACAGAGGGCGAGGGGAGCACCATGGTGGAGACTGAAGGGGACAACACAGACTCAGATACCTCCTCCAGTGGGAGCTCCCTGGTCGTGGCGGACACCTCTGTGACCACCCCAGCTGCAGGTACAGCCGCCACCACTGTACCAGCACTGCCCTCCCAGTAGCCCCTCAGCGAGTTGCCCTTGCCTGCTCACCCCGGAGGGTGGGCATCTCCTTCGCCCCAGGCACCTCCGGCCCTGCAGCCAGTGAGCCCTGCTGCCCTGAGTGAGGAGGCTGTTGACCTCCTGAGATCCATCTCTGTAGGGCAGTCAACCATTGTGAATGCCATCCAGGGGCTGGCATCCCAGATGTAGCAATGTAATGCATTCCTGGAGGGCATTCATGGTGTTTTGGCGGCCCAACAGAGATCGATTCAGGCTCTGGCCTCCTCTCTGATGGCATCCATTGTCCCTGTTTCAATTGTCCCCCCTCCAACTCCCACTTCCCAGTCCCATTCTACTCAACCCCAACCCATACCAAGCACACAAACAGATGAGCATGCACACAAGGCAACACCCAAGAGTGGCACAGGCAAACACAAGCACCACACTTCATCCCACAGGCACTCACACAAACAACATAACGTTGCAAACACAACAAGATCCACAGCCTCCACTGTCTCCCACTCCTCCTCCTGTCAGGCTAACACTGCCACCACCACCAGCTGTCACTTGCCCCCACCCCCCAGCTGTGGCTGTGCAGCCATCAGTGAGTGCAGTGGGAGCCTCCTCCAAACAACACCACAATGTAGCCATCACCGCCGGCAGATGCCATGTAGGTCACCCTCCGGGGGCTACTGTGCGGGCTGCCCCCTTCAAAAGCAGTGGGAAGATACCCACTCCAGAGACTGTGGCCTTGCACTCCCCAGGACAAAGCAATAGGCATGTTGCCCCCTCCAGAACCAGTGGGGAAGACACGCACTCCAGAGACTGTGGCCTTGCACTTCCCAGGACAAAGCAATGGGCATGTTGCCCCGTCCATAACCAGTGGGCATGTTGCCGCATCCGGATGAGGTGCCCCCGTCCTCTGAGGTGCCTGTCTATTTGCTAACTGATGCCCCTGTAGTGTTCTATCCAGATGTGCTCAGGATTCGAGTTGGGCCTTATACTGTGCCCTGTGGCCATGTGGGCCCTTTGAACATGGACTGGACAGTGTCCCTTTTTGTACATGTGTACATGTCTGTTTCATTACCAAATCGAATTATTAATTTTGTTGTTAATTTGATTACAATCACTTTCATCAATTCCCGTTGTCCTTGCATTATTCTGCCGATTTTCGGGGACAAATCGTTTTTCTTGTGCAGCTGAATGTGTGTATGGTATGTGTGTGTGTGTGAGGATGGTGTGTGTTGTGTGTGTTTGTGTGTCACTCTCGTGTTCCTCCCACCCTCCCTTGTGTACTAGGCGGCTGTACTCACCGTCGTCGTCTTCGTCGGCATTGATGTTCCAGGTGGAGCATAACGTAGAAGATCATTGGGAAGAGTTGCAGTTCGGGTTCCATGGTGCTGTGGTTCTTCCCTGTGTCTCCAATGGTGAGTCCTTTCACTTTTGAGCTCTGTTTCCACTAGGCTTTTGTTTGTGTTTGTACCACCCCGGAAAAGGTGGCGGTTTCCTGTGTCAAAATATGGTGGGCGGTACTTTGTCTTCCGCCTGGCTGTTGGTGGCTACCGCCGTGGTGGCCGTTTTTTCCACCCGACATTGGCTGTCTATTGGGGGTATCACCGCCATGGTCATAATTTGGCAGTAATTACCGCCAGCATGTTGGCGGTATTACCACCACTTTATCACCCACTGCCAGGGTCATAAAGAGGGCCATAGTCATGAAACCAGCAGACAAAGGTGGTACCATTGTGATCCTTCCAACAGAAGTATAAAGAGAAGAGTGCCTTAGGTTATTGAATCTAGAAATGAATCATAAAAGACTTCAAAGAGATCCCACTCCAGAGCTAATGGAAGACATTGACACTTTGGTAATGATAGGACTGGGCAGTGGCTGGATTACTGCCAAGGAAGCCCAATTCTTAAGGCATTCAGACCCAAATATACCATACATTTATATCTTACCGAAGGTATACAAAGGAATAACCACTCCCACAAGACGCCCAAGCGTCTCTGGGATAGGTTCACTATTGGAGCCATTATCAGAGTTCTGTGACTGTTTTTGAGACCCTTGGTACGAAAGACCCAAACATATTTGAAAGACGCCAAAGAAGTATTGAATCTGTTGAATGAGACGAAGTTTGATTCTACCACTGAACTACTTATAGGACTGGATGTAGAAGCACTATATACCAGTATCCCCCACAAGGAGACATTAAAGGTGGTGGATACCATCCTCCAGGAATCAGTCTGGACTCAGTCACTCCCAAGGAGTTTGTGATGGACTGTGCCCACATGGCACATACACACAATTACTTTGAATACGAAGGAGAACTTTTTCTCCAGATTCACAGTACTTCTATGGGCAGTACATTTGCCCCAAATCTAGCCTGTCTGTATGTCCACAACCTGGAAAGATCTCAGATATGCACTGAGGAGACCCGTATTATAATAACATCAGGATATAGAAGAGATAAGTAGATGATGTGCTATTGATATGGCACAGGACTAGAGAAACCGCAGACTTCTGCATATGGCTGAACAGTATTGATCCTTTTCTAAGATTCACGAGTATTATGAGTAACAAAGAATTTAATTTCTTTGATCTGAGGATTTTTTAATCTAAAGAATTTCTACACACAGAAGTGTTTTATAAAGCAACAGACAGAAACAACTTACTGCGATATAACAGCTACCATTAAAAAAATCTATGGGATAATCTTCCAGTAGGCCAATTCCTATGCCTACAAACGAACTGTACTCAGAACAAAGAATATAAGAAACATGCAGAGTTCCTCACCAAAAAAAATCAGTGACAAAGGATACCCATTAAGGGTTATAAATGATGCAGAAAAAAGAGCACGGAATAGCAATAGAGACTCCCTCTTGGAAAAATATGTCAAAAGAACAAAAACCAATATAATATGTGCCACCACTTACACCGCACTCTCCAATGAACTAAAAAGGATAGTAAGAAAACATTGTAAGTTCTTAAGAACAGGGGGTTTGGGGCCTCAAAACACCCATGTTCCCCTTCAAACGCTCAAATAGTATACAACATCAGTTGGTTCATACGAGACTAAGAAAGATACAGGAAGCCCAAAAACAGTGGGATCTTCCCCACCAACAGGCCGATAACCTTGTGGGGATTGTAATATTTGTAATATTGTCATCTAACAAAAAGAATAAAGACCCTGGATTTAGGTCTCAACACGCCCCTGGGAACTACAGAAGTTCTCCAAATACAATACCAAGAATGTAGTATACATACTGTTATGTATATGTGGACTGAAGTTTGTAGTAATGACAACATTGATGTGTCATTTTCTGGAAACAGGACATAAATTAGATGACTTTACCTGGTACATCATAGATCAGGTGATAGGAACTGGTAAGGACTCATCACGAGTTCTGTTCTGAAGGGATCAAAGATGGGTATTCCGACTCCACACAGATGTGCAGGATCTGAATGATAATATACCTTGACCCAGCTGAATTATACTTGAAGAGTAACCAGTTATTATAACCACCATGGAAGAAAATCTACCACAGGGAATCTACACTTATCTGAACATGTGAGACATGGGAGTGGTACACCAGGAAGAGATAAGAGCGACCAGAGAGAATGAGCAGCTGTATACCATCCACAAAAGATGGAGGATACCACAGGAAATGTTTTCCTTGCCCGAACGTATGGGACAAGATTGAGGTATATCAATTCAGAAATAAGTAAAGAAAATCCACACTCATATGTTTTAGATTAATTAATAACCAGTAGCTTGTCTACAAATATCAGTGAGGACATTGTATAACCGAAGGAAGACACAATAGTGACTAGAAAGTGTGGACCACCAAAAAGTACATAGGGATAGTATAAGTATTGTTTCTGGCCTGAGCTTAAGGGACATGACTGTAGTATATCATTTTAGAAATAAGAAAAGAAAATCTATATCCATCTGCTGTGGATTAATAAAAACTACCAATGTTTTTTATAATAATACCAGTGAGGATATTGAATGATAGAAGGTATAAACAACAGAAATTAGATATTATTGGTCATCATGTACTGAACATAAATAATGTGGGAACATAATGAATAAAAAGTAACTTACAGTTTGATGACACTGTGATACACCTAATAAATCAAAAATGAGAAAGGAGGATTTCCATCAAAGTCGTTTTTTAGAAAGATGGACAATACATAAGCCTTCCACAGGGATAGTGATAAAATCGATTCATAGGAATTCGAAGTATTGGCTTGTATGGGGCCCAGTAGGAAGACCCGACTCATGGGGACTACATTTCCCATGGTTCCTGGAACTGGGCGCTAGTACTATCATCATCATGACTGCCCAAACAAGCATTTACAATGCATCGGGTCTCGCATTTGCTTGTGTTAGAGCCGATTGCGTTGTAAACTCCTAACCCGACTTTTCACCTATCGGGCAAAGGTGCATTTATGCACGTAACCCGAAAAAGTGAAATCAAGTAGGTAAATCGCTCGACTTCTGCCAAGCGAGATCGGGCTCGTAAATTAGTTTAAAAAAAAGTCCACGAGCCCGATGGAAAACAGCGAGCCTTGCATGTTTTCTGTACTTGGTCGCTGCGCTCGAGGAGGGCTTGCCACCGGAAAAGGCATGCCATATGCGTGCCTTCGACTAATGAAAGCAAGCTGATTTAATTAGGGAAGCCCACGAACCAATAAAAAGCACTGACGTGAAGTTGACAGGGCTCGGAGCCCTTTTCTAAATACTAAAGAGTCTCCCTGCTATACGCATGCGCGAGCGCATGCAAAGCAGGCTCGACCCTAAAAACAACATCGAGTACCCAAAGCTTCACTCGTGAACAGAGAATTCGCAGTACTAATCCGGAGCACAGACTAAGTGGTACAGAAGAGCACTCCATTTGACGACATAAGGAGGGACAGGGATGTCCGATACCTCCACTGGAACTATGCAATATATTAATAGACGTGGATTACTTGATACGAGGTGCTTGATGACTATCTCCCGGGATACTCCGCGGATCAGAGTCCGGGTACCGCACCGTGAATTAGTATGTTTTCCCTCAACCTAGGTCTACGGATTTAAGAAATAAAGTTAGTGGAATGTTCTCTTTATATTAAATGGGGCGTGGGCGTCCGATATTTTGACGGCAATCAGTGTATTCCTAACACACTGAAGGGAACCCACGCAGAGTTTTTAGATGGTCGAACTCCAATTATTTTGCTCCGTTTCTTAAACACACTGAAGGGAACAAAAGCAGAGTCTGGAGATGGTCGAACTCAGATAATTTTGCTCTGTTTCTTAAATGTGACAGCATACTACCTGGTACTCCATGGGCATAGAGCTCGGTGCAGCAAATTTACACCATAGGCAATTAAATCTTCCACAGCACTATCATGGAGGTGTGAAGAAATGTGTGTGTGGATGCATGATATGACAGTACGTCTTGAAATTTACCAACAGCATGATAACCTGATGTGGTAAAATACCCAGCTGAAGGGGTTGGCAGTACTTACTACCCAGAGCTACTATGATATGGTTAGAGATTGGGTCAGATGAAGAAAAATAGGAAAAGTGAAAAAATTAGGCTATATCCAACCTTATTAGTGTGATAATCTTATTGTATTTTTAACAAATTTATAAAACACAAAAAATGTCCCGTTGATGTGTTACGACATACAGGGGGTCATTCTGACCCTGGCGGCCAGTGGCCGCCAGGGCCACCAACCACGGGAGCACCGCCAACAGGCTGGCGGTGCTCCCACGAGCATTCTGACCGCGGCGGTTCAGCCGCGGTCAGAAGCGGCAAGTCGGCGGGCTCCCGCCGACTTACCGCTGCTCGGGGGAATCCTTCATGGCGGCGGAGCGCGCTCCGCCGCCATGAGGATTCTGACCCCCCCTACCGCCATCCTGTTCATGGCGGGAAAGCCGCCATGAACAGGATGGCGGTAGGGGGGGTCGCGGGGCCCCTGGGGGCCCCTGCCGTGCCCATGCCAATGGCATGGGCACGGCAGGGGCCCCCGTAAGAGGGCCCCGCAAAGTATTTCAGTGTCTGCCTTGCAGACACTGAAATACGCGACGGGTGCCACTGCACCCGTCACACCTTCCCACTCCGCCGGCTCGATTACGAGCCGGCATCCTCGTGGGAAGGGAGTTTTTCCCTGGGCTGGCGGGCGGTCTTTTGGAGACCGCCCGCCAGCCCAGGGAAAAACTCATAATACCCTCTGCGGTCTTCTGACCGCGGAGCGGTATAATGGGGGCGGAATTCTGGCGGGCGGCCTCCGCCGCCCGCCAGAATCAGAATCACCCCCACAGTCTGGGATAATGGGAAGACTCCCCCTCGTAGAGACTGATGAGGCTTTTCCCCTGACAGTTGAATGGTAAGGGTACATATATCACTTGAAATGGCTAGCACCAGGTTTGCGTAACATGCAGCCCACTGGTTTATACACTGTTTGCCGTGTTGAGTTGTTGATGCACTTGAGCGTGAATCGCGTCGGGTCACCATTCCACATGACACTATGGGGGTTATTCTAACTTTGGAGGAGTGTTAATCCGTCCCAAAAGTGACGGTAAAGTGACGGATATACCACCAGCCGTATTACGAGTTCCATAGGATATAATGGACTCGTAATACGGCTGGTGGTAAATCCGTCACTTTTCCGTCACTTTTGGGACGGATTAACACCTCCTCCAAAGTTAGAATAACCCCCTATATTTGTGTTTAGTTTTGCAATACACTATATGTATGTGTTAATGATCTCTCGTAATCTATACCCTAGGAGAAGCATAGAGGAGCAGGTAAGAACTAGTCTTACCTTTTCTGCATGTACAAAATAAAAAACATGTGTTTGACGATTGGGACACGGACAATATTTCTGCCCTGAAGAAGGCTTGAGGACTACAGATTTGAGGAGAAGGCATGCAGACTGGTACCTCAGTAGGCCGAAACATGTTGGCATTCAAAAAGGTGTGAAGATCCATTGCAGATCTTGAGCACAGCCTTTAATAGCCCGACAACAATTTTCTTTTTAATCAAACCCGCATTATCCAGAAAAAAAGCAGAAGCTGTGGAAAGATACAGAGGTCATTTTAACCCATTACTAAAACAATACTGGTGCTCTTCTAACCAAAAGATACTTAATTTAGATCTCCGTTCCCCAAGAGGAGGTATTTCTCCCAGGAAGCTACGTTTGAGACAATGGGGTTAGTACTATCTTAACCCGGTGGGATGGGCTGGCCTATGATAAAGCATGGCAATATAAGGTAGGTGGGGCCTTTCCATCCATAAAAAACAATAAATCTCTTTGGAAGACCAGATATTCGGTATAGAGCAAGAATCAAAAAATGTCCCTAATTTACCCTTCCATGCCACAGGTGCATATGAGGCCCCATAGGTATCATATGGAGATTTTCATCCCTTTAGTGAGGATATTCAGACCACTTCAGGCAACTTCAATTGTTTGTGTCCTGGGTGACATCAAATCTTTGAATTAGAATGAAGGCAAAAAGAGAGGAATTTACTTTCAGAGGACCACCATCCATTGGTTTGCTTTCCTGATGGCAGTAAGAATTTGTAGGAAAGTACCCTCTTTTTGGCATGTTACCCCCAATTTCAGCCAATGTCTGTGTGTTTTGACGGTGTCACTGGGATCCTGCTAGCCAGGACCCCAGTGCTTATGGTGTTTGGCCTACCTGTGAATATGTTTTGCTGTTTTTGTCAGTATGCTTGACTGTGTCACTGGAGTCCTGCTAACCAGGACCCCAATGCTTATGCTTTCTCTCCTCTCAAATTTGTCTCTACATACTGGTAACCCAGTATTTCATCCCAAATTGGCATACTGGTCACCCCTTATAAGTCCATAGTATATTGTACTTAGGTGCCCAGGGCATTGGGGTTCCAGGTGATCCCTATGGGCTGCAGCATTACTTTTGCCACCCATAGGGAGCCCATACAAAGACTTCTACAAGACATCCATTGCAGCCTGTGTGAAATGGTGCATGCACCATTTCACAGCCATTTACACTGCACCAGGTCACTTATATGTCACCTATATGTCAAGCCTTCCAACCCGGAAGGCTGGGTGTAAAGTACCTGTGTGAAGGCACCCCTGCACTAGCAGAGGTGGCCGCACGTCGTCCAGGACCATTTTCCCGGTCTTCATGAGTGCGGGTACGCCATTTTACACGTGCACTGGACATAGGTCAATACCTATGTCCAGCTTCACAATGGTAACCCCGAATATTGCCATATAAGGTGTCTAACAACTGGTAATTGGACCCCAATACTGATTTTAGTATTGGTTGCACAATCCCATGCATTCTGGGGGCTCCACTGTGGACCCCCAGTGCTGCCATACAGGCCTTCTGAGGTTCTGAAGTTGCCACCGAACAGACAGGTTTCTACCCTCCTGTTGCTTGAGCAGCTCAAGCCCAGGAAGGCAGAACAAAGGATTTCCTTTGGGAGAGGGTTGTTACACCCTCTCCCTTTGAAAATAGGGGTTACAGGCATGGGAGGGATAGCCTCCTAGAGCTTCTGGAAATGCTTTGAAGGGCACAGTTGGTGCCCTCCTTGCATAATCCAGTCTACACCGGTTCAGGGACTCCCAGCCCCTGCTCTGGTGCCAAACTGGACAAAGGAAAAGTGGTCCATCACCACCCAGGAGTGGTGCCCAGAGCTCCTCCAGAGTGTCCCTGGGTTTTGCCATCTTAGATTCCAAGGTGGTGGGGCACTCTGGGAGCATCTGAGTGGCCAGTGCCCGCAGGTGATGTCAAAGCCCTCCCCTGATAGTTGCTTACCTGGTTAGGTGACCAATCCCCCTATCCGGGCTATTTATGGTCTCTCCTCTGGGTGTTTCTTCAGATTTGGATTGCAGGAATTCTCTGCATCCTTTACTTCATTTTCTACCAACGGAACCACAGCTGAACCCTCTAGGAACTCTACAAACTGCAACAAAGAAGCAAAGACGACTTCTGAAACATTGTATCTTCAGCTCATGCCGGCAACTGCTACTGTTTCCAAGTCGTGCATCCTCCAAGGACTGTCTTTCTTCAGCCTGCCCTAGAAGAACCGAAGGAATCTCCTGTGGAGTGATGGAGTCACTTGCCTGCTTCTTCAGATGATGCGCGTGGATCCAGCAACACGGGTGGTGGACTAAACTGACCGACAGTCCCAAGGTCCAGCTGTCCAACTTTGGTGGAGGTAAGGGCTTGCCTCCCCAAGCTAGACAGTACCCTGTGCACCGCGTGACTTGCAGTTGCCAAGGCTTGTGTGTGACTTTCCAAGAGGTTCTTCGTGCACAGCACAGCTTAGGCCCCCAGCACTTCATCCTGTGACGGATAGCATCCTGAGTGGTTTTCTGGCGGCATGGGATCCCTTTGTGTCATGCTGCATGGGCTTCTATGTGCACCTCGTTTGTCCCCATGCTGTGGGGCTCCTATGCGTGCTGCCTGGTCTTCTCAGGGCTCTCTGAGTTGCCGAGAGCCCCCTCTGTCTCCTCTTCCTGGGTAGAGGCCACGAGGTCCTTCCTGGTCCCGGGCAGCCCCATTTTCCACTAACCGCGGTTTTGTGTGTGCCAAGGCTTATTGGTTGAATCCAGCGACTCAACCCAGACTGCGATCATCCTTCCGGTGTGGGACATCTTCTGCACCAACCAGGAACCCGCATCTGTCTTCCTGGGTGCATAACTGACTTTGGGGGTCATTAAAACATTGGCGGTAAAAGCCGCTTACCGCCGTGCATAAGACCGCCAGCACACCGCTGCGGCCACGGAAATCCACCACAGCTATTATGACCCACATCTCGAAATCCGACAAAATTCAGACACCCACACAAGCCCGCCACACCAAAGGTCAGTGATAAACTGCCGATAAAAAAACCTCCACCGTCACGCCAACAGAAATACGCCCATGCTATCACGACCCACGAATCCACGCAGCGGTCTTTCAACCGCGGTATTCCATTGGCGGTACACACCGCCGCGCTCAAAATACACACACATCTCCAAAATACCACCACATTGGACAATTCGAAAGACACACACCTGAGACACATACACACACCACTCCCACACACCCAATACTATATAAAACACACACCCACCCACATCACCCACAAACCCCTATGACCAAATTTCACGCACGAAGGCCAGAGAGAGACACCACCATCCACAAACTAGCAGCCACAGACACTCAACACCATCACCCACACTACTTCCACGCACAAAACACCACACACCACTACATATCACCACACTTATCACCACATACACTACCCCACACATCACCTACACCACCCCATGGCACGGCAAAGACACCCCAGGTTCTCGGAGGAGAAGCTCACAGTCATGGTGGAGGAAATCGTACGGGCAGAGCCACAGCTATTTGGCTCACAGGTGCAGCCACCTCCATTGCTAGGAAGATGGAGCTATGGAGAAGAATAGTCGACAGGGTCAACGCAGTGGGACAGCACCCAAGAAATCGGGACGACATCAGGAAGAGGTGGAACGACCTACGGGGAAGGTGTGTTCCGTTGTCTCCAGACACATCGCGGTACAGCGGACTGGCGGCTGACCCCCACCTCCTCCCCCACAACTAACAACGTGGGAGGAGCAGGTCTTGACAATAATGCATCCTGAGGGCCTCGCAGGAGTCAGTGGAGGAATGGACTCTGGTAAGTAAAATCTTAACTATCATATCCCCCAACCTACCTGCATGCTATCCCAGACCCCCCCCTCACCCCCCCCCTATCACTCCAACTCCTCACAAATGTACCAATATCACAAACCACCCATCCCAACACCCAGCCCTGCATGCAAAAACAAAGCATAGACACACATCACTAAAGCATGCCCACTGCACATACCCATAACACCCTCCTCAACCGTCATAACACAAGCCCACACACAGGAATGCCAGCACTGGGGTACACAGTCACCCACCCATTGCACACCATGAAACACACAGATGCAATAATCATGCCTTTCCACCCTTGTAGGACCACTACCCAACATCACCAGACAGGAGGGTCCAGACATCTCCACCCCACCCACAGAAGAGGCCCACAGTGATGACAGCAGCTGTGTCCAACTGGACCTAGATGACCAGCCCCGACCATTGTGGGCCTCGGGACAGTCGGTCCCCTCACACAGGCACAGCCCATCGCAGACCTTCCACCCTCTGGTAACACCAGCACAGCACCCACCCAGCGGGCCCATACCTCCGTCCCCAGGACACGTCAATCAGCTGTGTGTCCACCACTACAGGGAACCCACCCCAACAACAACAGGGACCTGGGGGCAGTGGTAGTGGGCACACGGTCCAGGGGACGGATCACAGGAACACAGGGGAACTGGGAGGGCTGCCGTGCGACAGGGGGCAGACAGGCCTAGGGAACCCACTCTCCACGAGGCCCTCTCCTCCATCATGGGAGCATACCACCACTCCCAGGAGACGATGGCAACGGTCTGGCCAAGTTTCAGGAGACCCAGCGCATGCTGGCGGAACAGTATCTGGGGTTCAGGGTGGAACTCAGAACCATCAGCTCCGCCCTGGGCACCATCGTAGGGGTGCTGAAGGAAATACTAAACACCAGGAGGGACACTGTGGCACTCTAAGGGGCCCATGACACTAGCATGGACGATGAACTGCCCTTCACCTCCGCCGGCGCTAGTGGACAGGAGGCACCGCCACAGGACCACCACACCAGCACCCCACCCCCTGCAGAGGGAGAGCCACCCTTCAAACGGTCCCTGAGAACCAGGAACAAGACAGAGCAAGATGGCAAGACCCCCGCCAAGAAATAAGACCACCCTGATTGTCATCCTACTGTCCCACTTTGTAACCCTGTCCATATTGGAACTGCCCCAGCTCCACTTCCTATGCCCATATGGTCAATGCACCTGTGAGACTCATAGACTGGACTCTGCCAGTGACAGTCCTCCACCATCACCCCTCACCATTTTACAACCCCCATCCAATATTTAGCACTTAAATAAACACCCTTGAAGCACAAAACAACCTGGAGTCAGTCTGTGATTCAGAAAATGTATTATAGCAATGACAGTGACAAAATGCGTTCTCAATTGTAATGTCAACATACGTCTGTCACACATCTCAAGTCCATGAGAAATCTAAGCAGATGACACACGTTGGAAACCACACCTGTGAAACCGTAATGGAAATGTATAACTCAGTTACCATATACTGTTTGAAATCGATAGACAGGATAGAGGTAGAAGTGTGAAAGTACTTGTAGTAGGCAGGAATGTATTCTCACCTGTGTCACTGGAAATATTGCTGGATAACTGAGTCCCTGTTGTCAATGTCTACTTCCTCTGCTTCCTCCTCATCACTGTCCACAGGCTCCACAGCTGCCACAACACCGTCATCTGGACCATCCTCCTGCAGAAAAGGCACCTGGCGTCACAAAGCCAAATTGTGAAGCATACAGCAGGCCACGATGATGTGGCACACCTTTCTTGGTGAGTAGAATAGGGAACCCCCTGTCATATGGAGGCACCTGAACCTGGCCTTCAGGAGGCCGAAGGTGCGTTCTATCACCCTCCTAGTCCGCCCATGGGCCTCATTGTAGCGTTCCTCTGCCCTGGTCCTGGGATTCCTCACTGGGGTCAGTAGCCATGACAGGTTGGGATAACCAGAGTCCCTTAATAGCCACACCCGGTGCCTCTAGAGTTGACCCATCACATAAGGGATGCTGCTATTCCGCAGGATGTAGGTGTCATGCACTGAGCCAGGGAACATAGCATTTACCTGGGAGATGTACTGGTCTGCCAAATATACCATCTGTACATTCATGGAATGATAACTCTTATGGTTCCTGTGCACCTGTTCACTCCTGTGGGGGGGGGACCAAAGCCACATGGGTCCCATCAATGGCACCTATGATGTTGGAGATATGTCCAAGGGCATAAAAGTCACCTTTCACTGTAGGCAAATCCTCCACCTGAGGGAAAACAATGTAGCTCCGCATGTGTTTCAGAAGGGAAGACAACACTCAGGACAACACGTTGGAAAACATAGGCTGTGACATCCCTGATGCAATGGCCACTGTTGTTTGAAATGACCCACTTGCAAGGAAATGGAGCACTGATAGCACCTGCACTTGAGGGGGGATTCCTGTGGGATGGCGGATTGCTGACATCAGGTCAGGCTCCAACTGGGTACACAGTTCCTGGATTGTGGCACGGTCAAACCTGTAGGTGATGATTAAATGTCGCTCCTCCATTGTCAACAGGTCCACCAGCGGTCGGTCCCCCGGAGGATTCCACCATCTCCTCACATGTCCCAGCGGACGGTGCCTAGGAAGGACAACAGCGACCACAGAGTCAAACAACTCAGAGGTATGTACCCACAGTCTACACAGAACACGAAACATAATCCAAAAGGTTGCCTGCATGTGTGTTGAGTCTAGGCCTAGGTATGTGTGAAGCAGTTGAAAATGAAGCCACGTGGGCCCCTGAAATGGCGGCTACCTGACTTCTAAAGTGGGACAATGGGATGTGTGGTAACTGCGATGGCGTTGTACACTGTCGCGGTAGGTGGTCGAAGAGTGCGGCGCAATGCTGCATTGGTTAACATTGGACCCTATGGGTCCCAGGAGCCAATGACGAAGTGCGCCGGCGGTGATGGTACGCACCGCCGCGGACGTGACCGCCATTTTCTATCTGTTCAATCACCCGATACCTGATCTTCGACAGGAGAGGACCTACACTGCAAGTGCTGCTGTGACCTCGGTCTGGAAGAGACAATGGCTCGTGCGTCTGGGGAAAGGGCCCCTGCCTTCGCTGCACAGGAGTTGGAGAAGCTCGTGGACGGGGTTCTCCTCAGTACACACTACTCTACGGTCCTCCAGACCAACAGGTAAGTACACAGGGAGCACGTTGTATGGGCTATGCCTGAGTGGAGAGGGCTGGTTGTAAGAAGGAAGGGGCCACAGTTCTGCGTGCATGATGGACTGTGAAAGCATGTGCCACATGGCAAGGGTAGGGATGGGGGCCACTCACTTCGACGGTGCAGTTGCTAATGACTTCTCTTCTTCCCTTGTACATTTCATTTAGGTCAGCGCCCACCAGAAGAAGGATCTTTGGCGTGCCATCGCCAAGGACGGCCGGACCCTGGGGTCCCACCACAGACGGAGCACCCACTGCCATAAAAGATGGGAGGACATTCGCCGCTGGAGCAAGAAGATGGCGGAGGCTCAGCTGGGGATGGCCTCCCAAAGTGGGAGGGGTGCCCGTCGCACCATGACCCCCCTGATGTTCCGGATCCTGGCGGTGGCCTACCCAGAGTTGGATGGGCGCTTGAGGGCATCACAGCAGACACAAGGGGGTGAGAACAACATCATTCTGCGGACTTTGCGCGCAGTGAAGGTGTCCGGGTGGGGGAGGAGGGCTGTGGGTTCCCCTAGGCCAGGGCGAGTTCCGTAGGCTAGGCCCCTCCGTAATGCAGGCCATGTGGCACTCCACCCCACCTCTGTAGAGTGGCAAGTACAGGTATACATGGTATGTGTGCAGATGTCGACCATAGCCATGTAGGCCATATCCCAGGAACTGCATCTGTAGAGCCCAACAGCGCGGCGTAGTGCAGGGGGCTGTATTGTCCGCCAACGGTAGTGGTAAGCCATGCACTCAACATGTCTTTCTTCTGTTGTCCCCCCCCCCTTTTTGTGGTCTCCCTGTTCTTGTGTGCATCAGCATCATCAGGTGGAGGTACAGTGGCACCGGAGCACGAGGGAGCTACATCCCACATGGCCATTGAGGGCCACACCACGGACTCAGAATACAACAGTGGGACGGAGGGCGAGGGGAGCTTCACGGCGGAGACAGGATCAGCAACCAGCGACACGGACTCGTCCTCCGATGGGAGCTCCCTTGTGGTGGTGGCAAAATCTGTGCCCCCCACTTCAACAGGTACAGACGCCACCCCCCACCAGCACCGCCCTCCCAGCAGCCCCTCAGCCTTCTCCCCGTGCCCGCTCACCCAGGAGGGTGAGTATCACCTTTGCCCCAGGCACCTCAGCCCCTGCCCCTGTCACCTCTGCTGCCCTCAGTGAGGAGGCCATTGACCTCCTCAGGTCACTCACTGTTGGGCAGTCTACCATTTTGAATGCCATCCAGGGTGTAGAAAGGGAATTGCAACACACTAATGCATTCCTGGATGGCATTCATTCTGGTCAGGCTGCCCTTCATCGAACCCTGCAAACTCTGGCCTCAGCACTAATGGCAGCCATTGTCCCTGTGTCTAGCCTCCCCCCTCCAACTTCCTCCACCCAGACCCAATCCCCTGTACCCTTGCCTATCCCAAGCACACCATCAGACCAGCATGCACACACCTCACCACACAAGGGAAGCTCAGGCAAACATAAGCACCACACATCCCACAGGCACTCACGCAAGCATCACACACATACAGACACACCAACATCCACTGCCTCCACTGTGTCCCCCTCCTTGTCGTCTCCCTCCTCCCTCCCAGTCTCGTCTACACTCTCACCTGCATGCACTACCACTACAGCCACTAGGTCCCGCACCAGCACACCCACCACCACACCCCGCTCACGTACACTCACCACCCCCACTATCATTTACACGTCCCCTGTGTCCTCTCCCAGTGTCTGTGACGCCCCCTCCCAAAGTACACAAACACACACCCACCCAACATACATCCACCTCACGACAGCCTCCAGCACATGCACCTGCACCCAAAGCCACAAAAATTGCACTTCCTACAACCCCCTCCTCTTCCTCCACTCCCAGACCCCCTCCAGCTACCAGTCCCAGTGTTCCTAAGAAACTTTTCCTGACCAAGCTTGACCTCTTTCCCACCCCCCCCTCCAATTCATAGGTCCCGTACTAGCACCTCAGCCAAAAAATCTCCAGGACCAGTGGTGCCTGTTGTTAGAGGTATGTGGAGTGCACCGGGCACCAGGGCAGCCTGTGTGACACGGAGCCACAGCACAGCCAGTCCCCCCCCTGTGAAGCACCAGAAGTTGGACAGAGCCCGGCGGGAGTGGGGGAAGACTCCAGCCAGCAAAGCCGCTCACAAGGGTCCCGGGGGGAGTGTCCACTCAGCTGTGACTCCTCCTATGGTGGGGAAGGGGCAGAAGAAATCGCCAAAGTCTGGGAGGAGCAGCACGGCGGAGAAGACCGCCATCATCCCCGCTGCCCAGGAGGCCACTGCCAGCACAATCGTCACTGGCCAGGGGGCCACCTCCAGAGTCAGTGCCCAGGAGGGCAGCCCGATCGTCACTGGCCAGGAGGTCACCGCCAGAGTCAGTGCCCAGGGGGGCAGCCCGATTGTCACTGGCCAGGAGGCCACCGCCAGCCACAGCCCAGCTGCCCAATGAAGGACCGCCATGGCAAGCACTGCTGAACAGGTCAGAAACTTCAAACTCAAGCACCGCTGAACAGGGCAAGCACCTCTGAACATGGCAAAGACCGCCATGACAAGCACCGCTGAACAGGTCAGAAACTTCAAACTCAAGCACTGCTGAACAGGGCAAAGACTGCCATGGCAAGCACCGCTGAACAGGTCAGAAACTTCAAACTCAAGCACCGCTGAACAGGGCAAAGACCACCATGGCAAGCACCGCTGAACAGGGCAAGGACCGCTGAACAGGGCAAAGACCGCCATGGCAAGCACCGCTGAACAGGTCAGAAACTTCAAACTCAAGCACCGCTGAACAGGGCAAGCACCGCTGAACAGGGCAAAGACCGCCATGGCAAGCACCGCTGAACAGGTCAGAAACTTCAAACTCAAGCACCGCTGAACAGGGCAAAGACTGCCATGGCAAGCACCGCTGAACAGGTCAGAAACTTCAAACTCAAGCACCGCTGAACAGGGCAAAGACCGCCATGGCAAGCACCGCTGAACAGGGCAAGGACCGCTGAACAGGGCAAGGACCGCCAAGTCAAGCACCGCTAGCCCATGAGCGGCAGGGGCAGTGACGCAACTGGGACCGTCACGGGGAGAGTGATGCACTCTGGGCACCAGTCCCCCTCCAGAACCAGTGGAGAAAGGCATCCACTCAGTCTGTCCTGCACAGGATGAAGCACTCTGGGTACCAGTCCCCCTCCAGAACCAGTGGAGACTGTTCTCCACTTGAGAGACTGTGGCTTTGCACTCCCCAGGATTGAACATTGGGCAAACCACCCACTGTAGAGACTTGAGAGACTGTGGCTTTGCACTCCCCAGGATTGAACAGTGGGCAACCCACCCACTGTAGTGACTTGAGAGACTGTGGCTTTGCACTCCCCAGGATTGAACAGTGGGCAACCCACCCATTGTAGAGACTTGAGAGACTGTGGCTTTGCACTCCCCAGGATTGAACAGTGGGTAAACCACCCACTGTAGAGACTTGAGAGACTGTGGCTTTGCACTCCCCAGGATTGAACAGTGGGCAACCCACCCACTGTAGTGACTTGAGAGACTGTGGCTTTGCACTCCCCAGGATTGAACAGTGGGCAACCCACCCACTGTAGAGACTTGAGAGACTGGCTTTGCACTCCCCAGGATACATCAATGGGCATGGAGCCCCCTCGTGGAACTGGCGTGGTGCACTCATTCTGCTGAGGTGCCCCCCCTTCCCTTCCCCCTGAGGTGCCTGTTGTATTTGTATCTGATGCCCCAGCAGTGTTCTCTCCGTTTCTGGTCAGGTATCTTGTGTGGGCCTCGCCCATGCATTTTGGGCCCAGTGGTCCACGGACAATGACTTGTGCATTACCTGCACTGCTATTCGTGATGTATATTTTGTTTAATGTGTATATATATATATATATATATCTTGGTTACTGTATTTTGATATATTACAATGGTTCCACTCATTTCCTTTGGTCTTTGCATTCTTCCGGGGGGGTTGGGGGTTGTTACTGTAATGTTTGGATATACATTGGTGTGTGTGTTGTAGTGGGTGAGGGTGGGGGTGTTGCGTGTGTGTGTCCCTGTCTTTTGCCTCCCCCTCCCCTATGACGTAGGTGCAGTACTCACCGTCGTCTTCGCCACCGGCGTTGATGATCGTCGTACAGGAGCAGGAAGACTAGTGCAGGAAGTATTTGGAGTTCCGGCTCCATGGTGTCCTCCTTCCTCGTGGAGTGTGTAGAGGTGAGCGTTTTCCCTTTGAAATGGCTGTTTCCGCCGTGTTTTTATCCGCGGTGAATCCGCCCCGGAAAAGGTGGCGGATTGGTAGGTTGTGATACTGTGGGCGGTACATTGTCTCCCGCCTGTCTGTTGGCGGTGACCGCAGCGCTGTTTGTTTGTACCGCCGTGGCGGTCGGAGTGTTAAAGTGGCTGTCTTTGTTGGCGGTTTCCGCCATGGTCATAATTCCAGTTTTTTTACCGCCGGCCTGTTTGCGGTCTTACCGCCGCTTTAACACCGTCTGCCAGGGTTGTAATGACCCCCTTTGTCTTCTCACCGGTGGTTCTTCTTTTGCACCTTCATCCAGGTTAGCAGGGGCTCCTGTTCTCGCTGGACTCTTCAGTGCTACTTGGACTTAGTCCCCTTTTTCCGCAGGTCTTCAAGTCCAGGAATCCATCATTGGTGTGCAGTCTCTTCGGGTTCTTGCATAATCTTCTATCATGACTTCTTGTGTGTTTCAGGAAACTTACTGCGATTTAATCCTGTTTTCCTGGGCTCTGGGTTGGGTTCTATTACTTGCCTTTGGGGTTTTCTTACACTCTCAGCACCCCTCTACACACTACACTTGGCTAGGTGGGAAACCAACTTTCTCATTCCACTATTTTAGTATATGGTTTGTGTTCCTCTTACATTCATTGCAACCTATTGTGATTTTCACTATTTGCACTGTTTTCTAACTGTTAACTAACCTGTTTTTTGCATACTAGTGTATATATGGTGCATATTACTTACCTCGTAAGGGAGTATAGTCTCTAAGGTATTTTTGGCATTTTTGTCCCCAAAATAAAGTACCTTTAGGGTGACTACATTGGTAGGTATCAGAAAAAGGTACTCACTACCTCCTGGCAGTCTCACTCCTTTTGTGGCCCCTTTCACTCCTATACTGGCTCTGCCACTGTTTCCCCAGAAGGAAACTCGTGCTGCTTCCTCCCTCACTTACAGTACCTCCAGGGCGGCTTGCAGCTGCGGCACAACCCGTGTTTGTCTTCGGGTTACTTGCGTCCCCTCCAACGCAACTGTTTTGCTTCGTGAGGCGGTGCGCCTCCGATGGAGCCCCTGGCTCAGCCCACCGTCAACTTCCCGAAAGTACTTTCACCTTATCTGCACCCCCGACGTACCCCGACATGGAGCCCTCGACGACCGACTCCTTAGGCGGCCGCCATGTTCCCCCTCAATGGTAGCCCAAAACTCAACAACAACATTCTGTGAATCTCACTAACTAGGCATCACCTGCATTGAGAGGGGTTCGACGCCGATGCAGGGCCTGACTGAAAGGGTCGACATCAATGTATCTACCAAACTGCATGGATCGGAACCAGCACCTCAAGTCTTCGAAGCTGATGCTTGCTCCAGCCAGGGTACTCTTTCAGCAGGCTCTGAGTGAGTCCTGTGCCGGCCTTCCCTCCATCGTGGTTAGCCTGAACTTTGGATTTACCTCAGTCTAGCGCGACCTCATGTAACTCCTTAGCACTATTGACTTCTAAGCACTGCTTTTGGTTTATTCTTTAAAAATTCATATTTCGAATTCTGTTGATTTGATCGTTGGCGTTTTGTTTTTGTTTTACTCAGATCAAAATTCTCTAGTTTCCTAAACCTTTAGATAATCTTTTTCAAGTGTCTTCATTGTGTTATTATGCGTGTGTGTGTGCGGCACAAATACTTTACACAACGCTTCTTCAGCTACCAGAGGGTGAGCACAAGTTATCTCTAAGTGTGTATTTAGTTTACCCTGAATAGGGTAGTGGTTTCTGCTCTGATAACTAAAAACACCATTTCTAACACCCTCTCAAAGGGTGTGCTTCCCCAGCACACAGACTATCTCGAGGGGTGTCATGAGCCTTCCTCCTGACTTGCTGTGGCCTCACAAGTCATGTAGCCTTATCAGAAGGAAACTAGCTCTATTTCATTTGGGGCCAGTAAAAGTGGTTGTCTAGACTTGGCTTGCCTCATGTATGTTGCTAAATATTTGTCATGACCCAGCTTCAGTAGGAAGGCCCAATAGCACTGGGAGACCACCTGCACTCTGGCTGGCAGAGGCCCGGGAGCATTAGGCTCACAGTAAGCTATGCCATCCTCTCCATAAATCAGGTGATATCCAGAAGTATATCCATTTTTTCTGGGCCTCAGCCTGTTGCAGAAGGCCTTCCAGGGTGGGGTATGCTCTGTTTACCTTATTGGACTCTGCCTGTAATGGTCCTCTTGCAGCTTCCAACCAGTCAGCTCAGGTAACACCATTTCCCCTGTTGGACCCAGGGATTCCCCTAAGGGGTTGAATGCTCCCCAGCTTGGGGATTTGGAGGACAGGTTTCCCATACCCCTAGTTTCTTCTCTACCTAGCGAGAACCAGCTCCACCATTTCAGGCTCAAGACCCTCCTGGCAGTTGCTCTGTCCTTTGTGATCAGTAGCACCCAGTCAGAGAGTCTCAACATTTCAGCATGAGCCATGTGCTCAACTTCTTTCCAGATAGTTTGCTCAAGGTCATTCCCTAGCAGACAGTCATAAGGTATGGGAGGGATAACAGCTGCTTTCAGAGGACCAGTGACCCCACCCCATTCCACGATGACCATCCCCACAGAATACTAGCTGACCTGGTTGTCAGCATTTACTATATGGTGATGGACATTGGGGATAATCTGCCCTGATGACACCAGCTGACACCTGAAAATAGGCTGACTTCCATGTCTCTTAGAGCCTTTAACCTCTTTTAATTGGCTGGTCACTGCGTGCCCCTTTTTAGTATTAGCAGTCATGTAGGCTGTGGGTTCCACCACCACTTTACTCATGGCCACTATGGTAACTTCTTGTCCACCCACCTGTACCAACCTATTTAGCCAGCCCTACAATAGTGTTCCATATGGACTGTCCACTTGGGCTCTTCTTAAAATAATCTGAATTCAATCTTTTGTGCCCTGTTTGTAAACAATCAGAAACCACACCTCTGTTGGAGCAGTTTATGGACTACTTCCCCTCAAACACTCTCCTCCCTTTCTCTTCAAAGGTCAACTTCGATTCCCTCCACCTCAGTCTTTTCAGTCCCTTTATAAATCTTCTTCTTGTCATCATCTTTACATCACTAATACTTCTGCTATTGATGGCCCAAACCACCCTTCCTGTGGAACCCTCATGTACTTTTTGGACCCTCAGCTACTTTCTCAAGCTCCCTGGTTTTAGTGAGCTTAGAATCAATCAGGTGCTGGTGCAATGCTGTAGAAAGGATAAATCTCATCATAGTCATTTACTTTCATGCCCTTCCCCAACCCTCTAATTTAATAATAGACACATCCATAAAATCTTTCCACTCCTCTGCCATATGCAAGTCCATGTCCCAAGCAACAAATCACTCATCTATATCACCCCCAACCACACCATTATTAATAAGAGCCATAGGAATGTTTACTATGGGATTACCCCTCCTGAGTACCTGGATATTAATGCTCTTGTGGCTCTCAAGTTCATTTTGCCCAGGCTCCTCTCATTGGACAGCATTGCTTTTTCACTCCTCCATGGCCACCTTCCTCTTCACCATTGCAAATACTGCCATTTTATACTCAGGGCAGCCTTTTTCTCCTCAGTCGTCAGGGAAGCCCTTTTCACCTCTAGGGCAAGGGTGACCAATTTCAATTTCAAGTCCCTCTCTGCCTTTCTGTCCACCAGCTTTAGCTTGTGAGCCTTTAACTCTGATGTTGTCAAACAGTAAGAGTACACTGCTCTCTGCCATGGAAAGCAGGAGTGATACTGCTTTTTTTGGGAAAATTTTCTTCTTACACTGGTGACTCCTTAAATTCATCTTTATTCTATTCTGAGATAATTTGCTCTTGCCAGTCTTCTTCCCAAGCCCTGAGGGTTTTCTCGTACTTCCCCTTCCAGCTTTCCTGCTTTGCACATAGCTTTTATCTCCACCGAATTAAGGCAAATGGCAAAGCATTGATCAAAAGTGAAAATATCATTCAACAGAACTTAATAAAAAATGAATCAAAATACTTCTTGACAATTAAAAATCTATAACACACTTTGGGGGTCATTACAACCCTGGCGGTACAAGACCGCCAGGGCTGAAATGACAGAAGCACTGACAACAGGCTGGCGGTGCTTCCCAGGTCATTACGACCGCGGCGCACCGCCGGGGCTGGCGGTTTCCCGCCACAATGGCCCCGGCAGTAGTAATCCGCCAGGGCAGCGCTGCTAGCAGCGCTGCCCAGGGGATTACGAGTCCCTCTACCTGCCAGCCTTTTCCTTGCGGTTTGAACTGCCAGGAAAAGGCTGGCGGTATGGAGAGTCGCGGGGCCCCTGGGGGCCCCTGCACTGCCCATGCTGCTGGCATGGGCAGTGCAGGGGCCCCCTGACAGGGCCCTGTGCAGCTTTGAAAAGCACGACGGGTGCAACTGCACCCGTCGCTCGGCCGCAGCACCGCCTGCTCCATTTGGAGTTGGCTCCTGTGTTGCGGCTGAGATCCCGCTGGGCCGGTGGGCAGAAACTAGGTTTCCGCCCGCCGGCCCAGCGGGGATCTCCAAATGGCCGCGGCGGGGTGCATCCACATTGGCTGCCTCCCAGCGGTGCGAAGCCGCCCGTCAAGGTCGTAATGAGGGCCTTTGCCTTTAAATCTGAAATAGGATTCTTAATTCTTAACCTTTAAAACTGAGTAGCAGCTGCTGGACAAAGTTCTATCCCAACCGCTGCTCATTTCTCATGGTAACTAAGTTATCCGCTGTGGAACAGTTTACTCACAGAGGGTCTGGAACAAGGAGAACTTGGTAGGATTCTTGTCTGCTGTGCTGATTCTTGCGCAGGTGCTTCTGCTGTGGATTTCCATATTTACACATATCTCTTTCCTACTTAATATTAGTAGCGGATCCTGGATAAGCGCACTGCAACCCGTACACAACTAACATTTCCTTTACATTCAGCGTGAGGGGGCATTGGTAGAAGAGAGGATACAAACCATGTTCTAAAAAAAAGAGGTTCAGTGTTCGGGACTGAGATGTCGGAAGAAGGGCTTGGATCCAGCTCCATACACATCCAAATTCACAATTATCTCACTGTCCTGGCCAAAGTGATGAATATCAGAACATAATAAATACAGGGATCTTACTCAACCACCTAATGGGGAAAACTGCAGTTCACCTAAAACCAAAGGGAAGGAAACAAGCATTTCCAAAGCCAATAGGTCTGGGTTTAATGTTGTAATGCATGCAGTTTAAGCATGTTAAACGAGAACAATTCAAGAAGTAAAAGAACAATGGCATTGAAGACTCTCTTGCCTTCACTAGAGTCCTGTGTTTTTTTATGCCAAACAAAGTTCAGACTGCAAGAGAATGTTTATTAAAGCCTGCTTTAGTTTCTATGAAGCATAATTTAGCATTTTAGAATTTTAAGTGTAGATTTCCCCAAAACAGACCTGGAATATTTTGGGGAAATAGAAAAAATAACCAATTACTTCATTAAAGATATAAATGGTTAAAATGTTGTCATTTAGGATTGCCAGCAGATGCTGCAGAACTCACACAATTAGGAATACTGCTCCTGTGTCACTATGACTTCATTAAATATACACACACAAAGGGGGTGGGTTGTCATGACAGCGAACATGGAGGGCGTCTTTTACTAGAACTCTGCTTGGGAACCCCTAATATCTGACTGAAATCCGCTCTGTAGGCCACCATTGTCATCCTGAAATGCACCTCTCCACAGAAACAATATAGACACTCCTCTTTGCTGTCCATGAACTCACTTGCAGTGAGTGGATCTGCGATCAGGGGAGCGGAGGCGTGTCAGGCAGGCGAGGGAGAGAGGCCATAAGTTTCGACATCCCCAGCCGGCTGCACTGGTCGTGGCAGGACGATAAGCCTGATGGGGGACTCGACACCTGAGGACCGAGGCTGGACTACGCTCCTGGGGCATCTACAGCTGGGGGTGTGGGCCTGACTTGGAAGTAGAGGGCCATCTTCCCTTTTGATTGTAACTGGCCCCTATGGTATACATGCTGGGTGGTCCTGCGAGCCTGGGAGGGAGACACCCAGAGACATCTCTGCACCGCTTCATGTAGTGCCACGAGCGGCAGCTAAGACCCTGGAGCGGGGCGCATTTTGCCTTTGGAGCAGTGCCTGGGCCCCTCCATGCAGGATCTATGTGGTCGGGTACAGGCCCTGGGTGGAGAGAGGGGACCGCCTCTCTCTGGGAGTCTGCACTTGCTGGGCACCGATTGCGCTGAGGGAGCCCCGCTCAGCCGTCCAGTACATTCCTTATGGAGCGACGCCTCGGACTGGCAGGGAGGGAGATTCGACCAGTGAAGTCTTGCCATACTTGCAGTGAGTGGAGGCCATTGGGAAGGGACTAGTTCGTTGGACACAGACAATTGCTGACACATGGAGAGACCCTCGGCACCACTGATGTACAGTATGCCTGCGGTCAGTGGGAAGGGCCCCCTAGAATGCCTGATCTTCCATTCCACCCTCAGTCCCTTCATGGCAAGACCTGGGCTTAACACCTGGGACCCCTTTCTGACCCTGCTGTCCTGTTTTGGGGGGGTGAACCCGAGACAGAGCTCCTGCCCACTTATTGATTCATGAGTGCTCCTTCAGTGAAAATTACAAATTCAGGGTGCACAAGCATGAGGAGAAACTGAGGGTACATTGAGCATCTTTGTCACGTGCCTGGCGCACAACAGGGACCCTCTGGGACTTGCCTGGAGGAGTGAACTGGTGAGAAAGGGCCGTGGTGGGTGCTCCACAGTGTCCACAGGGCCTCCCTGGGATAGCACTGTGGAGCCCACGAGGTGGTCTGTGCCTACCTACGCTGGTCTGAGACCGGAATCCATTGATGGTGCACTGAGCTGTTGTAACACCTACTGCCCCTCCTCCTTGAGCTTCCAAACATCTCTGGGAGGGAAATGCCATACTTAACATTGGAAGTCCTTGTGCATTACCCAGTTGCTGCCTACTTCTGAAATTCTGACTTGAAGCCCCTGGGTAAATCTTTTATTGTCATCAGAGACGGCTGCTTAGATTGGTAAAGCCTCATGAGAGAGGAGTTATCCATCCTCCGGGGACGAAGAACTTGACTGGTTAGAACCACTTTTGTGATGGGTATAGATAGACACACCCGATCTACCACATCTCAAATGCGCATGGCTCAAATCACAATTGGACCTATTTGGGCAAGCCAGGCCCCTCTACCGGTAACTAACCGGTCCCTCCATCTACTGACCTCATTGCAATCCTTCTAGCAATCCAGACATCGTAGACAGCAATGGAGTCGAAGATCGGGGAAGTAAGGATGGACATAGCATTGCTGCGCCAAGGTCTCTGAAACGCCACCAAGCACATAACTGAAACTGAATCCAGGATCTCTACAATCAAAAACAATGTCTCTACTCTTAAAACGCAGGTCTCCATATTGCTCAGTCATATGGAGGAACTCTACATAAAGGCAAGGGATTCTGAAAATCGATCTAGGCAAAATAATTTGCGTATGATCGGACTTCCTGAGGGCACTGAGGGAACTGCACGGCAAATGGTAGCCCACTATTAGATTGCTGAATTAAATCATGGATGCCTCCAGAACGACTGTCCCACGTGTAGGAAGCTGACCCTGTATATATCAAAATGAGGTATAGCGTGCACAGAGTCCAGGGGTTCCCCAGAGGCTTAACAGAGGCTAAAGTAGATAACACTAATTCTCTTTTTTCCTCATCCTCAGACCCACCCCCTCCGCCTGGGACGACTCCTGGTGGCCCACCGCACTAGGAACCCCGCCGACACCGTCTAACCACGCTCGCAACCTGGGCTTCATCCTCGACTCCTCCCTCACCTTGTCTAAACAGGTCAACGCAGTTTCCTCCTTCTGCTACAACACACTCCGCATGCTCCGCAGAATCTACAAGTGGATCCTGACAGAAACAAGAAGAACAGTGACACAGGCCCTCGTCAGCAGCAGGCTGGACTACGGTAACGCACTCTATACAGGCATCCCAGCAAAAGACCTACTACGCCTCCAACGTATCCAAAACACCTCCGCCCGGCTGATCCTCAACGTACCCCGCCACAGCCACATCTCCCACCACCTGAGAAACCTTTACTGGCTCCCCGTGGACAAAAGGATCACTTTCAAGCTTCTTACCCACGCTCACAAAGCGCTCCACGACACCGGATTAGCCTACCTAAACAACAGACTCAGCTTCTACACCCCCACCCGTCAGCTCCACTCCACTAACCTCGCCCTCGCCGCCCTCCCCCGCATCCGAAGAAAGACCTCCGTCGGCAGATCCTTCTCATACCTCGCCGCCAAAACCTGGAACACACTCCCCACCATCCTGCGACAGACTCAAGACCTACTCACCTTCAGAAGACTCCTCAAGACCTGGCTCTTTGACCAGTAACACCAGCTCTCCCCTTCCCCGCCCCCCCCAGCGCCTTGAAACCCTCACGGGTACGTAGCGCGCTTTATAAATTCAATGATTGATTGATTGTAGTAGTGTGGTCGAGTAGTTAGGCTTATCAGAGGGTAGTGCAAAGCATTTGTTGTAAACAAATAGTCAATAAATGAGGCACACACTCAAGGACTAACGCAGGCCAATTATTTTTATATAGCAAAAATATATTTTGTTACTTTACTTCTAGAACCAAAGGGATCTTGTTGCAGGTAAGTACATTAGCAAGTAAGTATCAAACATATGTATCAACAACACTTTGTTTAGTTTTGACAAAGAAAACAGTTTACAGGCAAGTAACACCTTGCACTTTTAAAAGTTGACTGCAATTTTCAGAACAGTCTTGGGGGGAAGTGTTAGGGCAGTTTTGAGGTAAGTACTCGACTTACAGGTCCAGTCTCCGGGGATTAGGATGTCCACTGGTCATGGTTCAGGATGACCTCAAACTTACACCACCACCAACACTGCCGGCTGGGTGCAGAGGTCAAAGTTGAAGTTAGATTTAAAATGGGGTCCTATGGAGACTAGGGACACTCGAAACTGATCTGCTAGCAGGTAAGGTCCCGCAACTTCTGAGGGTAGACCAGTGGGGACCACAGGTCAGCACCAAATACACACCCTCAGCGGCACAGGGGCAGCAAGGTGCAGGGTGCAAACTCAACATCGGGCTCCCAGTGCTTTTCAATAGGGAGTCCCAGGGGGACACAAAGATGCTGCAGGCTGGGTTGACGGGGCGGTTCCGGGAAACCACAGCCTGGACAAGGAGGAGGACTGCTTGCTGAATGCTGCTGGACTGGGGGTCAGATTCCCGAAGGCCAGGGCGCTGCAGGTGCAGGGGTACCTTTAGGCATTGGGAATCTTCGTGCGGTTCTCTCTCGGTTAGGGGGGTCCTCTGGATTTAAGCCGCAGGTGTCACTGTGCTGGCCAGGAGGGGTCAACCCAAGGTCGACACAAGATCAGAATAGCCTGGGGACCTGCTCTGGACTGGTGGGCCACCTGCTCTCGGGCCGTGGGCATCGGGTGCAGAGTGGGCAGGACTCGCTGATCTGGGGCAGTTCTGGAGTCCTTTTGGAGGGTTTCTTCTGGACAGAGTTGCTGTCCTCTGAAGGTCTTGGTCCTCTGGTGGGCAGACAGTCCTCTGGGGGTTTGGAGAGGTCGCTGGTCCTGCTGGATCTGTCGTCTTTTGGTAGCGGCATCCTTGAAGCTGCAGACAGGCCAGTAGGGCTGGGGCCAAGTCAGTTGTTGTCGGGAGTCTTCACTGCTGGGGGCTCGGCGTAGAAGTCCTACTTTCTGCTTGTCTTGAGGTCAGCAGGAATCTGATGGGCAGGGGAGCCCTTAGATCCTAGATTTAGGGGAATTAAAGGGGGGCAGATGGCAGTACCCCTAGATGTGCTACTGTCCCTGAGGGTGGCTACGCCCTTCCTGTGCCCACTCCCTCTGGGGAGGAGGACACACTCCTAACCCTATTGGTCTCTGTCCTCCGAACCATGATAGAGCGTTCTGCAGGGATGCGGCCACTTCAGCTCTGGACAACTCATGGGTGGTCCTAGCTAGAGTGGTCACTCCTCCCTGTTTTACCTAATTTTCCCCACTGGACTTGCCACCAAAAGTGGGGCTTTGTCTGGGGGTTGCGGCATCCCCACTAGCTGGAGTGCCCTGGGGCACTGTAACAGGAAGCCTGACCCTTAGGGGCTCACTGCCAAGTGTTACAGTTCCTGAAGGGGAGAAAGTGTGAAGCACCTCCACCCAGGGAAAGCTTTGTTTCTGGCCTCAGCGAGCACAAAGGCTCTCACCCCATGAGGTCAGAAACCTGTATTTTAGTGGCAGGCTATGACAAACTGGTCAACCTTTGAAGTACTGGGTTTTTGGGAACCCAGTGGTACCAGGGAACACACCCTAAGACTTCGAGTCCTTCCTGTTTCAGACTACAGAAACACAGAGTCTTCTTGGTGAAGTCAAAGATCTTGTTTATTGGCTGCAGCCAGTAACAGGTATCCTAGAAGTACAACACAGTGTATATTCTCAGGAGACTGCTCCCCTTGCAAAGCTAACCTTCTCTTTTATACAAAATATTATGCTTTAGGCAAACATTCCTTATTTTACAGTTGACCATTCACATATTTTCACCTTAAAGAAATAGCAGGTTTATGATGACAAGCCCATATTTCAGTTTGTCCAGCCCTCAATCAATTACCCGGCAAGGCTCAGTACTTTCATCAGATATCGACGGACCCCCAATATAAACAGGCACCTCCTCCTTGTAAAGCAAGTCATAAAGAAAGAAACAGGGACAGGTGCGTGTAAGATTAGGCATGGTTTGTGTGTGATGAAAGGTTTTATGATGTGTTGTGCCTTGATACTAATCTCATTCGGCCACTGGGGAAGAAACTGGCCGAACAGGTTTGGCTTCAGGCAGTGGAGTCAGCTTGCCCAGGTCACAGAGGAGTCAGCAAAGATGTACGTGTCCTTCAGACTCGTTTTCGGCATTAGTCTGTGGCCTATGTGAGGGCAATAACAAAATGGCTGTCGTTTAAATGGAACCTCAGAGTTTCAGGACGGAAACTCTGATATTCGGGTGATTTCGTCATCCGAATATGAATACAATGCTTGTGCATACTATTCTAATCATTCTCGGTCTGCTGATACCAAAATCGTTGTGATACGACGATGTTTATAACACGGGTCCAGAATTTTCAGTACCACAGACCCTCCTTTTGCCCTTATATAGGCAATAACCCATACTCACGCTAATCTGAGTCCAGGTCTATATTCATGAAGTCGTTGAGATGTTGCTGTAGCATCATCCTATTACTTAGCTTGTCTTTTGATACAGGTTTCCTTACACACGATGTAGCACAGAGGCCACATATTGCAGGAGCACACTGTACACACAGACAGGACAGGAAAAGAATGGCTAAGATCATCCCAATGACTACCAGAGTCTTCCATCCCCAGGCAGATATCAGCTCCCAGAACCACCTCATCAATTAACAATCTCCTTTATCCACGTGAATAGATTCGGAGATCTTATGCAGTTTGGAAATGGCCTGGTAGACTGTCGGAGCGTTATCTGGGATGAAAACACAACAACTTGATTGGATCACTTTACATACCCCACCTCGGTCTGCAAGTATGACGTCTAATGCGACCCTGTTCTGAAGAGTCGTAAGGCGATCCAACTGGAGCTCAGCAGTCAAATTACTAAGGGCACCGGCGGATTCAACTACCGTGGATTCAACCACCCTTGTCATTTGCCTTATGTTCCTGCTGTTAACCATAGGACCCCAAAACGGCAGAAAACCCTTTACGAAATCTCCAAATTCTTGTCCTGTAGTGACTTCTTTACTTATGACACCTCTAACTATCCTTGTCTTATGGTAATCTGCCGTGGCCGTGTAGGTGGCAGGTAACAGGAACGAAACAAAACATGTGCCTGAGAAGTCAGGGGGCAACCATGTATAGGCTCTATTATGGCAGATGAAATAGGTACCCTTAGCTGCTAAGAACGAAGAAGTCTGAGACACAAAAACATATGTTTCAGGGCAGATACTTTTGCCTAACTGAGTTCTGGGATTCTTGTCATTACCTTGCAGACATAGGTGACCCTGATGGGGTACAATCCAAATCGGGGAGGATCTCTTTGCTCGCTGGTTTCCACTCAGAGTAACTCCATATCCTGTTATGTTCCATCCAATATATGCTAGTGTCTCATCTCTCGGGATAGTCTCATAGGAAATATCTTCCCTAATCATATCTACTATACCCTTAGCTGGAGCACTATTCTTAGGATTATCTTTCACATAACGTAGGGGGTTGGCTTCATACGCGTATATGAACACCGTTCTATATGCCCACACAGAACCATTATGGCTGAAAGGCAGGACCAGATAAGGGATACCTTTATCAGTAGTATGAGGCATAAGACCACACACCCAACAGTTAGTTGTGTTCACTACTAATTGGTGTTGGTGTAGAAGCTGAATGAATGAATTGTTGACAAATTCTAATCTTCTGGCAGACTCGTGTTCAGGCAGGGGGTGAAAAGAATGCGAGGAAACAGTAGAAGGAGGTATGGGCTGTGTAATGGGTGAAAATGTCACTTGAAAAGAGAATAAAACATATCCTATTAAAAACGTCATTACACTAAGCAACATGAAAATACATAATATCAAAAATCGTTTCTTTGTCATTATTATAGACATTCTAGCTTTAAAATCCATCTGTTTGGCAGGTCTCTCATTCTTGAAAAACTCCATCCTCTCTAATTGCTGCTCGCGGTGGTAGGGTGTTCTATGCTAGGGAATGCTTCTGTCAGTCCAGGGCAACTCCCTTAGACCGACCAGAACTGTCGACCTAACGTCTTCAGCTGCACTCCAAAGACTTGGGCAACCACGACCCTACAGCTGAACCCGGATGGCGGTTCGAAAAGAAAAAAAAAAATAAGAAAGTTTCTCAAATGAGAGAGCCGCACTTTCAAAAAAATAGCAAAGGAACGGGAAAAAAATTATTTGTCCTTAGTTCTTGGTCTCAAATTATAACGGCTTTTTCCAGGTACTGTCTGGTTCTAGAACAAGAGTTCAGGCTCTGTAGTGTTCAATCGAATTGACGGTGGCACAGCTTCTTGCAAATTATTGTCACTTTCTCGTTCAGAAATTGTTCCTTTTACACGTGCATCGCTAAATGGCAAAGAACGAGGCACAGTCTCAGTCTCAGAGTCAGCGATCCCCTCCTGGACCCACCGGTCGTACGGTAGAGGAAAAGGGACCCTCTTGCAGTGTACACCGTGGATCCAGTTCTTTTTCCCTTCCACTCGAACAGCTGATCTTGTTGAGAGAAGGACGAGGTGGGGGCCGGTCCAACGGGGCTGGTCATTCTTTCTCCGCTGGAAGTTTTTGACCAGCACCCATGATCCAGGATCGATAAGATGTCCTGGAGCTTCAGAGACCTGAGGCAGAGTATCGTGAACCTGTTGGTGTAGAACACGCAATTTAGCTGTCAATTCATACAAATAATCAAGCAGTACAGGGTGTTCGATCTCACTGAATTTTGTTGGTCTTGTCACTCCCCATATGTTGGACGGGCGGCCGAACACAATTTCATAGGGACTAAGTCCCACTCGCGAATGCACAGTCATTCTTGTTGATAGGAGTGCTAAAGGCAGAGCGTCAGGCCATTTAAGACCAGAGCTCGCTTGTATCTTTGCCAACTTCAGTTTTAGCGTGCCATTATAGCACTCTACTAGTCCAGCTGATTGGGGGTGATTTGCAGCGTGGAATTTTTGCTGGATACCTAGCCCCTCACATACTTTTTTCATCACTCGACCCACAAATTCACTCCCATTATCACTCCAGACCATTCTCGGCATTCCAAACCTAGGGAAGAATTCTTTGGCAAGGGCTTTAGTTGTGGATAAGGCAGTGTTGTCTTTTAAGGGATATGCTTCTACCCATCTTGAAAAGGCACAAACAACAACGAGTACGTATTTCAGATTGTTGCACCTTTCCATGTGGATGAAATCTAGCTGCAAAACCTCGAACGGATACGTTGGAGGCACAAAATAACCAGCTGGAGTTGGGGTTCCCCTACCAGGATTGTATTTCAGACACACCATGCAATTCTTGACCACATTCTCTGCACATTTAGGAATTCCAGCATTTTGCCATACTGGAGCCAACAACTTACAAATCCCTTTCACACTGATATGGGCCATTCCATGAGCCATTGTCACCACTGCAAGCACATACGCATCGGGTAACAACCATCGCTGATGTTCTGACAAGTCAACCCAACAACCATTTTCATCCAATTTACCCGTACTTTCTTTCCACACATTCAACTCTTTCTCTGAAGCTTCAGCTTGAAGAGACTTCACACCCTCTATCGTATCTTCACACATTCCAACGTCACCAACCCATCTTGCGGGGCCTGCAACATACATTCGATTCATCACATCTTTTGGTGTTTCTTTTGTGATTTCGTCAGCAAATGCATTGCCACGACCGACATCATCAGTAACCTTCTTGTGTGCACTGCATTTCACAATCGCAACTTGTAATGGCAAGGTCAGTGACTCAAGAAGCTCATTCACCAACTGACCATGCTGAATTTTAGTTCCATGCGAAGTCAGGAACCCACGTTCTTTCCACAATCGTCCAAAACTATGGGCCACACCAAACGCATACTGGCTGTCGGTATATATGGTCACTTTCATTCCTTTCGATAACGCACACGCTCTCGTGAGTGCAATCAGCTCTGCTGCTTGAGCTGAATTATGTGGTATACGTGCAGCTTCAACAATCGTATGCAAAGTTGTGACAGCATATGCTGCAGTCGTATCACCATTCGGAAGCTTGAAGCATGAACCATCCACCCATAAGGTACCATCACACTTTACAAGAGGAGTATCTTTAAGATCTACTCTCCCTTTCGTTTCTTCTTCTGTCCTAAGAAAACAATCATGTTGTTCAACATCATCTGTCTCTACTGAAATCGTCAATAACGTGGCTGGATTCAACGTATTGCACCTCTTTATGTGCACATGACTCGCTAACAGTGTCAACTCATAACCTGACAATCGAGCACTAGTTAAATGCTGTGTCTTGGTCCTGTTTAACAACGTGTCCACTGCATGTGGAACCATCCCAATCAACATATTATTCATCACTAACCCAGCAGACTGTCGAATAGAAACAGCTGCTGACGCTGTGGCTCTCAAGCAACTCGGCAATGCTTTAGCTTTAGATCCAAAGTCGACGAAAAATATGCGCATGGGCGCTGCTTGTCTCCAAAAGACTGTGTCAGCACTGACAATGCACAACCCTCTCTCTCATGGACATACAGTGTAAAGGGCTTACAGTGGTCGGGGGTACCCAACACAGGAGCCGAACACAATGCATTACGCAATTCGGAAAAGCTTTTCTGACAATCTTCAGACCACGGAACGGGGTTCGGTGTATCTTTATAGGTCAATGCTACCAAAGGTTTGGCCAGCAAAGAAAAATTCGGTATCCATTGTCTGCAGTATGATGTAATGCCCAAGAAAGCACGTACTTCTCTCTGTGTCCTTGGCACACTCAATTTTGCAATTGCCTGAATTCTTTCTGAGGTCAGTTTCCTTCCCTCCTTCGATAAGAGATGACCTAAGTAGGTCACTTCTTGTCGACAATATTGCAGTTTTGAAAGGGACACTTTATGATGTAAGTCAGACAAATGACGCAACAAAGACAAGGTTGCTTCTTTACAAATCTCTTCAGTATCTGTAGCGACTAGCAAATCATCGATGTACTGAATAAGGGTAGCGCTGTCAGGTAAAACAATTGCATCACGCTGTGTTTTTAAAGCCTGACTATATATTGATGGACTTTCACAGTAGCCTTGAGGAGCGCGTTTGAAGCGAAAACTTCGGCCTCCTAAACTGAAGCCAAAAATATCCCTGCTCTCCTCAGCAATCGGGATGCTGAAGAAAGCATTCTTTAAGTCAATCACCGAGAACCAGGTGGCGGAAGCTGGAATCATAGTCAATATGGCAGTGATATCAGGAACAACTGGAAACTGTGGCACAACTATTTTATTTACCTCTCTAAGATCAATCACGAACCTGTAAACAGGTGGCTTAAAGGGGTCAGTACGTTTCAAAACAGGCAGAACAGGACTATTACAAACGTTGCCTCTTGTCTCTTCAATTACATCTTTTTCAATTAAGTCATAAATGATCGCTAGCAACGCCTTTTCACCTTCACTAGAGATCTTGTATTGTTGAATGTGTGGTAATTTAACATTGGCTTTTAATGTCACAACATAAGGCGGTATTTCCAAAAGACCCACATCATTAGGACCAGTAGCCCAAATGATATCAGGAAGAAACGACAATTCGGTCGGAAGTTTATCAAATACATTGGAGAGACCATTTTCCTACCCAGTGTAAGATGTACTCCCGAAGGAGAACAATATAATGTCGCATACAATCTTTTCAACAAGTCCAATCCTAACAAGTTTTCACCACAACCTGTCGTCAGAATAAGGGGTGCTTCCAATTCACAAGGTCCAACAGAAAGGGACATAGGACTAGAAATCGGGTTCCTAACCGGGGCGCCAGAAAAACCTACTGAAACATTCATCTCGCCAGACAAAGGTGCTCCAGGGAGTTTTGAGTGCATAATAGAACTCTTTGTAGCACCAGTATCCAACATAAAAGGCTCCGACACACCTGATGTAATCACCTTAACATAAGGTCCATTCTGATCTACTGGAACTAAAAAAACTCCCTCTCTCCGTCTATGGCTGTCCTAGCAATTATTACCTTCCAGATTCTCATCTTCTGCATAGTAGTCGTCAGCATAGTACTGAGCCGTCCTACCAGACGCGTTATGTTGCTGGTCAAAGCTATTCATTGAGTTTTGAGACGGAAAGGAACGCGTGTTCTTGGGGAAACTTCCACGTCCTCTACCTCTAGGAGCTTGTTGAACACCTCGACCTCTTGCGCCAGAAGCATCATTCGTACGCTGTAACCAAATAGGACAACTATACTTGAAATTACCCTCTTCTTTACAATATGAACACTGATTGGGACCTACAAAAACACGTGGTTGAGAAAACTCGAACCTTTGCGAGTTTCTCTGGAACTGTTGAGGTTGCTGATAGTTATTCTGACCACCACGTGGCGGATACACCTGTTGTAAAAGAACCTTCGTCTTTAATTCTTTCGTTTTCTTGTCTGCTCTATCCTTCTCATCTTTATCCCTATTTTCGTAGTACTGTGCAGTAGCCAATATTTGTGCTGAAGAGGAAACGGCCCAAGAACTCTCTGAATCCTTCAATTTCTTACACAGCTCGGCAAGCAAATTGTGCACAAACTTGTCGACGAACAACCGTTGACCACCTTCTGTACTCATATCTTGACCACTGTGGTCGATAAACGTTTCCTCAAACCTGGTGAAGAAATCAGACACTGTTTCATCTTTCTTCTGCTTACACGCAGACAATTTATCCTAATTCACACGCATCGCAGGCATTAAAGTCTTCATGTAAGTAATGATCCTAGCAGGCAGTTCTGCTACCAAAGGCTCAGGGTTGGCACCACCAACTTGTCTATCATTTGCAGCACTAATATTAGCCCATGAGTCACCTAACTCTTGCGCATGATCTGTATGGCGAATCAATCCCCACAAAGGCTGTGGAACAACATTCTAAAATAACATGTCTTTGTCGGCTAAATTCATAATGCATGAGTCTGCAGTCTGTGATAATTCCTTATAATACCCTGCAGGATTTTTACGGGGATCAGGCAAAGTCTGCTTAAGGGCTAAAACTTCAGCTCGCTTCCACGGAACAAGTACCCAAACACACTGAAAATGAGCTGGGACAGCATCAATTTGATTAGCAACATCAGCCGCAACGGCGTCCTTCCATACCGGAGGGACTTCTCTCATTGGGTACTGTTGCACCTTTTTTTTAACAGAGGAGTCATGTTCGAACAATGACTGAGAAGGATCCTTATTCCTAAAGGACAACAAGGTCGCAACTGCTTTCTCAACATCGGAACCCACAATCGTGCCCTTTGCAAACTCAAACCGTACACGGCACAAATCAGGCGGATTTGTTTCCAAATCATTATCCTCAAATTCCTCACAAAGGAAAGCACACATTTTCTCAAAAACGTATCTTTGTTTCGGTGCTTCCAATTGACGGAAGACATCCATAACAGACTCTACTTCGTATTTTAAAGGGTAAACAACCCATTTACGCGCCATACGGTCAGACATTTCTCTCTCTCGAGAATTAGGCAGTTGACTACGCGACTGCTTACGCTCCGAATCTGGGGTCACACCAGACGACCCAAAGAGAGGAAATATAAGGCTGGCAACAGTATCTGTCATTCTCTGTCGGACAGAAGGAGAAGTTGATGAAAGAACAGGAGGTAAAACAGAGGGGGGCAAGGCAGACGCAGAGGCAGTATCAGGAAGAACACCAGAAGAGGCAGTCGATGTAGTACATAAAGTCGTAGGAGGTACAGATGGAGCAGGTAGCAAAGTCGGCGGGCCTTGAAGGGGCTGCGCCATAGTAGTAGGAGCCAACTGAAGAGGAGCTGGCAGCTGTGGAAGAACCTGAGGCACAATAACCGGAGGTTGCACAGCTAAAGGTTGCGGAGGTGCTGTAGCTAAACTAGACTAAACACTGTCTCCATAGACTTCACGTAGCGCTGACCCACCACTACTGACTGCATTGCTACTTACTATTCCTTTTCATCGATTTTGAAGAAAGGATTGGCAGTACCCACAGTTAGTGCTAAACTGAGTGGGCTTTGGCCCTAAATTTCACACTATGGTGCATTTTCTTTATTCTAATCCTATTGCCCGTGTCCAGATCAACTGGGTTCTTTCTACAGCCTTTCCTATTGAGCTAGGGACCAAACAGGGGTGCCCTCTGTCCCCACTCCTGTTTGCGTTACAATAGAGCACTTGGCCCAGCTTACCCGTTTAGACACCTAATTTCAAGGCTGGAATTGGGGCAGCGGCCAGAAAGATGGTATAGCTTTATACACCAATGACATAGGTGGTCATTACAACCCTGGCGGTCGGTGTTAAAGTGGCGGTAAGACCGCCAACATGCCGACGGTAACAAATTTGCAATTACGACCGTGGCGGAAACCGCCAACAAAGACAGCCACTTTAACACTCCGACCACCACGGCGGTACAAACAAACAGCTTGGTGGTCACCGCCAACAGACAGGGGGAAGACAAAGTAACGCCCACAGTATCACAACCTACCAATCCGCCACCTTTTCCGGGGCGGATTCACCCCGGATAAAAATACGTCGGAAACAGGATTTCGAAGGGAAAATGCTCACCTCTACACACCCCACGAGGAACCAGGACACCATGGAGCCAGAACTCCAAATTCTCCCTGCAATAGGTTTCCTGCTCCTCTACCAGGAGCACGAACACTGGCGGTGAAGACCACTGTGAGTACAGCACCTACGACACGGGAGGGGGGAGGGAAAAAACAGGGACACACACACGCAACACCCACACCCCCACCATCACCCACTACAACACACACACTAATACATATTAATACATGATAGTTATACCCCCCAACCCCCCTGGAAGAATGCAAAGACAAAAGAAAATGAGTGTAACCATTGTATTACATTAAAATCAAGTAGGCAAAAATATATATATACACCATAAACAAAATATACACCAAGCATAGCAGTCCAGGTAGTGCTCCAATTAAGTGTGTGGAACACTGGGCCCACTCAGTATGGGCGAGGCCCACACAAGATCCCCGACCATGACGGAGAGAACACTGCAGGGGCATCAGAGAGCAAGAAAACAGGCACCTCAGGGGGAGGGAAAGAGGAGGCACCTCAGCCGGTTGAGTGCACAATGCCAAATCCATGAGGGGGGCCCCATGCCCACTGTTCAATCCTGGGGAGTGCAAAGCCACAGTCTCTCAAGTCTCTACAGTGGGTGGGTTGGCCACTGTTCCATCCTGGGGAGTGCAAAGCCACAGTCTCTCAAGTCTCTACAGTGGGTGGGTTGCCCACTGTTCCATCCTGGGGAGTGCAAAGCCACAGTCTCTCAAGTCTCTACAGTGGGTGGGTTGCCCACTGTTCAATCCTGGGGAGTGCAAAGCCACAGTCTCTCAAGTCTCTACAGTGGGTGGTTTGCCCAATATTCCATCCTGGGGAGTGCAAAGCCACAGTCTCTCAAGTCTATACAGTGGGTGGTTTGCCCACTGCTGCATCCTGGGGAGTGTAAAGCCACAGTCTCTCAAGTCTCTACTGTGGGTGGGTTGCCCACTGCTGCATCCTGGGGAGTGCAAAGCCACAGTCTCTCAAGTCTCTACAGTGGGTGGGTTGCCCACTGCTGCATCCTTGGGAGTGCAAAGCCACAGTCTCTCAAGTCTCACAAGTGGGTGCGTTGCCCACTGTTCAATCCTGGGGAGTGCAAAGCCACAGTCTCTCAAGTCTCTACAGTGGGTGGGTTGCCCACTGCTTTATCCTGGCGAGTGCAAAGCCACAGTCTCAAGTGGATAACAGTCTCCACTGGTTCTGGAGGGGGCATGGTGCCCAGAGTGCTTCATCCTGCTAAAGACAGAGGTAGTGGATTTATCTCTCCACTGGTTCTGGAGGGGGCATTGTGCCCAGAGTGCTTCATCCTGCTAAGGACAGAGTTAGTGGATGTATCTCTTCACTGGTTCTGGAGGGGGCATTGTGTCCAGAGTGTTTCATCCAGCTAAGGACAGAGGTAGTGGATGTATCTCTCCACTGGTTCTGGAGGGGGCATTGTGCCCAGAGTGCTTCATCCTGCTAAGGACAGAGGTTGTGGATGTATCTCTCCACTGGTTCTGGAGGGGGCATTGTGCCCAGAGTGCTTCATCCTGCTAAGGACAGAGGTAGTGAATGTATCTCTCCACTGGTTCTGGAGGGGGCCCAGAGTGCTTCATCCTGCTCGTGACGGACTCAGTAGCGTCAGTGCCCTTGGCGCTCATGGGCCAGCGGTGCTTGAGGCGGCAGTGCCCTGTTCAGCAGTGCTTGGAGCGACGGCGCCCTGTTCAGCGGTGCTTGGAGCGGCGGTGCCCTGTTCAGTGGCGCCCTGTTCAGCGGTGCTTGGAGCGACGGGCTCCTTTGCAGTGACTCAGCTGCTGGCGTTCCTCTCTGTCCCAGCGGGGCTTGCACTGGCGGTCCTCTCTGTCCCAGCGGGGCTTGTGCTGGCGGTCCTCTCTGGCCCAGCGGGGCTTGTGCTGGCGGTCCTCTCTAGCCCAGCGAGGCTTGTGCTGGCGGTCCTCTCTGTCCCAGCGGGGCTTGCGCTGGCGGTCCTCTCTGTCCCATGGGGGCTTGTGCTGGCGGTCCTCTCTGTCCCAGCGGGGCTAGCGCGTACGGTCCTATCTGGCCCAGCCGGGCTTATGCTGGCGGTCCTCTCTAGCCCAGCGGGGCTTGTGCTGGCGGTCCTCTCTAGCCCAGCGGGGCTTGTGCTGGTGGCCCTCTCTGGCCCAGCGGGGATGATGGCGGTGGCCTCCTGGGCAGCGGGGATGACGGTTGTGGCCTCCTGGGCAACGGGGATGATGGCGGTTTCCTCCGCCGTGCTGCCCTTCCCAGACTTTCCTGGTTTCTTGTGGCCCTTCCCCACCTTGGAAGGTGTCGCAGCTGACTCCACACTCCCACCGAGACCCCTGGGAGCGGCTTTGGTGGCTGGAGTCTTCCCCCTCTACCACTGGGCACTGGCCAACTTTTGATGCTTGACAGGTGGGGGACTGTCCGTGCTGTGGCTCGGTGCCACACTGGCTGCCCTGGTGGCCGGTGCACTCCAGATTCCTGGTGACTACAGGCACCACTGGTCCCGGAGATGTTGTGGCTGAGGTGCTAGTTCGGGGCCTAGGAGACGGACGGGGTGGGGGAGGTGTGGGAAAGAGATCAAGGTTGGACAGGAAAAGTTTTTGGGAGACACTGGGACGGGTAGCTGGAGGGGGTTTGGGAGTGGAGGAAGAGGTTGTGGTTGTAGGAGGTGTTCGTTTGCTGACTTTGGGTGAAGGTGCATGCGCTGGAGGCTGTCGTGAGAAGGATGACTGTTGGGTGGGTGTGTGCCTGCGTTTGGGTATCTTGGGAGGTGGCGTCACAGACACACTGGGAGAGGACACGGGAAGTGTGAATGGTACTGGGGGTGGTGACTGCACATGAGCGGGGTGTGGTGGTGTGTGTGCTGGTGATGGACGTAGTGGCTGAGGATGTAGTGCATGCAGGTGTGAGTGGAGACGAGACAGGGAGGGAGGAGGGAGACGAGGAGGAGGGAGACACAGTGGAGGCAGTAGATGTTGGTGTGTCTGCATGTGTCTGATGCTTGTGTGAGTGCCTGTGGGATGTGTGGTGCTTATGTTAGCCAGAGCTTCCCTTGTGTGTTGAGGTGTGTGTAGGAAAGTACCATCTTGCCTGGCATGTTACCCCCATTTTTCACTGTATATATGTTGTTTTAGTTGTATGTGTCACTGGGACCCTGGTAACCCAGGGCCCCAGTGCTCATAAGTGTGCCTGAATGTGTTACCTGTGTAGTGACTAACTGTATCACTGAGGCTCTGCTAATCAGAACCTCAGTGGTTATGCTCTCTCATTTCTTTCCAAATTGTCACTGACAGGCTAGTGACCATTTTTACCAATTTACATTGGCTTACTGGAACACCCTTATAATTCCCTAGTATATGGTACTGAGGTACCCAGGGTATTGGGGTTCCAGGAGATCCCTATGGGCTGCAGCATTTCTTTTGCCACCCATAGGGAGCTCTGACAATTCTTACACAGGCCTGCCACTTCAGCCTGAGTGAAATAACGTCCACGTTATTTCACAGCCATTTTACACTGCACTTAAGTAACTTATAAGTCACCTATATGTCTAACCTTTACCTGGTAAAGGTTAGGTGCAAAGTTACTTAGTGTGAGGGCACCCTGGCACTAGCCAAGGTGCCCCCACATTGTTCAGAGCCAATTCCCTGAACTTTGTGAGTGCGGGGACACCATTACACGCGTGCACTACATATAGGTCACTACCTATATGTAGCTTCACCATGGTAACTCCGAATATGGCCATGTAACATGTCTATGATCATGGAATTGCCCCTCTATACCATCCTGGCATAGTTGGCACAATCCCATGATCCCAGTGGTCTGTAGCACAGACCCTGGTACTGCCAAACTGCCCTTCCTGGGGTTTCACTGCAGCTGCTGCTGCTGCCAACCCCTCAGACAGGCAGCTGCCCTCCTGGGGTCCAGCCAGGCCTGGCCCAGGATGGCAGAACAAAGAACTTCCTCTGAGAGAGGGTGTGACACCCTCTCCCTTTGGAAAATGGTGTGAAGGCAGGGGAGGAGTAGCCTCCCCCAGCCTCTGGAAATGCTTTGTTGGGCACAGATGTGCCCAATTCTGCATAAGCCAGTCTACACCGGTTCAGGGACCCCTTAGCCCCTGCTCTGGCGCGAAACTGGACAAAGGAAAGGGGAGTGACCACTCCCCTGACCTGCACCTCCCCTGGGAGGTGTCCAGAGCTCCTCCAGTGTGCTCCAGACCTCTGCCATCTTGGAAACAGAGGTGCTGCTGGCACACTGGACTGCTCTGAGTGGCCAGTGCCACCAGGTGACGTCAGAGACTCCTGCTGATAGGCTCCTTCAGGTGTTAGTAGCCTTTCCTCTCTCCTAGGTAGCCAAACCCTCTTTTCTGGCTATTTAGGGTCTCTGTCTCTGGGGAAACTTTAGATAACGAATGCATGAGCTCAGCCGAGTTCCTCTGCATCTCTCTCTTCACCTTCTGATAAGGAAACGACCGCTGACCGCGCTGGAAGCCTGCAAACCTGCAACATAGTAGCAAAGACGACTACTGCAACTCTGTAACGCTGATCCTGCCGCCTTCTCGACTGTTTTCCTGCTTGTGCATGTTGTGGGGGTAGTCTGCCTCCTCTCTGCACCAGAAGCTCCGAAGAAATCTCCCGTGGGTCGACGGAATCTTCCCCCTGCAACCGCAGGCACCAAAAAGCTGCATTACCGGTCCCTTGGGTCTCCTCTCAGCACGACGAGCGAGGTCCCTCGAATCCAGTGACTCTGTCCAAGTGACCCTCACAGTCCAGTGACTCTTCAGTCCAAGTTTGGTGGAGGTAAGTCCTTGCCTCACCTCGCTGGGCTGCATTGCTGGGAACCGCGACTTTGCAAGCTACTCCGGCCCCTGTGCACTTCCGGCGGAAATCCTTTGTGCACAGCCAAGCCTGGGTCCACGGCACTCTAACCTGCATTGCACGACTTTCTAAGTTGGTCTCCGGCGACGTGGGACTCCTTTGTGCAACTTCGGTGAGCACCGTTTCACGCATCCTTGTAGCGCCTGTTTCTGGCACTTCTCCGGGTGCTACCTGCTTCAGTGAGGGCTCTTTGTCTTGCTCGACGTCCCCTCTCTCTTCAGGTCCAATTTGCGACCTCCTGGTCCCTCCTGGGCCCCAGCAGCGTCCAAAAACGCAAAACGCACGATTTGCGTGTAGCAAGGCTTGTTGGCGTCCTTCCGGCGGGAAAACAATTCTGCACGACTCGACAAGGCGAGAGGGATCCGTCCACCAAAGGGGAAGTCTCTAGCCCTTTTCGTTCCTGCAGAAACCTCAGCTTCTTCTGTCCAGTCGAAGCTTCTTTGCACCCGCAGCTGGCATTTCCTGGGCATCTGCCCATCTCCGACTTGCTTGGGACTTTTGGACTTGGTCCCCTTGTTCCACAGGTACCCTAGATTGGAAATCCACAGTTGTTGCATTGCTGGTTTGTGTCTTTCCTGCATTATTCCTCTAACACGACTATTTTGTCCTTAGGGGAACTTTAGTGCACTTTGCACTCACTTTTCAGGGTCTTGGGGAGGGTTATTTTTCTAACTCTCACTATTTTCTAATAGTCCCAGCGACCCTCTACAAGGTCACATAGGTTTGGGGTCCATTCGTGGTTCGCATTCCACTTCTGGAGTATATGGTTTGTGTTGCCCCTATCCCTATGTTTCCCCATTGCATCCTATTGTAACTATACATTGTTTGCACTGTTTTCTAAGACTATACTGCATATTTTTGCTATTGTGTATATATATCTTGTGTATATTTCCTATCCTCTCACTGAGGGTACACTCTAAGATACTCTGGCATATTGTCATAAAAATAAAGTACCTTTATTTTTAGTATAACTGTGTATTGTGTTTTCTTATGATATTGTGCATATGACACTAAGTGGTACTGTAGTAGCTTCACACGTCTCCTAGTTCAGCCTAAGCTGCTCTGCTAAGCTACCATTATCTATCAGCCTAAGCTGCTAGACACCCTATACACTAATAAGGGATAACTGGGCCTGGTGCAAGGTGCAAGTACCCCTTGGTACTCACTACAAGCCAGTCCAGCCTCCTACATTGGTTGTGCAGTGGTGGGATAAGTGCTTGAGACTACTTACCACTCTTGTCATTGTACTTTTCATAAGAGAAAAATATACAAAACAAGGTCAGTGTATATACACATAGCCAAAAAGTTTTGCATTTCCTCTTTTCACTCTTTTCTAAGTGCTGAAAAGTACTTCTAAACTTTCAAAAAGTTCTTAAAAGTTTAAAAAGTTTTTTTTCTGTCTTTCCAAAAAGTTCTGAAAACTTTTGTCTCTTTCTCTATCACTTTAACTCTCTCTAAAAAATGTCTGGCACAGGCCAAAGTGTTGATCTGTCCAAACTTGCATATGACAACCTTAGCTGGAAAAGAGCAAGGAGTCTCTGTATAGAGAGAGGTTTGAGTGTAGGGAAGAATCCTGCCTTGGAACTGTTAATTAACATGCTTAGAGAACAGGATAAGGCCAGAGGTGGCCCATCTGTTGAAAAAGTACCTAATAGTTCCCAATCTGATTCAGGGACTCCCCCAGGAAAAGATTCAGGAAAGAAACTTCCTAGCCTGCCCATTACTAGACAATCTAGCATAGATGGTAATGATGATGAGCCACACCAAAGAAATAGTGTTGTCTCACATCATAGCAAAAGCATTTATTCTCACCATACTGGTAGTAATGTTTCTGTAAAGCAAGCTGTTAAGTTGGCTTCTGTAAGGGACAGGTCTCCTTCTGTTCATTCCCATCATAGCTCTGTTTCTAGAAATGTCCCTCCCACCAACCCTGATGACAGAATGTTAGAGAGGGAACTCAATAAGTTGAGGGTGGAACAAACCAGACTGAAGCTTAAAAAGCAACAGCTGGATTTGGATAGACAGTCTTTTGAATTAGAGAAGGAAAGACAGAAGTTGGGTTTAGATACCCATGGTGGCAGCAGCAGTATTCCCCATAGTCATCCTGCAAAAGAGCATGATTCCAGGAATCTGCACAAGATAGTTCCCCCTTATAAGGAGGGGGATGACATTAACAAGTGGTTTGCTGCACTTGAGAGGGCCTGTGTTGTACAGGATGTCCCTCAAAGGCAGTGGGCTGCTATCCTATGGCTATCATTTAGTGGAAAAGGTAGGGATAGGCTCCTTACTGTGAAAGAAAATGATGCCAATAATTTCCAAGTTCCTAAGAATGCACTCCTGGATGGTTATGGCTTAACCACTGAACAGTACAGGATAAAGTTCAGAGAGACCAAAAAGGAGTCTTCACAAGACTGGGTTGATTTCATTGACCATTCAGTGAAGGCCTTGGAGGGGTGGTTACATGGCAGTAAAGTTACTGATTATGACAGCCTGTATAACTTAATCCTGAGAGAGCATATTCTTAATAATTGTGTGTCTGATTTGTTGCACCAGTACTTGGTGGACTCTGATCTGACCTCTCCCCAAGAATTGGGAAAGAAGGCAGACAAATGGGTCAGAACAAGAGTGAACAGAAAAGTTCATACAGGGGGTGACAAAGATGGCAACAAAAAGAAGGATGGTAAGTCTTCTGACAAGGGTGGGGACAAATCTAAAAATGAGTCTTCATCAGGCCCACAAAAACACTCTGGTGGGGGTGGTGGGTCCAAATCCTCCTTTAATCAGAACAAGGAAAAGAAACCATGGTGCTATTTATGTAAAATAAAAGGCCATTGGACAACAGATCCCAGTTGTCCAAAGAAAGGCACCACAGCTCCTACCACTACAACCCCTACTGCTACACCTAGTGTCCCTACTAATAGCAGTGGAGGTGGGAGCAAACCTACTAATAGCCAATCCAAGGGAGTAGCTGGGCTCACTTTAGGTAATTTAGTTGGGGTTGGTCTGATTAGGGAGACCACAGAGGCTACTTTAGTCTCTGAAGGGGCTATTGATTTAGCCACTTTGGTTGCTTGCCCCCATAACTTGGAGAAGTACAAGCAACTAACCCTAATAAATGGTGTTGAGGTCCAGGCCTACAGGGACACAGGTGCCAGTGTCACAATGGTGATTGAGAAACTGGTGCACCCTGAACAACACATACTTGGACACCAGTACCAAGTAACCGATGCTCACAACATAACACAAAGCCACCCCATGGCTGTTGTAAATCTCAACTGGGGGGGGGTAACTGGTCCAAAGAAAGTTGTGGTAGCTTCAGATTTACCTGTAGACTGTCTATTAGGGAATGATTTGGAGACATCAGCTTGGTCAGATGTGGAGTTGGAGGCCCATGCAGCAATGCTGGGCATCCCAGGGCATATTTTTGCTTTGACAAGGGCTCAGGCCAAAAAGCAAAAAGGACAGGGAAGCTTGGACCCTGGAACAATGGACCAAGTGCTCCCTAAAGCTAGGGCTAGTAGAAGCAAACCACTTCCTACTATCCCTCCCTCTACAGTGGATTCAACTTCTGAGGAAGAAGAATTCCCTCCCTGTGCAGAACCTACACCAGAGGAGCTGGAAGCAGACACTGCTGAGCTTTTGGGTGAAGGGGGGCCTGCCAGGGAGGAGCTGAGTGTGGCACAGCAAACCTGTCCCACATTAGAGGGTCTCAGACAGCAAGCTGTCAAACAGGCTAATGGGGATGTCAGTGACTCTCACAGAGTTTACTGGGAGGACAACCTCTTGTACACTGAGCATAGGGATCCTAAACCTGGAGCTGCCAGGAGATTAGTGATTCCTCAGGAGTACAGAAAGTTCCTCCTAACACTAGCACATGACATTCCCTTAGCTTGACACCTGGGTCAAATGAAAACTTGGGACAGGCTTGTTCCCCTGTTTCATTGGCCTAGGATGTCTGAGGACACAAAGGAATTTTGTAAGTCCTGTGAAACCTGTCAAGCCAGTGGCAAGACAGGTGGCACCCCAAAGGCACCCCTTATCCCACTGCCTGTGGTTGGGGTTCCCTTTGAAAGGGTAGGGGTTGACATAGTTGGCCCCCTTGACCCTCCTACTGCTTCAGGCAATAGGTTTATCTTGGTGGTAGTGGACCATGCCACAAGATATCCTGAAGCTATTCCTTTAAGGACCACTACAGCTCCTGCAGTGGCAAAGGCCCTCCTGGGAATATTTTCCAGGGTGGGCTTCCCAAAGGAAGTAGTATCAGACAGAGGAAGCAATTTCATGTCTGCATACTTAAAGGCCATGTGGAAGGAGTGTGGTGTAACGTACAAGTTCACAACACCCTATCATCCACAAACAAATGGACTGGTGGAGAGATTTAATAAAACTCTCAAAGGCATGATTATGGGACTCCCTGAAAAACTCCGCAGGAGATGGGATATCCTTCTACCATGCCTCCTTTTTGCCTACAGGGAGGTACCCCAGAAAGGAGTGGGCTTCAGCCCCTTTGAACTTCTTTTTGGACACCCTGTTAGGGGTCCACTCACACTTGTAAAGGAGGGTTGGGAACAACCTTTAAAAGCTCCTAAGCAGAATATTGTGGATTATGTTCTTGGCCTCAGATCAAGGATGGCTGAGTACATGAAAAAGGCCAGTAAAAACCTTCAGACCAGCCAAGAGCTCCAGAAGCAATGGCATGATCAGAAGGCTGTTTTGGTTCAGTACCAACCAGGGCAGAAAGTGTGGGTCTTGGAGCCTGTGGCCCCAAGAGCACTCCAAGATAAATGGAGTGGTCCCCACACAATTGTTGAAAAGAAGGGAGAAGTCACCTATTTAGTTGACTTAGGCACTGCCAGGAGTCCCCTTAGGGTGCTCCATGTCAACCGCCTGAAACCCTACTATGACAGGGCTGATCTCACCCTGCTCATGGCAACAGATGAGGGACAGGAAGAAGACAGTGATCCTCTACCTGATCTCTTCTCTTCCACAGAACAAGATGCTCTTGTGGAAGGTGTAGTTTTGGCAGATTGTCTTACTGCTGAGCAGAAAGACCATTGCATAAATCTCCTAGGACAATTTTCAGAACTCTTCTCTACTGTGCCAGGCACCACTTCTTGGTGTGAGCACACTATAGATACTGGAGACAGTTTACCTGTCAAAAGTAAGATCTATAGGCATCCTGACCATGTCAGGGACTGCATAAAGCAAGAAGTTCAGAAAATGTTGGAACTAGGAGTGGTTGAGCACTCTGACAGTCCATGGGCTTCTCCTGTGGTACTGGTACCAAAACCCAATTCTAAAGATGGAAAGAAAGAAATGCGGTTTTGTGTAGACTATAGAGGTCTCAACTTGGTAACCAAAACTGATGCTCACCCTATACCCAGGGCAGATGAGCTTATAGATACACTGGCATCTGCCAAGTATCTAAGCACTTTTGATTTGACTGCAGGGTATTGGCAGATCAAATTATCAGAAGATGCTAAATCTAAGACTGCATTTTCTACCATTGGAGGACATTACCAGTTTACTGTAATGCCTTTTGGTTTGAAAAATGCACCTGCCACTTTTCAGAGGTTGGTGAACACAGTCCTGCAAGGGCTGGAAGCTTTCAGTGCAGCATATTTGGACGATATAGCTGTCTTTAGCTCCAGCTGGGATGATCACCTGGTCCACCTATGGAAAGTTTTGGAGGCCCTGCAAAAGGCAGGCCTCACTATCAAGGCTTCAAAGTGCCAGATAGGGCAGGGTAAGGTGGTTTATCTGGGACACCTTGTTGGTGGGGAACAGATTGCACCACTTCAGGGGAAAATCCAAACTATTATTGATTGGGTTCCCCCTACCACTCAGACTCAGGTGAGAGCCTTCCTAGGCCTCACTGGGTATTACAGGAGGTTCATTAAGAACTATGGCTCCATTGCAGCCCCTCTTAATGACCTCACATCCAAGAAAATGCCTAAAAAGGTATTGTGGACAGCAAGCTGTCAGAAAGCTTTTGAGGAGCTCAAGCAGGCCATGTGCTCTGCACCTGTCCTGAAAAGCCCTTGTTACTCTAAAAAATTCTATGTCCAAACTGATGCATCTGAATTAGGAGTAGGGGCAGTCCTATCACAACTTAATTCTGAGGGCCAGGATCAACCTGTTGCTTTTATTAGTAGGAGGTTGACCCCTAGAGAAAAGCGTTGGTCTGCCATTGAGAGGGAGGCCTTTGCTGTGGTCTGGGCTCTGAAGAAGTTGAGGCCATACCTGTTTGGCACTCACTTCATTGTTCAGACAGACCACAAACCTCTACTTTGGCTAAAACAAATGAAAGGTGAAAATCCTAAATTGTTGAGGTGGTCCATATCCCTACAGGGAATGGACTATACAGTGGAACATAGACCTGGGAGTAGCCACTCCAATGCAGATGGACTCTCCAGATATTTCCACTTAGACAATGAAGACTCATCAGGTCATGGCTAGTCTTATTGTCCTTCGTTTGGGGGGGGGTTGTGTAGGAAAGTACCATCTTGCCTGGCATGTTACCCCCATTTTTCACTGTATATATGTTGTTTTAGTTGTATGTGTCACTGGGACCCTGGTAACCCAGGGCCCCAGTGCTCATAAGTGTGCCTGAATGTGTTACCTGTGTAGTGACTAACTGTCTCACTGAGGCTCTGCTAATCAGAACCTCAGTGGTTATGCTCTCTCATTTCTTTCCAAATTGTCACTGACAGGCTAGTGACCATTTTTACCAATTTACATTGGCTTACTGGAACACCCTAGTATATGGTACTGAGGTACCCAGGGTATTGGGGTTCCAGGAGATCCCTATGGGCTGCAGCATTTCTTTTGCCACCCATAGGGAGCTCTGACAATTCTTACACAGGCCTGCCACTGCAGCCTGAGTGAAATAACGTCCACGTTATTTCACAGCCATTTTACACTGCACTTAAGTAACTTATAAGTCACCTATATGTCTAACCTTTACCTGGTAAAGGTTAGGTGCAAAGTTACTTAGTGTGAGGGCACCCTGGCACTAGCCAAGGTGCCCCCACATTGTTCAGAGCCAATTCCCTGAACTTTGTGAGTGCGGGGACACCATTACACGCGTGCACTACATATAGGTCACTACCTATATGTAGCTTCACCATGGTAACTCCGAATATGGCCATGTAACATGTCTATGATCATGGAATTGCCCCCTCTATACCATCCTGGCATAGTTGGCACAATCCCATGATCCCAGTGGTCTGTAGCACAGACCCTGGTACTGCCAAACTGCCCTTCCTGGGGTTTCACTGCAGCTGCTGCTGCTGCCAACCCCTCAGACAGGCAGCTGCCCTCCTGGGGTCCAGCCAGGCCTGGCCCAGGATGGCAGAACAAAGAACTTCCTCTGAGAGAGGGTGTGACACCCTCTCCCTTTGGAAAATGGTGTGAAGGCAGGGGAGGAGTAGCCTCCCCCAGCCTCTGGAAATGCTTTGTTGGGCACAGATGTACCCAATTCTGCATAAGCCAGTCTACACCGGTTCAGGGACCCCTTAGCCCCTGCTCTGGCGCGAAACTGGACAAAGGAAAGGGGAGTGACCACTCCCCTGACCTGCACCTCCCCTGGGAGGTGTCCAGAGCTCCTCCAGTGTGCTCCAGACCTCTGCCATCTTGGAAACAGAGGTGCTGCTGGCACACTGGACTGCTCTGAGTGGCCAGTGCCACCAGGTGACGTCAGAGACTCCTGCTGATAGGCTCCTTCAGGTGTTAGTAGCCTTTCCTCTCTCCTAGGTAGCCAAACCCTCTTTTCTGGCTATTTAGGGTCTCTGTCTCTGGGGAAACTTTAGATAACGAATGCATGAGCTCAGCCGAGTTCCTCTGCATCTCTCTCTTCACCTTCTGATAAGGAAACGACCGCTGACCGCGCTGGAAGCCTGCAAACCTGCAACATAGTAGCAAAGACGACTACTGCAACTCTGTAACGCTGATCCTGCCGCCTTCTCGACTGTTTTCCTGCTTGTGCATGCTGTGGGGGTAGTCTGCCTCCTCTCTGCACCAGAAGCTCCGAAGAAATCTCCCGTGGGTCGACGGAATCTTCCCCCTGCAACCGCAGGCACCAAAAAGCTGCATTACCGGTCCCTTGGGTCTCCTCTCAGCACGACGAGCGAGGTCCCTCGAATCCAGCGACTCTGTCCAAGTGACCCCCACTGTCCAGTGACTCTTCAGTCCAAGTTTGGTGGAGGTGAGTCCTTGCCTCACCTCGCTGGGCTGCATTGCTGGGAACCGCGACTTTGCAAGCTACTCCGGCCCCTGTGCACTTCCGGCGGAAATCCTTTGTGCACAGCCAAGCCTGGGTCCACAGCACTCTAACCTGCATTGCACGACTTTCTAAGTTGGTCTCCGGCGACGTGGGACTCCTTTGTGCAACTTCGGCGAGCACCGTTTCACGCATCTTCGTAGCGCCTATTTCTGGCACTTCTCCGGGTGCTACCTGCTTCAGTGAGGGCTCTTTGTCTTGCTCGACGTCCCCTCTCTCTTCAGGTCCAATTTGCGACCTCCTGGTCCCTCCTGGGCCCCAGCAGCTTCCAAAAACGCCAAACGCATGATTTGCGTGTAGCAAGGCTTGTTGGCGTCCTTCTGGCGGGAAAACACTTCTGCACGACTCTCCAAGTCGAGAGGGATCCGTCCACCAAAGGGGAAGTCTCTAGCCCTTTTCGTTCCTGCAGAAACCTCAGCTTCTTCTGTCCAGTCGAAGCTTCTTTGCACCCGCAGCTGGCATTTCCTGGGCATATGCCCATCTCCGACTTGCTTGTGACTTTTGGACTTGGTCCCCTTGTTCCACAGGTACCCTAGATTGGAAATCCACAGTTGTTGCATTGCTGGTTTGTGTCTTTCCTGCATTATTCCTCTAACACGACTATTTTGTCCTTAGGGGAACTTTAGTGCACTTTGCACTCACTTTTCAGGGTCTTGGGGAGGGTTATTTTTCTAACTCTCACTATTTTCTAATAGTCCCGGCGACCCTCTACAAGGTCACATAGGTTTGGGGTCCATTCGTGGTTCGCATTCCACTTCTGGAGTATATGGTTTGTGTTGCCCCTATCCCTATGTTTCCCCATTGCATCCTATTGTAACTATACATTGTTTGCACTGTTTTCTAAGACTATACTGCATATTTTTGCTATTGTGTATATATATCTTGTGTATATTTCCTATCCTCTCACTGAGGGTACACTCTAAGATACTCTGGCATATTGTCATAAAAATAAAGTACCTTTATTTTTAGTATAACTGTGTATTGTGTTTTCTTATGATATTGTGCATATGACACTAAGTGGTACTGTAGTAGCTTCACACGTCTCCTAGTTCAGCCTAAGCTGCTCTGCTAAGCTACCATTATCTATCAGCCTAAGCTGCTAGACACCCTATACACTAATAAGGGATAACTGGGCCTGGTGCAAGGTGCAAGTACCCCTTGGTACTCACTACAAGCCAGTCCAGCCTCCTACAGTGTGTGCATGCTGGTCTGATGGTGTGCTTGGGATAGGCTGAGGTACAGGGGTTTGGGTCTGGGTGGAGGAAGTTGGAGGGGGGAGGCTAGAGACAGGGACAATGGCTGCCATCAGTGCTGAGGCCAGAGTCTGAAAAGCTTTCTGATGGGCTGCCTGACCAGAGTGAATGCAGAGTTTGTTGTAACTGCCTCTCTACACGCTAGATGGCATTCAAAATAGTAGACTGCCCAACAGTGAGGGACCTGAGGAGGTCAATGGCCTCCTCACTGAGGGCAGCAGGGGTGACGGGGGCAGGGGCTGAGGTGCCTGGAGCGAAGGAGATGCCCACCCTCCTGGATGAGCAGGCACGGGACACGCTGAGGGGCTGCTGGGAGGGCGGTGCTGGTAGGGGGGTGGCGGCTGTACTGGTAGATGCGGGGGGCACCGACGGGCCCTCCACCACAAGGGAGCTACCATCAGAGGAGGAGTCTGTATCGCTGGTGTCAGCTCCTATCCCCGCCATGGAGCTCCCCTCGCCCTCCGTCCCACTGGTGAATTCTGACTCCGTAGTGTCGCCTTCCAGGGCCATGTGGGATGCAGCTCCCTCCTGCTCCGGTGCCACTGCTCCTCCGCCTGATGATGCTAATGCACACAGGGACAAGGAGACCACGAAAAGGAGGGGGGAAGACAGAAGAAAGATATGTTCAGTGCATGCAATACCGCTACCGTTGGCGGACACTACGGACACAGAAGCCCGCTGCACTACGCCGCACACTTGGAGTTCCCTATTCAATCCCAGGGACATGGAGTACACACACATAGATGTCACACGAGCCTGACTAGGTGTAGTTGGCACTATACACAGGTGTGGTGGGGTGCCACAGAGCCTGCATTAAGAAGGGTCCTTGCCTACTAAACTCGCCCTGGCCTAGGGGAACCCAGAGCCCACCTCCCCCACCCAGACACCTACAATGCGCGCTGAATCAGCAGAATGAGAGTGTGCTCACCCCCTTGTGGCTGCTGTGATGCCCTCAAGCGCCCATCCAACTCCAGGTACGCCACCGCCAGGATCCTGAACATCAGAGGGGTCATGGTGCGACGGGCACCCCTCCCACGTTGGGAGGCCATCCCCAGCTGGGCCTCCGCCGTCTTCTTGCTCCAGTGGCAAATGTCCTCCCACCTTTTCCCTCAGTGGGTGCTCCGTCTGTGGTGGACCCCCAGGGTCCGGACTTCCTTGGCGATGGCACGCCAAATGTCCTTCTTTTGGTGGACGCTGACCTACAGGAATAGTACAGGGGGAAAAGAGAAGTTATTACCGTCCGCACCATCACAGTCTTTGGCCCGCATCCCTACCCTTGCCATGACGCACATGCACTCACCGTTGTTTCATGCACGCCTCATTTTCACCCCCCCTATCTTTCATCCACACCACTCCACACAGGCATTGCCCATACAGCATAATCACAGTGTACTTACCTGTTTGTCTGGAACGTAGAGTAGCGTGTGCTGGGGGAGGACCCCATCCACGAGTTTCTGCAACTCCTCCGTGCTGAAGGCAGGGGCCCTTTCCCCAGACACACGAGCCATTGTCTCTTCCAGACTTAGATCACAGCAGCACTTGCAGTGTAGGTCCTCTCCTGTTGAAGATCAGGTAGCAAGTGATTAAACAGAGAGAAAATGGCGGTCACGTCCGCGGCGGTGCGTACCGTCACCGCCGGAGTACATCGTCATTGGCTCCTGGGACCCATAGGGTCCAATGTTAACCAATGCAGGATTGCGCCGTGGTCTTCAACCGCCTACCGCGACGGTGTACAACGCCAGCGCAGTTACCTCATATCCCCTTGTCCCACTTTACAGGTCAGGCAGCCGCCATTTCATGGGCCCACATGGCATTATTTAGGACTGCGTCACACATATCTAGGCCTTGCCTAAACACTCATACAGGCATATGTCGATTTGCTAATATTTTCAGAGTAAGCTGTGTTTACGTACCTCAGAGTTGGTTGACTCGCTGCTCGCTGTTCTCCTCCATATGCACCGTCCGCTGGGGCATGTGAGGAGATGGCGGCAGCCTCCGGTGTACAGACCGCTGGTGGACCTGTCGACAATGGAGGAGCGACATGTGATCATCACCTACAGACTTGATCGTGCCACAATCCAGGAACTGTGTGCCCAGTTGGAGCCAAACCTGATGTCAGCTATCCGCCATTCCACAGGAATCCTCCCTCAAGTGCAGGTGCTGTCAGTACTCCATTTCCTAGCAAGTGGGTCATTTCAAACTACAGAGGCCATAGCATCAGGGATGTCCCAGCCTATGTTTTCCAACGTGTTATCCAGAGTGTTGTCTGCCCTGCTGAAACACATGCACACACAGCGCCCTGAACAATGTGGGGCACCTTGGGTAGTGCAAGGGCGCTCACACACTAAGTAACTTGGCACCTAACCCTCACCAAGTAAGGGTTAGACATATAGGTGACTTATAAGTTACTTATGTGCAGTGAAAAATGGCTGTGAAATAATATGGACGATATTTCACTCAGGCTGCAGTGGCAGGCCTGTGTAAGAATTGTCTGAGCTCCCTATGGGTGGCAAAAGAAATGCTGCAGGCATAGGGATCTCCAGGAACCCACACACCCTGGGCACCTAAGTACCATTTACAAGGGAATTATATGGGTATTCCAGTAAGCCAATGTAAATTGGTAAAATTGGTCACTAGCCTGTTAGTGACAATTTGAAAGAAATGAGAGAGCATAACCACTGAGGTTCTGATTAGCAGAGCCTCAGTGAGACAGTTAGTCACTACACAGGTAACACATTCAGGCACACTTATGAGCACTGGGGCCCTGGGGAACCCACATACCCTGGGCACCTAAGTACCATTTACAAGGGAATTATATGGGTGTACCAGTGTGCCAATGAGAATTGGTAAATTTAGTCACTAGCCTGCAGTGACAAATTTAGAAAGCAGAGAGAGCATAAACACTGAGGTTCTGGTTAGCAGAGCCTCAGTGATACAGTTAGGCACCACACAGGGAACACATACAGGGCACATACTATGAGCACGGGGGTCCTGCCTAGCAGGTTCCCAGTGACACAAGGGCTAAAACAACATACATACAGTGAAAAATGGGGGTAACATGCCAGGCAAGATGGTACTTTCATACACTAGGGGATTATAAGGGTGTTCCAATGTGCCAATTAGAATTGGGTGAATGGGTCACTAGTCTGCAGTGACAGATTTAAAGCAGAGAGAGCATAAGCACTGAGGTTCTGATTAGCAGAGCCTCAGTGACACAGTAAGCACTACAGACAACACACACATAGGCCACAAACTATGAGCACTGGGGTCCTGGCTAGCAGGATCCCAGTGAGACAGGCAAAAACATACTGACATACAGGCAAAAATGGGGGTAACATGCCAAGAAAGATGGTACTTTCCTACAAATTGGTCCACTGGGCCTACGTCAAGACAGGTTTGCTGCCCTAAGGAAGAGAATGCCAGACAGGGATGCTGTCTCAGTAAAGCCATAGCTGGGTAAAAGGTTTGTCCATATGGCTGTAAGAGAGAACAGGGTTGCTGTTTTGGGCACTCTTGGGATGGAGCAGGGCAGGGCTGCTGTCCTATAAGTCCACACTAGGACAGGGCTGCTGTCCTAAGTGTCCAGAGGTAGTGTAGGGCTGCTGCACTAATGTTTCCATGGGAGAGCTGGAGGGTTGCTCCAAATTTACTAAAACGGTGCAATTTATCACATCTGGTTTAGTAGTTCCACAGAGAGGTAGTTTTAACTCTGGGAGTCCAGCTGTGGTAGCTCAGGGCTCCCTTGGGACAAGTTCCACCTCAGGAGAAGTTTCCTCCACCACGGAAATGGTATCCTTAGTGGTAGGGTGGGGAAGGGATACTTTGATACCCTTTTTACCTGTTGGTGGAGAGGGAGCCTGAGATTTCAGGCCTTTTTCTCTCCTTTGCTTTTTCATTTCACCTGAAATGAGAGGAAGCAATTCCTCAGGGATATCCAGCATGGATGCATGGGTCCTAAACTCTACCTCAGCCCAACCCGGGGCCTCTTGGTCATTACCTAAGAGACAGTCTACAGTTAAGCTAGGTGATACCACCACCTATTTTGGGCCAGTAACTCCACCCCAATTAAGTTGTACCACAGCTAAGAGGAGAGAGTGAGTAGCGTTGTTGACATCAGTAACCTGGTACTTCTGTCCAAGGAGGTGTTGTGCAGGTGACACCACGTTTTCAGTAACCAAAGTGATACTGGCACCTGTATCCCTATAGGCCTGGGCCTCAACACCATTTATTACAATTGACTGCTTGTACTTGTCCATGTTAAGGGGAGAAGCAGCCAAGGTGGCAAGGCCAATGCCACCAAGTGTGACAGAAACTGTCTTGGAATTGTCTTTTCCCAGTTTCTATGATGGACCCAAAAGTGAACCCAATTACACCCTTAATTTGACTATTGCCAGTAGTCCCACCACTATTACCACTACTGCTAGGGGCACTGGAGCTTGATGTATTAGTGGTGGTAGGCTCAGGGGCTTTACCTGGGCAGGACTTATCTCCTGGCCTATGGAATTACCTCTGCACACATAGCACCAGGGCTTTTTACTGTGTGTAGAGTGAGAAGAAGAGGAAGATGATTTATCCCCACCCCAGAGGAGTGTTTTGGACCTGAAGCAGGATCTTTGTGCTTACTTTTATCCCCATGCTTGTCTTGAGATTTTTTACCATCTTTCTTCTTGCTGTCCTTGTCACCCCCTGTATGAGCTTTTCTGCTCACCCTTGTTCTGACCCATGTGTCTGCCTTCTTTCCCAATTCTTGGGGAGAGGTCAGATCTGAGTCCACAAGATACTGGTGCAACAAATCAGACACACAATTGTTAAGAATATGCTCTCTCAAAATATATATTTTTATATAAGCTTTCATAGTCAGTCACCTAACTGCCATTTAACCAACCTTCTAAGGCTTTCATTGAACAGTCTATAAAGTCTATCTAATCCTGTGAAGACTCTTTTCTGGTTTCTCTGAACTTGATTCTATATTATTCAGTGGTTAAGCCTAATCCATCCAAGAGTGCACTTTTCAGAACATGGTAGTTGTCTGAGTCATCTTCTCTGACAATAAGGAGTCTGTCTCTCCCCTTTACAGTGAAAGACAACCACAGGATAGCAGCCCACTGTGCTTGAGGGACCCTGTGAACTTTACAGACACTCTCAAGTGCAGCAAACCACTTGTAAATGTCATCCCCATCCCTGTAAGGGGGAACAACCTTGTGCAGGTTTCTGGAATCAAATGTATGTTCTCTAAGACTGGGGTTCCTGAAACTGCTGCTGCTGCCACAGTGAGGAACTAACCCCTGCCTTTCCCTTAACAGCCATGGATTCCCTGTCTAAGGCCAACTATTGCTGCTGTAGCCTCAGTCTGGCCTCAATCTGGCCTCTTCCAGCCTCAGCTTTCTGAGATCCCTATCTAGGTACTGATCCTCAGGGCTGGATGTGTGTGACACCTCTGAGACAGAAGTGACATGGGAATTAGCAGAGGAAGACCTTTCCCTAACTTGTGTAACCCTAGTGACCTGGCCTCTAGATGTGAAGGGTGCCCTACCTGTGTGTGACCCTATCCCACTACCAGCTACACTAGGAGGTTTGTTCATGGAAAGATCTGTGGAAGGACCCTCGTCTGCATCTTCAGGACCCTCTCCTGAATCTTCAGAATGGTCTCCTGAATCTACCTGGGAGGAATCTCCCTCTACCTTCCCCTCTGACTGTGCCTGACCAGTAGAATGTTTCTAGTCATCTTGCAGGAGGAGATTCAAGAGAAATTCCTTGAAGGTGTTCTTCCCCATTCCCTAAACTTCTTTCTAAGCAGAGACCCCTCAAACGTTTGAAATTCAAGCTTTCATAAGTTGTCTTTACAACCCTGGGGGTAACCTCTACAACAGACATAGTGAAAGAAAGAGGTTAGGGAGAAGAGTAAAAAGTTAGCAAGTTATCCCTTATTATTAAATTGTAGGCAGTGTCAAGAAGCCAGGCTCTCTAGTGGTAGAGTGGATGAGCAGCCAAGGCTTATCTAGGAGACATGCAAAGCTCATGCAATATCACTGTAGTCACACAGTCCTCACACACATGAAAGAAAATACTCATTGTTATAAAAATAAAGGTACTTTATTTTGGTGACGCAAATACCAAAAATACCATTAGAGACTATTTTCCCTTAGGAGGTAAGTAAAACATTTATTATATACAATAGAATACAGTAATAGTCATAGAAATGCTTAGAAAACAGTGCAATTACCACAGAACACAGAAGGTGTAAATGGGACTAGGGGGCACACAAACCATATACTAAGAAAGTAGAATGTGAAAGTCAGTTTCCCACCTAGGCAAGTGTAGTGTGTAGAGAGGAGCTAGGAGTACTAGAAAACCCCAATGGTAAGTACTAGAACCAACCCCAGACCCCAGAAAGATAGGAGTTAATTGAGGGAACTTTACTCTAGAACACACAAAAAACGACAATCAGGATTATGCAAGAACCGTAGAAGACTGCAAGACACCAACAGGGATTCCTGGACGTGATGACCTGTGGAAGAAGGGGACCAATTCCAAGAAGCACAGAAGAGTCCAGGATCAACAGGAGTCCTTGCTAACCCGGATGAAGGTGCAAAATAGGAACCACAGGTGCAGAAGAACAGTCAGGATTGCACCCAAGAAGACGGATTTGGGTTCCTGGTTGATGCAGCTGATGTCCCATGCCGGATGGATGATTGCAGTATGGTTTGCATCACAGAAGTCGACCCACGAGCCGTGTAACAAGGGAAGCCCGCAGTTGGAGAAAAATGGCACTGCCCAAGATCAGGAAGGACCAGGAGAACTCTACCCATAAGGGGGAGTCGAAGGGGCTCTCTGTGTCCTAGAGAGCCCACAGAAGACCAGGCAGCCCACTCAGGAGTCCCACAACACGGGACAAAGAAGTTGCAAAGGAGGCCCATACAGCGACACAGAAAAGGCTCCCACGCTGCTGAAGAACCACTCAGGAAGCTGTGCGTGGCAGGACCATGTGCTGGGGGCCGGGGTTGGAAGATGCACATGAAACCCCATGGAAAGATGCAGCCAAGCCTTGGTAACTGCAAAACATGCAGTGCACGGGGGTACTGCGTGGAATGGGGAGGCAAGCTCTTACCTCTATCAAACTTGCACAGCTGGACGAGGGGACCATCGGGACCACTTCAGTCCACCACCCGTGCTGCAGGATCCAGGCAGCTTTACTGGAGAGGGGTCCCACAGGGGTCCCACACCACTGGTCATCGATGCAGAGGGTGCCTGCTGAAGCAGGGGGTAACTCCCTTCACCCCAAGGGAGATTCCTCCTCTCTTCCTTTGGGCTGAAGACAGGCTTTCCTCAGAGGATGCACGACCGGGAAACAGTTGCAGTTGCTGGCAGGAACAAAGTTGCAGAAGTCATCTTGGCCTCTTTGCTCCAGTTTGTAGTGTTCCTGGAGGGTCCAGATGAAGTTCCTTCAGTCAGAAGTTGAAGCAGAGGATACAGAGGACTTCTGCTGGAGTCTTACAATCCAAATCTGAGGAAATACACAGCAGTGAGACTCTAAATAGCCCTGGGAGGAGGACTGGTCAGTGAAGTGAGTGTCCACCTATCAGGAGGGGGCTCTGATGTCACCTGCCTGGCCTGGCCACTCAGATGCTCCCTGCCCATCTGGAAACCAAGATGGCAGAACCCAGGGACACTCTGTAGGAGCTCTGGGCACCACCCCTGGGGTGTTGATGGACAGGGGAGTGGTCACTCCCCTTTCCTTTGTCCAGTTTCACGCAAGAGCAGGGACTGGGGGTCCCTGAACCAGTGTAGCCTGGTTTATGCAAGGAGGGCTCTAAATGTGCCCTTCAAAGCAAAGCCAGTGGCTTGGGGAGGCTACCCTTCTCAAGCCTCTAACGCCTATTTCCAAAGGGAGTGTAACATCCTCTCCCAAAGGAAATCCTTTGTTCTGCCTTCCTGGACTTGATTGAATCAAGTAACAGGAGGGCAGAAACCTGTCTGTGGGGTGGCAGCAGCCGGGCTGCCTTTGTAAACCCCAGAAGGCTGGTATGGCAGTACTAGGGGTTCACTGTGGAGCTCCCAGAGTGCATGGAATCATAAAGCCAATGTTTAGCATTGGGGTATGATTCCTACATGTTTGATACCAAACATGGCCATATTCGGAGTTACCATTGTGAAGCTGTGCATAGGTATTGACCTATGTACAGTGCACAAGTGTACTGGTGTCCCCGCACTCACGAGGTCTGGTGAAATGGCCCTGGACGACGTGGGGGCACCTCTGCTAGTGCAGGGGTGCCCTCACACACAGGTACTCTGCACCCAGCCTTCAGGGTTGGAAGGCCTGGTATATGGGTGACTTATAAGTGACCTGGTGCAGTGAAAATGGCAGTGAAAGGGTGCTTGCACCATTTCACACAGGCTGCAGTAACAGTCCTGTAGAAGCTTTTACATTGGCTCCCTGTGGGTGAGAAAAGAAATGCTGCAGCCCATATGGATCCCCTAGAACCCCAATGCCCCTAGGTACCATTAACTAGGGACTTATAAGGGGGCACCAGTATGCCAATTGCGGGTGAAATACGTAGTTATCAGTATCCAAATAACCATAATTTAAGGGACCTGATTAGCAGGATCCCAGTAGACACGGTCCAACACACTGACAAACAGGCCAAAAATGGGGGTAATCATGCTAGAAGAAAGCTACCTTCCTACAACTGCCAACCTTGTTTCCAAAATGGCAAAACCCAGGGACTCTCTGGAGGAGCTCTGAGCACCCCCCTTTCCTTTGCCCAGTTTCGCTGAACCGGTTTTACACTGGTTTATGCAAGGAGGGCACCAAAGGTGCCCTTCAAAGCATTACCAGTGGCTTGGGGAGTCTACCCCTCCCAAGCCTGTAGCATCTATTTCCAAAGGGAGAGGGTGTAACATCCCTCTCCCAAAAGAAATCCTTCGTTCTGCCCTACTGGGCTTGAGCAGATCAAGCAACAGGAGGGCAGAAACCTGTCTGTGTGGTGGCAGCAGCTGGGGCTGCCTGGAAAACCTCAGAAGGCTGAAATGGCAATACTGGGGGTCCTCTAAGGAGCCCCCAGACTGCATGGGATCATACAACCAATGATTGCAAAAGAATTGGGGTATGATTCCAACATGTTTGATACAAAATATGACCATATTCAGAGTTAACATCATGTAGCTGGACATAGGTATTGACCTATGTCCATTACACGCTTAAAATGGCGCCCACGCACTCATGAAGTCTGGAAAAATGGTCCTGGAGTTCGTGGGGGCACCTCTCCTGCTAGCCAGGACCCAAGTGCTCATAGGTTTGTGGCCTATATGTGTTCAGGTGTGGTGCCTAACTGTATCACTGAGGCTCTGCTAACCAGAACCTCAGTGTTTATGCTCTCTCTGCTGTTAAAATTGTCACTGCAGGCTAGTGACTAATTTTACCAATTCTCATTGGCACACTGGAAAACCCTTAAAATTCCCTAGTAGATAGTACCTAGGTACCCGGGGTATTGGGGTTCCAGGAGATCCCTATGGGCTGCAGCATTTCTTTTGCCACCCATAGGGAGCGCAGACAAATCTTACACAGGACTGCCACTGCAGCCTGAGTGAAATAACGTCCATGTTACTTCACAGCCATTTTCACTGCACATAAGTAACTTATAAGTCACCCATATGTCTAACCCTCACCTGGTGAATGTTAGGTGGCAAGTTACTTAGTGTGTGGGCACCGTGGCACAAACCAAGGTGCCCCCACATTGTTCAGGGCAAATTCCCCAAACTTTGTGAGTGCGGGGACACCATTACACGCGTGCACTGCACATAGGTCACTACCTAAGTGTAGCGGCACAATGGTAACTCCGAACATGGCCATGTAACATGTCTAAGATCATGGAATTGTCACCCAAATACCATTCTAGTATTGGGGGACAATTCCATGATCCCCCCGGGTCTCTAGCACAGAACCCGGGTACTGCCAAACTGCCTTTCTGGGGTTTCCACTGCAGCTGCTGCTGCTGCCAACCCCTCAGACAGGTTTCTGCCCCCCTGGGATCTGGGCAGCTCAGGCCCAGGAAGGCAGAACAAAGGATTTCCTCTGAGATAGGTGTGAAGGGCGGGGGAGGAGTAGCCTTCCCCAGCCTCTGGAAATGCTTTGATGGGCACAGATGGTGCCCATCTCTGCGTAAGCCAGTCTACACCGGTTCAGGGATCCCCCAGCCCTGCTCTGGCGCGAACTTGGACAAAGGAAAGGGGAGTGACCACTCCCCTGACCTGCACCGACCAGGGGAGGTGCCCAGAGCTCCTCCAATGTGTCCCAGACCTCTGCCATCTTGGATTCAGTGGTGTTGGGGGCACACTGGACCGCTCTGAGTGGCCAGTGCCAGCAGGTGACGTCAGAGACCCCTCCTGATAGGTGCTTACCTCTTTCAGTAGCCAAGTGTAGTGAACTACAAGTGTGGAAAACCTAAGTATAATTTTATTAAAAATGTAGACCGCTGCGATGTCGCAGCTACCGCCTTCAACTGTCCTCTCGACTCCCAGTGCCTCAAGCTCTCTCTCTCGAGCTCGGGACGTAAGACGGGAGTCACGAGGACACGGCAACACCACACAAAGCCTCCTTTCTTAGTAGCCAAACCTCCTTTTCTGGCTATTTAGGGTCTCTCCTCTGGGCTATTCCTCAGATAACGAATGAAAGAGCTCACCAGAGTTCCTCTGCACTTCCCTCTTCTACTTCTGCCAAGGATCGACCGCTGACTGCTCCAGGACGCCTGCAAAACCACAACAAAGTAGCAAGACGACTACCAGCAACCTTGTAGCGCCTCATCCTGACAGCTTTCTCGACTGCTTCCTGGTGGTGCCTGCTCTGAGGGCTGTCTGCCTTCACCCTGCACTGGAAATCCTGAAAAAATCTCCCATGGGTTGACGGAGTCTTCCCCCTGCTAACATAGGCACCAAACTTCTGCATCACCTGTCCTCTGGGTCCCCTCTCATCCTGACGAGCGTGGTCCCTGGAACACAGGAGCTGGATCCAAGTGACCCCCACAGTCCAGTGGTCCTTCAGTCCAAGTTTGGTGACTCTGAGTCGACTGCTGTCCTCAGGTCTTCCAAGTGCCTGCTCCGGTACTTCTGCAGGTGCTGCCAGCTTCTGTGGGGGCTCTCTGAGTTGCTGAGTGCCCCTCTGTCTCCTCCTCCAAGGGACGACATCCTGGTCCTTCCTGGTCCCCAGCAGCACCCAAAAACCTCTACCGTGACCCTTGAAGCTAGCAAGGCTTTTTTGCAGTATTTCTGCGTGGAAACACTTCTGCAACATCCAGTACGCAGTGGGACATCTTCCATCCAAAGGAGAAGTTCCTAGCCCTTTGTTGCAGAATCTTTGGCTTCTTCCACCCGGAGGCAGCCCTTTTGCACCTTCATCCGGGGTTTCCTGGGCTCCTGCCCCCCCGGACACTATTGTGACTCTTGGACTTGGTCCCCTTCCTTTACAGGTCCTCACGTCCAGGAATCCGTCTTCAGTGTTTTGCTGGTGCTTGTAGTTCTTGCAGAATCCCCTATCACGACTATTGTGTCTTTCTGGGGTAGTAGGGTAACTTTGAATCCTACTTTTCAGGGTCCTGGGTGGGGTATTTTGGACACCCTTACTGTTTTCTCACAGTCCCAGCAACCCTCTACAATCTCCCATAGGTCTGGGGTCCATTCGTGATTCGCATTCCACTTTTGGAGTATATGGTTTGTGTTGCCCCTAGACCTATGTTCACCTATTGCATCCTATTGTGATTCTACATTGTTTGCACTACTTTTCCTACTGTTACTTACCTGTTTTGGGTTTGTGTACATATAACTTGTGTATATTACTTACCTTCTAACTGAGGGTACTCAGTGAGATACTTTTGGCACCTTTATTTTTAGTAACTCTGAGTATTGTGTTTCCTTATGATTTTGTGCTATATGATATAAGTGGTATAGTAGGAGCTTTGCATGTCTCCTAGTTCAGCCTAAGCTTCTTTGCCATAGCTACCTCCTATCAGCCTAAGCTGCTAGAAACACCTCTATTCTACTAATAAGGGATAACTGGACCTGGCACAGGGTGTAAGTACCACAAGGTACCCACTATAAGCCAGGCCAGCCTCCTACAGCCCAGTCTGAAGGTTGAAGTGTATTTAAAATGTTGTACATGTAGTTTTAAGTTTTACGCATCCTATTAGTGGAATACTCTTCAATTTTTTTTTTTTCACAACTGACTACCTCTCCCACAGGATAACATTGGGTTGCCTTATTCCATTTAATAAGTGATAAGTTTTGACTGGGCGCAGGTAGCATGGTTGAGATTGATCTCTACAGAACTTTAATTTAAAACCATCCTTAATGAAAAAGGTAGATTTTTGAAAGTTGTAATTTTCTTGTTCTACCGATTTGGTGCCTGCTGCCTTTTTCTTGGGTCACATGACTACCTGTAGTTGGCAGTGGGCCTTTGTGTATTCCTCCCAGACAGTATCACAAAGGGGGACTAGATGTGAGCCGATTGGCCCATCTCTAGCAGGATGGAAGGGCGGAGCTGTCACATACAACACTTGCACTTCAGAAGGATTTCACATTAGTCTATAGGGACCCTAGACAATCTAGGTCAAGGGCAGCAAGGAAGGAAATTCCAAGCATCTGTGGCGGGAAAACTCTAGTTTCTCCCATTCAAAGGCTGGCACCAAGTATAAATATTGGATGCTGTATAAATACTTTATAAATTGCCCGTAAGTTAATCTTCACTGCTTTCATGCCAAGCTACTAGGCACAGGTTAAATTAGTGACTTTTGTGGTTCCCCCTTACAGGGATTGTGACTGTTACTTAAAAAGGGCTCACACCCCTCCTCAACCAATAACCACATTGCTCATAAACTGAACTTAGGGCCTGATTTAGATCCTGTTAGATCGAATGCATTGTCACAAAAGAGACAGATATCCCGTCCGCCGTGTTACGATCCCCTTAGCATATAATGGGATCGTAATACAGCGGATGGGCTATCCGTCACGTTTGGGATGGAGTATCCCCTCCGCCAGGATCTAAATCAGGCCCTTAGTCTTTTTCTACATTTTCCATGTTGCTGCATCCATGTTTAAAGCATAGAGACCCAATGGCAAAGGATGTTTGAAGCTTTATTGACCTGAGCTATATTTCCCTTCTCTATTGTACCTTTATATTTTAATAAACCTTCATAGTTTTTTCTAAATTACTGGTCTCAAATTCTCTTTTTAGATCAGTCTTTTCTTTATTTACTGTACTTTGAAATGTTGCTTTGAACCTTATTCACAGAAGCATCCTCCCCGACTACGTGAACTGGACACCACTACATCTAAGCACCAGCGCAGCGACAACACCATAGCTGATGGGGGTGACCTCTTTCTAATCTCTGTGCACTGATGGAGTAAACTCTTCCAAACAGTTAAGGTTGTCTCAGGGTAAGGATAAGAATGTGGAGCATCCACAATGGGCTCAAAGGTGTCTGGTCCAGACGGTGACAAGCACAGAGTCAACGGAATGAGTTGGATAGGACGTCACAAGTATTGGAATAGTGTGAAGATGTTACTGCTCACATGGTTCAATCCCACAATGGTACTATATAGTGGATAAGAGCTTGGTATTTGGCCTAGTATTACTGACAACATGAGAAGGAGATGGTAATTCTGAACTAAATGGAAGTTTCTTCTTGCACAAAACATGAAGGCTGCTGTGGCCTGCAGTTTGCCAAGTAAGTTCTGCAGCAGGTGCTTGGCCCAGTCAGCTAGTCCACCAGATTAAGGCACAATGTCCAGTAGAAAATGAAGTGATTAATAGTGAGTGTTTTGGTGCGAATAATGAGAACAGAGCTGCCATGATCTGTAAACTGGTAGAATGTTTATTTTAAATATTCAATTGGCAGAAACAACTGTCTGCACTTTTGTATACATGTTTGTAACAATGTCCAGGAACAATGCCAATTTAAATTCCTGTATCTTTATAAATGCGAATGACTTCCTTGAAATAGCTAAATCAGTTCTGAACGTGATTTACAACAAAACTTCCTCCAAGGAAGTGAATTATAGAAATGATGAAACAAATACATTCACAGGCCTGCTCCTGATAGAGCGTTGCGTACTAGTAATTTACCTGTAATTGGACGCTCTTTTGGCCGATGAATCTTTTGGCTAAGTGGGACTCCCTTCACCCGAGATCAGTCAATTTAATCAAATCAATAATCAGTAACGAACATAAGCAATGCCCTGATCAACATAACACTTAACAATTAATCCAGAATACATTTCGGCGAACCATGACCTTTCGGTCATGAATAACCACACCAGTTTATTCAAAGTTAATGAATTTATTTCCCTATATTAACAAAGCTAGCACAATATAGATGTGTCTCAACACCAAATGATAAACGTAAATGAACATTAATAGCTGTCTATAACGACGAAACAGGTGCAATCTATGCAGCATTTGAATAACAAGGCATTCGATGATAGCAATGCAAATCACTAAAACTATAATCTGTAATGAGCTAATTGCATACATTTAGTCAGCATAACAAGGTCTCAAATTGCATCGTGCAACAAAAGGAATCCTCATCTAACCTCAAATTAGCATCGGCATGTGGGACTTCATGCAAAAACTATTTAGCAACATTAATTTAGAAAAACTCCTAACTAGGGCTCTTATCAAAAATCAGCAGTTGGTTACCTAAAATAAACACAATGCAATTGTACAATTTCCTTTCATATTTACCAATTACAATCAGCATTCAAGGAAGTCTTCGTCTCACAGGTACCGTTTCTCGATCAGCATGGGACGGGGCAAAGGGGCAGGGGTGGACGGGGCAGTTGCCTCACGGCGGCAAGATAAACTATTACTTCATGCAAAGGGACAAATCAAAGTTAAAGTCTCTAGGGTAAGAATCATTTAAGTCTCTTTCTCCCGATTAGAGAAAGCATCAAAGTCTCTTTCAAAATGGCGTCGCAGCAAGGTGGGCCATATTAGCTGCAATGTCCTGCTAAATGGCGGGTATCGGGCTGTAATGGCTGTAATGGCTGTAATGGCTGTAATGGCTACTTTCTTCTCGTGCACCTGGTTTAAATAGACAACAGTTCAAATCCAGTAGGGTCTTCCATTGGAGGGTTCATAGGTTAGCTTCAAATTGTCCAATCAAAAACAACAGTTCTCAAGCTTTTACTTAAGCATACATTATCCTTGGAGACGGGTACGCAAGTTGCAACATTTTATACCAATTAACTCATTTTCAGAGCTTCCATTGTCCGCACCTGCAGATTGACCTTGGAGTAAAGAGAGAAATGCCAGGCTGGCACGAAACCTTAAGATAAGCATGTGAACGATCTCAGTGGAAAAGTACAGCTTCAAGCAGAAATACACGTTTATTAGCACATTGGGAAAATACGAGCATCTAAACCGTGAGACCAGACAACTAGGCCAAAGCCTGCACTAAAGTAATGCTAAGCTAAAACATTTCAAACAAGCAAATCGTAGCACACGTTTATGATTATGTCGGATTAGTGTAATTCTAATACACCACGTTATATAAAGCACGCTTATAAATGTTGGTAAACTACTCTGAGGGCACATTTTGTCCCCGTACAATCTTTATTAGTTCGGTTAAAGTCACACATGATTATTTCACACTACGTTTATGCGTCAATAAATGAAAACCTTCATTTTCTGCGTCATCAATCCCTCCTCTGATGACTACTTGTCATCACACAAACTATCCCCACAAATTTTATTCCATTAAAATTCTGTCAGTTCTCTTTTCCTTTTAATTCCCCTTGTCCTTGCTTTGTATTCTTCTGCCATTCTTTTCATCATTTTCTCTTCCTTCCTTCTTCTAATTCTTTCCATAATCATTATTATTCCCCTTTTTATTCCCCAAATTCCAAATATGCAAATCAGAACTATTAGAATTCCCTGTATTATTTTTAGTAATATTCCATTCCAAATTCCCCCAATCCAATTTCCCACTGAAGCAAGTCCTTTTCCAACCTTCTCCCACACTCCTGGTTCTTTCAATTCCTTCAAGTCTGCACTCTCTTTTGTTAGATTAGCAAGCATAGTTTTAATTTTCACACTGTTGTCAGGAATATACGTGCAACAGTGGCGCGCACCAAGCATTTTGCAAACGCCGCCATCCTTTGCTAAAAGAATGTCTAAGGCAAGCCTGTTTTGAAGAGTCATAGCTCTTTCCGCTGCAAGTTCAGCATCTATCAGGATTATAGCACCTGAAAACTTTGTCAACATGTTATCCACTATAGTAGACAACTTTCTTATTTTGATGGAATTCAGCACAACTCCCAATGAAGGAATCATGGCTCCAAATATATCTCCTACCACAGCAGCTGCGGTCTCTCTTTTCTGGATACGATGGGATCCAGATGTCTTTGGAATCATTGATAAGTCATCCAGTTGATAAACCTTTGGGAACACTATACCCAAATAACATCTTCCCCACCATCCCTTCGGAAGACGATAATAGGCATTATACCCACAAATGTAATATACACCTGGTATGACAGGGTCAAGTCCGTTCATCATGAATGTCCATTTGGCCTTAAAGATAAACGTATGTTTACACTCACTCGCTCCTACGAAAATGTTATCATAATAAGATTCACCTCGATATATACAAAATTTCCCTACATGCCAAGTATCTAAAGCTATTCTCCCTTTTGTCTTTATTGCGGCAAAATCATAGTGATCTACTGAAGTCCTCTTACTTAGCTCTTTTTCTAATTTCGCATTCATTTGTGCCCTTCTATCATCTGTGCGATCTAAAAAGCTTATTTCTACTGCAGAGAGCGAGCAGGTAAGGTTTTCCCTATGAGCATGAGCCGTTTCAAAAGGTTGCATTGGCTCGAAAAATTCCCTCATTATTTTAGCATCCCAATCTTTAGCAATCTGGCATAGCTGCGCTATTATAGGAACATATGCAAAGGTAACATCATAATTTGAGTAAAAATACTGTATGTTAGTCTGACCATAAAATCTAGACATTACTATACTACATGTAATCCCGTATGTAAGAGGCATGTGGTGATAAGTCACCCCTTCCTTTACTGATGTCGGTATCTGTGTACACACATAACAATCTTTCGCATCCATAGTCTCAACATATTCTGTTAGTAAGCGATAGAAAACATTATACGAAAGTTCTTTCTTATCATGCAAGTGTCTCTCATCTAATTCTAGTCTTTTCAATGCTGTTAGTTCAGTGACAGTAACAGGAGCAAAAGTAGAAGCATCGATTTTCTCAGTCTCACCCTTACCATGCATTGCAAGCACTATTGCCATTATTATTAGTACACATGCAATTATCAAGCCTATACACGCATATTTACAATATTTCTTTCTACTGTTTTGCGTCATGATCTGTATAGAATCAGAGAGCTAGAAGCACCTGTAAAAGAAACGATTTAGCAATCAGTTACAAAGCTGAACGAGCGCAATGTTCTCACAGTTTTCTTCAAAAGGCCAGTCACTTATCGGTTAGCAGCATTTGTCTCAATTCGGCAATAACTCAGTCTTTTATCAGTTCAGCAAGTGTCTTATCCGGTTTAGCAATGTCTCAGCTGGTTGTTTGTATCACGTTAGATTGTAGCAAGCAATGTCATTTATCACCCTTTCAATCAACAGTGTCCATAAAACTTTTCTTTTCTATTGGTATCTCTTCTTCTTCGTTCTCGAGGCTAAGAGATACAAATTCGTCAGTCCAATCGTCATTGACTACATATGCCCATTCTGGACCGGAATATCTCCTGTTTGGTATCCTTTTCCTTTTCAATTTTGCTTCTCTTTTCGATTCTGCCTCACTGGTACTTTCCTCTTTGGCCAAGTCTTTTCCTTCACTTGAGGATGGTACCACGACAGTTACTTCCTTTCTTTTCTCTTTCACTTTTGGCCTTTCTCCGTTGTTCAAGTTTTCTTTAGTCCTTTGTTTTATTGGCGATATACTTAGTCTCCTCTTTGCACCGTGTCCATTTGATGGACCTGCGACCTTTTCTGTGGAAGCTTGAACTGTTTCGTTCTGTTCTGCCTTGTCCCCTCCTTCCGGGGAATCAATCACGTTCTCGTTTTCTTTTTCTGTATCGTCTGCTTCTGGGAAAGCCCTCCTCTGATCAGGCTCTCCTGCTTTTTCACCTCTTTCGAGCCCTTCGTCACCGTTACTTTCTTCAGACTCTTTATCACTTTCAGCTGCTTCAGGCTCTTTATCACCTTCAGCTGCTTCAGGCCTTTTGTCACCTTCAGCTGCTTCAGGCCTTTTGTCACCTTCAGCTGCTTCGTCGCTGTCTGAGCTTTCTCCTTGGTCTTCCCCAAGTGAGTCGGTCGTTTCGTCCTCAGAGAATATTTCTCTCTCTTCTGTTCCTGCCTGTTCGTTTTCAGTTTGGTTTTGCTCTGTCTCAGCGCTCAGCACTGTTTTATCAGGCACTGGTATTTTCAGCGCTTTAACTTCCTCATCTGTGGGACACAACACTTTCTTTGTGTGACTGGCGTGAATCCAGTTGGGAACTCCCGCACACTTCACAGCGGTAGTGGTCGTCAGGATCACTTGGAAAGGGCCTTTCCAACGGGGTTCCAGACACGACTTTCTCACGTGCTTCTTTACCACGACCCAGTCACCTGCTTTCAGTGTGTGTCCTGGACCTTGGATCGGTGGCAAGGTGGTTGCTTCCACCTGGTGAGAGAAAGAGCGAACCACGTCAGCCAGACCTTTGCAGTAGTCTAACACCATATCATCTGTAATATTCAAAAGCGCGTTTGCGGGAACTGCAGGAAGTCTCATAGCCCTGCCCATGAGAATTTCGTGCGGAGACAATCCAGTCTTTCTATCAGGGGTGTTTCTCACTGACATTAGCACCAAGGGCAATGCGTCCGGCCATTTCAAATTTGTCGATGCACATATTTTCGCCATTCTTGATTTCAATGTACCATTCATTTGTTCCACCAGTCCTGAGGCTTCAGGTCGATAGCTACAATGCAGTTTTTGCTCAATGTTCAGCGCTGCGCAAAGTAACTTTATCACCTCGTTATTGAAGTGACTTCCCCTGTCTGATTCTAAAGAGATCGGGAATCCGAAACGTGGTATCAACTCTCTCAACAATAGCTTTGCAACTGTAAGGCTGTCATTTCTACGTGTGGGGTATGCTTCAATCCAGTGACTAAAAATGCACACAATCACCAACACATACTTCAGACCTCCATGCACAGGCATCTCAATGAAGTCCATCTGCATTCTACTAAACGGGCCACTCGCCTTACCAATGTGGCTCGCGTTCACAACCGTTCCCTTCCCTGGGTTCATCTGCTGGCAAATGACACATCGATGGCAAACTGCTTCTGCAGCTTGACGAAATCTGGGGTTAAACCAATCAGTTTTGAACAATCTTATCATGGCATCTCTCCCTAGGTGAGCCTGCCCATGATAGAACCGCGCAAGCTGTGATAAGAGACCATTTGGCAAAACAAATTTTCCCTCATTTGAAACCCATAACTCATCTGGTCTCTTTATACATTGTGATTTAATCCAGGAATCTCTTTCATCCTCCCTGACGTTATTCTGTAATGCTTTTAATTCATCTATTGTATCTACGACCTTCAAGGCAAATGCTTCAGCTGGTTCGAGTTCTGGTTCACTTATCGAATTCCATTCATCTCTGAGTAATATACAGTTCAAGGCACAAAATCTTGCGACTTGATCCGCATATGCATTTCCCAGAGAAACATAGTCCTGTCCTTTTGTATGAGCACTACACTTTACCACTGCAACTTCGGCTGGCATTTGAATGGCGTGTAACAATTCCCTTATTCTCTCCCCGTTTTTCACTGGGGATCCTGAAGAAGTCAGGAAACCTCTCTGTGACCATAATTGCCCAAAGTCGTGCACAATTCCAAACCCGTACTGACTATCGGTGTAAATGGTGACTTTCATCAATGCAGACAGTTGACATGCTCTTGTAAGGGCTACAAGTTCTGCTACTTGTGCAGAATAGACTCCTTGAAGCCAGGACGCTTCCAAGACACCTGTTACAGTACATACAGCATATCCTGCTTTCAAAATTCCCATCCCATCTCTTAGACATGAACCATCAACGAAAACAATTTGGTCATTTTCATCAAGCTTAAAATCCTTAATGTCAGGTCGAGGTTTTGTGCAAAATTCAGTCACCTGAAGGCAGTCATGCTCGACGTCTTCAGCGTTCTCAACTTCAGCATTTTCACCGGGAAGCAAGGTTGCTGGATTCAACGTAGTGCACCTTTTCAGCTGCACATTCGGTGAGCCCAGGATTATCGTTTCATACCTTGTGAGTCTTGCTCCAGTCATGTGTTGCGTTCGGGAGCGGGTCAAAAGTATCTCAACTGAGTGAGGGAACATGACTGTTACTGGGTGTCCCATCACTATTCCTTCACTCTGAGTGAGGCTGATACCAACTGCTGCTACGGCGCGCAAACACCCTGGAAGTGCTGCTGCGACCGGATCCAAAGTAGCTGAAAAATACGCTACTGGTCTGTTTATGCCACCATGGGCTTGAGTCAAGACAGACAAAGAACATGCATCACGTTCATGACAAAACAATGTGAAAGGCTTTGTGTAATCAAGCATACCTAAAGCTGGAGCCCTGCACATGCATTCTTTCAATTCGATAAAAGCATCCATCTCATCTCCTTTCAGCTCAATTTGATCCAAGGCATCCTTCTGGGTCAGCTTCAGTAAAGGCTTTTCTAGAGTTGAGAAGTTGGGAATCCACTGACGACAGTAGCCCACCATTCCCAAAAACTTCCTCACCTCCCTCCTTGTCTTTGGTGGACTCATTTGAAGTACACTCGTTATTCTTTCCTTCATTATTCTCCGTGACCCTTTCTCTATCTGGTGACCCAAGTATTTCACTTTCTTCTGACAGAACTGCCATTTGGAAGGAGACACCTTGTGTCCATTCCTTCCCAAATGGTTCAACAGAGCAATGGTATCGGCTGTGCAGCCACTTTCTGTCTTAGATGCGATCAGTAAGTCATTGATGTACTGTACTAGGGTTGACTCGAATGGCAATTCTAATGCTTCCAAGTCTTTCTTTAGAATCTGATTGAATATTGACGGTGACTCAGAAAACCCTTGAGGAATTCGACACCAACTGTACACTCTGTCTAAGAATTTGAAACAAAAGAGAAATTGACTGTCCTCATGAAGAGGCACCGAAAAGAATGCTTGTGACAAGTCGATGACTGAGAACCACTCGCCATCGCAAGGAACTTGAAACATTATCACAGCTGGATTTGGTACGACAGGGCAACATTTAATTATGATGTCATTTATTTTCCTCAAGTCCTGTACAATTCGGACCTTTCCACTCGGCTTTATTAGTCCCATGATTGGTGAGTTACATGGACTGCTTAACACTTCTTTCAGTACTCCCTGTTTTACAAATTCATCAATGAGTTGGGCAACTTTCATGAGGGTGTCTTGTGCCATGTGGTATTGTGGGGTCTGGGGAAAGGTTGCATTGGGCTTTACAGTCACTTTCACTGGTTCCACTCCTTTCATCAATCCCACCTCTTTCCCTGTCATATCCCACACTTCCTTTCCGACTGTTTCCCGTAATTCAGCTGGAATATCTTCTTCAGTTATCATCGGGAAGAGACAAATCAGAGGATACTCTTCATCAACAGTTTCCATCTCATCCCCCTCTACACTGTCCTCTTCTTCCCCATCACTGCTCGTCTGAATTTTTATTCCATCGTTCGAACACATAATCGAACAACCCAATTTGCACAATAGGTCTCTCCCTAACAGTGCTATCGGGCTTGAGTCACATACCACAAACTTATGTAACCCTTGATAGTTACCAATGCTGACTGGTACCGGATCTGTAATTGGGTTTGTCAGGTGTTTGTTTGCTACTCCCACCACTTGAACTGTTCCCCCTGAGAGTGGCAAATTTGGTACTTCAATGCTCTTAACAGTTGAACGTGTGGCTCCTGTGTCAACCAAGAATGAGACACGATGACCCATTACTCTTCCTTCCACGTACGGACCCTTTTGATCAACTTCCAAGGATGCTGCAAGCACACAATCTCCTTCCTCCCCTGAACTTTCACTCTCCCATACATTGTTTATTCCACTCTCACTGTGTAATGGGAACTGTTGTACGGTGCCATTTGTATTCATTACCTGACCCGAGACCTGTGGAGGAACCATCACTTGCTGCTGACTCATTGGTGCCAAAGGTATTTGCATTTGCTGATTAGGTACCATAGGAAACTGCTGTTGCATTGGCTGCATTCGGGGCATCTGCATCTGCTGCGGCTGCATGGGCTGTAATCCCTGTAGCTGATTTATGGCCTGAAAATTTGGGTTTGGACCTCTCACTTTCGGTCCCTTCATTGTCTGAAATGCATTGACATCATTGTTTTGCTGACCAACACCTGCACCTTCCTGCACCACCATCGGGCACTCGCGTTTCCAATGACCGACAATTCCGCACACGTGACACGGCATCACCTTTTTCAATGCCTGCACACCATTCGGAGTCACAACAGTGTTCAAATCCGGACCATTATTCACAAAACCTCCTCTGCCTCTGCCTCTCGCCTGTGGCTGAAACGTCATATTTCCCTGCAACTGCGGCTGCGGTTGCGGTACCTGTTGTTGGAACCCTTGCAACCCTTGCAAACCTTGCAGACCTGTCTGAGCTGCTTTAAGCTGCATCATCATCACTTTCTCTTTCAACCTTTTCTGTTTCACTTCAATTTCGTCGCTACAGTATTTCGCATAATTCAACACTTCATCAATAGGTTTCGACTGCCAACAAATCAAATGCGACTTTATCATCTGACTTATCTCTGGTCTCAGCCCTTCCACAAATCTAAACACAAAATGAAGCATGTCCTTCGCCTCTATTGTTTCCGTGCCACTGTAGTTCTTGAACGCCTTCAACAACCTCTCATAGTAACTATGAATCGACTCTTTAGCCTCTTGGGCAGTTCGATCGATCTTCTGCCAATCCACATTTTTCGCGGCAACCTTCGTCTTCAAATGCTCAATCACCTTATAGTACAGGCTCATCACCATAGGTGATGGTGCACCCGTATCCCTGTCTCTCTCTGGTTCACTTGTCGGCCAACCTACAGCTCTTTTGCAATCCTCCCACAAATCTGCCGGAACCACAATCTCAAAGAGAGTGTTCAGGTCTTCCCAGAGACATTTTGCAAGCTTCACAAACCTGTCAGTCTGTTGATACCATTCAATCGGTTTCTCTCTCAGTTTGGGAAAATCATCCGTAAAAGACTGAATGTCGCTTCTATGCCATGGTACATGTATTAATTTTCCCCCTGCTGTCTCCCTCATTGGTAACATGGTTACTGCATCACTACTCTGTGGTCTTTTCTCGTTGGGCTCTGGGACACTGTCTTTCCTCTTTTCCTTTCTCTTTACCCATCTGCTTTCCCATTTGTCTAAGCACCTCCACACTTGTGCACTCTGCAACAATTCTCTAAGGTGCGCCTTCATACCTGCTGACCTCATGTGTTCAAAATCTGTGGTCCCGAAATCCAACCTGTAGCTCCTGCTCAAGTGTTTCGTCTTGTCTATGTCAACCCCGTTTTTGTCAGCTATTTCTTGCAAGCTTCTATGTACCTTGTTCACTTCTCTCGTAATCCTGGGACATAGATACCTCAGCTCTTCTTCCGAGTAGGACTCTAACCTATTCACACCCATAGTCCCTTCCACCAATTCTTGTGCTTCCATGTTCAACCTGACCCTATTCAGATAATTTTCTCCCTTCCCACTGGCTGAGCTTTGTGTGGAATTCAGACTGTTGAACCACTGTGTCAGCTGTTGCGCATTCAACCCCATCAGTGTAGCATTCACATCGACTGCCATTGATGGTTGCGGCAATTTTTCAGTGTTCGATGTTAGAGGTATTATCAGTGGGGGGCTCGACCTCACCACTGTCGACTGAGCACATATGGGACTAAACTCCATCAAGGACCCAGATCCAGTTGGCTGAGCCGCTATCGGAGTTATCCCTGGAGTGTTTTCTATGCACCTCCTTTCTGTCCCACTCTGCAGCATTGATCCCTGACCGCTCATACCTAAGTTAGGCTGACTGTACAAAGGTACCGGTGGACCTACAGTAATGGGTAGCGATATCGCATCTGGGTTTTGTCCATTTCCCATGTTCTGAGACATGTTCATTCCCACACTATGGGTCATCATTGCCGGCATGCCCATCTGACTCCCCGTCATCTGAGCATGTGCTGTTCCCCCCTGCATCTGCTTTTGAGGCATCAAAAACTGGGTTGATTCGGCTTGTGCCAATGTCGAGTTGTGACCATTCTGTACTCCCATTACGGTTGGATCTAGAATCATTCCTGCACTGTTGTCACTGCTGTAGTACCTTGGCATCTGCGGCTGATAATTTTCTGCTGGTTTCAACATGGGCACATCTGGATATATTCTCCTAACCTGCGGTATCTGCGGGGTGAACAGTAAACTCGGGTCCTTAGACCCCGATGATGCTCCTGAACTCTGAGTTTCACTGTTCTGTACCGGTGCCGGAGGGGCAGAACTGGTACTTGGACCTTGTCCACTCTCTGCATAAGGTGGTGGACGGTCGTTCAGCAATTGCATGATTAACTCCTCATCCTCTAACTCCTCTTCTCTTCTCAACTTTTCCTCGTCCTCCCTCTCCTTAGAACACCTCCTGTTTGTCTTACAGGTAGCTTTCTTACCTGTCTCCCCTTCTTCCTTAGTAATTGCGGGAAACAATTTTATCCCCTGCAATACATCTGACCTCCACACCTTCTGTGCATTATCCCACCTAGCGTCCGCTAGTGTCTTTTCTACCTTCCTTATCCTAGTCTCGAACTTATTTTGCTGCTGCTGTCTAGCCATTAGTTCCCAAATCGCTAGAGCCTCAAACTGTGCTGGCCTTGGAGGTACCTTCATGTCGTACATCGCGAATCTCAAATTCTCTAGGATCCTTATATTGAATGTTCCATGAATCGGGAACGCTACGCTCCCATGTTTCTCTGTCAGCTTGTGCCATTGCTTTAGCCATAGGCACGGAGCTACCCCCTTTTCCTCCATTACAATTTAAGCTGGTGTACCTTCGGGCGGCGTCTCCTCTCCTACGCTCGCTTTAATGTAAGACTCCCCCTTCATCGCACTCTTTAATGCTTTAAAAAATTTCATTTTTCTCGTCTTTTGTTTCACAAAATATGTAATCAATAGGTGACTTTAATTCCCGGAATACTCTTCGCTTGCCTTTCCCCTTCCAATCGAGCCCCACGGACTGCGTCCAATCCGTGCGCGACCCTTCTCTACAACCAACCTATCCCAGCGCGGCTCCTAGTGACGTCACACACACACTGCGGCTGACAAAGCCTCGCGGCTAGTCCTCCTTCACTCAGCTCCTCTCGTAACAACTTCTGGCATGTATCGCGAGCTACCAAAAAAATTATAATAATAAAACAGATCTGTCGGTTTACTACAGGAAGGGTAACACAATCGATTCAGGACCTTAGGGATTTTTCACTAGCCTCGGCAGTTATTCCATCTTTCTCGGTCCCCACGTTCGCAAGCAAATCTGACCCGCAGACTGCTCTCAACTTGTCAGTGATCTATTCTAGTGCACTTTAGAATTTTGTCAAAGCCCGAAGTCGAAGTTTTCTTTCACTCCCTTAACACACGTACCGACTCGTTGACCACGCCCGATCAACCTACTAAACCGACCAGACCACAACATAAAACAAGTGTCTCATACACTTTTCAACATACTCCGGAGTCTCTTGACCTCGCAGGGCCCGTCTCAACAACAACAACCACGTGGACCTTTTTCTGCACAAAGCGCCACATGCACATGAAGTTCGACGACTTCCCTACTCTCACACTCGGAGTCACACCTCCGCTATTCTCTATGAAGTTCGACGACTTCCCTACTCCTACACTCGGAGTCGCACCTCCGCTATTCTCTAAAATCCTCGCAACCTTTTCACACAATCTGCGGCAATAAGCTGTGCAAGCGCAAAATCCTAACTTCACTCGTACCATCACTAGTACCACCAACGCTGATCTCACACCTCCATTCTCTTCATTCGCAAGCTCCGAGATCCCGGGAAAGTCGCGGTGGACTTAGCCCATCATCATTTTCTCAATCCGTTTTATCCAAGAAAAATCTAATTCAACTTCTCGAGTGGGGTCTCAAAGGGCGTAACCGTTAATTCAACACCATGTACTTTAACGGTACGGAGTCCCAAAAGGCGAAACCGTCCTCTGCTACCATCTACTGATAGAGCGTTGCGTACTAGTAATTTACCTGTACTTGGACGCTCTTTTGGCCGATGAATCTTTTGGCTAAGTGGGACTCCCTTCACCCGAGATCAGTCAATTTAATCAAATCAATAATCAGTAACGAACATAAGCAATGCCCTGATCAACAGAACACTTAACAATTAATCCAGAATACATTTCGGCGAACCATGACCTTTCGGTCATGAATAACCACACCAGTTTATTCAAAGTTAATTAATTTATTTCCCTATATTAACAAAGCTAGCACAATATAGATGTGTCTCAACACCAAATGATAAACGTAAATGAACATTAATAGCTGTCCATAACGACGAAACAGGTGCAATCTATGCAGCATTTGAATAACAAGGCATTCGATGATAGCAATGCAAATCACTAAAACTATAATCTGTAATGAGCTAATTGCATACATTTAGTCAGCATAACAAGTTCTCAAATTGCATCGTGCAACAAAAGGAATCCTCATCTAACCTCAAATTAGCATCGGCATGTGGGACTTCATGCAAAAACAATTTAGCAACATTAATTTAGAAAAACTCCTAACTAGGACTCTTATCAAAAATCAGCAGTTGGTTACCTAAAAGAAACACAATGCAATTGTACAATTTCCTTTCATATTGACCAATTACAATCAGCATTCAAGGAAGTCTTCGTCTCACAGGTACCGTTTCTCGATCAGCATGGGACGGGGCAAAGGGGCAGGGGTGGACGGGGCAGTTGCCTCACGGCGGCAAGATAAACTATTACTTCATGCAAAGGGACAAATCAAAGTTAAAGTCTCTAGGGTAAGAATCATTTAAGTCTCTTTCTCCCGATTAGAGAAAGCATCAAAGTCTCTTTCAAAATGGCGTCGCAGCAAGGTGGGCCATATTAGCTGCAATGTCCTGCTAAATGGCGGGTATCGGGCTGTAATGGCTGTAATGGCTGTAATGGCTGTAATGGCTACTTTCTTCTAGTGCACCTGGTTTAAATAGACAACAGTTCAAATCCAGTAGGGTCTTCCATTGGAGGGTTCATAGGTTAGCTTCAAATTGTCCAATCAAAAACAACAGTTCTCAAGCTTTTACTTAAGCATACATTATCCTTGGAGACGGGTCCGCAAGTTGCAACATTTTATACCAATTAACTCATTTTCAGAGCTTCCATTGTCCGCACCTGCAGATTGACCTTGGAATAAAGAGAGAAATGCCAGGCTGGCACGAAACCTTAAGATAAGCATGTGAACGATCTCAGTGGAAAAGTACAGCTTCAAGCAGAAATACACGTTTATTAGCACATTGGGAAAATACGAGCATCTAAACCGTGAGACCAGACAACTAGGCCAAAGCCTGCACTAAAGTAATGCTAAGCTAAAACATTTCAAACAAGCAAATCGTAGCACACGTTTATGATTATGTCGGATTAGTGTAATTCTAATACACCACGTTATATAAAGCACGCTTATAAATGTTGGCAAACTACTCTGAGGGCACATTTTGTCCCCGTACAATCTTTATTAGTTCGGTTAAAGTCACACATGATTATTTCACACTACGTTTATGCGTCAATAAATGAAAACCTTCATTTTCTGCGTCATCACTCCTCCACAGACTAATACAGCTCAATAGGTGAGGAATAGTAGCTACAAGCCAGAGGGAAGACCTTCTCTGTGAAGGTGTCTGTGTAGGTGAAGAGGTGCTCCTGGGTCTCAGCATTGAAGAAAGACACCAGCCCTCCCTCAAAGTCCAGGTAAACTCCAATGCGAGGTACTAATGGTAGCTGCCCCGAAAGTGACTCAGGAAAGCTGTAAATCTTAGAAATCACTGCATTACGCCCCAAAACCCAGAAGCCATTGTCAGGGTCAACTTCCTGTACGATTCTTTTTCTAGCAACAGACTGCCTGGCTACCCCTACAAACCACAATACAACATAATATTTAATGACCCTGTTTCTGGGCACCTTCAGCTCCCAGTAATGCTTCCCAGAGGTGAAGCCCACAGTTCCTAAAACACAATTATGATGACGAAATCTCTTCATATTCTCTGTAACATTTTTTGCAACAGAAAGCCGTGTGACTTGTTTCCCATCCGTGGAGATGTTGAGCGAAGGATGAGCTGTGTCTGGATCCCAGAAGAGAGATTCTGAGGGGAAAGAGAAGGTTTGTATAGGTGAGTCAGTCTGTCCAGCTGTCAGTCCCTCTTGCCTCATCTATTCTCACCCTTCTAAGCCACCAGCTTCTTTCTGTCACCCACCCTTCTATCTGTCCATCACCCCATCCATCTGTGCATCCTTCTGTCTGTCCAAGTCCCTTTATCCCTTGATACAGTATAAATAAACACAAGGCATTTGAAGGATGTAGATGCTGAAATACCACCTTTAAGATGACATTGAAACCTAGAATTGCCTTCAGACATGTTCTAGAAGACAAATTATCTTCAGTTCTCTACTGTGATCACATGCGCCAATCTGCTGCTCTCTTTGTTTAGATGCAAACTCCCTCTCTTTCAATATTAACAATGCTGTCACAAGATCTCTGGGCTTGTCAGGCCTGAGCTAGTTCATTATCATCTACACTGACTTAAAAAATTGAGATTAGGAGAAAAGACTGCAGAAGCGGTAGTGAGAATATGGGCCTGATTTAGATTTCAGCGGACGAGTTACTTCGTCACGACAGTGATGGCTATGCCGTCCGCCAAAATATAAATCCCGTAGGAAATAATGGGTTGGACTTAAAAGAAACACACCCTTGTGAATCCATAACTGAAAGGAATCTGTTGGTTCCTGTAGGAGTAAAAGATCAATTCAGCCACTTTTCTCATCACAAGCCCTGCTGAACCAAGGGCAGGCTTGCATCAGAATCAGGCTCTCAGTCACATTCATCTACGCAAAAGGGACAGGGATAGATGGAGACACCAGCCTTCTATTGCAGAACCAACTAATATGATTGCATAGAGGCACTGCCCCCCCTTTACATCTGTATAAGAACAAAAAACAGAGGAAATTCAGAAGCAAGGAACAGAGCTACACCAGCTCCCTAATACACTCACTCAGCAACAAGAGTCAGGGCCCTTCAGACATCAGCCCCTATCATGTCCATGTAGGATCAAGGGGAACAGCTCTCTGCAGACATTGGCGGCGTATGACATCCATACAGAAACCCAGGATTAGGCTACATGCAGAGTCATCTTCTGTTTACTTCCCTTCATGAACAAGGCACGGAACTACAAGCAGACAAAGGCTTCTTGTTGGAGTAGTAAGGGACAGGGCCGCATGCATGCATTCAATTAATCATTCAGTTAGTATTTATAGAGCGCAGCACTGTCTCCCCCAGGGGTATCTGGGTGCTGGGGTGTGATGTCTCCGTCTAAAAGCCAGATCTTCAGTTCCTTTCTGAATTCTGCAAGGGAAGGTGCTGGGAAGGTAGAGGAGAAGTACATTCCAAGTCATAGCGGCAATTTGAGAGAAGGAACATCCACCACTGCGGCTGCCACGTGTAGGAGCCTGGCCTGGTTTGTAGTGGTTACCTAAGGTACTTAGACCAGGTCCAGTTATCCCTTATTAGTGAAATGTAGGCAGTGTCTAGAAGTCAGGCTGTCTAGAGGTAGCTGTAGGCAGAGCAGCCAAGGCTGAACTAGGAGACATGCAAAGCTTTTCCAATACTACTGTAGTCACACAGTACTTACACACAAGAAAGACAATAATCAGTGTTACCAAAAATAAAGGTACTTTATTTTAGTGACACAAGGCCAAAAATATCTTAGAGGCTATACTCCCTTAGGAGGTAAGTAATATACACAAAAGAAACACTAGTAACCAAAATCAGGTAAGTAAACAGTCATAAAATAGTGCAAATAGTGAAAATCACCATAGGTTACAATGGGCCTAGGGGGAACACAAACCATATACTAGAATAGTGGAATTTGAATGTCAGTTTCCCACCTAGGCAAGAGTAGTGTGTACAGGGTGTAGGAAAGTACCATCTTGCCTGGCATGTTACCCCCATATTTCACTGTATATATGTTGTTTTAGTGTATGTGTCACTGGGACCCTGCCAGCCAGGGCCCCAGTGCTCATAAGTGTGCCCTGTATGTGTTCCCTGTGTGATGACTAACTGTCTCACTGAGGCTCTGCTAACCAGAACCTCAGTGGTTATGCTCGCTCTGCTGTCCAAATTGTCACTAACAGACTAGTGACCAATTTCACCAATTCACATTGGCATACTGGAACACCCTTATAATTCCCTAGTATATGGTATTGGGGTTCCAGGAGATCCCTATGGGCTGCAGCATTTCTTTTGCCACCCATAGGGAGCTCTGACAATTCTTACACAGGCCTGCCACTGCAGCCTGAGTGAAATAACATCCATGTTATTTCACAGCCATTTACCACTGCACTTAAGTAACTTATAAGTCACCTATATGTCTAACCTTTACCTGGTAAAGGTTAGGTGCTAAGTTATTCAGTGTGAGGGCACCCTGGCACTAGCCAAGGTGCCCCCACATTGTTCAGAGCCAATTCCCTGAACTTTGTGAGTGCGGGGACACCATTACATGTGTGCACTACATATAGGTCACTACCTATATGTAGCTTCACAATGGTAACTCCGAATATGGCCATGTAACATGTCTAAGATCATGGAATTGCCCCCTCTATGCCATCCTGGCATTGTTGGTACAATTCCATGATCCCAGTGGTCTGTAGCACAGACCCTGGTACTGCCAAACTGCCTTTTCTGGGGTTTCACTGCAGCTGCTGCTGCTGCCAACCCCTCAGACAGGTTTCTGCCCCCCTGGGGTCAAGCTAGGCTTGTCCCAGGATGGCAGAACAAAGGACTTCCTCTGAGAGAGGGTGTTACACCCTCTCCCTTTGGAAAATGGTGTGAAGGCAGGGGAGGAGTGGCCTCCCCCAGCCTCTGGAAATGCTTTCTTGGGCACAGATGTGCCCAATTCTGCATAAGCCAGTCTACACCGGTTCAGGGACCCCTTAGCCCCTGCTCTGGTGCGAAACTGGACAAAGGAAAGGGGAGTGACCACTCCCCTGACCTGCACCTCCCCTGGGAGGTGTCCAGAGCTCCTCCAGTGTGCTCCAGACCTCTGCCATCTTGGAAACAGAGGTGCTGCTGGCACACTGCACTGCTCTGAGTGGCCAGTGCCACCAGGTGATGTGAGAGACTCCTTCTGATAGGCTCCTTCAGGTGATAGTAGCCTATCCTCTCTCCTAGGTAGCCAAACCCTCTTTTCTGGCTATTTAGGGTCTCTGTCTCTGGGGAAACTTTAGATAATGAATGCAAGAGCTCATCAGAGTTCCTCTGCATCTCTCTCTTCACTTTCTGCCAAGGAATCGACTGCTGACCGCGCTGGAAGCCTGCAAAACTGCAACATAGTAGCAAAGACGACTACTGCAACTCTGTAACGCTGATCCTGCCACCTTCTCAACTGTTTTCCTGGTGGTGCATGCTGTGGGGGTGGTCTGCCTCCTCTCTGTACTAGAAGCTCCGAAGAAATCTCCCGTGGGTCGACGGAATCTTCCCCCTGCTACCGCAGGCACCAAAGAACTGCATCACCGGTCCTCTGGGTCTCCTCTCAGCACGACGAGCGAGGTCCCTTGAATCCAGCAACTCTGTCCAAGTGACCCCCACAGTCCAGTGACTCTTCAGTCCAAGTTTGGTGGAGGTAAGTCCTTGCCTCCCCACGCCAGACTGCATTGTTGGAAACCACGACTTTTGCAACTACTCCGGCTTCCGTGCACTTCCGGCAGAAATCCTTTGTGCACAGCCAAGCCTAGGTCTACGGCACTCTAACCTGCATTGCACGACTTTCTAAGTTGGTCTCCGGCGACGTGGGACTCCTTTGTGCAACTTCGGCGAGCACCGTTTCACACATCCTTGTAGTGCCTGTTTCTGGCACTTCTCCGGGTGCTACCTGCTGCTAAGAGGGCTCCTTATCTTGCTCGACATCCCCTTTCTCTCCTGGTCCAATTTGCGACCTCCTGGTCCCTCCTGGGCTGCAGCAGCGTCCACAAACGCTAACTGCACGATTTGCAGCTAGCAAGGCGGGAAAACATGTTTGCACAACTCTCCACGGCAAGAGGGATCTGTCCACCAAAGGGGAAGTCTCTAGCCCTTTTCGTTCCTGCAGAAACCGCAGCTTCTTCTGTCCAGTAGAAGCTTCTTTGCACCCACAGCTGGCATTTCCTGGGCATTTGCCCATCTCCGACTTGCTTGTGACTTTTGGACTTTTGGACTTGGTCCCCTTGTTCCACAGGTACCCTAGATTGGAAATCCACAGTTGTTGCATTGTTGGTTTGTGTCTTTCCTGCATTATTCCTCTATCACAACTTCTTTGTCCTTTGGGGAACTTCAGTGCACTTTGCACTCACTTTTCAGGGTCTTGGGGAGGGCTATTTTTCTAACCCTTACTATTTTCTAATAGTCCCAGCGACCCTCTACAAGGTCACATAGGTTTGGGGTCCATTCATGGTTCACATTCCACTTTTGGAGTATATGGTTTGTGTTGCCCCTATCCCTATGTGTCCCCATTGCATCCTATTGTAACTGTTCATTGTTTGCACTGTTTTCTAAGACTATACTGCATATTTTTGGTATTGTGTACATATAACTTGTGTATAATTGCTATCCTCATACTGAGGGTACTCACTGAGATACTTTGGCATATTGTCATAAAAATAAAGTACCTTTATTTTTAGTATATCTGTGTATTGTGTTTTCTTATGATATTGTGCAAGTGACACTTGTGGTACTGTAGTAGCTTCACACGTCTCCTAGTTCAGCCTAAGCTGCTCTGCTAAGCTACCATTATCTATCAGCCTATGCTGCTAGACACCCTATACACTAATAAGGGATAACTGGGCCTGGTGCAAGGTGCAAGTACCCCTTGGTACTCACTACAAGCCAGTCCAGCCTCCTACATTGGTTGTGCAGCGGTGGGATAAGTGCTTTGAGACTACTTACCACTCTTGTCATTGTACTTTTCATAAGAGAAAAATATACAAAACAAGTTCAGTGTGTGTACACAGTGCTAAAAAGTTGCATTTCCTCTTTTCTAAGTGCTGAAAAGTACATCTAAACTTTCTAAAAAGTTCTAAAAAGTTTTAAAAGTTTTTTTTCTGTCTTTCTAAAAAGTTCTGAAAACTTTTTTCTCTTTTTCTATCACCTTAACTCTCTCTAAAAATGTCTGGCACAGGCCAAAATGTTGACCTGTCTAAGATTGCATATGATCACCTTAGCTGGAAAGGAGCAAGGAGTCTCTGCATAGAGAGAGGTTTGAGTGTAGGGAAGAATCCTTCCTTGGAATTGTTGCTTAATATGCTTAGAGAACAAGATAAGGCCATAGGGGCCACATCTGTTGAAAAAGTAGCAAATGGTTCCCAATCTGATCCAGGGACTACCCCAGGAAAAGATTCAGGAAAGAAACTCCCTAGCCTGCCCATTACTAGACAGTATAGCATAGTTGGTAATGATGAAGAGCCACACCATACAAATAGTGCTGTCTCACATCATAGCAAAAGCATTTATTCTCACCACACTGGTAGTGATGTCAAGCTGTTAGGGTGGCTTCTGTAAGGGACAGGTCTCCTTCTGTTCATTCTTCTGTGTCTAAGAATGTCCCTCCCACCAACCCTGATGACAGAATGTTAGAAAGGGAACTCAACAAGTTGAGAGTGGAACAAACCAGACTGAAGCTTAAAAAGCAACAGCTGGATTTGGATAGACAGTCTTTTGAACGAGAGAAAGAAAGTCAGAAATTGGGTTTAGATACCCATGGTGGCAGCAGCAGTATTCCCCATAGTCATCCTGTAAAAGAGCATGATTCCAGGAATCTGCACAAGATAGTTCCCCCTTATAAGGAGGGGGATGACATTAACAAGTGGTTTGCTGCACTTGAGAGGGCCTGTGTTGTACAGGATGTCCCTCAAAGGCAGTGGGCTGCTATCCTATGGCTATCATTTAGTGGAAAAGGTAGGGATAGGCTCCTTACTGTGAAAGAAAGTGATGCCAATAATTTCCATGTTCTTAAGAATGCACTCCTGGATGGTTATGGCTTAACCACTGAACAATACAAGATAAAGTTCAGAGAGACCAAAAAGGAGTCTTCACAAGACTGGGTTGATTTCATTGACCATTCAGTGAAGGCCTTGGAGGGGTGGTTACATGGCAGTAAAGTTACTGATTATGACAGCCTGTATAACTTGATCCTGAGAGAGCATATTCTTAATAATTGTGTGTCTGATTTGTTGCACCAGTACTTGGTGGACTCTGATCTGACCTCTCCCCAAGAATTGGGAAAGAAGGCAGACAAATGGGTCAGAACAAGGGTGAACAGAAAAGTTCATACAGGGGGTGACAAAGATGGCAAGAAGAAGGATGGTAAGTCTTCTGACAAGGGTGGGGACAAATCTAAAAATGAGTCTTCATCAGGCCCACAAAAACACTCTGGTGGGGGTGGTGGGCCCAAATCCTCTTCAAATCAGAACAAGGAAAAGAAACCATGGTGCTATTTATGTAAGATAAAAGGCCATTGGACAACAGATCCCAGTTGTCCAAAGAAAAGCACCAAGCCTCCTACCACTACAACCCCTACTGCTACACCTAGTGTCCCTACTAATAGCAGTGGTGGTGGGAGCAAACCTACTAATAGCCAATCCAAGGGAGTAGCTGGGCTCACTATTGGTAACTTAGTTGGGGTTGGTCTTGTTAGGGAGACCACAGAGGCTGTGTTAGTCTCTGAGGGGGCTATTGATTTAGCCACCTTAGTTGCTTGTCCCCTTAATATGGATAAGTACAAGCAGCTACCCCTAATAAATGGTGTTGAGGTTCAGGCCTACAGGGACACTGGTGCCAGTGTGACTATGGTCATAGAGAATCTGGTCCACCCTGAACAACACCTACTTGGTCACCAGTACCAAGTAACCGATGCTCACAACAACACACTTAGCCACCCCATGGCTGTTGTAAATCTCAACTGGGGGGGGGGTTACTGGTCCAAAGAAAGTTGTGGTAGCCTCAGATTTATCTGTAGACTGTCTACTAGGAAATGATTTGGAGACATCAGCTTGGTCAGATGTGGAGTTGGAGGCTCATGCAGCAATGCTGGGCATCCCATGGCACATTTTTGCTTTAACCAGGGCTCAGGCCAAAAAGCAAAAAGGACAGGGAAGCTTGGATCCTGGAACAATGGACCAAGTGCTCCCTAAAGCTAAGGCTAATAGAAGCAAACCACTTCCTACTATCCCTCCCTCTACAGTGGATTCTACTTCTGAGGAAGAAGAATTCCCTCCCTGTGCAGAACCTACACCAGAGGAGCTTGAAGCAGACACTGCTGAGCTTTTGGGTGAAGGGGGGCCTGCCAGAGAGGAGCTGAGTGTGGCACAGCAAACCTGTCCCACATTAGAGGGTCTGAGACAGCAAGCTGTCAAACAGGCTAATGGGGATGTCAGTGACTCTCACAGAGTTTACTGGGAGGACAACCTCTTGTATACTGAGGCAAGGGATCCTAAACCTGGAGCTGCCAGGAGATTAGTGATCCCTCAGGAGTACAGAAAGTTCCTCCTAACTCTTGCTCACGACATTCCCCTAGCTGGGCATCTGGGACAAATGAAAACTTGGGACAGGCTTGTTCCCTTGTTTCATTGGCCTAGAATGTCTGAGGACACAAAAGATTTTTGTAAGTCCTGTGAAACCTGTCAAGCCAGTGGCAAAACAGGTGGCACCCCAAAGGCACCCCTTATTCCACTGCCTGTGGTTGGGGTTCCCTGTGAAAGGGTAGGGGTTGACATAGTTGGCCCCCTTGACCCTCCTACTGCTTCAGGCAATTGGTTTATCTTGGTGGTAGTGGACCATGCCACAAGATATCCTGAAGCAATTAATTTAAGGACCACTACAGCACCTGCAGTGGCAAAGGCCCTCCTGGGAATATTTTCCAGGGTGGGCTTCCCAAAGGAAGTAGTATCAGACAGGGGAAGCAATTTCATGTCTGCATACTTAAAGGCCATGTGGAAGGAGTGTGGTGTGACTTAGAAGTTCACTACACCCTATCATCCACAAACAAATGGACTGGTGGAGAGATTTAATAAAACTCTCAAAGGCATGATTATGGGTCTCCCTGAAAAACTCCGCAGGAGATGGGATATCCTTCTACCATGCCTCCTTTTTGCCTACAGGGAGGTACCCCAGAAAGGAGTGGGCTTCAGCCCCTTTGAACTTCTTTTTGGACACCCTGTTAGGGGTCCACTCACACTTGTCAAGGAGAGTTGGGAACATCCTTTAAAAGCTCCAAAACAAGATATTGTGGACTATGTACTTGGCCTCAGATCAAGGATGGCTGAGTATATGAAAAAGGCCAGTAAAAACCTTCAGGCCAGCCAAGAGCTCCAGAAGCAATGGCATGATCAGAAGGTTGTTTTGGTTCAGTACCAACCAGGGCAGAAAGTGTGGGTCTTGGAGCCTGTGGCCCGAAGAGCACTCCAAGATAAATGGAGTGGACCCCACACAATTGATGAGAAAAAGGGTGAAGTCACCTATTTAGTTGACTTAGGCACTGCAAGGAGTCCCCTTAGGGTACTCCATGTAAACCGCCTGAAACCCTACTATGACAGGGCTGATCTCACCCTGCTCATGGCAACTGATGAGGGACAGGAAGAAGACAGTGATCCTCTACCTGATCTCTTCTCTTCTACAGAACAAGATGCTCTTGTGGAAGGTGTAGTTTTGGCTGATTGTCTTACTGCTGAGCAGAAAGACCATTGCATAAATCTCCTAGATCAATTCTCTGAACTCTTCTCTACTGTGCCAGGTACCACTTCTTGGTGTGGGCACACTATAGATACTGGAGACAGCTTGCCTGTCAAAAGTAAGATATATAGGCAGCCTGACCATGTCAGGGACTGCATAAAGCATCTGCCAAGTATCTAAGCACTTTTGACTTGACTGCAGGGTATTGGCAGATCAAATTGTCAGAAGATGCTAAACCTAAAACTGCATTTTCAACCATTGGAGGACATTACCAGTTCACTGTAATGCCTTTTGGTTTGAAAAATGCACCTGCCACTTTTCAGAGGTTGGTGAACACAGTCCTGCAAGGGCTGGAAGCTTTCAGTGCAGCATATTTGGACGATATAGCTGTCTTTAGCTCCAGCTGGGATGATCACCTGGTCCACCTATGGAAAGTTTTGGAGGCCCTGCAAAAGGCAGGCCTCACTATCAAGGCTTCAAAGTGCCAGATAGGGCAGGGTAAGGTGGTTTATCTGGGACACCTTGTTGGTGGGGAACAGATTGCACCACTTCAGGGGAAAATCCAGACTATCATAGACTGGGTTCCCCCTACCACTCAGACTCAGGTGAGAGCCTTCCTAGGCCTCACTGGGTATTACAGGAGGTTCATTAAGAACTATGGCTCCATTGCAGCCCCTCTTAATGACCTCACATCCAAGAAAATGCCTAAAAAGGTATTATGGACAGCAAACTGTCAGAAAGCTTTTGAGGAGCTGAAGCAGGCCATGTGCTCTGCACCTGTCCTGAAAATCCCTTGTTGCTCTAAAAAATTCTATGTCCAGACTGATGCATCTGAATTAGGAGTAGGGGCAGTCCTATCACAACTTAATTCTGAGGGCCAGGATCAACCTGTTGCTTTTATTAGTAGGAGGTTGACCCCTAGAGAAAAGCGTTGGTCTGCCATTGAGAGGGAGGCCTTTGCTGTGGTTTGGGCACTGAAGAAGTTTAGGCCACACCTGTTTGGCACTCACTTCATTGTTCAGACAGACCACAAACCTCTACTTTGGCTAAAACAAATGAAAGGTGAAAATCCTAAATTGTTGAGGTGGTCCATATCCCTACAGGGAATGGACTATACAGTGGAACATAGACCTGGGAGTAGCCACTCCAATGCAGATGGACTCTCCAGATATTTCCACTTAGACAATGAAGACTCATCAGGTCATGGCTAGTCTTATTGTCCTTCGTTTGGGGGGGGGGGTTGTGTAGGAAAGTACCATCTTGCCTGGCATGTTACCCCCATTTTTCACTGTATATATGTTGTTTTAGTTGTATGTGTCACTGGGACCCTGGTAACCCAGGGCCCCAGTGCTCATAAGTGTGCCTGAATGTGTTACCTGTGTAGTGACTAACTGTCTCACTGAGGCTCTGCTATCCAGAACCTCAGTGGTTATGCTCTCTCATTTCTTTCAAATTGTCACTAACAGGCTAGTGACCAATTTTACCAATTTACATTGGCTTACTGGAACACCCTTATAATTCCCTAGTATATGGTACTGAGGTACCCAGGGTATTGGGGTTCCAGGAGATCCCTATGGGCTGCAGCATTTCTTTTGCCACCCATAGGGAGCTCTGACAATTCTTACACTGGCCTGCCACTGCAGCCTGAGTGAAATAACGTCCACGTTATTTCACAGCCATTTTACACTGCACTTAAGTAACTTATAAGTCACCTATATGTCTAACCTTTACCTGGTAAAGGTTAGGTGCAAAGTCACTTAGTGTGAGGGCACCCTGGCACTAGCCAAGGTGCCCCCACATTGTTCAGAGCCAATTCCCTGAACTTTGTGAGTGCGGGGACACCATTACACGCGTGCACTACATATAGGTCACTACCTATATGTAGCTTCACAATGGTAAGTCCGAATATGGCCATGTAACATGTCTAAGATCATGGAATTGCCCCCTCTATGCCATCCTGGCATTGTTGGTACAATTCCATGATCCCAGTGGTCTGTAGCACAGACCCTGGTACTGCCAAACTGCCTTTTCTGGGGTTTCACTGCAGCTGCTGCTGCTGCCAACCCCTCAGACAGGTTTCTGCCCCCCTGGGATCAAGCCAGGCTTGTCCCAGGATGGCAGAACAAAGGACTTCCTCTGAGAGAGGGTGTTACACCCTCTCCCTTTGGAAAATGGTGTGAAGGCAGGGGAGGAGTAGCCTCCCCCAGCCTCTGGAAATGCTTTCTTGGGCACAGATGTGCCCAATTCTGCATAAGCCAGTCTACACCGGTTCAGGGACCCCTTAGCCCCTGCTCTGGCGTGAAACTGGACAAAGGAAAGGGGAGTGACCACTCCCCTGACCTGCACCTCCCCTGGGAGGTGTCCAGACCTCCTCCAGTGTGCTCCAGACCTCTGCCATCTTGGAAACAGAGGTGCTGCTGGCACACTGGACTGCTCTGAGTGGCCAGTGCCACCAGGTGACGTCAGAGACTCCTTCTGATAGGCTCCTTCAGGTGTTAGTAGCCTATCCTCTCTCCTAGGTAGCCAAACCCTCTTTTCTGGCTATTTAGGGTCTCTGTCTCTGGGGAAACTTTAGATAACGAATGCAAGAGCTCATCAGAGTTCCTATGCATCTCTCTCTTCACCTTCTGCCAAGGAATCGACTGCTGACCGCGCTGGAAGCCTGCAAAACTGCAACATAGTAGCAAAGACGACTACTGCAACTCTGTAACGCTGATCCTGCTGCCTTCTCGACTGTTTTCCTGGTGGTGCATGCTGTGGGGGTAGTCTGCCTCCTCTCTGCACTATAAGCTCCGAAGAAATCTCCTGTAGGTCGACGGAATCTTCCCCCTGCTACCGCAGGCACCAAAAAGCTGCATTACTGGTCCCTTGGGTCTCCTCTCAGCAGAACGAGCGAGGTTCCTTGAATCCAGCAACTCTGTCCAAGTGACTCCCACAGTCCAGTGACTCTTCAGTCAAAGTTTGGTGGAGGTAAGTCCTTGCATCCCCACGCCAGACTGCATTGTTGGAAACCGCAACTTTTGCAACTACTCCGGCTTTCGTGCACTTCCAGCGGAAATCCTTTGTGCACAGCCAAGCCTGGGTCCACGGCACTCTAACCTGCATTGCACGACTTTCTAAGTTGGTCTCCGGCGACGTGGGACTCCTTTGTGCAACTTCGGCAAGCACTGTTTCACGCATCCTTGTAGTGCCTGTTTCTGGCACTTCTCTGGGTGCTACCTGCTGCTGAGAGGGCTCCTTGTCTTTTGACGTCCCTTCTCTCTCCTGGTCCAATTTGTGACCTCCTGGTCCCTCCTGGGCCGCAGCAGCGTCCAAAAACGCTAACCGCATGATTTGCAGCTAGCAAGGCTTGTTGGCGTTCTTTTGGCGGGAGAACACTTTTGCACGACTCTCCACGGCGAGAGGGATCCGTCCACCAAAGGGGAAGTCTCTAGCCCTTTTAGTTCCTGCAGAAACCGCAGCTTCTTCTGTCCAGTAGAAGCTTCTTTGCACCCACAGCTGGCATTTCCTGGGCATTTGCCCATCTCCGACTTGCTTGTGACTTTTGGACTTGGCCCTTTTGTTCCACAGGTACCCTAGATTGGAAATCCACAGTTGTTGCATTGTTGGTTTGTGTCTTTCCTGCATTATTCCTCTATCACGACTTCTTTGTCCTTTGGGGAACTTCAGTGCACTTTGCACTCACTTTTCAGGGTCTTGGGGATGGCTATTTTTCTAACCCTTACTATTTTCTAATAGTCCCAGCGACCCTCTACAAGGTCACATAGGTTTGGGGTCCATTCGTGGTTCACATTCCACTTTTGGAGTATATGGTTTGTGTTGCCCCTATCCCTATGTGTCCCCATTGCATCCTATTGTAACTATACATTGTTTGCACGGTTTTCTAAGACTATACTGCATATTTTTGGTATTGTGTACATATAACTTGTGTATAATTGCTATCCTCATACTGAGGGTACTCACTGAGATACTTTGGCATATTGTCATAAAAATAAAGTACCTTTATTTTTAGTATATCTGTGTATTGTGTTTTCTTATGATATTGTGCAAGTGACACTTGTGGTACTGTAGTAGCTTCACAGGTCTCCTAGTTCAGCCTAAGCTGCTCTGCTAAGCTGCCATTATCTATCAGCCTATGCTGCTAGACACCCTATACACTAAGAAGGGATAACTGGGCCTGGTGCAAGGTGCAAGACTCAGTCGTTTCCTTGGCAGAAGGTGAAGAGAGAGATGCAGAGGAACTCTGATGAGCTCTTGCATTCGTTATCTAAGGAATTCACCAAAGCAGAGACCCTAAATAGCCAGAAAAGAGGGTTTGGCTACTTAGGAGAAAGGCTCCTCCAGGTGTTGCTAGCCTATCCTATCAGAAGGAGTCTCTGACGTCACCTGCTGGCACTGGCCACTCAGAGCAGTCCAGTGTGCCAGTAGCACCTCTGTTTCCAAGATGGCAGAGATCTGGAGCACACTGGAGGAGCTCTGGACACCTCCCAGAGGAGGTGCAGGTCAGGGGAGTGGTCACTCCCCTTTCCTTTGTCCAGTTTCGCGCCAGAGCAGGGCTAAGAGGTCCCTGAACCGGTGTAGACTGGCTTATGGAGAAATGGGCACCATCTGTGCCCATGAAAGCATTTCCAGAGGCTGGGGGAGGCTACTCCTCCCCTGCCTTCATACCTTATTCCAAAGGGAGAGGGTGTAACACCCTATCTCTGAGGAAGTCCTTTGTTCTGCCTTCCTGGGCCAAGCCTGGCTGGACCCCAGGAGGGCAGAAACCTGTCTGAGGGGTTGGCAGCAGCAGCAGCTGCAGTGAAACCCCTGAAAAGGCAGTTTGGCAGTATCCGGGTCTGAGCTACAGACCCGTGGGATCATGGGATTGTACCAACAATGCCAGGATGGCATAGAGGGGGCAATTCCATGATCTTAGACATGTTACATGGCCATATTCGGAGTTACCATTGTGAAGCTACACATAGGTGGTGACCTATGTGTAGTGCACACGTGTAATGGTGTCCCCGCACTCACAAAGTCCGGGGAATTTGCCCTGAACGATGTGGGAGCACTCTGGCTAGTGCCAGGGTGCCCTCACACTAAGTAACTTAGCACCCAACCTTTACTAAGTAAAGGTTAGACATATAGGTGCTTTATAAGTTACATAAGTGCAGTGAAAATGGCTGTGAAATAACGTGGACGTAATTTCACTCAGGCTGCAGTGGCAGGCCTGTGTAAGAATTGTCAGAGCTCCCTATGGGTGGCAAAAGAAATGCTGCAACCCATAGGGATCTCCTGGAACCCCAATACCCTGGGTACCTCAGTACCATATACTAGGGAATTATAAGGGTGTTCCAGTATGCCAATGTGAATTGGTAAAATTGGTCACTAGCCTGTTAGTGACAATTTGGAAAGAAATGAGAGAGCATAACCACTGAGGTTCTGGATAGCAGAGCCTCAGTGAGACAGTTAGTCATATACACAGGTAACACAGTCAGGCACACTTATGAGCACTGGGGCTGGCAGGGTCCCAGTGACACATACAACTAAAACAACATATATACAGTGAAAAATGGGGGTAACATGCCAGGCCAGATGGTACTTTCCTACACAACCCCTCCCCCCCAAACGAAGGACAATAAGACTAATCATTACCAGATGGGTCTTCATTGTTTAAGTGGAAATATCTGGAGAGTCCATCTGCATTGGAGTGGGTACTCCCAGGTCTATGTTCCACTGTATAGTCCATTCCCTGTAGGGATATGGACCACCTCAACAATTTAGGATTTTCACCTTTCATTTGTTTTAGCCAAAGTAGAGGTTTGTGGTCTGTCTGAACAATGAAGTGAGTGCCAAACAGGTATGGCCTCAACTTCTTCAGTGCCCAGACCACAGCAAAGGCCTCCCACTCAATGGCAGACCAACGCTTTTCTCTAGGGGTCAACCTCCTACTAATAAAAGCAACAGGTTGATCCTGGCCCTCAGAATTAAGTTGTGATAGGACTGCCCCTACTCCTAATTCAGATGCATCAGTTTGGACATAGAATTTTTTAGAGTAACAAGGGCTTTTCAGGAGAGGTGCAGAGCACATGGCCTGCTTTAGCTCCTCAAAAGCTTTCTGACAGTTTGCTGTCCATAATACCTTCTTAGGCATTTTCTTTGAAGTGAGGTCATTAAGAGGGGCTGCAATGGAGCCATAGTTCTTAATGAACCTCCTATAATACCCAGTGAGGCCTAAAAAGGCTCCCACTTGAGTCTGAGTAGTAGGGGGAATCCAATCTATAATAGTCTGGATTTTCCCCGGCAGTGGTGCAATCTGTTCTCCACCAACCAGGTGTCCCAGATAAACCACCTTCCCCTGCCCTATCTGGCACTTTGAAGCCTTGATAGTGAGGCCTGCCTTTTGCAGGGCCTCTAAAACTTTCCATAGGTGGACCAAGTGATCCTCCCAACTGGAGCTAAAGACAGCTATATCGTCCAAATATGCTGCACTAAAAGCTTCCAGCCGTTGCAGGACTGTGTTCACCAACCTCTGAAAAGTGGCAGGTGCATTTTTTCAATCCAAAAGGCATTACTGTAAATTGGTAATGGCCTCCAGTGGTTGAAAATGCAGTTTTAGCTTTAGCATCTTCTGATAATTTGATCTGCCAATACCCTGCAGTCAAATCAAAAGTGCTTAGATACTTGGCAGATGCCAGTGTATCTATGAGCTCATCTGCCCTGGGTATAGGGTGATCGTCAGTTTTGGTTACCTGGTTGAGACCTCTGTAGTCTACACAAAACCGCATTTCCTTCTTTCCATCTTTGGAATGGGGTTTTGGTACAAGTACCACAGGAGAAGCCCATGGACTTTCAGAGTGCTCAACCACTCCTAGTTCTAACATTTTCTGCACCTCTTGCTTTATGCAGTCTCTGACATGGTCAGGCTGCCTATAGATTTTACTTCGACAGGCAAGCTGTCTCCAGTATCTATAGTATGCTCACACCAATAAGTGGTACCTAGCACACTAGAGAAGAGTTCAGAAAACTGACCCAGGAGATTTATGCAGTGGTCTTTCTGCTCAGCAGTAAGACAATCTGCCAGTACAACACCTTCCACTAAAGCATCTTGTTCTGTGGAAGAGAAGAGATCAGGTAGGGGATCACTGTCTTCTTCCTGTCCCTCATCAGTTGCCATGAGCAGGGTGAGATCAGCCCTGTCATAGTAGGGTTTCAGGCGATTGACATGGAGTACCCTAAGGGGACTCCTGGCAGTGCCTAAGTCAACTAAATAGGTGACTTCACCCTTCTTCTCAACAATTGTGTGGGGTCCACTCCATTTATCTTGGAGTGCTCTTGGGGCGACAGGCTCCAAGACCCACACTTTCTGCCCTGGTTGGTACTGAACCAAACCAGCCTTCTGGTCATGCCATTGCTTCTGGAGCTCTTGGCTGGCCTGAAGGTTTTTACTGGCCTTTTTCATGTACTCAGCCATCCTTGATCTGAGGCCAAGTACATAATCCACAATATCTTGTTTTGGAGCTTTTAAAGGTTGTTCCCAACCCTCCTTGACAAGTGTTAGTGGACCCCTAACAGGGTGTCCAAAAAGAAGTTCAAAGGGGCTGAAGCCCACTCCTTTCTAGGGTACCTCCCTGTAGGCAAAAAGGAGGCATGGTAACAGGATATCCCATCTCATGCGGAGTTTTTCAGGGAGACTGTAGGAAAGTACCATCTTGCCTGGCATGTTACCCCCATTTTTCACTGTATATATGTTGTTTTAGTTGTATGTGTCACTGGGACCCTGCCAGCCAGGGCCCCAGTGCTCATAAGTGTGCCTGACTGTGTTACCTGTGTAGTGACTAACTGTCTCACTGAGGCTCTGCTATCCAGAACCTCAGTGGTTATGCTCTCTCATTTCTTTCAAATTGTCACTAACAGGCTAGTGACCAATTTTACCAATTTACATTGGCTTACTGGAACACCCTTATAATTCCCCAGTATATGGTACTGAGGTACCCAGGGTATTGGGGTTCCAGGAGATCCCTATGGGCTGCAGCATTTCTTTTGCCACCCATAGGGAGCTCTGACAATTCTTACACAGGCCTGCCACTGCAGCCTGAGTGAAATAACGTCCATGTTATTTCACAGCCATTTTACACTGCACTTAAGTAACTTATAAGTCACCTATATGTCTAACCTTTACCTGGTAAAGGTTAGGTGCAAAGTTACTTAGTGTGAGGGCACCCTGGCACTAGCCAAGGTGCCCCCACATTGTTCAGGGCCAATTCCCCGGACTTTGTGAGTGTGGGACACCATTACACACGTGCACTACACATAGGTCACTACCTATGTGTAGCTTCACAATGGTAACTCCGAATATGGCCATGTAACATGTCTATGATCATGGAATTGCCCCCTCTATGCCATCCTAGCATAGTTGGCACAATCCCATGATCCCAGTGGTCTGTAGCACAGACCCTGGTACTGCCAACTGCCTTTTCAGGGGTTTCACTGCAGCTGCTGCTGCTGCCAACCCCTCAGACAGGTTTCTGCCCTCCTGGGGTCAAGCCAGGCTTGTCCCAGGATGGCAGAACAAAGGACTTCCTCTGAGAGAGGGTGTTACACCCTCTCCCTTTGGAATATGGTGTGAAGGCAGGGGTGGAGTAGCCTCCCCCAGCCTCTGGAAATGCTTTCATGGGCACATTTGTGCCCATTTCTGCATAAGCCAGTCTACACCAGTTCAGGGATCCCCCAGCCCTGCACTGGCGCGAAACTGGACAAAGGAAAGGGGAGTGACCACTCCCCTGACCTGCACCTCCCCTGGGAGGTGTCCAGAGATCCTCCAGTGTGCTCCAGACCTCTGCCTTCTTGGAAACAGAGGTGCTGCTGGCACACTGGACTGCTCTGAGTGGCCAGTGCCACCAGGTGACGTCAGAGACTCCTTCTGATAGGCTCCTTCAGGTGTTGGTAGCCTATCCTCTCTCCTAGGTAGCCAAACCCTCTTTTCTGGCTATTTAGGGTCTCTGTCTCTTGGGATTCCTTAGATAACGAATGCAAGAGCTCATCAGAGTTCCTCTGCATCTCTCTCTTCACCTTCTGCCAAGGAATCGACTGCTGACCGCGCTGGAAGCCTGCAAAACTGCAACAAAGTAGCAAAGACGACTACTGCAACTCTGTAACGCTGATCCTGCCGCCTTCTCGACTTTTTTCCTGGTGGTGCATGCTGTGGGGGTAGTCTGCCTCCTCTCTGCACTAGAAGCTCTGAAGAAATCACCCGTGGGTCGACGGAATCTTCCCCCTGCAACCGCAGGCACCAAAGAACTGCATTACCGGTACTCTGGGTCTCCTCTCAGCACGACGAGCGAGGTCCCTTGAATCCAGCAACTGTGTCCAAGTGACTCCCACAGTCCAGTGACTCTTCAGTCCAAGTTTGGTGGAGGTAAGTCCTTGCCTCCCCACGCCAGACTGCATTGCTGGGAACAGCGACTTTTGCAGCTACTCCGGCTTCCGTGCACTTCCAGCGGAAATCCTTTGTGCACAGCCAAGCCTGGGTCCACAGCACTCTAACCTGCATTGCACGATTTTCTAAGTTGGTCTCCGGCGACGTGGGACTCCTTTGTGCAACTTCGGGTGAGCTCCATTTCACGCATCCTCGTAGTGCCTGTTTCTGGCACTTCTGCGGGTGCTACCTGCTGCTGAGAGGGCTCCTTTTCTTGCTCGACGTCCCCTCTGTCCCCAGATGCAATTGGCGACATCCTGGTCCCTCCTGGGCCACAGCAGCATCCAAAAACCTTTTTTGCACGATTTGCAGCTAGCAAGGCTTGTTGGCTGTATTTCCACAGGAAAACACTTCTGCACAACTCTCCACGGCGTGGGGGATCTATCCTCCAATGGGGATGTTTCTAGCCCTTGTCGTTCCTGCAGAATCCTAAGTTTCTACTGTCCAGTAGCAGCTTCTTTGCATCCACCGTTGGCATTTCTTGGGCATCTGCCCATCTCCGACTTGCTTGTGACTTTTGGACTTGGTCCCCTTGTTCCACAGGTACCCTCGTTTGGAAATCCATCGTTGTTGCATTGCTGGTTTGTGTCTTTCCTGCAGATTTCCCATATCACGACTTCTTTGTCCTTTTGGGAACTTTAGTGCACTTTGCACTCACTTTTCAGGGTCTTGGGGAGGGCTATTTTTCTAACCCTTACTATTTTCTAATAGTCCCAGCGACCCTCTACAAGGTCACATAGGTTTGGGGTCCATTCGTGGTTCGCATTCCACTTTTGGAGTATATGGTTTGTGTTGCCCCTATCCCTATGTGTCCCCATTGCATCCTATTGTAACTATACATTGTTTGCACTGTTTTCTAAGACTATTCTGCATATATTTGGTATTGTGTACATATAACTTGTGTATAATTGCTATTCTCATACTGAGGGTACTCACTGAGATACTTTGGTATATTGTCATAAAAATAAAGTACCTTTATTTTTAGTATATCTGTGTATTGTGTTTTCTTATGATATTGTGCAAGTGACACTAGTGGTACTGTAGGAGCTTCACTCGTCTCCTAGTTCAGCCTAAGCTGCTCTGCTAAGCTACCATTATCTATCAGCCTATGCTGCTAGACACCCTATACACTAATAAGGGATAACTGGACCTGGTGCAAGGTGCAAGTACCCCTTGGTACTCACTACAAGCCAGTCCAGCCTCCTACATTGGTTGTGCAGCGGTGGGATAAGTGCTTTGAGACTACTTACCACTCTTGTCATTGTACTTTTCATAAGAGAAAAATATACAAAACAAGTTCAGTGTGTGTACGCATTGCTAAAAAGTTTTGCATTTCCTCTTTTCACTCTTTTCTAAGTGCTGAAAAGTACTTCTAAACTTTCAAAAAGTTCTTAAAAAGTTTAAAAAGTTTTTTTTTCTGTCTTTCTAAAAGTTCTGAAAAACTTTTTCTTCACTTTTTCTGTCACTTAAACTCTTTCTAAAATGTCTGGCACAGGCTAAAATGTTGATCTGTCCAAACTTGCATATGACCACCTTAGCTGGAAAGGAGCAAGGAGTCTCTGTGTAGAAAGAGGTTTGAGTGTAGGGAAGAATCCTTCTTTGGAATTGTTGCTTAACATGCTTAGAGAACAAGATAAGGCCATAGGGGCCACATCTGTTGAAAAAGTCGCAAATGGTTCTCAATCTGATCCAGGGACTCCCCCAGGAAAAGATTCAGGAAAGAAACTTCTCAGCCTGCCCATTACTAGACAGTCTAGCATAGTTGGTACTGATGTAGAGTCACACCATACAGGCAGTGTTGTCTCACATCATAGCAAGAGCATTGTTTCTCACCACAGTAGAACTGATGTTTCTGTTAGCCAAGCTGTTAGGGTGCCTTCTGTAAGGGACAGGTCTCCTTCTGTCCATTCTCACCATACTTCTGTGTCTAGGAATGTCCCTCCCACCCACCCTGATGACAGATTGTTAGAAAGGGAGCTCAATAGATTGAGAGTGGAACAAACCAGACTGAAGCTCAAGAAGCAACAGCTGGATTTGGAAAGACAGACCTTAGAAGTAGAGAAGGAGAGACAGAAACTGGGTTTAGAAACCCATGGTGGCAGCAGCAGTTTTCCCCAGAGTCATCCTGCAAGAGAGCATGATTCAAGGAATCTGCACAAGATAGTTCCCCCTTATAAGGAGGGGGATGACATTAACAAGTGGTTTGCTGCACTTGAGAAGGCCTGTGTTGTAGAGGATGTCCCTCAAAGGCAGTGGCCTGCTATCCTATGGCTATCATTTAGTGGAAAAGGTAGGGATAGGCTCCTTACTGTGAAAGAAAGTGAAGCCAATGATTACAAAGTTCTTAAGAATGCACTCCTGGATGGTTATGGCTTTACCACTGAACAACACAGGATAAAGTTCAGAGAGACCAAAAAGGAGTCTTCACAAGACTGGGTTGATTTCATTGACCATTCAGTGAAGGCCTTGGAGGGGTGGTTACATGGCAGTAAAGTTACTGATTATGACAGCCTGTATAACTTGATCCTGAGAGAGCATATTCTTAATAATTGTGTGTCTGATTTGTTGCACCAGTACTTGGTGGACTCTGATCTGACCTCACCCCAAGAATTGGGAAAGAAGGCAGACAAATGGGTCAGAACAAGGGTGAACAGAAAAGTTCATACAGGGGGTGACAAAGATGGCAATAAGAAGAAGGATGGTAAGTCTTCTGACAAGGGTGGGGACAAATCTAAAAATGAGTCTTCATCAGGCCCACAAAAACACTCTGGTGGGGATGGTGGGCCCAAATCCTCTTCTAATCAAAACAAAGAAAAGAAACCATGGTGCTATTTATGTAAAATAAAGGGCCATTGGACAACATATCCCAGTTGTCCAAAGAAAAGCACCAAGCCTCCTGCCACTACAACCCCTACTGCTACACCTAGTGTCCCTACTAATAGCAGTGGTGGTGGGAGCAAACCTACTAATAGCCAATCCAAGGGAGTAGCTGGGCTCACTATTGGTAACTTAGTTGGGGCTGGTCTGATTAGGGAGACCACAGAGGCTGTGTTAGTCTCTGAGGGGGCTATTGATTTAGCCACCTTGGTTGCTTCTCCCCTTAACATGGATAAGTACAAATAACTACCCCTAATAAATGGTGTTGAGGTTCAGGCCTACAGGGACACTGGTGCCAGTGTTACTATGGTAATTGAGAAACTGGTCCACCCTAAACAACACCTACTTGGTCACCAGTACCAAGTAACCGATGCTGACAACAACACACTTAGCCACCCCATGGATGATGTAAATCTCAACTGGGGGGGGGGGGTTACTGGTCCAAAGAAAGTTGTGGTAGCCTCAGATTTACCTGTAGACTGTCTACTAGGAAATGATTTGGAGACATCAGCTTGGAGGCCCATGCAGCAATGCTGGGCATCCCAGGGCATATTTTTGCTTTAACCAGGGCTCAGGCCAAAAAGCAAAAAGGACAGGGAAGCTTGGATCCTGGAACAATGGACCAAGTGCTCCCTAAAGCTAGGGCTAGTAGAAGTAAAGCACTACCTACTATCCCTCCCTCTACAGTGGATTCTACTTCTGAGGAAGAAGAATTCCCTCCCTGTGCAGAACCGACACCAGAGGAGCTTGAAGCAGACACTGCTGAGCTTTTGGGTGAAGGGGGGCCTGCCAGGGAGGAGCTGAGTGTGGCACAGCGTACCTGTCCCACATTAGAGGGTCTAAGACAGCAAGCTGTCAAACAGGCTAATGGGGGTGTCAGTGACTCTCACAGAGTTTACTGGGAGGACAACATCTTGTATACTGAGGCAAGGGATCCTAAACCTGGAGCTGCCAGGAGATTAGTGATTCCTCAGGAGTACAGAAAGTTCCTCCTAACACTGGCTCACGACATTCCCCTAGCTGGGCATCTAGGACAAATGAAAACATGGGACAGGCTTGTTCCCTTGTTTCATTGGCCTAGAATGTCTGAGGACACAAAAGATTTTTGTAAGTCCTGTGAAACCTGCCAAGCCAGTGGCAAGACAGGTGGCACTCCAAAGGCACCCCTTATTCCACTGCCTGTGGTTGGGGTTCCCTTTGAAAGGGTAGGTGTTGACATAGTTGGCCCCCTTGACCCTCCTACTGCTTCAGGCAATAGGTTTATCTTGGTGGTAGTGGACCATGCCACAAGATACCCGGAAGCTATTCCTCTTAGGACCACTACAGCTCCTGCAGTGGCAAAGGCCCTCCTGGGAATATTTTCCAGGGTGGGCTTACCAAAAGAGGTGGTATCAGACAGAGGAAGCAATTTCATGTCTGCTTACTTGAAGGCCATGTGGAAAGAGTGTGGTGTAACTTACAAGTTCACTACACCCTATCATCCACAAACAAATGGACTGGTGGAGAGATTTAATACAACTCTGAAAGGCATGATTATGGGTCTCCCTGAAAAACTCCGCAGGAGATGGGATATCCTGTTACCATGCCTCCTTTTTGCCTACAGGGAGGTACCCCAGAAAGGAGTGGGCTTCAGCCCCTTTGAACTTCTTTTTGGACACCCTGTTAGGGGTCCACTCACACTTGTCAAGGAGGGTTGGGAACAACCTTTAAAAGCTCCAAAGCAAGATATTGTGGATTATGTACTTGGCCTCAGATCAAGGATGGCTGAGTACATGAAAAAGGCCAGTAAAAACCTTCAGGCCAGCCAAGAGCTCCAGAAGCAATGGCATGACCAGAAGGCTGTTTTGGTTCAGTACCAACCAGGACAGAACGTGTGGGTCTTGGAGCCTGTGGCCCCAAGAGCACTCCAAGACAAATGGAGTGGTCCCCACATTATTGTTGAGAAAAATGGAGAAGTCACCTACTTGGTTGACTTGGGCACTGCCAGGAGTCCCCTTAGGGTGCTCCATGTCAATCGCCTAAAACCCTACTATGACAGGGCAGATCTCACCCTGCTTATGGCAACAGATGAAGGACAGGAAGAAGAGAGTGACCCTCTCCCTGATCTCTTCTCCCGCACTGAAGAGGATGCCCGAGTGGAAGGAGTAGTTTTGGCAGACTGTCTTACTGCTGAACAGAAAGACCACTGCATAAATATCCTGGGTCAGTTTTCTGAACTCTTTTCTACTGTACCAGGCACCACTTCTTGGTGTGAGCACACTATAGATACTGGAGACAGCATGCCTGTCAAAAGTAAGATCTATAGGCAGCCTGACCATGTCAGGGACTGCATAAAACAAGAGGTTTAGAAAATGCTTGAACTGGGAGTGGTTGAGCACTCTGAAAGTCCATGGGCCTCTCCTGTGGTACTTGTACCAAAGCCTCATTCCAAAGATGGGAATAGGGAAATGTGATTTTGTGTGGACTACAGAGGGCTCAACCAGGTAACTAAAACTGATGCTCACCCTATACCCAGGGCAGATGAGCTAATAGATACACTGGCATCTGCCAAGTATCTAAGCACCTTTGATTTGACTGCAGGGTATTGGCAGATCAAGTTATCAGAGGATGCAAAAGCAAAAACTGCATTTTCGACTATTGGAGGGCACTACCAATTCACAGTAATGCCCTTTGGTTTGAAACATGCACCTGCCACTTTTCAGAGGTTGGTGAATAAAGTCCTGCAAGGGTTTGAGGCTTTAAGTGCAGCATATCTAGATGATATAGCTGTCTTTAGCTCCAACTGGGATGATCACCTGGTCCACCTGTGGAAAGTTTTGGAGGCCCTGCAAAAGGCAGGCCTCATTATCAAGGCTTCAAAGTGCCAGATAGGGCAGGGGAAAGTGGTTTATCTGGGACACCTTGTAGGTGGAGAACAGATTGCACCACTTCAGGGGAAAATCCAAACTATCATAGATTGGTTTCCCCCTACAACTCAGACCCAGGTGAGAGCCTTCTTAGGCCTCACTGGGTATTACAGGAGGTTCATAAAGAACTATGGCTCCATTGCAGCCCTTCTTAATGACGTCACTTCTAAGAAAATGCCTAAAAAGGTATTGTGGACAGCTTGCTGCCAGAAAGCTTTTGAGGAGCTGAAACAGGCCATGTTCTCTGCACCTGTCCTAAAAAGACCATGTTACTCTAAAAAATTCATTGTCCAAACTGATGCATCTGAATTAGGGGTAGGGGCAGTCTTATCACAACTTAATTCTGAGGGCCAGGATCAACCTGTTGCTTTTATCAGCAGGAGGTTGACCCCTAGAGAAGATGCAACATCAATGGATTTCCAGACGAGAGTACCTGTGGAACAGGGGGACCAAGTACAAGAGTCACACTCAAGTCGGGAATGGGCAGATGCCCAAGAAATGCCAGCTGAGGTTGCAAAGAAGCTGCCACCGGATGGTAGAAGCTGTGGATTCTGCAAGAACGAAGAGGACTAGGAACTTCCCCTTTGGAGGATGGATGTCGCACGTCGTGAAGAAGCTTGCACGCAGAAAGACCGCAAACAAGCCTTGCTAGTTGCAAGGGTCGCAGTTAGGGTTTTTGGATGCTGCTTTGACCCAGGAGGGACCAGGATGTCGCCAATTGCTTGAGGAGACAGAGGGGGTGTCCAGCAAGACAAAGAGCCCAACCAGAAGCAAGCAGCACCCGCAGAAGTGCCGGAACAGGCACTACGAAGAAGAGTGAACCGGAGCTCACCCGAACTCACAAAAGAAGGTCCCACGACGCCGGAGGACAACTCAGGAGGTCGTGCACTGCAGGTTAGAGTGTCGGGGACCCAGGCTTGGCTGTGCACAAAGGAAATCCTGGAAGAGTGCACAGGAGCCGGAGCAGCTGCAAATCACACGGTACCCAGCAATGCAGTCTAGCGTGGGGAGGCCAGGACTTACCTCCACCAAACTTGGACTGAAGACTCACTGGACCGTGGGAGTCACTGGGACAGAGTTGCTGAGTTACAGGGTGTGAGAAAGTAGCCTCTTTCTAGCCTTGTTACCCCCACTTTTGGCCTGTTTGTGAGTGTATGTCAGGATGTTTGTCACTGTTTTCACTGTCTCACTGGGATCCTGATGGCTAGGCCCCAGTGCTCATAGTGAAAACACTATGTTTTCAGTATGTTTGTTATGTGTCACTGGGACCCTGCTAGTCAGGACCCCAGTGCTCATAACGTTGTGGCCTATATGTATGTGTCACTGGGACCCTGTCACACAGGGCCCCAGTGCTCATAGGTGTGCATGTATGTGTTCCCTGTGTGGTGCCTAACTGTCTCACTGAGGCTCTGCTAACCAGAACCTCAGTGGTTATGCTCTCTCATTTCTTTCCAAATTGTCACTAACAGGCTAGTGACCATTTTTACCAATTTACATTGGCTTACTGGAACACCCTTATAATTCCCTAGTATATGGTACTGAGGTACCCAGGGTATTGGGGTTCCAGGAGATCCCTATGGGCTGCAGCATTTCTTTTGCCACCCATAGGGAGCTCTGACAATTCTTACACAGGCCTGCCACTGCAGCCTGAGTGAAACAACGTCCACGTTATTTCACAGCCATTTTACACTACACTTAAGTAACTTATAAGTCACCTATATGTCTAACCTTTACCTGGTAAAGGTTAGGTGCGAAGTTACTTAGTGTGAGGGCACCCTGGCACTAGCCAAGGTGCCCCCACATTGTTCAGAGCCAATTCCCTGAACTTTGTGAGTGCGGGGACACCATTACACGCGTGCACTACATATAGGTCACTACCTATATGTAGCTGCACAATGGTAACTCCGAATATGGCCATGTAACATGTCTATGATCATGGAATTGCCCCCTCTATGCCATCCTGGCATAGTTGGCACAATCCCATGATCCCAGTGGGCTGTAGCACAGACCCTGGTACTGCCAAACTGCCCTTCCTGGGGTTTCACTGCAGCTGCTGCTGCCAACCCCTCAGACAGGCATCTGCCCTCCTGGGGTCCAGCCAGGCCTGGCCCAGGATGGCAGAACAAAGAACTTCCTCTGAGAGAGGGTGTGACACCCTCTCCCTTTGGAAAATGGTGTGAAGGCAGGGGAGGAGTAGCCTCCCCCAGCCTCTGGAAATGCTTTCTTGGGCACAGATGTGCCCAATTCTGCATAAGCCAGTCTACACCGGTTCAGGGACCCCTTAGCCCCTGCTCTGGCGCGAAACTGGACAAAGGAAAGGGGAGTGACCACTCCCCTGACCTGCACCTCCCCTGGGAGGTGTCCAGAGCTCCTCCAGTGTGCTCCAGACCTCTGCCATCTTGGAAACAGAGGTGCTGCTGGCACACTGGACTGCTCTGAGTGGCCAGTGCCACCAGGTGACGTCAGAGACTCCTGCTGATAGGCTCCTTCAGGTGTTAGTAGCCTATCCTCTCTCCTAAGTAGCCAAACCCTCTTTTCTGGCTATTTAGGGTCTCTGTCTCTGGGGAAACTTCAGATAACGAATGCAAGAGCTCATCCGAGTTCCTCTGCATCTCTCTCTTCACCTTCTGATAAGGAAACGACTGCTGACCGCGCTGGAAGCCTGCAAACCTGCAACATAGTAGCAAAGACGACTACTGCAACTCTGTAACGCTGATCCTGCCGCCTTCTCGACTGTTTTCCTGCTTGTGCATGCTGTGGGGGTAGCCTGCCTCCTCTCTGCACCAGAAGCTCCGAAGAAATCTCCCGTGGGTCGACGGAATCTTCCCCCTGCAACCGCAGGCACCAAAAAGCTGCATTACCGGTCCCTTGGGTCTCCTCTCAGCACGACGAGCGAGGTCCCTCGAATCCAGCGACTCTGTCCAAGTGACCCCCACAGTCCAGTGACTCTTCAGCCCAAGTTTGGTGGAGGTAAGTCCTTGCCTCACCTCGCTGGGCTGCATTGCTGGAAACCGCGACTTTGCAGCTACTCCGGCCCCTGTGCACTTCCGGCGGAAATCCTTTGTGCACAGCCAAGCCTGGGTCCACGGCACTCTAACCTGCATTGCACGACTTTCTAAGTTGGTCTCCGGCGACGTGGGACTCCTTTGTGCAACTTCGGCGAGCACCGTTTCACGCATCCTCGTAGTGCCTGTTTCTGGCACTTCTCCGGGTGCTACCTGCTTCACTGAGGGCTCTTTGTGTTGCTCGACGTCCCCTCTCTCTTCAGGTCCAATTTGCGACCTCCTGGTCCCTCCTGGGCCCCAGCAGCGTCCAAAAACGCTAAGCGCACGATTTGCAGCTAGCAAGGCTTGTTGGCGTTCTTTCAGCGGGAAAACACTTATGCACGACTCTCCACGGCGAGAGGGAACCGTCCACCAAAGGGGAAGTCTCTAGCCCTTTTCGTTCCTGCAGAAACCTCAGCTTCTTCAGTCCAGTCGAAGCTTCTTTGCACCCGCAGCTGGCATTTCCTGGGCATCTGCCCATCTCCGACTTGCTTGTGACTTTTGGACTTGGTCCCCTTGTTCCACAGGTACCCTAGATTGGAAATCCACAGTTGTTGCATTGCTGGTTTGTGTCTTTCCTGCATTATTCCTCTAACACGACTACTTTGTCCTTAGGGGAACTTCAGTGCACTTTGCACTCACTTTTCAGGGTCTTGGGGAGGGTTATTTTTCTAACTCTCACTATTTTCTAATAGTCCCAGCGACCCTCTACAAGGTCACATAGGTTTGGGGTCCATTCGTGGTTCGCATTCCACTTTTGGAGTATATGGTTTGTGTTGCCCCTATCCCTATGTTTCCCCATTGCATCCTATTGTAACTATACATTGTTTGCACTGTTTTCTAAGACTATACTGCATATTTTTGCTATTGTGTATATATATCTTGTGTATATTTCCTATCCTCTCACTGAGGGTACACTCTAAGATACTTTGGCATATTGTCATAAAAATAAAGTACCTTTATTTTTAGTATAACTGTGTATTGTGTTTTCTTATGATATTGTGCATATGACACTAAGTGGTACTGTAGTAGCTTCACACGTCTCCTAGTTCAGCCTGAGCTGCTTTGCTAAGCTACCATTATCTATCAGCCTAAGCTGCTAGACACCCTATACACTAATAAGGGATAACTGGGCCTGGTGCAAGTATCCCTTGGTACTCACTACAAGCCAGTCCAGCCTCCTACACAGGGGCAATGCTTGTCATGCTGAGAGGGGATCCAGAGGACCAGTGATGCAGTCTTTTGGTGCTGCGGTTGCAGGGGGAAGATTCCGTCGACCCACAGGAGATTTCTTCGGAGCTTCTAGTGCAGAGGGGAGGCAGACTACACCCACAGCATGCACCACCAGGAAAACAGATGAGAAGGCGGCCGGATCAGCGATACAAGGTTGCAGTAGTCATCTTTGCTACTTTGTTGCAGTTTTGCAGGCATCCAGAGCAGTCAGCGGTCGATTCCTTGGCAGAAGGTGAAGAGAGAGATGCAGAGGAACTCTGATGAGCTCTTGCATTCGTTATCTAAAGAATTCCCCAAAGCAGAGACCCTAAATAGCCAGAAAAGTATGTTTGGCTACTTAGGAAGGAGGATAGGCTAGCAACACAGGTAAGAGCCTATCAGAAGGAGTCTCTGACGTCACCTGCTGGCACTGGCCACTCACAGCAGTCCAGTGTGCCAGCAGCACCTCTGTTTCCAAGATGGCAGAGGTCTGGAGCACACTGGAGGAGCTCTGGGCACCTCCCAGGGGAGGTGCAGGTCAGGGGAGTGGTCACTCCCCTTTCCTTTGTCCAGTTTCACGCCAGAGCAGGGCTGGGGGATCCCTGAACCGGTGTAGACTGGCTTATGCAGAGATGGGCACCATCTGTGCCCATCAAAGCATTTCCAGAGGCTTGGGGAGGCGACTCCTCCCCAGCCCTGACACCTTTTTCCAAAGGAAGAGGGTGTAACACCCTCTCTCTGAGGAAGTCCTTTGTTCTGCATTCCTGGGCCAAGCCTGGCTGGACCCCAAGAAGGCAGAAACCTGTCTGAGGGGTTGGCAGCAGCAGCAGCTGCAGTGAAACCCCGGGAAAGGTAGTTTGGCAGTACCCGGGTCTGTGCTAGAGACTCGGGGGATCATGGAATTGTCTCCCCAATGCCAGAGCATTGGGGTGACAATTCAATGATCTTAGACATGTTACATGGCCATGTTCGGAGTTACCATTGTGACGCTATACATATGTCGTGACATATGTATAGTGCACGCGTGTAATGGTGTCCCCACACTCACAAAGTCCGGGGAATTTGCCCTGAACAATGAGGGAGCACCTTGGCTAGTGCCAGGGTGCCCACACACTAAGTAACTTAGCACCCAACCTTTACCAGGTAAAGGTTAGACATATAGGTGACTTATAAGTTACTTAAGTGCAGTGGTAAATGGCTGTGAAATAACGTGGACGTTATTTCACTCAGGCTGCACTGGCAGGCCTGTGTAAGAATTGTCAGCTCTCCCTATGGGTGGCACAAGAAATGCTGCAACCCATAGGGATCTCCTGGAACCCCAATACCCTGGGTACCTCAGTACCATATACTAGGGAATTATAAGGGTGTTCCAGTATGCCAATGTAAATTGGTGAACTTGGTCACTAGCCTGTTAGTGGCAATTTGGAAAGAAATGAGAGAGCATAACCACTGAGGTTCTGGATAGCAGAGCCTCAGTGAGACAGTTAGTCATAACACAGGTAACACATACAGGGCACACTTATGAGCACTGGGGCCCTGGCTGGCAGGGTCCCAGTGACACATACAACTAAAACAACATATATACAGTGAAATATGGGGGTCACATGCCAGGCAAGATGGTACTTTCCTACACCCAGTGACACATACAACTAAAACAACATATATAACACAAATGAAATGCAGCAAGCCCAAAAGGAACGCACCAATCCCTGTTAGTGTCCAATGAATCACGATATATACAGTAAGAACTTGCTCCAGCTACTGTGGTGTGCAACTCCACCGAGGCTCCTGCTGCAGGAAAGAGCCTAAGAGGTAACAGAAAACCCCATATGATTAAACACAGTAAGGGGGTGCACCACTCAATCCATCAAGTGCAATACAGTGAATATATAATGTCCAATATGGTCGAAAAAGTAATAGTGTGAGACGTCTGTTGATTTTTTCCAAAAGACTTTGGTGGTCATTCCAAGTTTGGCGGGCAGCGGTTGCCGCCCGCCAAACTTCCCCCGTCAAATGACCGCTCCGCAGTCAAAAGACCACAGAGGCCATTCTCACTTTCCTGCTGGGCCGGCGGGCGGCGCCAAGGGAGCGCCCGCCGCCCCAGCGGGAAAGGTCCTGCAACATAGAAGCCGGCTCCGAATGGAGCCGCGGTGTTGCAGGGGTGCGACGGGTGCAGTTGCACCCGTCGCGATTTTCACTGTCTGCTATGCAGTGAAAATCCTGCTGGGGCCCTGTTAGGGGGCCCCACGACACCCGTTCCCGCCATCCTGCTTCTGGCGGTGAAAACCGCCAGAAACAGGCTGGCGGGAAGGGGGTCGGAATCCCCATGGCGGCGCTGCTTGCAGCACCGCCATGGAGGATTCTCCCAACCGGGAGTAATCCAGCGGGAAACCGCCGGACTCGGCTGGGCGACCGCGGCTCTCAGAATGCCATACGAAGCATCTCCAGCCTGTTGGCGGTGCTTCCGGCGACATCCACCCTGGCGGTCATAGACCGCCAGGGTTGGAATGAGGGCCTTTAATTAACACCGGTTCATAAGAAAAAGCAGCCAACGTGTTTCGCCCTATACATGGGCTTCTTCAGGGCTGTAAAATAACATATAGCCATACAAAAAGTAAGATAACATAATTATAGTACATAAAGGGGCAAGAAGAAACATATTGGTGCACAGAATATTGTTTAACAAGCAAATTACAGAGAACACAACACATTTTGTAATTACAATAAAATTACAAAAGGGAAAAGTATATCTATGAACAATTATCTAAGTTAAAGTCAATATCAAGTCATTTTTAGTACATGGAACCGGCAAGGAAGAAGGAAAGAAAGCATCCCAAAAATATATTGTGGGAGAGTGTGCACAGTAATATGGAAAAGTTAATAAGTAAGGTGCAATACCGGTGCAATTATAATATACATACTAGGAGGAAAATATAGAGCATCCCCCGAGGTGACAAAGTAACACGTGTTAATTCAAGTCATAAGGCAAAGCGATAAATTTTCGAGCGAAGGGTCAAAGAAGACACATACCAAGACTAATATTCCAATTGAAAAGCTGGTTAAAGCAAAAATATGCCCTGGGATGCCCAGCATTGCTGCATGGGCCTCCAAGCTGATGTCTCCAAATCATTTCCTAGTAGACAGTCTACAGGTAAATCTGAGGCTACCACAACTTTCTTTGGACCAGTAACCCCCCCCCCCCCAGTTGAGATTTACATCATCCATGGGGTGGCTAAGTGTGTTGTTGTCAGCATCGGTTACTTGGTACTGGTGACCAAGTAGGTGTTGTTCAGGGTGGACCAGTTTCACAATTACCATAGTAACACTGGCACCAGTGTCCCTGTAGGCCTGAACCTCAACACCATTTATTAGGGGTAGTTATTTGTACTTATCCATGTTAAGGGGAGAAGCAACCAAGGTGGCTAAATCAATAGCCCCCTCAGAGACTAACACAGCCTCTGTGGTCTCCCTAATCAGACCAGCCCCAACTAAGTTACCAATAGTGAGCCCAGCTACTCCCTTGGATTGGCTATTAGTAGGTTTGCTCCCACCACCACTGCTATTAGTAGGGACACTAGGTGTAGCAGTAGGGGTTGTAGTGGCAGGATGCTTGGTGCTTTTCTTTGGACAACTGGGATCTGTTGTCCAATGGCCCTTTATTTTACATAAATAGCACCATGGTTTCTTTTCTTTGTTTTGATTAGAAGAGGATTTGGGCCCACCACCCCCACCAGAGTGTTTTTGTGGGCCTGATGAAGACTCATTTTTAGATTTGTCCCCACCCTTGTCAGAAGACTTACCATCCTTCTTCTTATTGCCATCTTTGTCACCCCCTGTATGAACTTTTCTGTTCACCCTTGTTCTGACCCATTTGTCTGCCTTCTTTCCCAATTCTTGGGGTGAGGTCAGATCAGAGTCCACCAAGTACTGGTGCAACAAATCAGACACACAATTATTAAGAATATGCTCTCTCAGGATCAAGTTATACAGGCTGTCATAATCAGTAACTTTACTGCCATGTAACCACCCCTCCAAGGCCTTCACTGAATGGTCAATGAAATCAACCCAGTCTTGTGAAGACTCCTTTTTGGTCTCTCTGAACTTTGTCCTGTATTGTTCAGTGGTAAAGCCATAACCATCCAGGAGTGCATTCTTAAGAACTTTGTAATCATTGGCTTCACTTTCTTTCACAGTAAGGAGCCTATCCCTACCTTTTCCACTAAATGATAGCCATAGGATAGCAGGCCACTGCCTTTGAGGGACATCCTCTACAACACAGGCCTTCTCAAGTGCAGCAAACCACTTGTTAATGTCATCCCCCTCCTTATAAGGGGGAACTATCTTGTGCAGATTCCTTGAATCATGCTCTCTTGCAGGATGACTCTGGGGAAAACTGCTGCTGCCACCATGGGTTTCTAAACCCAGTTTCTGTCTCTCCTTCTCTACTTCTAAGGTCTGTCTTTCCAAATCCAGCTGTTGCTTCTTGAGCTTCAGTCTGGTTTGTTCCACTCTCAATCTATTGAGCTCCCTTTCTAACAATCTGTCATCAGGGTGGGTGGGAGGGACATGCCTTGAAACAGAGGTATGGTGAGAATTAACAGAAGGAGACCTATCCCTTACAGAAGGCACCCTAACAGCTTGGTTAACAGAAACATCACTTCTACTGTGGTGAGAAGGAATACTCTTGCTATGATGTGAGACAACACTATCTGTATGGTGTGAATCTACATCAGAACCAACTATGCTAGGCTGTCTAGTAATGGGCAGGCTAGGAAGTTTCTTTCCTAAATCTTTTTCTAGGGGAGTCCCTGGATCAGATTGGGAACCATTAGCTACTTTTTCAACAGATGGAGCCCTTCTGGCCTTATCTTGTTCTTTAAGCATGTTAACCAATAATTACAAAGAAGCATTCTTCCCTACACTCAAACCTCTCTCTATGCAGAAACTCCTTGCTCCTTTCCAGCTAAGGTGATCATATGCAAGTTTGGACCCATCAACAGTTTGGCCTGTGCCAGACATTTTAGAAAGTGTTTAAGTGACAGAAAAAGAGAGAAAAAGTTTTTCAGAACTTTTAGAAAGACAGAAAAAAAACTTTAAAAAACTTTTAAAGAACTTTTAGAAAGTTTAGAAGTACTTTTCAGCACTTACAAAAGAGTGAAAAGAGGAAATGCAAAACTTTTTTGCTATGTGTACAAACACTGAACTTGTTTTGTATATTTTTCTCTTATGAAAAGTACAATGACAAAAGTGGTAAGTAGTCTCAAAGCACTTATCCCACTGCTGCACAACCAATGTAGGAGGCTGGACTGGCTTATAGTGAGTACCAAGGGGTACTTACACCTTGCACCAGGCCCAGGTATCCCTTATTAGTGTATAGGGTGTCTAGCAGCTTAGGCTGATAGATAATGGTAGCTTAGCAGAGCAGCTTAGGCTGAACTAGGAGACGAGTGAAGCTCCTACAGTACCACTAGTGTCACTTGCACAATATCATAAGAAAACACAATACACAGATATACTAAAAATAAAGGTACTTTATTTTTATGACAATATGCCAAAGTATCTCAGAGTGTACCCTCAGTATGAGGATAGCAAATATACACAAGATATATGTACACAATACCAAAAATATGCAGTATAGTCTTAGAAAACAGTGCCAACAATGTATAGTTACAATAGGATGCAAAGGGGACACCTAGGGATAGGGGCAACACAAACCATATACTCCAAAAGTGGAATTCAAACCACGAATGGACCCCAAACCTATGTGACCTTGTAGAGGGTCGCTGGGACTATTAGAAAATAGTAAGGGTTAGAAAAATAGCCCACCCCAAGACCCTGAAAAGTGAGTGCAAAGTGCACTAAAGTTCCCCAAAGGACATAGAAGTCGTGATAGGGGAATTCTGCAAGAAAGACACAAACCAGCAATGCAACAACGATGGATTTCCAGTCGAGGGTACCTGTGGAAAAAGGGGACCAAGTCCAAAAGTCACAAGCAAGTCGGAGATGGGCAGATGCCCAGGAAATGCCAGCTGTGGGTGCAAAGAAGCTGCTACTGGACAGTAGAAGCTGAGGATTCTGCAGGAACGACAAGGGCTAGAGACTTCCCCTTTGGAGGATGGGTCCACCATGCCGTGGAGAGTTGTGCAGAAGTGTTGTCCTGTGGAAATACAGCCAACAAGCCTTGCTAGCTGCAAATCATGCGGTAAGGGTTTTTGCATGCTGCTGTGGCCCAGGAGGGACCAGGATGTCGCCAATTGTGTCTGGGGACAGAGGGGGCATCGAGCAAGAAAAGGAGCCCTCTCAGAAGCAGGCAGCACATGCAGAAGTGCTGGAACAGGCACTTCGAAGAAGAGTGAAACGGTGCTCACCCGAAGTTGCACAAAGGAGACCCACGCCGCCGGAGGACAACTTAGAAAGTCGTGCAATGCAGGTTAGAGTGCCGTGGACCCAGGCTTGGCTGTGCAGAAAGGATTTCTGCCGGAAGTGCACAGAGGCCGGAGAAGCTGCAAAAGACACGGTTCCCAGCAATGCAGTCTGGCGTGGGGAGGCAAGGACTTACGTCCACCAAACTTGGACTGAAGAGTCACTGGACTGTGGGAGTCACTTGGACAGAGTTGCTGAGTTCCAGGGACCACGCTCGTCGTTCTGAGAGGGGAACCAGAGGACCGGTGATGCAGTCTTTTGTTGCCTGCGGTTGCAGGGGGAAGATTCTGTCGTCCCACGGGAGATTTCTTCAGAGCTCCTGGTGTAAGAAGGAGGCAGGCTACCCCCAGAGCATGCACCACCAGGAAACAGGTGAGAAAGCGACAGGATCAGCGATACAAGGTTGCAGTAGTCGTCTTTGCTACTTTGTTGCAGTTTTGCAGGCGTCCTGAGCAGTCCGCGGTCGATCCTTTGGCAGAGTAGTCACTCCCCTTTCCTTTGTCCAGTTTCGCGCCAGAGCAGGGCTGGGGGGATCCCTGAACCAGTGTAGACTGGCTTATGCAGAGATGGGCACCATCTGTGCCCATCAAAGCATTTCCAGAGGCTGGGTGAGGGTACTCCTCCCCAGCCCTGACCCCTTTTTCCAAAGGGAGAGGGTGTTACACCCTCTCTCTGAGGAATTCCTTTGTTCTGCCTTCCTGGGCCAAGCCTGGCTGGACCCCAGGAGGGCAGAAACCTGTCTGAGGGGTTGGCAGCACCTGCAGTGAAACCCCGGGAAAGGCAGTTTGGCAGTACCCGGGTCTGTGCTAGAGACTCGGGGGATCATGGAATTGTCTCCCCAATGCCAGAATGGCATTGGGGTGACAATTCCATGATCTTAGACATGTTCCATGGCCATGTTCGGAGTTACCATTGTGACGCTATACATAGGTAGTGACCTATGTATAGTGCACGCGCGAAATGGTGTCCCGCACTCACAAAGTCCGGGGAATTTGCCCTGAACGATGTGGGGGCACCTTGGCTAGTGCCAGGGTGCCCACACACTAAGTAACTTAGCACCCAACCTTTACCAGGTAAAAGTTAGACATATAGGTGACTTATAAGTTACTTAAGTGCAGTGGTAAATGGCTGTGAAATAACGTGACTTTATTTCACTCAGGCTGCACTGGCAGGCCTGTGTAAGAATTGTCAGAGCTCCCTATGGGTGGCAAAAAAAATGCTGCAGCCCATAGGGATCTCCTGGAACCCCAATACCCTGGGTACCTCAGTACCATATACTAGGGAATTATAAGGGTGTTCCAGTATGCCAATGTGATTTGGTGAAATTGGTCACTAGCCTGTTAGTGACAATTTGTAAAGAGAGAGCATAACCACTGAGGTTCTGGTTAGCAGAGCCTCAGTGAGACAGTGAGGCATCACACAGGGAACACATACATATAGGTCACAAACTTATGAGCACTGGGGTCCTGGCTAGCAGGGTCCCAGTGACACATAACAAACATACTGAAAACATAGGGTTCTCACTATGAGCAATGGGCCCTGGCTGGCTAGCAGGATCCCAGTGAGACAGTGAAAACACCCTTACATATACTCAGAAATTTACATTGGCTTACTGGAACACCCTTATAATTCCCTAGTATATGGTACTGAGGTACCCAGGGTATTGGGGTTCCAGGAGATCCCTATGGGCTGCAGCATTTCTTTTGCCACCCATAGGGAGCTCTGACAATTCTTACACAGGCCTGCCACTGCAGCCTGAGTGAAATAACGTCCACGTTATTTCACAGCCATTTTACACTGCACTTAAGTAACTTATAAGTCACCTATATGTCTAACCTTTACCTGGTAAAGGTTAGGTGCAAAGTTACTTAGTGTGAGGGCACCCTGGCACTAGCCAAGGTGCCCCCAAATTGTTCAGGGCCAATTCCCCGGACTTTGTGAGTGCGGGGACACCATTACATGCGTGCACTACATATAGGTCACTACCTATATGTAGCTTCACAATGGTAACTCCGAATATGGCCATGTAGCATGTCTATGATCATGGAATTGCCCCCTCTATGCCATCCTGGCATAGTTGGCACAATCCCATGATCCCAGTGGTCTGTAGCACAGACCCTGGTACTGCCAAACTGCCTTTCCTGGGGTTTCACTGCAGCTGCTGCCAACCCCTCAGACAGGTTTCTGCCCCCCTGGGGTCAAGCCAGGCTTGTCCCAGGATGGCAGAACAAAGGACTTCCTCTGAGAGAGTGTGTTACACCCTCTCCCTTTGGAAAATGGTGTGAAGGCAGGGGAGGAGTAGCCTCCCCCAGCCTCTGGAAATGCTTTCATGGGCACAGATGTGCCCAATTCTGCATAAGCCAGTCTACACCGGTTCAGGGGACCCCTTAGCCCTGCTCTGGCGTGAAACTGGACAAAGGAAAGGGGAGTGACCACTCCCCTGACCTGCACCTCCCCTGGGAGGTGTCCAGAGCTTCTCCAGTGTGCTCCAGACCTCTGCCATCTTGGAAACAGAGGTGCTGCTGGCACACTGGACTGCTCTGAGTGGCCAGTGCCACCAGGTGACGTCAGAGACTCCTTCTGATAGGCTCCTTCAGGTGTTGCTAGCCTATCCTCTCTCCTAAGTAGCCAAACCCTCTTTTCTGGCTATTTAGGGTCTCTGTCTCTGGGAAAACTTTAGATAACGAATGCAAGAGCTCATCAGAGTTCCTCTGCATCTCTCTCTTCACCTTCTGCCAAGGAATCGACTGCTGACCGCGCTGGAAGCCTGCAAAACTGCAACAAAGTAGCTAAGACGACTACTGCAACTCTGTAACGCTGATCCTGCCGCCTTCTCTACTGTTTTCCTGGTGGTGCATGCTGTGGGGGTAGTCTGCCTCCTCTCTGCACTAGAAGCTCCGAAGAAATCTCCTGTGGGTCGACGGAATCTTCCCCCTGCTACCGCAGGCACCAAAAAGCTGCATTACCGGTCCCTTGTTTCCCCTCTCAGCACGACGAGCGAGGTCCCTTGAATCCAGCAACTCCGTCTCCTAGTTCAGCCTAAGCTGCTCTGCTAAGCTACCATTATCTATCAGCCTAAGCTGCTAGACACCCTATACACTAATAAGGGATACCTGGGCCTGGTGCAAGGTGTAAGTACCCCTTGATACTCACTACAAGCCAGTCCAGCCTCCTACATTGGTTGTGCAGCGGTGGGATAAGTACTTTGCAACTACTTACCACTTTTGTCACTGTACTTTTCATAAGAGAAAAATATACAAAACAAGTTCAGTGTATGTACACCTAACTAAAAAGTTTTGCATTTCCTCTTTTCACTTCTTTTCTAAAGTGCTGAAAAGTACCTCTAAACTTTCTAAAAAGTTTCTAAAAAGTTTTAAAAGTTTTTTTTCTGTCTTTCCAAAAGTTCTGAAAAACTTTTTTCTCACTTTTTCTATCACTTAAACACTGTCTAAAATGTCTGGCACAGGCCAAACTGTTGATCTGTCCAAACTTGCTTATGATCACCTTAGCTGGAAAGGAGCAAGGAGTCTCTGCATAGAGGGTTAAGTGTAGGGAAGAATCCTCCTAGAGAACTGTTGGTGAATATGCTTGTTGAACAGGATAAGGCCAGAGTTGGCACTTCTGTTGAAAAGTTAGCTGATGGTTCCCAATCTGATCCTGGGGCACCCCTAGCAAAAGATTTAGAAAGGAAACTTCCTAGCCTGTCCCTTAGCAGACAACCTAGCATAGCTGGCACTGATGTAGAGTCACATCATAATGATAGTGTGGTCTCACATCACAGTAAGAGTATTCATTCTCACCATAGTAGAAGTGCTGTTTCTGTTAGCCAGGTTGTTAAGGTGCCATCTGTTAGGGCCAGGTCTCCTTCTGTTCAATCTCAGCATACTTCTGCTTCTAGACATGCCGCTCCCACCCACCCTGATGACAGAATGTTAGAAAGGGAGCTCAATAGATTGAGAGTGGAACAATCCAGACTGAAGTTCAAGAAGCAACAGCTGGATTTAGATAGGCAGTCCTTGGAGATAGAAAGAGAAAGACAGAAAATTGGGTTTGAAACCCATGGTGGCAGCAGATGTATTCCCCATAGTCATCCTGCAAGAGAGCATGATTCCAGGAATCTACATGAGATAGTTCCCCCTTATAAGGAGGGGGATGACATTAAGAAGTGGTTTGCTGCACTTGAGAGGGCCTGTGTTGTACAGGATATCCCTCAAAGGCAGTGGGCTGCTATCCTATGGCTATCATTTAGTGGAAAGGGTAGGGATAGGCTCCTTACTGTGAAAGAAAGTGATGCCAATAATTTCACTGTTCTTAAGAATGCACTGTAGGAGGCTGGACTGGCTTGTAGTGAGTACCAAGGGGTACTTGCACCTTGCACCAGGCCCAGTTATCCCTTATTAGTGTATAGGGTGTCTAGCAGCTTAGGCTGATAGATAATGGTAGCTTAGCAAAGCAGCTCAGGCTGAACTAGGAGACGTGTGAAGCTACTACAGTACCACTTAGTGTCATATGCACAATATCATAAGAAAACACAATACACAGTTATACTAAAAATAAAGGTACTTTATTTTTATGACAATATGCCAAAGTATCTTAGAGTGTACCCTCAGTGAGAGGATAGGAAATATACACAAGATATATATACACAATAGCAAAAATATGCAGTATAGTCTTAGAAAACAGTGCAAACAATGTATAGTTACAATAGGATGCAATGGGGAAACCTAGGGATAGGGGCAACACAAACCATATACTCCAGAAGTGGAATGCGAACCACGAATGGACCCCCACCCTATGTGACCTTGTAGAGGGTCGCTGGGACTATTAGAAAATAGTGAGAGTTAGAAAAATAACCCTCCCCAAGACCCTGAAAAGTGAGTGCAAAGTGCACTAAAGTTCCCCTAAGGACAAAATAGTCGTGTTAGAGGGAGAATGCAAGGAAAATACAAATCAGCAATGCAACAACGATGGATTCCTGTCTGAAGGTACCTGTGGAACAAGGGGACCAAGTCCAAAAGTCACAAGCAGCTCGGAGATGGGCAGATGCCCAAGAAATGCCAGCGGTTGGTGCAAAGAAGCTCTTTCTAGGCTGAAGAGCTGTGAATACTGCAGGAACGACAAGGGCTAGAGACTTCCCCTTTGGAGGATGGATCCCCCACGCCTTGGAGAGTCGTGCAGAAGTGTTTTCCCGCCGGATGGACGCCAACAAGCCTTGCTACACGCAAATCGTGCGTTTGGCGTTTTTGGACGCTGCTGGGGCCCAGGAGGGACCAGGAGGTCGCAAATTAGACCTGCAGAGAGAGGGGACGTCGAGCAAGACAAAGAGCCCTCACTGAAGCAGGTAGCACCCGGAGAAGTGCCAGAAACAGGCACTACGAGGATGCGTGAAACGGTGCTCGCCGAAGTTGCACAAAGGAGTCCCACGTCGCCGGAGACCAACTTAGAAAGTCGTGCAATGCAGGTTAGAGTGCCGTGGACCCAGGCTTGGCTGTGCACGAAGGATTTCCGCCGGAAGTGCACAGGGGCCGGAGAAGCTTGCAAAGTCGCGGTTCCCAGCAATGCAGCCCAGCGAGGTGAGGCAAGGACTTACCTCCACCAAACTTGGGCTGAAGAGTCACTGGACTGTGGGGGTCACTTGGACGGTGTCGCTGGATTCGAGGGACCTCGCTCGTCGTGCTGAGAGGAGACCCAAGGGACCGGAGATGCAGCTTTTTGGTGCCTGCGGTTGCAGGGGGAAGATTCCGTCGACCCACAGGAGATTTCTTCGGAGCTTCTGGTGCAGAGAGGAGGCAGACTACCCCCACAGCATGCACAAGCAGGAAAACAGTCGAGAAGGCGGCAGGATCAGCGTTACAGAGTTGCAGTAGTCGTCTTTGCTACTATGTTGCAGGTTTGCAGGCTTCCAGCGCGGTCAGCGGTCGATTCCTTATCAGAAGGCGAAGAGGGAGATGCAGAGGAACTCGGCTGAGCTCATGCATTCGTTATCTAAAGTTTCCCCAGAGACAGAGACCCTAAATAGCCAGAAAAGAGGGTTTGGCTACCTAGGAGAGAGGAAAGGCTACTAACACCTGAAGGAGCCTATCACAAGGAGTCTCTGACGTCACCTGGTGGCACTGGCCACTCAGAGCAGTCCAGTGTGCCAGCAGCACCTCTGTTTCCAAGATGGCAGAGGTCTGGAGCACACTGGAGGTGCTCTGGACACCTCCCAGGGGAGGTGCAGGTCAGGGGAGTGGTCACTCCCCTTTCCTTTGTCCAGTTTCGCGCCAGAGCAGGGGCTAAGGGGTCCCTGAACCGGTGTAGACTGGCTTATGCAGAATTGGGCACATCTGTGCCCAACAAAGCATTTCCAGAGGCTGGGGGAGGCTACTCCTCCCCTGCCTTCACACCATTTTCCAAAGGGAGAGGGTGTCACACCCTCTCTCAGAGGAAGTTCTTTGTTCTGCCATCCTGGGCCAGGCCTGGCTGGGCCCCAGGAGGGCAGCTGCCTGTCTGAGGGGTTGGCAGCAGCAGCAGCTGCAGAGAAACCCCAGGAAGGGCAGTATGGCAGTACCAGGGTCTGTGCTACAGACCACTGGGATCATGGAATTGTACCAACAATGCCAGGATGGCATAGAGGGGGCAATTCCATGATCATAGACATGTTACATGGCCATATTCGGAGTTACCATGGTGAAGCTACATATAGGTAGTGACCTATATGTAGTGCACGCGTGTAATGGTGTCCCCGCACTCACAAAGTTCAGTGAATTGGCTCTGAACAATGTGGGGGCACCTTGGCTAGTGCCAGGGTGCCCTCACACTAAGTAACTTTGCACCTAACCTTTACCAGGTAAAGGTTAGACATATAGGTGCCTTATAAGTTACTTAAGTGCAGTGTAAAATGGCTGTGAAATAACGTGGACGTTATTTCACTCAGGCTGCAGTGGCAGGCCTGTGTAAGATTTGTCAGAGCTCCCTATGGGTGGCAAAAGAAATGCTGCAGCCCATAGGGATCTCCTGGAACCCCAATACCCTGGGTACCTCAGTACCATATACTAGGGAATTATAAGGGTGTTCCAGTAAGCCAATGTAAATTGGTAAAAATGGTCACTAGCCTGTCAGTGACAATTTGGAAAGAAATGAGAGAGCATAACCACTGAGGTTCTGATTAGCAGAGCCTCAGTGAGACAGTTAGTCACTACACAGGTAACACATTCAGGCACACTTATGAGCACTGGGGCCCTGGGTTACCAGGGTCCCAGTGACACATACAACTAAAACAACATATATACAGTGAAAAATGGGGGTAACATGCCAGGCAAGATGGTACTTTCCTACACAACCCCCCCCCAAACGAAGGACAATAAGACTAGCCATTACCTGATGAGTCTTCATTGTCTAAGTGGAAATATCTGGAGAGTCCATCTGCATTGGAGTGGCTACTCCCAGGTCTATGTTCCACTGTATAGTCCATTCCCTGTAGGGATATGGACCACCTCAACAATTTCGGATTTTCACCTTTCATTTGTTTTAGCCAAAGTAGAGGTTTGTGGTCTGTCTGAACAATGAAGTGAGTGCCAAACAGGTATGGCCTCAACTTCTTCAGAGCCCAGACCACAGCAAAGGCCTCCCTCTCAATGGCAGACCAACGCTTTTCTCTAGGGGTCAACCTTCTACTAATAAAAGCAACAGGTTGATCCTGGCCCTCAGAATTAAGTTGTGATAGGACTGCCCCTACTCCTAATTCAGATGCATCAGTCTGGACATAGAATTTTTTAGAGTAACAAGGGCTTTTCAGGACAGGTGCAGAGCACATGGCCTGCTTCAGCTCCTCAAAAGCTTTCTGACAGTTTGCTGTCCATAATACCTTTTTAGGCATTTTCTTGGATGTGAGGTCATTAAGAGGGGCTGCAATGGAGCCGTAGTTCTTAATGAACCTCCTGTAATACCCAGTGAGGCCTAGGAAGGCTCTCACCTGAGTCTGAGTGGTAGGGGGAACCCAATCAATAATAGTTTGGATTTTCCCCTGAAGTGGTGCAATCTGTTCCCCACCAACAAGGTGTCCCAGATAAACCACCTTACCCTGCCCTATCTGGCACTTTGAAGCCTTGATAGTGAGGCCTGCCTTTTGCAGGGCCTCCAAAACTTTCCAAAGGTGGACCAGGTGATCATCCCAGCTGGAGCTAAAGACAGCTATATCGTCCAAATATGCTGCACTGAAAGCTTCCAGCCCTTGCAGGACTGTGTTCACCAACCTCTGAAAAGTGGCAGGTGCATTTTTCAAACCAAAAGGCATTACAGTAAACTGGTAATGTCCTCCAATGGTAGAAAATGCAGTCTTAGGTTTAGCATCTTCTGACATTTTGATCTGCCAATACCCTGCAGTCAAATCAAAAGTGCTTAGATACTTGGCAGATGCCAGTGTATCTATTAGCTCATCTGCCCTGGGTATAGGGTGAGCATCTGTTTTGGTTACCAAGTTGAGACCTCTATAGTCTACACAAAACCTCATTTCCTTCTTTCCATCTTTAGAATTGGGTTTTGGTACCAGTACCACAGGAGAAGCCCATGGACTGTCAGAGTGCTCAACCACTCCTAGTTCCAACATTTTCTGCACCTCTTGCTTTATGCAGTCCCTGACATGGTCAGGCTGCCTATAGATCTTACTTTTGACAGGTAAACTGTCTCCAGTATCTATAGTGTGCTCACACCAAGAAGTGGTGCCTGGCACAATGGAGAAGAGTTCTGAAAATTGTCCTAGGAGATTTATGCAATTATCTTTCTGCTCAGCAGTAAGACAATCAGCCAAAACTACACCTTCCACAAGAGCATCTTGTTCTGTGGAAGAGAAGAGATCAGGTAGAGGATCACTGTCTTCTTCCTGTCCCTCATCTGTTGCCATGAGCAGGGTGAGATCAGCCCTGTCATAGTAGGGTTTCAGGCGGTTGACATGGAGCACCCTAAGGGGACTCCTGGCAGTGCCTAAGTCAACCAAGTAGGTGACTTCACCCTTCTTTTCAACAATTGTGTGTGGTCCACTCCATTTATCTTGGAGTGCTCTTGGGGCCACAGGCTCCAAGACCCACACTTTCTGCCCTGGTTGGTACTGAACCAAAACAGCCTTCTGATCATGCCATTGCTTCTGGAGCTCTTGGCTGGCCTGAAGGTTTTTACTGGCCTTTTTCATGTACTCAGCCATCCTTGATCTGAGGCCAAGTACATAATCCACAATATCCTGCTTAGGAGCTTTTAAAGGTTGTTCCCAACCCTCCTTTACAAGTGTGAGTGGACCCCTAACAGGGTGTCCAAAAAGAAGTTCAAAGGGGCTGAAGCCCACTCCTTTCTGGGGTACCTCCCTGTAGGCAAAAAGGAGGCATGGTAGAAGGATATCCCATCTCCTGCGGAGTTTTTCAGGGAGTCCCATAATCATGCCTTTGAGAGTTTTATTAAATCTCTCCACCAGTCCATTTGTTTGTGGATGATAGGGTGTTGTGAACTTGTAAGTTACACCACACTCCTTCCACATGGCCTTTAAGTATGCAGACATGAAATTGCTTCCTCTGTCTGATACTACTTCCTTTGGGAAGCCCACCCTGGAAAATATTCCCAGGAGGGCCTTTGCCACTGCAGGAGCTGTAGTGGTCCTTAAAGGAATAGCTTCAGGATATCTTGTGGCATGGTCCACTACCACCAAGATAAACCTATTGCCTGAAGCAGTAGGAGGGTCAAGGGGGCCAACTATGTCAACCCCTACCCTTTCAAAGGGAACCCCAACCACAGGCAGTGGGATAAGGGGTGCCTTTGGAGTGCCACCTGTCTTGCCACTGGCTTGACAGGTTTCACAGGACTTACAAAATTCTTTTGTGTCCTCCGACATCCTAGGCCAATGAAACAGTGGTACCAATCTGTCCCAAGTTTTCATTTGACCCAGGTGCCCAGCTAAGGGAATGTCATGTGCCAGTGTTAGGAGGAACTTTCTGTACTCCTGAGGGATCACTAATCTCCTGGCAGCTCCAGGTTTAGGATCCCTATGCTCAGTGTACAAGAGGTTGTCCTCCCAGTAAACTCTGTGTGAGTCACTGACATCCCCATTAGCCTGTTTGACAGCTTGCTGTCTGAGACCCTCTAATGTGGGACAGGTTTGCTGTGCCACACTCAGCTCCTCTCTGGCAGGCCCCCCTTCACCCAAAAGCTCAGCAGTGTCTGCTTCCAGCTCCTCTGGTGTAGGTTCTGCACAGGGAGGGAATTCTTCTTCCTCAGAAGTAGAATCCACTGTAGAGGGAGGGATAGTAGGAAGTGATTTGCTTCTACTAGCCCTAGCTTTAGGGAGCACTTGGTCCATTGTTCCAGGATCCAAGCTTCCCTGTCCTTTTTGCTTTTTGGCCTGAGCCCTTGTTAAAGCAAAAATATGCCCTGGGATGCCCAGCATTGCTGCATGGGCCTCCAACTCCACATCTGACCAAGCTGATGTCTCCAAATCGTTCCCTAATAGACAGTCTACAGGTAAATCTGAAGCTACCACAACTTTCTTTGGACCAGATACCCCCCCCCAGTTGAGATTTACAACAGCCATGGGGTGGCTTTGTGTTATGTTGTGAGCATCGGTTACTTGGTACTGGTGTCCAAGTATGTGTTGTTCAGGGTGCACCAGTTTCTCAATCACCATTGTGACACTGGCACCTGTGTCCCTGTAGGCCTGGACCTCAACACCATTTATTAGGGTTAGTTGCTTGTACTTCTCCAAGTTATGGGGGCAAGCAACCAAAGTGGCTAAGTCAATAGCCCCTTCAGAGACTAAAGTAGCCTCTGTGGTCTCCCTAATCAGACCAACCCCAACTAAATTACCAAAAGTGAGCCCAGCTACTCCCTTGGATTGGCTATTAGTAGGTTTGCTCCCACCACCACTGCTATTAGTAGGGACACTAGGTGTAGCAGTAGGGGTTGTAGTGGTAGGAGCTGTGGTGCCTTTCTTTGGACAACTGGGATCTGTTGTCCAATGGCCTTTTATTTTACATAAATAGCACCATGGTTTCTTTTCCTTGTTCTGATTAAAGGAAGATTTGGGCCCACCACCCCCACCATAGTGTTTTTGTGGGCCTGATGAAGACTCATTTTTAGATTTGTCCCCACCCTTGTCAGAAGACTTACCATCCTTCTTTTTGTTGCCATCTTTGTCACCCCCTGTATGAACTTTTCTGTTCACTCTTGTTCTGACCCATTTGTCTGCCTTCTTTCCCAATTCTTGGGGAGAGGTCAGATCAGAGTCCACCAAGTACTGGTGCAACAAATCAGACACACAATTATTAAGAATATGCTCTCTCAGGATCAAGTTATACAGGCTGTCATAATCAGTAACTTTACTGCCATGTAACCACCCCTCCAAGGCCTTCACTGCCTGGTCAATGAAATCAACCCAGTCTTGTGAAGACTCCTTTTTGGTATCTCTGAACTTTATCCTGTACTGTTCAGTGGTTAAGCCATAACCATCCAGGAGTGCATTCTTAAGAACTTGGAAATTGTTAGCATCATTTTCTTTTACAGTAAGGAGCCTATCCCTACCTTTTCCAGTAAATGATAGCCATAGGATAGCAGCCCACTGCTTTTGAGGGACATCCTGTACAGCACAGGCCCTCTCAAGTGCAGCAAACCACTTGTTAATGTCATCCCCCTCCTTGTAAGGGGGAACTATCTTATGCAGATTCCTGGAATCATGCTCTTTTGCAGGATGACTATGGGGAATACTGCTGCTGCCACCATGGGTATCTAAACCCATCTTCTGTCTTTCCCTCTCTATTTCTAAAGACTGTCTATCCAAATCCAGCTGTTGCTTCTTGAGCTTCAGTCTGGTTTGCTCCACTCTCAATCTATTGAGCTCCCTTTCTAACAATCTGTCATCAGGGTGGGTGGGAGGGACATTTCTAGATACAGAGGTATGATGGGAATGAACAGAAGGAGACCTGTCCCTTACAGAGGGCACCCTAACAGCTTGGCTACCAGTATAATGTGAGAGCACACCATCAGTATGGTGTGATTCAACCTCTGTACCAACTATGCTAGACTGTCTAGTAATGGGCAGGCTGAGAAGTTTCTTTCCTGAACCTTTTCCTGGGGGAGTCCCTGGATCAGATTGAGAACCATTAGCTACTTTTTCTACAGATTGGGCACTTATGGCCTTATCCTGTACTCTAAGCATATTAATTAACAGTTCTAAAGAAGGATTCTTCCCTACACTCAAACCTCTCTCTATGCAGAGACTCCTTGCTCCTTTCCAGCTAAGGTGATCATATGCAAGTTTGGACAGTTCAACTTTTTGGCCTGTGCCAGACATTTTTAGAGAGAGTTAAAGTGATAGACAAAGAGAAAAAAGTTTTCAGAACTTTTTGGAAAGACAGAAAAAAACTTTTTAAACTTTTAAGAACTTTTTGAAAGTTTAGAAGTACTTTTCAGCACTTAGAAAAGAGTGAAAAGAGGAAATGCAAAACTTTTTGGCTATGTGTATATACACTGACCTTGTTTTGTATATTTTTCTCTTATGAAAAGTACAATGACAAGAGTGGTAAGTAGTCTCAAAGCACTTATCCCACCGCTGCACAACCAATGTAGGAGGCTGGACTGGCTTGTAGTGAGTACCAAGGGGTACTTGCACCTTGCACCAGGCCCAGTTATCCCTTATTAGTGTATAGGGTGTCTAGCAGCTTAGGCTGATAGATAATGGTAGCTTAGCAAAGCAGCTCAGGCTGAACTAGGAGACGTGTGAAGCTACTACAGTACCACTTAGTGTCATATGCACAATATCATAAGAAAACACAATACACAGTTATACTAAAAATAAAGGTACTTTATTTTTATGACAATATGCCAAAGTATCTTAGAGTGTACCCTCAGTGAGAGGATAGGAAATATACACAAGATATATATACACAATAGCAAAAATATGCAGTATAGTCTTAGAAAACAGTGCAAACAATGTATAGTTACAATAGGATGCAATGGGGAAACCTAGGGATAGGGGCAACACAAACCATATACTCCAGAAGTGGAATGCGAACCACGAATGGACCCCCACCCTATGTGACCTTGTAGAGGGTCGCTGGGACTATTAGAAAATAGTGAGAGTTAGAAAAATAACCCTCCCCAAGACCCTGAAAAGTGAGTGCAAAGTGCACTAAAGTTCCCCTAAGGACAAAATAGTCGTGTTAGAGGGAGAATGCAAGGAAAACACAAATCAGCAATGCAACAACGATGGATTCCTGTCTGAAGGTACCTGTGGAACAAGGGGACCAAGTCCAAAAGTCACAAGCAGCTCGGAGATGGGCAGATGCCCAAGAAATGCCAGCGGTTGGTGCAAAGAAGCTCTTTCTAGGCTGAAGAGCTGTGAATACTGCAGGAACGACAAGGGCTAGAGACTTCCCCTTTGGAGGATGGATCCCCCACGCCTTGGAGAGTCGTGCAGAAGTGTTTTCCCGCCGGATGGACGCCAACAAGCCTTGTTACACGCAAATCGTGCGTTTGGCGTTTTTGGACGCTGCTGGGGCCCAGGAGGGACCAGGAGGTCGCAAATTGGACCTGCAGAGAGAGGGGACGTCGAGCAAGACAAAGAGCCCTCACTGAAGCAGGTAGCACCCGGAAAAGTGCCAGAAACAGGCACTACGAGGATGCGTGAAACGGTGCTCGCCGAAGTTGCACAAAGGAGTCCCACGTCGCCGGAGACCAACTTAGAAAGTCGTGCAATGCAGGTTAGAGTGCCGTGGACCCAGGCTTGGCTGTGCACGAAGGATTTCCGCCGGAAGTGCACAGGGGCCGGAGAAGCTTGCAAAGTCGCGGTTCCCAGCAATGCAGCCCAGCGAGGTGAGGCAAGGACTTACCTCCACCAAACTTGGGCTGAAGAGTCACTGGACTGTGGGGGTCACTTGGACGGTGTCACTGGATTCGAGGGACCTCGCTCGTCGTGCTGAGAGGAGACCCAAGGGACCGGAGATGCAGCTTTTTGGTGCCTGCGGTTGCAGGGGGAAGATTCCGTCGACCCACGGGAGATTTCTTCGGAGCTTCTGGTGCAGAGAGGAGGCAGACTACCCCCACAGCATGCACAAGCAGGAAAACAGTCGAGAAGGCGGCAGGATCAGCGTTACAGAGTTGCAGTAGTCGTCTTTGCTACTATGTTGCAGGTTTGCAGGCTTCCAGCGCGGTCAGCGGTCGATTCCTTATCAGAAGGCGAAGAGGGAGATGCAGAGGAACTCGGCTGAGCTCATGCATTCGTTATCTAAAGTTTCCCCAGAGACAGAGACCCTAAATAGCCAGAAAAGAGGGTTTGGCTACCTAGGAGAGAGGAAAGGCTACTAACACCTGAAGGAGCCTATCACAAGGAGTCTCTGACGTCACCTGGTGGCACTGGCCACTCAGAGCAGTCCAGTGTGCCAGCAGCACCTCTGTTTCCAAGATGGCAGAGGTCTGGAGCACACTGGAGGAGCTCTGGACACCTCCCAGGGGAGGTGCAGGTCAGGGGAGTGGTCACTCCCCTTTCCTTTGTCCAGTTTTGCGCCAGAGCAGGGGCTAAGGGGTCCCTGAACCGGTGTAGACTGGCTTATGCAGAATTGGGCACATCTGTGCCCAACAAAGCATTTCCAGAGGCTGGGGGAGGCTACTCCTCCCCTGCCTTCACACCATTTTCCAAAGGGAGAGGGTGTCACACCCTCTCTCAGAGGAAGTTCTTTGTTCTGCCATCCTGGGCCAGGCCTGGCTGGGCCCCAGGAGGGCAGCTGCCTGTCTGAGGGGTTGGCAGCAGCAGCAGCTGCAGAGAAACCCCAGGAAGGGCAGTATGGCAGTACCAGGGTCTGTGCTACAGACCACTGGGATCATGGAATTGTACCAACAATGCCAGGATGGCATAGAGGGGGCAATTCCATGATCATAGACATGTTACATGGCCATATTCGGAGTTACCATGGTGAAGCTACATATAGGTAGTGACCTATATGTAGTGCACGCGTGTAATGGTGTCCCCGCACTCACAAAGTTCAGTGAATTGGCTCTGAACAATGTGGGGGCACCTTGGCTAGTGCCAGGGTGCCCTCACACTAAGTAACTTTGCACCTAACCTTTACCAGGTAAAGGTTAGACATATAGGTGCCTTATAAGTTACTTAAGTGCAGTGTAAAATGGCTGTGAAATAACGTGGACGTTATTTCACTCAGGCTGCAGTGGCAGGCCTGTGTAAGATTTGTCAGAGCTCCCTATGGGTGGCAAAAGAAATGCTGCAGCCCATAGGGATCTCCTGGAACCCCAATACCCTGGGTACCTCAGTACCATATACTAGGGAATTATAAGGGTGTTCCAGTAAGCCAATGTAAATTGGTAAAAATGGTCACTAGCCTGTCAGTGACAATTTGGAAAGAAATGAGAGAGCATAACCACTGAGGTTCTGATTAGCAGAGCCTCAGTGAGACAGTTAGTCACTACACAGGTAACACATTCAGGCACACTTATGAGCACTGGGGCCCTGGGTTACCAGGGTCCCAGTGACACATACAACTAAAACAACATATATACAGTGAAAAATGGGGGTAACATGCCAGGCAAGATGGTACTTTCCTACATGCACTCCTGGATGGTTATGGCTTAACCACTGAACAGTACAGGATGAAGTTCAGAGAGACCAAAAAGGAGTCTTCACAAGACTGGGTAGACTTTGTTGACCATTCAGTGAAGGCCTTGGAGGGGTGGTTACATGGCAGTAACGTTACTGATTATGAAAGCCTGTATAACTTAATCCTGAGAGAGCATATTCTTAATAATTGTGTGTCTGATTTGTTGCACCAGTACCTGGTGGACTCTGATCTGACCTCTCCCCAAGAATTGGGAAAGAAGGCAGACAAATGGGTCAGAACAAGGGTGAACAGAACAGTTCATACGGGGGTGACAAAGATGGCAATAAGAAGAAGGATGGTAAGTCTTCTGACAAGGGTGGGGACAAATCTAAAAATGAGTCTTCATCAGGCCCACAAAAACACTCTGGTGGGGGTGGTGGGCCCAAATCCTCTTCCAATCAAAACAAAGAAAAGAAACCATGGTGCTATTTATGTAAAATAAAAGGTCATTGGACAACAGATCCCAGTTGTCCAAAGAAAAGCACCAAGCCTCCTACCACTACAACCCCTACTGCTACACCTAGTGTCCCTACTAATAGCAGTGGTGGTGGGAGCAAACCTACTAAGAGCCAATCCAAGGGAGTAGCTGGGCTCACTATTGGTAACTTAGTTGGGACTGGTCTGATTAGCGAGACCACAGAGGCTGTGTTAGTCTCTGAGGGGGCTATTGATTTAGCCACCTTGGTTGCTTGTCCCCTTAACATGGATAAGTACAAGCAACTACCCCTAATAAATGGTGTTGAGGTTCAGGCCTACAGGGACACAGGTGCCAGTGTTACAATAGTAATAGAGAAACTGGCCAACCCTGAACTTATGGCCTTATCCTGTACTCTAAGCATATTAATTAACAGTTCTAAAGAAGGATTCTTCCCTACACTCAAACCTCTCTCTATGCAGAGATTCCTTGCTCCTTTCCAGCTAAGGTGATCATATGCAAGTTTGGACAGTTCAACTTTTTGGCCTGTGCCAGACATTTTTAGAGAGAGTTAAAGTGATAGACAAAGAGAAAAAAGTTTTCAGAACTTTTTGGAAAGACAGAAAAAATCTTTTTAAACTTTTAAGAACTTTTTGAAAGTTTAGAAGTACTTTTCAGCACTTAGAAAAGAGTGAAAAGAGGAAATGCAAAACTTTTTGGCTATGTGTATATACACTGACCTTGTTTTGTATATTTTTCTCTTATGAAAAGTACAATGACAAGAGTGGTAAGTAGTCTCAAAGCACTTATCCCACCGCTGCACAACCAATGTAGGAGGCTGGACTGGCTTGTAGTGAGTACCAAGGGGTACTTGCACCTTGCACCAGGCCCAGTTATCCCTTATTAGTGTATAGGGTGTCTAGCAGCTTAGGCTGATAGATAATGGTAGCTTAGCAAAGCAGCTCAGGCTGAACTAGGAGACGTGTGAAGCTACTACAGTACCACTTAGTGTCATATGCACAATATCATAAGAAAACACAATACACAGTTATACTAAAAATAAAGGTACTTTATTTTTATGACAATATGCCAAAGTATCTTAGAGTGTACCCTCAGTGAGAGGATAGGAAATATACACAAGATATATATACACAATAGCAAAAATATGCAGTATAGTCTTAGAAAACAGTGCAAACAATGTATAGTTACAATAGGATGCAATGGGGAAACCTAGGGATAGGGGCAACACAAACCATATACTCCAGAAGTGGAATGCGAACCACGAATGGACCCCCACCCTATGTGACCTTGTAGAGGGTCGCTGGGACTATTAGAAAATAGTGAGAGTTAGAAAAATAACCCTCCCCAAGACCCTGAAAAGTGAGTGCAAAGTGCACTAAAGTTCCCCTAAGGACAAAATAGTCGTGTTAGAGGGAGAATGCAAGGAAAACACAAATCAGCAATGCAACAACGATGGATTCCTGTCTGAAGGTACCTGTGGAACAAGGGGACCAAGTCCAAAAGTCACAAGCAGCTCGGAGATGGGCAGATGCCCAAGAAATGCCAGCGGTTGGTGCAAAGAAGCTCTTTCTAGGCTGAAGAGCTGTGAATACTGCAGGAACGACAAGGGCTAGAGACTTCCCCTTTGGAGGATGGATCCCCCACGCCTTGGAGAGTCGTGCAGAAGTGTTTTCCCGCCGGATGGACGCCAACAAGCCTTGTTACACGCAAATCGTGCGTTTGGCGTTTTTGGACGCTGCTGGGGCCCAGGAGGGACCAGGAGGTCGCAAATTGGACCTGCAGAGAGAGGGGACGTCGAGCAAGACAAAGAGCCCTCACTGAATCAGGTAGCACCCGGAGAAGTGCCAGAAACAGGCACTACAAGGATGCGTGAAACGGTGCTCGCCGAAGTTGCACAAAGGAGTCCCACGTCGCCGGAGACCAACTTAGAAAGTCGTGCAATGCAGGTTAGAGTGCCGTGGACCCAGGCTTGGCTGTGCAAGAAGGATTTCCGCCGGAAGTGCACAGGGGCCGGAGAAGCTTGCAAAGTCGCGGTTCCCAGCAATGCAGCCCAGCGAGGTGAGGCAAGGACTTACCTCCACCAAACTTGGGCTGAAGAGTCAGTGGACTGTGAGGGTCACTTGGACGGTGTCGCTGGATTCGAGGGACCTCGCTCGTCGTGCTGAGAGGAGACCCAAGGGACCGGAGATGCAGCTTTTTGGTGCCTGCGGTTGCAGGGGGAAGATTCCGTCGACCCACGGGAGATTTCTTCGGAGCTTCTGGTGCAGAGAGGAGGCAGACTACCCCCACAGCATGCACAAGCAGGAAAACAGTCGAGAAGGCGGCAGGATCAGCGTTACAGAGTTGCAGTAGTCGTCTTTGCTACTATGTTGCAGGTTTGCAGGCTTCCAGCGCGGTCAGCGGTCGATTCCTTATCAGAAGGCGAAGAGGGAGATGCAGAGGAACTCGGCTGAGCTCATGCATTCGTTATCTAAAGTTTCCCCAGAGACAGAGACCCTAAATAGCCAGAAAAGAGGGTTTGGCTACCTAGGAGAGAGGAAAGGCTACTAACACCTGAAGGAGCCTATCACAAGGAGTCTCTGACGTCACCTGGTGGCACTGGCCACTCAGAGCAGTCCAGTGTGCCAGCAGCACCTCTGTTTCCAAGATGGCAGAGGTCTGGAGCACACTGGAGGAGCTCTGGACACCTCCCAGGGGAGGTGCAGGTCAGGGGAGTGGTCACTCCCCTTTCCTTTCTCCAGTTTCGCGCCAGAGCAGGGGCTAAGGGGTCCCTGAACCGGTGTAGACTGGCTTATGCAGAATTGGGCACATCTGTGCCCAACAAAGCATTTCCAGAGGCTGGGGGAGGCTACTCCTCCCCTGCCTTCACACCATTTTCCAAAGGGAGAGGGTGTCACACCCTCTCTCAGAGGAAGTTCTTTGTTCTGCCATCCTGGGCCAGGCCTGGCTGGGCCCCAGGAGGGCAGCTGCCTGTCTGAGGGGTTGGCAGCAGCAGCAGCTGCAGAGAAACCCCAGGAAGGGCAGTATGGCAGTACCAGGGTCTGTGCTACAGACCACTGGGATCATGGAATTGTACCAACAATGCCAGGATGGCATAGAGGGGGCAATTCCATGATCATAGACATGTTACATGGCCATATTCGGAGTTACCATGGTGAAGCTACATATAGGTAGTGACCTATATGTAGTGCACGCGTGTAATGGTGTCCCCGCACTCACAAAGTTCAGTGAATTGGCTCTGAACAATGTGGGGGCACCTTGGCTAGTGCCAGGGTGCCCTCACACTAAGTAACTTTGCACCTAACCTTTACCAGGTAAAGGTTAGACATATAGGTGCCTTATAAGTTACTTAAGTGCAGTGTAAAATGGCTGCGAAATAACGTGAACGTTATTTCACTCAGGCTGCAGTGGCAGGCCTGTGTAAGATTTGTCAGAGCTCCCTATGGGTGGCAAAAGAAATGCTGCAGCCCATAGGGATCTCCTGGAACCCCAATACCCTGGGTACCTCAGTACCATATACTAGGGAATTATAAGGGTGTTCCAGTAAGCCAATGTAAATTGGTAAAAATGGTCACTAGCCTGTCAGTGACAATTTGGAAAGAAATGAGAGAGCATAACCACTGAGGTTCTGATTAGCAGAGCCTCAGTGAGACAGTTAGTCACTACACAGGTAACACATTCAGGCACACTTATGAGCACTGGGGCCCTGGGTTACCAGGGTCCCAGTGACACATACAACTAAAACAACATATATACAGTGAAAAATGGGGGTAACATGCCAGGCAAGATGGTACTTTCCTACATGCACTCCTGGATGGTTATGGCTTAACCACTGAACAGTACAGGATGAAGTTCAGAGAGACCAAAAAGGAGTCTTCACAAGACTGGGTAGACTTTGTTGACCATTCAGTGAAGGCCTTGGAGGGGTGGTTACATGGCAGTAACGTTACTGATTATGAAAGCCTGTATAACTTAATCATGAGAGAGCATATTCTTAATAATTGTGTGTCTGATTTGTTGCACCAGTACCTGGTGGACTCTGATCTGACCTCTCCCCAAGAATTGGGAAAGAAGGCAGACAAATGGGTCAGAACAAGGGTGAACAGAACAGTTCATACGGGGGTGACAAAGATGGCAATAAGAAGAAGGATGGTAAGTCTTCTGACAAGGGTGGGGACAAATCTAAAAATGAGTCTTCATCAGGCCCACAAAAACACTCTGGTGGGGGTGGTGGGCCCAAATCCTCTTCCAATCAAAACAAAGAAAAGAAACCATGGTGCTATTTATGTAAAATAAAAGGTCATTGGACAACAGATCCCAGTTGTCCAAAGAAAAGCACCAAGCCTCCTACCACTACAACCCCTACTGCTACACCTAGTGTCCCTACTAATAGCAGTGGTGGTGGGAGCAAACCTACTAAGAGCCAATCCAAGGGAGTAGCTGGGCTCAGTATTGGTAACTTAGTTGGGACTGGTCTGATTAGCGAGACCACAGAGGCTGTGTTAGTCTCTGAGGGGGCTATTGATTTAGCCACCTTGGTTGCTTGTCCCCTTAACATGGATAAGTACAAGCAACTACCCCTAATAAATGGTGTTGAGGTTCAGGCCTACAGGGACACAGGTGCCAGTGTTACAATAGTAATAGAGAAACTGGCCAACCCTGATCAACACCTACTTGGTCACCAGTACCAAGTAACCGATGCTCATAACAACACCCTTAGCCACCCCATGGCTGTTGTGAATCTCAACGGGGGGGGGGTTACTGGCCCAAAGAAAGTTGTGGTTGCCTCAGATTTACCTGTAGACTGTCTATTAGGGAATGATTTGGAGAGATGAGCTTGGGCAGAAGTGGAGTTGGAGGCTCATGCAGCAATGCTGGGCATTCCAGGGCATATTTTTGCTTTGACCAGGGCTCAGGCTAAAAAGCAAAAAGGACAGGGTGACTTGGATCCTGGAAGAATGGACCAAGTGCTCCCTAAAGCTAGTGGTAGCAAAGGTAAATCACTACCTACTATCCCTTCCTCCACAGTGGATTCAACTTCTGAGGAAGAAGAATTCCCACCGTGTGCAGAACCTACACCAGAGGACCTGGAAGCAGACACTGCTGAGCTTTTGGGTGAAGGGGGGCCTGCCAGGGAGGAGCTGAGTGTGGCACAGCAGACCTGTCCCACACTAGAGGGTCTAAGACAGCAAACTGTCAAACAAGCAAATAGGGATGCCAGTGACTCTCACAGAGTTTACTGGGAGGACAACCTCTTGTACACTGAAGCAAGGGATCCAAATCCTGGAGCTGCCAGGAGATTGGTGATTCCTCAGGAGTACAGAAAGTTCCTCCTAACTTTTGCTCACGACATTCCCTTAGCTGGACTTTTGGGGCAGATGAAAACTTGGGACAGGCTTGTTCCCCTGTTTCATTGGCCTAGAATGTCAGAGGACACAAAAGAATTTTGCAAGTCCTGTGAAACCTGTCAAGCCAGTGGCAAGACAGGTGGCACCCCAAAGGCACCCCTTATTCCATTGCCTGTGGTTGGGGTTCCCTTTGAAAGGGTAGGGGTTGACATAGTTGGCCCCCTTGACCCTCCTACTGCTTCAGGCAGTAGGTTTATCTTGGTGGTAGTGGACCATGCCACCAGATATCCTGAAGCAATTCCTCTTAGGACCACTACAGCTCCTGCAGTGAGAAAGGCCCTCCTGGGAATCTTTTCCAGGGTGGGCTTCCCAAAAGAGGTGGTATCAGACAGAGGAAGCAATTTCATGTCTGCTTACTTGAAGGCCATGTGGAAGGAGTGTGGTGTGACATACAAGTTCACTACACCCTATCATCCACAAACAAATGGACTGGTGGAGAGATTTAACAAAACTCTCAAAGGCATGATTATGGGTCTCCCTGAAAAACGCCGCAGGAGATGGGATATCCTGTTACCATGCCTCCTTTTTGCTTACAGGGAGGTACCCCAGAAAGGAGTTGGCTTCAGCCCCTTTGAACTCTTCTTTGGACACCCTGTGAGAGGTCCACTAACACTTGTTAAGGAGGGTTGGGAACAACCTTTAAAAGCTCCAAAGCAAGACATAGTGGATTATGTACTTGGCCTCAGATCAAGGATGGCTGAGTACATGAAAAAGGCCAGTAAAAACCTTCAGGCCAGCCAAGAGCTCCAGAAACAATGGCATGACCAGAAGGCTGTTTTGGTTCAGTACCAACCAGGGCAGAACGTGTGGGTCTTAGAGCCTGTGGCCCCAAGAGCACTCCAAGATAAATGAAGTGGACCCCACACAATTGTTGAGAAAAAGGGTGAAGTCACCTACTTAGTTGACTTAGGCACTGCCAGGAGTCCCCTTAGGGTGCTCCATGTCAATCGCCTGAAACCCTACTATGACAGGGCTGATCTCACCCTGCTCATGGCAACTGATGAGGGACAGGAAGAAGAGAGTGACCCTCTTCCTGATCTATTCTCTTCCACAGAACAAGATGCTCTAGTGGAAGGTGTAGTACTGGCAGATTGTCTTACTGCTGAGCAGAAAGACCACTGCATAAATCTCCTGGGTCAGTTTTCTGAACTCTTCTCTACTGTGCCAGGTACCACTTCTTGGTGTGAGCACACTATAGATACTGGAGACAGCTTGCCTGTCAAAAGTAAGATCTATAGGCAGCCTGACCATGTCAGAGACTGCATAAAGCAAGAGGTGCAGAAAATGCTAGAACTGGGAGTGGTTGAGCACTCTGAAAGTCCATGGGCCTCTCCTGTGGTACTGGTACCAAAACCTCGTTCCAAAGATGGAAAGAAGGAAATGCGGTTTTGTGTTGACTACAGAGGTCTCAACCAGGTAACCAAAACTGATGCTCACCCTATACCCAGGGCAGATGAGCTAATAGATACACTGGCATCTGCCAAGTATCTAAGTACTTTTGATTTGACTGCAGGGTATTGGCAGATCAAGTTATCAGAAGATGCAAAAGCTAAAACTGCATTTCAACCATTGGAGGCCATTACCAATTCACAGTAATGCCTTTTGGATTGAAAAATGCACCTGCCACTTTTCAAAGGTTGGTGAATACAGTCCTGCAAGGGCTGGAAGCTTTTAGTGCAGCATATTTGGACGATATAGCTGTCTTTAGCTCCAGTTGGGATGATCACCTGGTCCACCAATGGAAAGTTTTGGAGGCCCTGCAAAAGGCAGGCCTCACTATCAAGGCTTCAAAGTGCCAGATAGGGCAGGGGAAGGTGGTTTATCTGGGACACCTGGTTGGTGGAGAACAGATTGTACCACTTCAGGGGAAAATCCAAACTATTTTAGATTGGGTTCCCCCTACTACTCAGACTCAGGTGAGAGCTTTTTTAGGCCTCACTGGGTATTACAGGAGGTTCATAAAGAACTATGGCTCCATTGCAGCCCCTCTTAATGACCTCACATCCAAGAAAATGCCTAAAAAGGTATTATGGACAGCAAACTGACAGAAAGCTTTTGAGGAGCTGAAGCAGGCCTTGTGCTCTGCACCTGTCCTGAAAAGCCCATGTTACTCTAAACAATTCTATGTCCAGGCTGATGCATCTGAATTAGGAGTAGGGGCAGTCCTATCACAACTTAATTCTGAGGGCCAGGATCAACCTGTTGCTTTTATCAGCAGGAGGTTGAGCCATAGAGAAAAGCGTTGGTCTGCCATTGAGAGGAAGGCCTTTGCTGTGGTCTGGGAACTAAAGAAGTTGAGGCCATACCTGTTTGGCACTCACTTCATTGTTCAGACAGACCACAAACCTCTACTTTGGCTAAAACAAATGAAAGGTGAAAATCCTAAATTGTTGAGGTGGTCCATATCCCTACAGGGAATGGACTATACAGTGGAACATAGACCTGGGAGTACCGTCTCCAATGCAAATGGACTCTCCAGATATTTCCACTTAGACAATGAAGACCCATCAGATAATGACTAGTCTTATTGTCCTTCGTTTGGGGGGGGGGTTGTGTAGGAAAGTACCATCTTGCCTGGCATGTTACCCCCATTTTTCACTGTATATATGTTGTTTTAGTTGTATGTATCACTGGGACCCTGCCAGCCAGGGCCCCAGTGCTTCTAAGTGTGCCTGAATGTGTTACCTGTGTTATGACTAACTGTCTCACTGAGGCTCTGCTATCACTGAGATACTTTGGCATATTGTCATAAAAATAAAGTACCTTTATTTTTAGTATATCTGTGTATTGTGTTTTCTTATGATATTGTGCAAGTGACACTAGTGGTACTGTAGGAGCTTCACTCGTCTCCTAGTTCAGCCTAAGCTGCTCTGCTAAGCTACCATTTGCTATCAGCCTAAGCTGCTAAACACCCCTATACACTAATAAGGGATACCTGGGCCTGGTGCAAGGTGTAAGTACCCCTTGGTACTCACTACAAGCCAGTCCAGCCTCCTATAGGTGGGCATCTCCTTTGCCCCAGGCAACTCTTCCCCTGCCCCCGTCAGCCCTGCTGCCCTCACCGAGGAGGCTATTGACCTCCTGAAAACCATCTCTGTAGGTCAGACAACCATCGTGAATGCCATCCAGGGGTTGACATCTCAAATGCAGCAATGCAATGCCTACCTGAAAGGCATTCACGGTGCCATGCTAGGCCTACAGAGATCTTTTCAGGCTCTGGCCTCCTCTTTGACGGCAGCCAATGACCCTGGTCTTTCCGTCCCCCTGCCCACCTCCTCTGCCCCTTCCAGCACCTCACTCCCTTAAGGCATCCCAAGCCCACATACAGACAGGCATGCACCCAAATCAACACATAAGAAACACACCAACATCCACCTCTCCCACTGTATCACCCTCCCCTCCTCCTTGTCTGTCACCTCAACATGCACACCCACATGCACTTCACCCTCAGTCACTGCTTCTGCCCCCATTCTTACATTCACCACAACTGCTGACATCCAGTCATGCACCCCAGACAGCACACCTGCACTCACCAGGACTACATTCACTGACACTTGCAGCACACTCACCAGACCTGCAGACACCCACACAACAACCATATACACTGGCAGCCTGTCTTATCCCACTGTGTCCAACCACCCTTCTCCCAAAACACACAAACGCTCACACTCATTCACTCTACACACATCCACCAAACGTAAGCTTTCCAGACATGCACCTGCATCCACTTGCAGCACACCTACACCTCTGACATCCATTCCCTCAACCTCCACTCCCAAACCTATCTCCAAAAAGCCCTACACATGCACCTAAGAAGCTGTTCCTCCCTCGTGTTGACCTGTTTTAACCCACTGGCCCACCCCGTCTTATCCCTAAATGTTTCCTTGGCCTACCCAAGTCCACTCCTTCCTCGTCTAAATCCTCCCCAGGCCACCATTCCCATTCCTGTGCCCCTTCCCCAGGGAGGAAGAAGCCCTGCATTACGCCTGGTCCTTCTGACACCCCCCGGTCCAAGCCCACTCCTCCTCCTTCCAAGGGCAAGCCCAAACCCTCTCCCCCTTCAAAAGCTAAGCCGAAGACTCCCCTTCCAAACCTGAGTCCCCACCCCACCAACCCCTGCCCCAGCTCCCTGTGGTGCCTGGCTGCCCCGTTGATGCCTCTGCCCAGTGGAGCCCTTTTGGCATTGTAGGAGTCAAGTGTGGGCTATATTTGCCCTTCCGGACATTGTTTATGGACAGGCCTATGGCCTTGTTTGGACATTGTTTGGCATTATTAATATTTTTGGAAAATTAAAGTTTACTGGCCAGCAGACATGTTGGTGCAATATTGTCCCGTTGTCCAGCATTTCACTGTGGGTAAGTGGTGTACACAGGTGTGTGCATTTGTTCAAATATATCATAGCATGTGTCTGGTAAGTACATTTTGGTGGTGTATGTATGGCTTGGGGGGTTGGGGGTGGGTGTGCGTTGTGGTGTGGGTAGGGTGTGTGGGTGTGTTATTATTCCCTTTCCTCCCATGTGTTCTAGGCTGTGGAACTTACTGTCGTCGTCGGCGGCGGTTGCAGTCCTGGAAGTGAATCGCTAGGAGTAGCACAGGAAATATCTCCAACTCCCGCTCCATGTCGGCGTGGGCTGTGTTCATTCAGTGAGTGTTCCCTTTTATATGGGTCGTTTCTGCCACGATTTGCCCCGGAACTGATGGCGGTGTGGTGTGTCGTAATACGCTGGGCGGGAAGGGCCTTTCCACCAGGCTGAAGATGGCCTCGGCGGTCGGCGGTGGCTCTCCAAGACTGGCAGTGAGTGGCTGGTCCGCTGGCTGCTTCTCATTTGATTCATTATATCGGCGGTCCGGACCTCCAGCCTGTTGGCGGTAGTTACCGCCACCGCCTGCGGGGTGGTCCTACACCGCCTGGTTCATAATGAGGGCCAAAGTGTTTGATTATGTGGGTCTATATAATCTAATCCTGAGAGAGCATATTTTGAATAATTGGACATCTGATTTGTTGCACCAGTACTTGGTAGTCTCAGATCTGCCTTCTCACCAAGAATTGGGAAAGAAGGCTGACAAATGGGTCAGAACAACGGTGAGAAGAAAAGCTCATACAGGGGGTGACAAAGAAAAGAAGAAAGAAGGTGAGAAAGCCCAGGACAGCATAAACATAAAGATTCTGCAGGTCCACAAAACTCTTCTGGGGGAGGGGATACAACTTCAACTTCTTCTTCTTCTGCATACTGTAAAAAGCCTTGGTGCTATGTGTGCAGAAATAAGGCCACAAGCCAAGGGATAAGTCCTGTCCAGGTAAAGCTTCTGAGCCTGCCACCACTACTACAAATACTTCCTCCTCTAGTGCCCCTAGCAGTAGTAGTAATAGTGGTGTGACTACTGGCAATAGTCAAAGCAAGGGTTGTGCGAAGCTGGCCTGGCTTGTAGTGGGTACCAGGGGTACTTACACTTTGCACCAGGTCCAGTTATCCCCTTATTAGTGAAGTAGAAGTGTTCTAGCAGCTTAGGCTGATAGAGGTAGCTATAGCAGGGCAGCTTAGGCTGAACTAGGAGACATGTAAAGCTCCTACTATACCACTTATCACATGTGCTATATCACAAGAAAAGAAAATACTCAGTGTTACTAAAAATAAATATACTTTATTTTTATGACAATATGCCAAAAGTTATCTTAGAGGATATCCTCCAACAGGAGGTAAGTAACAAGCATCAAATATACCCAGAAAGTGAAATCAGGTAAGTAAAACAGTCAGAAAACAGTGCAATTACTATAGAATGCAATAGACTGTAATGGGCCTAGGGGCAAACCAAACCATATACTCCAAAATGTGGAATGCGAATTAGGATTGTCCCAAAGGCAGTACTACTGTGTAGAGAATCCCTGGGAGCATAAGAAAACACCAATGGTGAAACAAATACCCCACCCCAGGACCCTGAAAAGTAGTGGTAAAGTGACACTACTACCGCAGAAGATACACAGAAGTCGAATTGGAGGATATTGCAAGAACTACACCACTCAGCCAGACACTGAAGACAGATTATGGAAGCTGGAGACCTGACGCTGCTGCTGCCAACCCCTCAGACAGGTTTCTGTCCTCCTCGGGTACAGGCAGCCCTGGCCCAGGAAGGCAGAACAAAGGATTTCCTCTGAGAGAGGGTGTAACTGTAGGAGGCTGGACTGGCTTGTAGTGAGTACCAAGGGGTACTTGCACCTTGCACCAGGCCCAGTTATCCCTTATTAGTGTATAGGGTGTCTAGCAGCTTAGGCTGATAGATAATGGTAGCTTAGCAGAGCAGCTTAGGCTGAACTAGGAGACGTGTGAAGCTACTACAGTACCACTTAGTGTCATATGCACAATATCATAAGAAAACACAATACACAGTTATACTAAAAATAAAGGTACTTTATTTTTATGACAATATGCCAAAGTATCTTAGAGTGTACCCTCAGTGAGAGGATAGGAAATATACACAAGATATATATACACAATAGCAAAAATATGCAGTATAGTCTTAGAAAACAGTGCAAACAATGTATAGTTACAATAGGATGCAATGGGGAAACATAGGGATAGGGGCAACACAAACCATATACTCCAGAAGTGGAATGCGAACCACGAATGGACCCCAAACCTATGTGACCTTGTAGAGGGTCGCTGGGACTATTAGAAAATAGTGAGAGTTAGAAAAATAACCCTCCCCAAGACCCTGAAAAGTGAGTGCAAAGTGCACCAAAGTTCCCCTAAGGACAAAATAGTCGTGTTAGAGGGAAAATGCAAGGAAAACACAACTCAGCAATGCAACAACGATGGATTCCTGACTGAGGGTACCTGTGGAACAAGGGGACCAAGTCCAAAAGTCACAAGCAGCTCGGAGATGGGCAGATGCCCAAGAAATGCCAGCGGTTGGTGCAAAGAAGCTCTTACTAGGCTGAAGAACTGTGAATACTGCAGGAACGACAAGGGCTAGAGACTTTCCCTTTGGAGGATGGATCCCCCACGCCTTGGAGAGTTGTGCAGAAGTGTTTTCCCGCCGGATGGACGCCAACAAGCCTTGCTACACGCAAATCGTGCGTTTGGCGTTTTTGGACGCTGCTGGGGCCCAGGAGGGACCAGGAGGTCGCAAATTGGACCTGCAGAGAGAGGGGACGTCGAGCAAGACAAAGAGCCCTCACTGAAGCAGGTAGCACCCGGAGAAGTGCCAGAAACAGGCACTACGAGGATGCATGAAACGGTGCTCGCCGAAGTTGCACAAAGGAGTCCCACGTCGCCGGAGACCAACTTAGAAAGTCGTGCAATGCAGGTTAGAGTGCCGTGGACCCAGGCTTGGCTGTGCACGAAGGATTTCCGCCGGAAGTGCACAGGGGCCGGAGTAGCTTGCAAAGTCGCGGTTCCCAGCAATGCAGCCCAGCGAGGTGAGGCAAGGACTTACCTCCACCAAACTTGGGCTGAAGAGTCACTAGACTGTGGGGGTCACTTGGACGGTGTCGCTGGATTCGAGGGACCTCGCTCGTCGTGCTGAGAGGAGACCCAAGGGACCGGTAATGCAGCTTTTTGGTGCCTGCGGTTGCAGGGGGAAGATTCCGTCGACCCACGGGAGATTTCTTCGGAGCTTCTGGTGCAGAGAGGAGGCAGACTACCCCCACAGCATGCACAAGCAGGAAAACAGTCGAGAAGGCGGCAGGATCAGCGTTACAGAGTTGCAGTAGTCGTCTTTGCTACTATGTTGCAGGTTTGCAGGCTTCCAGCGCGGTCAGCGGTCGATTCCTTATCAGAAGGTGAAGAGGGAGATGCAGAGGAACTCGGCTGAGCTCATGCATTCGTTATCTGAAGTTTCCCCAGAGACAGAGACCCTAAATAGCCAGAAAAGAGGGTTTGGCTACCTAGGAGAGAGGAAAGGCTACTAACACCTGAAGGAGCCTATCAGCAGGAGTCTCTGACGTCACCTGGTGGCACTGGCCACTCAGAGCAGTCCAGTGTGCCAGCAGCACCTCTGTTTCCAAGATGGCAGAGGTCTGGAGCACACTGGAGGAGCTCTGGACACCTCCCAGGGGAGGTGCAGTTCAGGGGAGTGGTCACTCCCCTTTCCTTTGTCCAGTTTCGCGCCAGAGCAGGGGCTAAGGGGTCCCTGAACCGGTGTAGACTGGCTTATGCAGAATTGGGCACCTCTGTGCCCAACAAAGCATTTCCAGAGGCTGGGGGAGGCTACTCCTCCCCTGCCTTCACACCATTTTCCAAAGGGAGAGGGTGTCACACCCTCTCTCAGAGGAAGTTCTTTGTTCTGCCATCCTGGGCCAGGCCTGGCTGGACCCCAGGAGGGCAGATGCCTGTCTGAGGGGTTGGCAGCAGCAGCAGCTGCAGTGAAACCCCAGGAAGGGCAGTTTGGCAGTACCAGGGTCTGTGCTACAGACCACTGGGATCATGGGATTGTGCCAACTATGCCAGGATGGCATAGAGGGGGCAATTCCATGATCATAGACATGTTACATGGCCATATTCGGAGTTACCATGGTGAAGCTACATATAGGTAGTGACCTATATGTAGTGCACGCGTGTAATGGTGTCCCCGCACTCACAGAGTTCAGGGAATTGGCTCTGAACAATGTGGGGGCACCTTGGCTAGTGCCAGGGTGCCCTCACACTAAGTAACTTTGCACCCAACCTTTACCAGGTAAAGGTTAGACATATAGGTGACTTATAAGTTACTTAAGTGCAGTGTAAAATGGCTGTGAAATAACGTGGACGTTATTTCACTCAGGCTGCAGTGGCAGGCCTGTGTAAGAATTGTCAGAGCTCCCTATGGGTGGCACAAGAAATGCTGCAGCCCATAGGGATCTCCTGGAACCCCAATACCCTGGGTACCTCAGTACCATATACTAGGGAATTATAAGGGTGTTCCAGTAAGCCAATGTAAATTGGTAAAATTGGTCACTAGCCTGTTAGTGACAATTTAAAAGTAATGAGAGAGCATAACCACTGAGGTTCTGGTTAGCAGAGCCTCAGTGAGACAGTTAGGCACCACACAGGGAACATATACATGCACACCTATGAGCACTGGGGCCCTGTGTGACAGGGTCCCAGTGACACATACATATAGGCCACAAACCTATGAGCACTGGGGTCCTGACCAGCAGGATCCCAGTGACACATAACAACCATACTGAAAACATAGTGTTTTCACTATGAGCACTGAGGCCTGGCTATCAGGATCCCAGTGAGACAGTGAAAACAGTGACAAACACCCTGACATACACTCACAAACAGGCCAAAAGTGGGGGTAACACGGCTAGAAAGAGGCTACCTTCTCACACAACCCCCCCCCCAAACGAAGGACAATAAGGCTAACCTTGGCCAGTTGAGACTTTATTGTCTAAGTGGTGATAAGTAGAGAGTAGCTCTGCAATAGACTGGTTACTCCCTTTATCATCCACTATATGGTTACTTCCCTGTGGGGATGTAAACCACCCTGTTTGAAGTTTTTTAGCTAAGCAACAATGTGAAGATGTATTTTTAGAGTTTCTATCAGTAAGTTTTAGTTTAGAGCAGTGGGAATTGTCCACTGAACCTATTTGTAGTGATGGAAATGCCAGACAGGGATGCTGTCTCAGAAAAGCCATAGCTGGGCAAAAACTTTGTCCATCTGGCTGGAAGAGAGAACAGGGATGCTGTTTCTCTTGAGTTGGAGCAGGGCAGGGATGCTGTCCTATCAGCTCCACACTAGGGCAGGGATGCTGTCCTAAGTGTTATGAGGCAGTGCAGAGTTTCTGCACTAAAGTTTCTCTGGGAGGGTTGGAGGGATGCTCCATGTTAACTAAAATGGTGCTCTTTTTCTCACCAATGTTAGTTATCCCACAGAGAGGTACTTCTACCTCAGGGAGTCCAGCTTTGCCAGCTGATGATTCCCTTGGAACAGGTGCCACCCTAGGAGAGGTTTCTCCCACCACAGGAATAGTATCCTGAATGGTAGGGTGGTTAGGGGATACTGTGATACCCTTTTTCCCTGTTGATGGAGAGGGATCCTGAGTTTTCAGGCCTTCTCTCCTTTGCTTTTTCATTTCACTTGAAATGAGAGGGAACAATTCCTCAGGGATGCCCAGCATGGCTGCATGGGCATAAAACTCTACATCAGCCCAACCTGAGGCCTCTAGGTCATTACCTAAGAGACAGTCTACAGGTAAGCTAGGTGATACCACCACCTGCTTAGGGCCAGTAACTCCACCCCAACTAAACTGAATTATAGCTAAGGGAAGAAACTTAGTGGAGTTATGGACATCAATAATCTTATACTGTTGTCCAATGATGTGTTGTTCAGGAGGCACTAGGTTTTCAGTCACCAAAGTGAAACTGGCACCTGTGTCCCTGTAGGCCAAGGCCTCAACACCATTTATTGAAACTGTCTGCCTGTACTTATCCATTGTAAGGGGACAAGCAGCCAGTGTGGCAAGGCCAATGCCACTACGTGTGACAGAAACTGTCTTGGGACTGATTACATCAGTTTCCACTATGGACCCATAAGTGAACCCAACTACACCCTTTGCTTGACTGTTGCCAGCAGTCCCACCACTAGTACCACTACTGCTAGGGGCACTAGAGCTTGATGTATTAGTGGTGGTAGGCTCAGGGGGTTTACCTGGACAGGACTTATCCCCTGGCCTATGGCCTCTGTTTTTACACACAAAGCACCAAGGCTTTTTAATGTGTGCAGGTTGGGAAGAAGAGGAAGAATTTGTTTTATCCCCACCCTCTGGAGAGTGTTTAAGATTTGAAGTGGGATCTTTGGTTTTACCCTTATCCCCATGCTTATCTTGAGATTTTTCACCATCTTTCTTCTTATTGCCATCTTTGTCACCCCCTGTATGAACTTTTCTGTTCACCCTTGTTCTGACCCATTTGTCTGCCTTCTTTCCCAATTCTTGGGGAGAGGTCAGATCAGAGTCTACCAGGTACTGGTGCAACAAATCAGACACACAATTATTAAGTATATGCTCTCTCAGGATTGTGTTATACAGGCTTTCATAATCAGTAACTTTACTGCCATGTAACCACCCCTCCAAGGCCTTCACTGAATGGTCAATGAAATCAACCCAGTCTTGTGAAGACTCCTTTTTGGTCTCTCTGAACTTTATCCTGTACTGTTCAGTGGTTAAGCCATAACCATCTAGGAGTGCATTCTTAAGAACTGTAAAATTATTAGCATCATTTTCTTTCACAGTAAGGAGCCTATCCCTACCTTTTCCACTAAATGATAGCCATAGGATAGCAGCCCACTGCTTTTGAGGGACATCCTGTACAGCACAGGCCCTCTCAAGTGCAGCAAACCACTTGTTAATGTCATCCCCCTCCTTATAAGGGGGAACTATCTTGTGCAGATTCCTGGAATCATGCTCTTTTGCAGGATGACTATGGGGAATACTGCTGCTGCCACCATGGGTATCTAAACCCATCTTCTGTCTTTCCCTCTCTATTTCTAAAGACTGTCTATCCAAATCCAGCTGTTGCTTCTTGAGCTTCAGTCTGGTTTGCTCCACTCTCAATCTATTGAGCTCCCTTTCTAACAATCTGTCATCAGGGTGGGTGGGAGGGACATTTCTAGATACAGAGGTATGATGGGAATGAACAGAAGGAGACCTGTCCCTTACCAAGGGCACCCTAACAGCTTGGCTACCAGCATAATGTGAGAGCACATCATCAGTATGATGTGATTCAACCTCTGTACCAACTATGCTAGACTGTCTAGTAATGGGCAGGCTGAGAAGTTTCTTTCCTGAACCTTTTCCTGGGGGAGTCCCTGGATCAGATTGAGAACCATTAGCTACTTTTTCTACAGATTGGGCACTTATGGCCTTATCCTGTACTCTAAGCATATTAATTAACAGTTCTAAGGAAGGATTCTTCCCTACACTCAAACCTCTCTCTATGCAGAGACTCCTTGCTCCTTTCCAGCTAAGGTGATCATATGCAAGTTTGGACAGTTCAACTTTTTGGCCTGTGCCAGACATTTTTAGAGAGAGTTAAAGTGATAGACAAAGAGAAAAAAGTTTTCAGAACTTTTTGGAAAGACAGAAAAAACTTTTTAAACGTTTAAGAACTTTTTGAAAGTTTAGAAGTACTTTTCAGCACTTAGAAAAGAGTGAAAAGAGGAAATGCAAAACTTTTTGGCTATGTGTATATACACTGACCTTGTTTTGTATATTTTTCTCTTATGAAAAGTACAATGACAAGAGTGGTAAGTAGTCTCAAAGCACTTATCCCACCGCTGCACAACCAATGTAGGAGGCTGGACTGGCTTGTAGTGAGTACCAAGGGGTACTTGCACCTTGCACCAGGCCCAGTTATCCCTTATTAGTGTATAGTGTGTCTAGCAGCTTAGGCTGATAGATAATGGTAGCTTAGCAGAGCAGCTTAGGCTGAACTAGGAGACGTGTGAAGCTACTACAGTACCACTTAGTGTCATATGCACAATATCATAAGAAAACACAATACACAGTTATACTAAAAATAAAGGTACTTTATTTTTATGACAATATGCCAAAGTATCTTAGAGTGTACCCTCAGTGAGAGGATAGGAAATATACACAAGATATATATACACAATAGCAAAAATATGCAGTATAGTCTTAGAAAACAGTGCAAACAATGTATAGTTACAATAGGATGCAATGGGGAAACATAGGGATAGGGGCAACACAAACCATATACTCCAGAAGTGGAATGCGAACCACGAATGGACCCCAAACCTATGTGACCTTGTAGAGGGTCGCTGCGACTATTAGAAAATAGTGAGAATTAGAAAAATAACCCTCCCCAAGACCCTGAAAAGTGAGTGCAAAGTGCACCAAAGTTCCCCTAAGGACAAAATAGTCGTGTTAGAGGGAAAATGCAAGGAAAACACAACTCAGCAATGCAACAACGATGGATTCCTGACTGAGGGTACCTGTGGAACAAGGGGACCAAGTCCAAAAGTCACAAGCAGCTCGGAGATGGGCAGATGCCCAAGAAATGCCAGCGGTTGGTGCAAAGAAGCTCTTACTAGGCTGAAGAACTGTGAATACTGCAGGAACGACAAGGGCTAGAGACTTCCCCTTTGGAGGATGGATCCCCCACGCCTTGGAGAGTCGTGCAGAAGTGTTTTCCCGCCGGATGGACGTCAACAAGCCTTGCTACACGCAAATCGTGCGTTTGGCGTTTTTGGACGCTGCTGGGGCCCAGGAGGGACCAGGAGGTCGCAAATTGGACCTGCAGAGAGAGGGGACGTAGAGCAAGACAAAGAGCCCTCACTGAAGCACGTAGCACCCGGAGAAGTGCCAGAAACAGGCACTACGAGGATGCGTGAAACAGTGCTCGCTGAAGTTGCACAAAGGAGTCCCACGTCGCCGGAGACCAACTTAGAAAGTCGTGCAATGCAGGTTAGAGTGCCGTGGACCCAGGCTTGGCTGTGCACGAAGGATTTCCGCCGGAAGTGCACAGGGGCCGGAGTAGCTTGCAAAGTCGCGGTTCCCAGCAATGCAGCCCAGCGAGGTGAGGCAAGGACTTACCTCCACCAATCTTGGGCTGAAGAGTCACTGGACTGTGGGGGTCACTTGGACGGTGTCGCTGGATTCGAGGGACCTCGCTCGTCGTGCTGAGAGGAGACCCAACGGACCGGTAATGCAGCTTTTTGGTGCCTGCGGTTGCAGGGGGAAGATTCCGTCGACCCACGGGAGATTTCTTTGGAGCTTCTGGTGCAGAGAGGAGGCAGACTACCCCCACAGCATGCACAAGCAGGAAAACAGTCGAGAAGGCGGCAGGATCAGCGTTACAGAGTTGCAGTAGTCGTCTTTGCTACTATGTTGCAGGTTTGCAGGCTTCCAGCGCGGTCAGCGGTCGATTCCTTATCAGAAGGTGAAGAGGGAGATGCAGAGGAACTCGGCTTAGCTCATGCATTCGTTATCTAAAGTTTCCCCAGAGACAGAGACCCTAAATAGCCAGAAAAGAGGGTTTGGCTACCTAGGAGAGAGGAAAGGCTACTAACACCTGAAGGAGCCTATCAGCAGGAGTCTCTGACGTCACCTGGTGGCACTGGCCACTCAGAGCAGTCCAGTGTGCCAGCAGCACCTCTGTTTCCAAGATGGCAGAGGTCTGGAGCACACTGGAGGAGCTCTGGACACCTCCCAGGGGAGGTGCAGGTCATGGGAGTGGTCACTCCCCTTTCCTTTGTCCAGTTTCGCGCCAGAGCAGGGGCTAAGGGGTCCCTGAACCGGTGTAGACTGGCTTATGCAGAATTGGGCACCTCTGTGCCCAACAAAGCATTTCCAGAGGCTGGGGGAGGCTACTCCTCCCCTGCCTTCACACCATTTTCCAAAGGGAGAGGGTGTCACACCCTCTCTCAGAGGAAGTTCTTTGTTCTGCCATCCTGGGCCAGGCCTGGCTGGACCCCAGGAGGGCAGATGCCTGTCTGAGGGGTTGGCAGCAGCTGCAGTGAAACCCCAGGAAGGGCAGTTTGGCAGTACCAGGGTCTGTGCTACAGACCACTGGGATCATGGGATTGTGCCAACTATGCCAGGATGGCATAGAGGGGGCAATTCCATGATCATAGACATGTTACATGGCCATATTCGGAGTTACCATGGTGAAGCTACATATAGGTAGTGACCTATATGTAGTGCACGCGTGTAATGGTGTCCCCGCACTCACAGAGTTCAGGGAATTGGCTCTGAACAATGTGGGGGCACCTTGGCTAGTGCCAGGGTGCCCTCACACTAAGTAACTTTGCACCCAACCTTTACCAGGTAAAGGTTAGACATATAGGTGACTTATAAGTTACTTAAGTGCAGTGTAAAATGGCTGTGAAATAACGTGGACGTTATTTCACTCAGGCTGCAGTGGCAGGCCTGTGTAAGAATTGTCAGAGCTCCCTATGGGTGGCACAAGAAATGCTGCAGCCCATAGGGATCTCCTGGAACCCCAATACCCTGGGTACCTCAGTACCATATACTAGGGAATTATAAGGGTGTTCCAGTAAGCCAATGTAAATTGGTAAAATTGGTCACTAGCCTGTTAGTGACAATTTAAAAGTAATGAGAGAGCATAACCACTGAGGTTCTGGTTAGCAGAGCCTCAGTGAGACAGTTAGGCACCACACAGGGAACATATACATGCACACCTATGAGCACTGGGGCCCTGTGTGACAGGGTCCCAGTGACACATACATATAGGCCACAAACCTATGAGCACTGGGGTCCTGACCAGCAGGATCCCAGTGACACATAACAACCATACTGAAAACATAGTGTTTTCACTATGAGCACTGAGGCCTGGCTATCAGGATCCCAGTGAGACAGTGAAAACAGTGACAAACACCCTGACATACACTCACAAACAGGCCAAAAGTGGGGGTAACACAGCTAGAAAGAGGCTACCTTCTCACAGTAACACCCTCTCCCTTTGGAAATAGGTGTGAAGGCTGGGGAGGAGTAGCCTCCCCCAGCCTCTGGAAATGCTTTGATGGGCACAGATGGTGCTCATCTCTGCATAAGCCAGTCTACACTGGTTTAGGGATCCCCAAGCCCTGCTCTGGTGTAAAACTGGACAAAGGAAAGGGAGTGACCACTCCCCTGACCTGCACCTCCCAGGGGAGGTGCACAGAGCTCCTCCAGTGTGTCCCAGACCTCTGCCATCTTGGAAACAGAGGTGTCTGTGGCACACTGGACTGCTCTGTGAGGCCAGTGCCAGCAGTTGACGTCAGAGGCTCCTTCTGATTGGCTCTTACCTCTCTTGGTAGCCAATCCTCCTTCCTAGGTAGCCAAACCTCCTTTGGTGGCTATTTAGGTTCTCTGCTTTGAGGAATTCTTCAGATAACGAATGCAAGAGCTCACCAGAGTTCCTCTGCATCTCCCTCTTCACCTTCTGCCAAAGGATCGACCGCTGACTGCTCAGGACGCCTGCAAAACCGCAACAAAGTAGCAAGACGACTACTAGCAACCTTGTATCGCTTCATCCTGCCGGCATTCTCGACTGTTTCTAGGTGGTGCATGCTCTGGGGGTAGCCTGCCTCCTCTCTGCACCAGGAGCTCTGAAGAAATCTCCAGTGGGTCGATGGAATGTCCCCCCTGCAACCGCAGGCAACAAAAGACTGCATCACCGGTCATCTGGGTCCCCTCTCAGCACGACGAGCGTGGTCCCTGGAACTCAACAACTCTGTCCAAGTGACTCACACAGTCCAGTGACTCCTCAGTCCAAGTTTGGTGGAGGTAAGTCCTTGCCTCCCCACGCTAGACTGCATTGCTGGGAACCGCATGTTTTGCAGCTACTTCGGCTCCTGTGCACCCATCCAGGATTTCCTTTGTGCACAGCCAAGCCTGGGTCCCCGGCACTCTAACCTGCATTGCACAACCTCCTGAGTTGTCCTCCGGCGGCATGGGACTCTCTTGTGCAACTTCGGGTGAGCACCGATTCACTCCACTTCGTAGTGCCTGTTCCGGCACTTCTCTGGGTGCTGCTTGCTTCTGAGTAGGCTCCTTGTCTTGCTGGACGCCCCATCTGTCTCCTCACGCAATTGGCGACATCCTGGTCCCTCCTGGGCCACAGCAGCATCCAAAAACCTTAACCGTGACCCTTGCAGCTAGCAAGGCTTGTTTGCGGTCTTTCTGCGGGAAAACACTTCTGAACGACTTTTCACGACATTGGACATCCATCCTCCAAAGGGGAAGTTTCTAGCCCTTGTCGTTTTTGCAGAATCCTTAGCTTCTACCACCTGGTGGCAGCTTCTTTGCACCCACAGCTGGCATTTCCTGGGCGTCTGCCCACTCCTGACTTGATCGTGACTTTTGGACTTAGTCCCCTTGTTCCACAGGTACTCTCGCCTGGAAATCCATCGTTGTTGCATTGCTGGTGTTGGTCTTTCCTGCAGAATTCTCCTATCCCGACTTCTGTGCTCTTTGGGGTACTTAGGTGCACTTTGCACCCACTTTTCAGGGTCTTGGGGTGGGCTATTTTTCTAACCCTTACTGTTTTCTTACAGTCCCAGCGACCCTCTACAAGGTCACATAGGTTTGGGGTCCATTCGTGGTTCGCATTCCACTTCTAGAGTATATGGTTTGTGTTGCCCCTATCCCTATGTGCCCCCATTGCATTCTATTGTGACTATACATTGTTTGCACTGTTTTCTATTGCTATTACTGCATATTTTGGTATTGTGTACATATATCTTGTGTATATTTGCTATCCTCATACTGAGGGTACTCACTGAGATACTTTGGCATATTGTCATAAAAATAAAGTACCTTTATTTTTAGAATATCTGTGTATTGTGTTTTCTTATGATATTGTGCAAGTGACACTAGTGGTACTGTAGGAGCTTCACTCGTCTCCTAGTTCAGCCTAAGCTGCTCTGCTAAGCTACCTTATCTATCAGCCTAAGCTGCTAGACACCCCTCTACACTAATAAGGGATACCTGGGCCTGGTGCAAGGTGTAAGTACCCCTTGGTACTCACTACAAGCCAGTCCAGCCTCCTACAGTTATGCTTTCTTTGCTTTCCAAATTGTCACTCACAATTCACATTGGCATACTGGAGCACCCTTATAATTCCCTGGTATATGGTACTGAGGTAATAAATCAAAAAATGCACACACGGTTCCAAAAAAGAGGGTTTCTTTCAAACCTAAAGGCTCTGCATACCAAGGAAGACAAAAATGTTTGAAGCACGAGCCCTCACTCACCTTCCGGTGACATGCTTCCTCATAGGGCTATGCTCCTCGTCAGGCCGGCGCTGCAATCCCTGACGGGCCCCACACGGGGAATCTTTGAAGGAGATCTTTTCGAGGAAAATACACAACCGGTCAAAAGAAGGGATTGAGGATTGGTATAGGAATGGTTAAAAATGTCTAGAGGTAAAAAATGTTCATATATTTAATTAGATGCTAATACCTCTGACAAGGTTAAAAACAATAGATAGGGATATAGTAAAATAATGTCTACACTCCCCATATAAAAGAAGAATTTCTAAATACAGCTACTAACTCTCGCACTGGAGGGTAGTAAGAAAGAAGAGAAGTGAACACAGGATCCCCTGTGTTACTCTACATCATAGGTCAACATGTTTCTCGCTGATTTTTAGTCAATACATGATCTTATGCGATTTGTCAGGACCTTAAAGACGTACCTAATCCTTTAAACACTTAGACATCCCATACTAGGGAGGACAGAACCCTCCAAATATTAAATGTAGGGCCTCATCGGAGAAAACATCGAGTTGAAAAAATCCACTGTGGTTTCTCTGTGGATCCGACCATACCGGACCACCTACGTTCGTTGTAGCTCCCCGGAACCAGGTACCCAGGGTATTGGGGTTTCAGGAGATCCCTATGGGCTGCAGCATTTCTTTTGCCACCCATAGGGAGCTCTGACAATTCTTACACAGGCCTGCCAGTGCAGCCTGAGTGAAATAACATCCACGTTATTTCACAGCCATTTACCACTGCACTTAAGTAACTTATAAGTCACCTATATGTCTAACCCTCACCTGCTGAAAGTTGGGTGCTAAGTTACTTAGTGTGTGGGCACCCTGGCACTAGCCAAGGTGCCCCCACATCGTTCAGGGCAAATTCCCCGGACTTTGTGAGTGTGGGGACACCATTTCACGCGTCCACTATACATAGGTCACTACCTATGTATAGCGTCACAATGGTAACTCCGAACATGGCGATGCAACATGTCTAAGATCATGGAATTGTCACCCCAATGCCAGGACAATTCCATGATCCCCCGAGTCTCTAGCACAGACCCGGGTACTGCCAAACTGCCTTTCCCGGGGTTTCACTGCAGCTGCTGCCAACCCCTCAGACAGGTTTCTGCCCTCCTGGGGTCCAGCCAGGCCTGGCCCAGGAAGGCAGAACAAAGGACTTCCTCAGAGAGAGGGTGTTAAACCCTCTCCCTTTGGAAAAAGGTGTCAGGGCTGGGGAGGAGTAGCCTCCCCCAGCCTCTGGAAATGCTTTGATGGGCACAGATGGTGCCCATCTCTACATAAGCCAGTCTACACCGGTTCAGGGATCCCCCAGCCCTGCTCTGGCGCGAAACTGGACAAAGGAAAGGGGAGTGACCACTCCCCTGACCTGCACCTCCCAGGGGAGGTGCCCAGAGCCCCTCAGACTGCTCTGAGTGGCCAGTACCATCAGGTGACGTCAGCGACTCCTTCTGATAGGCTCTTACCTGTGTTACTAGCCTATCCTCCTTCTTAGGTAGCCAAACCTCCTTTTCTGGCTATTTAGGGTCTCTGCTTTGGGGAATTCTTCAGATATCGAATGCAAGAGCTCACCAGAGTTCCTCTGCATCTCTCTTTTTATCTTCTGCCAAAGGATCGACCGCTGACTGCTCAGGACACCTGCAAATCCGCCACAAAGTAGCAAAGACGACTACTGCAACCTTGTATCGCTTCATCCTTTCGGCTTTCTCGCCTGTTTCCTGGTGGTGCATGCTCTGGGGGTTGCCTGCCTCCTTCTTGCACCAGGAGCTCTGAAGAAATCTCCCGTGGGTCGACGGAATCTTCCCCCTGCAACTGCAGGCAACAAAAGACTGCATCACCGGTCCTCTGGGTCCCCTCTCAGCACGACGAGCATGGTCCCTGGAACTCAGCAACTCTGTCCGAGTGACTCCCACAGTCCAGTAACTCTTCAGTCCAAGTTTGGTGGAGGTGAGTCCTTGCCTCCCCAAGCTAGACTGCATTGCTGGGTACTGCGTGATTTGCAGCTGCTCCGGCTCCTGTGCACTCTTCCAGGATTTCCTTCATACACAGCCAAGCCTGGGTCCCCGACACTCTAACCTGAAGTGCACAACCTTCTGAGTTGTCCTCCGGCGTCGTGGGACTCCCTTTTGTGTCTTCGGGTGGACTCCGGTTCACTCCTCTTCCAAGTGCCTGTTACGGTACTTCTGCGGGTGCTGCCTGCTTCTGTGAGGGCTCCCTGACTTGCTGGGCGCCCCCTCTGTCTCCTCATCCAAGTGGTGACATCCTGGTCCCTCCTGGGCCACAACAGCATCCAAAAACCCGAACCGTGACCCTTGCAGCTAGCAAGGCTTGTTTGCGGTCTTTCTGCGTGTGAACATGTCTGCAAGCTTCTTCACGGCGTGGGACATCCATCATCCATAGGGGAAGTTCCTAGTCCTCTTTGTTCTTGCAGAAACCAAAGCTTCTTCCATCCGGTGGCTGCTTCTTTGCACCCTCAGCTGGCATTTCCTGGGCATCTGCCCACTCTGGACATTGTCGCGACTCTTGGACTTGGTCACCCTTATCTTACAGTTACTCAGGTCTAGAAATCCACTGTTGTTGCTTTGCTGGTGTAGGTCTTCCTTGCAGAAACCCCCTATCACGACTTCTGTGCTCTCTGTGTGTTGTAGGTGCACTTCACACCTACCTTACAGGGTCTTGGGGTGGGCTATTTTTCGAATCCTCGCTGTTTTCTTACAGTCCCAGTGACCCTCTACAAGCTCACATAGGTTTGAGGTCCATTCGCGGTTCGCATTCCCTATACCTACGTGCTCCTATTGCAATCTATTGTAACTTTACACTGCTTGCATTACTTCCTTTTGCTATTACTGCACATTTTTGGTATTGTGTACATATATCTTGTGTATATTTGGCATCCTCATACTGAGGGTACTCACTGAGATATATAGACATATAGGTGACTTCTAAGTTACTTAAGTGCAGTGGTAAATGGCTGTGAAATAACGTGGACGTTATTTTACTCAGGCTGCACTGGCAGGCCTGTGTAAGAATTATCAGATCTCCCTATGGGTGGCAAAAGAAATGCTGAAGCCCATAGGAATCTCCTGGAACCCCAATACCCTGGGTACCTCAGTACCATATACTGGGGAATTATATGGGTGTTCCAGTATGCCAATGTGAATTGGTGAAGTTTGTCACTAGCCTGTTAGTGACAATTTGGAAAGCAGAGAGAGCATAACCACTGAGGTTCTGGTTAGCAGAGCCTCAGTGAGACAGTTAGTCATCACACAGGGAACACACACAGGGCACACACTTATGAGCACTGGGGCCCTGCCTGGCAGGGTTCCAGTGACACATAGACTTAAACAACATATATACAGTGAAATATGGGGGTAACATGCCAGGCAAGATGGTACTTTCCTACAAGAGACCATAATCACTGAGGTCCTGGTTAGTAGGATCCCAGTGAACACAGTCAAACACACTGACAAACAGGCAAAAAGTGGGGGTAACAATGCTAGAAAGAGGCTACTTTCCTACACACCCCCCCCCCAACGAGGGACAATAAGGCTAACTTTGGCCAGTTCAGACTTTATTGTCTAAGCGGTAATAAGTGGAGAGTAGTTCTATGATAGAGTGGTTAATCCCATTATCAACCACTATGTGGTTCCTTCCCTGTGGGGAGGTGTACCGCCCTGTTTGTTTGAGACTTTTCCCTGAAGTATAATTAAACTGTGGACCCTGTGGTTCCTTATTTTTAAAGTTTGGAACTAGTGATCGAGGAGGGCAGTAATACTGTCCTTGTGGCTCTATAGTAGGACAGGTTTGCTGTCCTGGAGGTTGAAAAGCTAGACAGGGGTGCAGTCTTAGCAGATTTAGAGCTGGACAAAACCATGGTTTTGTCATGTAGGCTCTCATTATTCTAATGAGACTACTGGATTTGAGTGGCAGAATCACCTGCGGTGTGGGGGACTGAGTCTAATCCACTACAGGTGACACCTGTCGGCCTAGTGTGGGTTTTGCTCTGGCTAACTAGCAGTGCCTCATCTCTGCCCAAGAGCAGGGATGATTGGGCAGCCGAGCACATGCACAATTGACTCCTCAGGGAAATCGTGGTCACTCAGCCACATCAGTCTCACGTATGCAAGGACAGTCAGAGGCAGTATATGTTTCAATAAGGTTTTAATGAATCAACTGCATCTTAGATTATAAAGCATGCACTGCAATAACCAGGGCGATGAAGCATGACAGGGTTAAAATTGTGACAAGAAGAGTAAAGCATAAATATAACGCTACCATGTTGTCACTAGAATCAGTAACATAATCTCTACCTAGGCTACATTAGAGCACAACATGTTAAGCTCTAGTTCTGCCCTTCAGGTTCCCCTGGGAAGACATTATCCCTCATACCTGAGCAAGAGGCCTGAAGTCTGCATAAGCAGCTGTAGCGAAGCGTTCAGCAATCAGCATACAGTCTTGGCCATCTGGCTGGAATCTCCCTCTAACGTGTATGGGACAGAGTGTTTTTATAATAAAACAGCTGATTTTCTGAGAAAATTTCCCTACGTAAGGATGTGTATGTTTCTATGAATACCAGAGACAAAGCGTTACCACGTTTACCGGCAACCTATCTTACTGTAGCCTTGAGAAAAGCAGAGTGAAAGAAATGACTTGTTTAAGAACGCAGCGCTGGCCTAGGCAAAGAACAGCTAGTTAGAGAGGAATAAAACAAGACCCCAAATGTGGCTATTGTTAAAATAATAAACAAAGCTGAATAAAATATATCTAGGTTAAAGTGCACAGCGGCAGGCCAAGTGTGTTAAAAAAACATACATGGAGCTATAACTAAAATGGCTACACAACACCTTCCCCTTGCCGGTTCAAAGGTGGTTCAAAGCCTAATTATATATAAAAGCCACTAAAATTCAACCTAAGATATATATATAAGAATGTCAATAATGACAAGTTCAAAGATACTTGAGCATATATAAAAGGACAATTTAAAAATATTAACTTGTGGCTAAAAAAGGCCATATTTCAAGAGTCGGAGTCATTTTGGAAGTTGCCAATTGAATCTGGGATAATTGAAGACAGGGAATGTTCCACTTCGGCAGGTGGTAAAGTAGGAAACTCATCTCCAAGAAGAACCAAGGAGCATTCGTGTTCTAAAGCCTGAGCGTCAGCCCAGGCAGCAGCATTCCGTGGTGTGCCCAATAATGAGTTCAGAGCTGCATCCTCCATGAAAGGAAACTCATAAGCAGCTCCCCGTAGCAAATGTATCCTCAACGCGCATGTCCGGTAATGAACCCTCAACGAGAACATCAACAGATCAGCGTCCAATGAAAGCAATCGCTGTGTAGAAAGACAAACTTTCAGTGCATGTTCGAATGAGCACCAAAGGCACCAAAACATGTGCTGTACACAATGCAAATCTGGCCTGAATGACAGAGACCAGTCACACTCCAATTGCTCCAGGAGTGTTGCTCCGAAGTACTGCATCATGCGTTCACGACACAGCTGCGCGGGTGGGAGCGCTTTCATTCCTCCTTGTTGCGCCGGGACAGCCATTGCGCAGAAAAAGACGCAATAGCAAAATGCCACCTATTATAACCAAAGTTATCGGAAATTCCCACGAAAATACTGGAGAATATTGAGTGGATGGCTGATGGTATTAAACCGAATATAGAGGAGAAGGTGTGAACAAAACCGGATCCAACAGCCTTGAAAAAAATTGCGTTTCCAGTAGTACTGGATGCATTAAATATTCGTCCCACCAGCTCACCAAAGTGTCTCAGAAAGTTAGTACTTAAAAGGGACTGTATCTCTGCTGATGACCTTGCCACCTGAAGTGCGTAGGTCTCGCGTGCAGATGTGAACGCCACATGTTTTTGGAACAATAAAGCCTTGAGTCTGCTCAACTTGTCAAAATTCACATTAGAAGTAGCAATGTGGGGCCAAATCTCAGTTACTTCCCTTTGTCTAGTAGGAGGAAAAAGTATGTTCCCGCAGCATGTAACAATCTTAGAGACCGAAACAACATAAACTAGTCTGGCTTGCATCCCACAACAGTTTTCAATTTTGAGGAGAACATAGCTACCATTTGAAAGCACCTGGAATACAGGTGTAATCAAGGGGACTGGAACTCCCTTCAGAAAACTAGCCAAGTTCGCTGCCAAAGCAATACACTCCCCGTGCAAGGACAGCTGTTTACAAACCATCAAATGCCTCACAGAAGTCTTGCATTCACTACCGCTAAGAAAGACCTCTTTCATGCCACTGAGACATTTGTACGAGAAGGGCAGCTCCAACACCTCATGGATGTAACTATCTCCCAGCCTTTCATATTTGCCTACTGGAATGTGTTTTAAACAGGACGTGAATTGGAGTGTTGAAATAGGCAGATTAATGACCCCGTGTATTAACCACTCAGCAGATGGTATTTCAGCCACAGTAAAAGGCAACTTTTCTAACTTTTCGATATTTAACATGACATAAGTCGCTTCTTTCTTAGCCATTACTTGTTGTCCCTTGCACTAACGTGTTGCCAGGGAACGAGACCTGCCTTCAATGTTTGAAGTGTCCAACCCAACTGCATAATGGACCTTAGTTGACTCTGTCCATGGTGTAAAGAAGACATATCACTTTGTAGTATGTCTATTGCAGAAGAAACAATGTTGTTTATGGCGTATATCCGGTCGGACAGGGTATTAATCCCATTATCTACAACAGCTAATACCTTCTGTAAGTTTTCCCGGTCTATTTGCCTTAACAGGGCAGCAGCTTCTTGTTGTGAAAGCTTCCAAATTTTGTTATAGACTGCGTATAAAAAGCGCTTTCTGCGTTGTGTTCTGGGGCCTAACAGGAAGTCCTGTAAATCAGTGTTATTAGACAGGAGACTGAGGTGTTCTCTAACAGCATCTAGTGAGGAACTCTTTAACCATTGCTGGCATAGTTTCCCTACATTGTATGTTGTTACTATACCCGCATGTTCGGATAACACATAGCGAGGGTCCGGCCTTCTAGCTCTAAAACCCCCGTGGATTTTATAAAATGTTTATGACACCCGTTTGTAACTATTGGCCATAATAACCACCTGCCAGGAAGTGACAGTGAAGCATTAAACGTGCCATTGTGGACCCATTCATCGAGCTGATCTTCAGGTGCATTTAAATATTTTTGCCATTTGTGAAATTTAGCAGAGGCAGGAATACTGGGCACATTCAAATCCTTAATTTTTGCTAAGTGTTGGAAATAGCCCTTCTGCAGGGTCACCCCCAAACTTTTTGCCTTCCTCCTCCTATTTTTCTGACCTCATTTTTGCTGGCTTTAGGACTCTGCACACTTTACCTTTGCTAACCAGTGCTAAAGTGCATATGCTCTCTCCTTAAAACTTGGTAACAATGGCTCATACCCAATTGGCTTATTTAATTTACTTGTAAGTCCCTAGCAAAGTGCACTACATGTGCCCAGGGCCTGTAAATTAAATGCTACTAGTGGGCTGCAGCACTGGTTGTGCCACCCACATCAGTAGCCCCCTAACCATGTATCAGGCCTGCCTTGGCAGAACCTGTGTGTGCAGTTTCACTGTCACTTCGACTTGGCATTTAAAAGTAATTGCCAAGCCCTAAACTCCCCTTTTTCTACATATAAGTCACCACAAAGGTAGGCCCTAGGGAAGGGTGCTATGTAGGTAAAAGGAAGGACATGTACCTGAGTAGTTTATATGTCCTGACAGTGTAAAACTCCTGAATTCATTTTTACACTGCTGTGAGGCCTGCTCCCTTCATAGGATAGCATTGGGGCTACCCTCATATACTGTTTGAGTGGTTACGTCTGATCTGAAGGGAGTAGCCAGGTCATATTTAGTATGGCCAGAATAGTAATAGAAAATCCTGGTTACTGGTGAAGTTAGATTTTATATTACTATTTTAGAAATGCTACTTTTAGAAAGTGAGCATTTCTCTATACTTAAATCCTTCTGTGCCTTCCAATCCACGTCTCGTTAGGTTTAGTTGACAGCTCCCGTGTGCATTCACTCAGACAAACCCTAAAACACAGGATGCTCAGTCACACTTGCACACATTTGCATTTTGAATGGGTCTTCCTGGGCTGGGAGGGTGGAGGGCTTGACACTTACATGTCAAAGGACAGTACCCTGCCCTCACACAAAGGGCTGTCACACCCCCTACTGGGACCCTGGCAGACAGGATGGAACTGAAAGGGGACCTTGTGCACTTCTAAGCCACTTTCTGAAGTCTCGCCCCACTTCGAAGTCACATTTTGGTATTTAAGGAGGGTCTCTAACCCTAACAAACTAGACACTTATTGGGGTAGACACTCTACCTCACAGACACTTCTGGACAAGACATCACTGGTGAAGAATCCCTGAACCAGATCCTGCAACCTGCCAAGAGGAACTGCCTGGCTGCTCAAAGGACTCGCCTGGACTGCTTTTCCTTGAGTGACTGCTGCCTTGCTGTTGCCCTGCTGCCTTGCTGCTCTCTGGCTGTGCTGAGAAGTGCTCTCCAAGGGCTTGGATTGAGCTTGCCTCCTGTTCTCTGAAGTCTCAGGACCAGAAAAGACTTCATCTCTGGAAGAAATTCCTTGTGCGCCGAAAAATGAATCACATCCTGCAAAAAATGACGCACAGCCTGCATTGCGGTGAAAGAATCACCGCACGCCGAACCGGAACGACACAGCGCAACTTTGCAAGGAGAAGATCGACACAGCGCCTGCGTTGCGACCAGAACTTCGGCGCACGTCCCACTGGATCGACGCACAGCTGACCTGGAATGACACAGCCCGACTTCCAGAGAGAATTGACGCAGCGCCTGCTGTGCGGGAGAAAATTCCACACAACGCCCACTGGATCGACGCAGCGCTTGTGACTTTGACGCAAGCCCAGGATTTTCCACGCATCGACCCCGGGGCGTCCGAAAACCCCGCAACCCGAAGAGGATCCAAGTCCGCACGCCGGAAATCGATGCACAGCTTCCCCGCATGTAAAATAATGACGCAAGTCCATGTGCGAAGGAGCGAAACCGATGCACACTACCCTGGTTTCCACGCATCTCCTCCTCTGCGGTCCCTGCGAGGATTTTTCAACGCAAACCAGGTACTTTGCTCTGCAAGAGACCCTTGTTAGTTTTAAGAGACTAAAATACACTTTATATTGCTTTTACAGTGATATTTCAATTCTAAGACACTTTATATTTGTTTTCCAGTAATATCTCAATGTATACTTATTGCATTTTAATCGTTTTGACCTGCAATTATTTAGGTAAAGATTCTATATTTTTACAAACACTGTGTGGTATATTTTTGTGCGGTTATATGGTGTTATTGTATTAGTTATTGCACAAATACTTTACTCATTGCCTTCTAAGTTAAGCCTGACTGCTCAGTGCCAAGCTACAGAGGGTGGGCACAGGATAATTTGGATTGTGTGTGACTTACCCTGACTAGAGTGAGGGTCCTTGCTTGGACAGGGGGTAACCTGACTGACAACCAAAGACCCCATTTCTAACACTAAGCCTAAGCAACTTGTTTGTTGTACAGTTTCATTTAAAAATATCATTTGAACAGGTATTAGGCATGCTCTAAATAAAGCTTCCTTCCCCCTTATTTGCCAATTTCTAGTTCCCCACACACTTTTCAAGTCAATCGACTTTAACCAATATTCATAACCTTCTATAGCCAACCGGGAAACAAAGGAATCCGAATAAATGAATTTCGTATCTGTCAATAATATGTGTACATTTTACATTGATGCCAATTTAAAATAATATGACTCAGCATTTTTAACATTGTGCCAAGAAAAATATGCAATCTGTTCAGAATATGTTTTAGAACTCTCTTGTCGTGGAGTTGGACAATGTTCCCATTGTGTATAATTAAAAATAGTCTTTGGAGTACTTGTCCTGTGAATGAAATGGTGCCCATAATAATTATAGCAAAACATATCACCATAATTCTCTTTAGATTGATAAACATCTTCACTCTCAAATACAGTGAAGTACTGCAATTTAGTCATCATAGAATCAACTGTTTTCACCTCCCATTCATCAGAAACAACTCTGGGTATTATTACAATGTTCATTGAATGTTTAAACAAATACGGTATTTGTAGGAGGCTGGCCTGGCTTGTAGTGGGTACCAGAGGTACTTACACCTTGTGCCAGGTCCAGTTATCCCTTATTAGTGTAGAAGAGGTGTTTCTAGCAGCTTAGGCTGATAGAAGGTAGCTATGGCAGAGCAGCTTAGGCTGAACTAGGAGACATGCAAAGCTCCTACTATACCACTGGTGTCATATGCGCAATATCATAAGAAAACACAATACACAGAGTTACTAAAAATAAAGGTACTTTATTTTTATGACAATATGCCAAAAGTATCTCAGTGAGTACCCTCAGTATGAGGATAAGTTATATACACAAGATATATGTACACAAACCAAAATTCGGTAAGTAATAGCAAGAAAAGTAATGCAAACAGTGTAGAATTACCATAGATTGCAAAAGGAGCATATAGGTATAGGGGCAACACAAACCATATACTCCAAAAGTGGAATGCAAACCACGAATGGACCCCAAACCTATGTGAGCTTGTAGAGGGTCGCTGGGACTGTAAGAAAACAGTGAGGGTTAGAAAAATAGCTCACCCCAAAACACTGAAAGGTAGGTGTAAAGTGCACCTACTACCCCCAGAGAGCACATAAGTCGTGATAGGGGGATTCTGCAGGAAGACGAAAACCCGCAATGCAACAACAGTGGATTTCCAGACCAGAGTACCTGTAAGACAAGGGGACCAAGTCCAAAATTCGCGACAGTGTTGAGAGTGGGCAGGAGCCCACAAAATGCCAGCTGAGGGTGCAAGGAAGCTGCCACCTGTTGGAAGAAGCTTGGAGTTCTGCAAGAAAGAAGAGGACTAGGAACTTCCCCTTTGGAGGACGGATGTCACACGTCGCAATGAAGCTTGCAGAGGTGTTCCCATGCAGATAGACCGCCAACAAGCCTTGCTAGCGGCAAGGATTGCGGTAGAGGTTTTTGGGTGCTGCTGTGGCCCAGGAGGGACCAGGATGTTGCCACTTGGAGGAGGAGACAGAGGGGGTGCCCAGCAACCCTCACAAAAGCAGGCAGCACCCGTAAAAGTACCTGAACAGGCACTTGGAAGGGAAGTGAACCGGAGTCCACACAAAGTCACAAAATGGAGTCCCACGACACCAGAGGACAACTCAGAAGGTTGTGCACTGCAGGAAGGGGTGCCGGGGACCCAGGTTTGGCTGTGCACAAAGGAAATCCTGGAAGAGTGCACAGGAGCCGGAGCAGCTGCAAATCACGCGGTACCCAGCAATGCAGTCTAGCGTGGGGAGACAAGGACTTACCTCCACCAAACTTGGACTGAAGAGTCACTGGACTGTGGGAGTCACTTGAACAGAGTAGCAGAGTTCCAGGGGCCACGCTCGTCAGGATGAGAGGGGACCCAGAGGACCAGTGTTGCAGTCTTTTGGTGCTTGCGTTAGCAGGGGGAAGATTCCGTCGACCCACAAGAGATTTCTTCAGAGCTCCTGGTGCAGGGTAAAGGCAGGCTACCCCCAGAGCATGCACCACCTGGAAACAGTCGAGAAAGCAGACAGGATGAGGCGCTACAATGTTGCTGGTAGTCGTCTGGCTACTTTGCTGCGGTTTTGCAGGCGTCCTGGGAAGTCAGCGGTTGATCCTTTGGTAGAAGGTGAAGAGGGAGATTCAGAGGAACTCTGGTGAGCTCTTGCATTCGTTATCCGAAGAATTCCCCAAAGCAGAGACCCTAAATAGCCAGAAAAGGAGGTTTGGCTACCAAGGAAGGAGGATTAGCTACCAAGAGAGGTAAGAGGCTATCAGAAGGAGCCTCTGATGTCACCTGCTGGCACTGGCCACTCAGAGCAGTCCAGTGTGCCCCCAACACCTCTGTTTCCAAGATGGCAGAGGTCTGGGACACACTGGAGGAGCTCTGGGCACCTCACCTGGGAGGTGCAAGTCAGGGGAGTGGTCACTCCCCTTTCCTTTGTCCAGTTTCGTGCCAGAGCAGGGCTGGGGGATCCCTGAACCGGTGTAGACTGGCTTATGCAGAGATGGGCACCATCTGTGCCCATCAAAGCATTTCCAGAGGCTGGGGGAGGCTACTCTTCCCCAGCCTTCACACCTATTTCCAGAGGCAGAGGGTGTGACACCTTCTCTCAGAGGAAATCCTTTGTTCTGCCTTCCTGGGCCAGGGCTGCCTGGACCCCAGGAGGGTAGAAACCTGTCTGAGGGGTTGGTAGCAGCAGCAGCTGTAGTGGAGACCCCGGAAAGGCAGTTTGGCAGTACCCGGGTACTGTGCTAGAGACCCGGGGGATCATGGAATTGTCCGCCCAATACCAGAATGGTATTGGGGTGACAATTCCATGATCTTAGACATGTTAGACATGTTATATGGCCATGTTCGGAGTTACCATTGTGACGCTATACATAGGTAGTGACCTATGTATAGTGCACACGTGTAATGGTGTCCCCGCACTCACAAAGTCCGGGGAATTTGCCCTGAGCGATGTGGGGCACCTTGGCTAGTGCCAGGGTGCCCACATACTAAGTAACTTTTCACCCAACCTTCACCAGGTGAAGGTTAGACATATAGGTGACTTATACATTACTTAAGTGAAGTGGTAAAAGGCTGTGAAATAACGTGGACGTTATTTCACTCAGGCTGCAGTGGCAGGCCTGTGTAAGAATTGTCAGAGCTCCCTATGGGTGGCAATAGAAATGCTGCAGCCCATAGGGATCTCCTGGAACCCCAGTACCCTGGATACCTCAGTACCATATACTAGGGAATTATAAGGGTGTTCCAGTATGCCAATGTGAATTGGTGAAATTGTTCACTAGCGTGTTAGTGACAAATTTGGAAAGCAGAGAGAGCATAACCACTGAGGTTCTGGTTAGCAGAGCCTCAATGAGACAGTTAGGCACCACACAGGGAACACATATAGGCCACAAACATATGAGCACTGGGGTCCTGGCTAGCAGGATCCCAGTTACACATAACAAACACACTTACAACATAGGGTCTTCACTATGAGCACTGGGTCCTGGCTAGCAGGATCCCAGTGAGATAGTGAAAGCACCCTGACATATACTCACAAACAGGACAAAAGTGGGGGTGACAAGGCTAGAAAGAGGCTACTTCCCTACACCTACCCAACACACACATTCTTCAAAACTAGACACCTACGGTGACTTTTGGGGCTCTTACCAGGTTCTGTTACCAATAATCTTTTGCAAATCTCAAAATTTAGCAAAAAATATACTTTTTACTTACATTTCGGTGTTTGAAAGTTCCTGAATCTGAGGGGAGCCACAAACTTCCTTCTACCCAGCATTCCCCCAAGTCTCCCTATAAAATTGGTACCTCACTTGTGTGGGTAGGCCTAGTGCCCCCAACAGGAAATGTCCCTAAACGCAACATGGACACATCACATTTTTACATTGAAAACTGATGGGTGTTTTGGAAAGTGCCTAGATGTGGATTTTGGGCTGTAGCTCAGCCGGCACTCAAAGTTAGCTACAAAAATCACATTTTCCTCTAATTTCTGTGTGGGAACACCTCACTGGCACACATTTCTTCCACTCAATGTTCCCCTTGGTCAACCGATAAAAAGGATACCTCGCTTGTGTGGTTGGTCAAGGTGCCTGCAACAGGGAAGGGCCAAAAACCGGTAGAGATTGAGGGGGGGAACACACATGTGAGGTATCATTTTACTTGGGAGACCGAGGGGAACGTTGGGTGGTAGGAAATTTGTGCCAGCATGGTGATACTACAAAGAAAAGTGAGGAAAATGTGCCTTATTAAGCAAAGTTTGAGGTTTACAGAGGAGTCTGGGTAAAAAAATGTTGGGGGATCCACTCAAGCCACACCTCCCTGGACTCCACCGGGTGTCTAGTTTTAAAAAATGTCTGGATTTGGTAGGTTTCCCTAGCTGACCGCCGCACCTGAGACCAAAACTCAGGTGCTCCCCTTGAAAAAACAGGTAGTTTTGTAATAGATAATTTTGTTGTGTCCATGCTGTGTTTTGGGCCCTTCCCTGTTGTGGACACTAGGCCTACCCACACAAGTGAGGTAGCATTTTTATCAGGAGACTGGTGGGAACAGTGGGTGGTATACGTTTCTGGTTTATTTTTTTTGTGGAAGAATATGGTACAGAAATGCAAGAAAATTGTGTAATTTTAGTCACATTGTAAAGTTTATAGGGCATTGTGGCTAAGAAACTTGTTGGGATCCACAAGAGGCACATCACCCTGTACTCCGCCGGGTGTTTAGTTTTTGAACTTATCTAGAGTTGGTACTTTTTCCTTGAGAAGAAGTAAGCACACTACCAAGACTCTTACTTCTGTGATGCTTCAAAAACTCAAATTGTGAAAAGAAACTCCCTTAGGTTATGTTAAAAAGACCCCTCACCCACCAACGTAGTTGGTGGTATGCTTCATCATTGGGGTCCCACCCGAGACACCTAGCATGTCACGGGTGTGCTTCAACGCCTGATTACAGTGGAGCGGGTTTTTTCATTTTTTTATTTTACCACACATACGGGTTCGATGTGGCATGAGGGTGAGTGATGGTTCAATAGATCAAATTTTATTAACAAGAGATTCACAAAAATGAAATGCACTGTTAATAACTGAAAGGCCAAAAAAACTGAACCAATGACTCACAGCTCGTGAGCTGTAAAGCCATGACAATGCACCAACCGCTTTACAGTCCTTTCACATACCTTTCATACGTGACATGCACACGACTATTCACGCTGCCAGCCGCAGGCCCAGCACATTACAACACTCACATTAACAGACAGCGCCATTCAAGGGACCATCACTTTCATACATCCACATGCCTGACACAGCAATCACACCAGCTGACGGAGTCAGTGGACTGGCGTTTGGCTAGCAGTGTGTTGTAGTGGCCAACAGCAAGTCACTATTTACACCGCCAGCCAAGCGCCACTCCACACACACCAACAGCCAAGCTCGACTCCACTCCACACACACCACCAGCCAAGCTCCACTCCACGCACACCGCCAGCCAAGCGCCGCTCCACGCACACCCCCAGCCAAGCGCCACTCCACGCACACCGCCATCACTTTTTTTGAACAAAAAAGAAAACACTAATTATAAGTAAGTACAAAACTGCAAACATAAAAGCTCTAACTAAATACATGAGAGTAATGCCAACCATGAAACTGAACAAAAAATATAAAACAGGCAGTTTACGTTTAAGCTCACGGTAGTTCCCAATAATTCTTTTGGGTGTGATAACTTCTGAAACAGCCACCCACACACAGCCCAGGCTTAGAAGGACAATCGGGGTAGTACATGCGAGTCTCCCTCCGGATACCTCTTTGGACACAGACTCTACATTTCTTAGCGGGAAAGTCTTTTTTGGATGTCGGAGGAATGTGATAAGGAAAGTGGAGATCTTTCAATCTAGACACATCCTCCACCACTGCTTCTAAAGGAACTCTTGCCTGTTCCACCACAACAAGGCTTTCTATCACTGACTCCTGAAATTTAGCAAATTTCATCTTTGACTCAGGGGAACAATTCTTGGACACAATAAAAGCATTAAAAGTTGCTAAGTAGAAGATATGTATAGCCGATTTTTTATACCAACCATAAGCCTTGCGAACAGCAGTGTAAGGTTCCAACCTCTGATCTACTCTATCTACACCACCCGTGTGCTTATTGTAGTCTAAAATGCACGCAGGTTTGTGCACTTCAGCAACCTGACCCCAAACAGGGGAAGTACGCTCATCATAGATGGTAGTCAGCATGTAGACACATGCAACAGTGTCCACTTTGAACAATTCCCTGAACAATTGCACTCCAGAGTAGAAGTTATCTAGGTACAAATGGTGACCTTTGTTAAACAGTCGTCTACCAAGTTCCCACACAATTTTCTCACTAACTCCAAAAGTGGACAGACAACCAGAGGGGTCAATACTGGAATCCCTACCAATGTAGACCCAGAAATTATAAACATATCCGGTACTACTTTCAGATAGCATATACATCTTAATTCCATAACGTGCCCTCTTGCTAGGAATGCACCGCCTAAGAAACAAATGTTCCTTGAACAGGACCAAAGACTTGTCCACAGCTATTTCTTTCCCTGAAACATAGACCTCTGAAAACCAATCTACAAAATGATCAAGGAGAGGCCTAGTCTTAAAAAGATGGTCAGAATCAGAGTGATCTTGTGGCAAGGCTAAAGCATTATCAATAAAATGCAGCATCTGAAGAAGAAGCGAATACCGATTACGTCTCATGGTTGCAGGAAATATAGCCGTTGCCATCAAGAGACTAGTAGACCATTGTGAAGTCAGGGGTGGCTTCCTTATCAACCCCATCAAAAAAGTTAAACCCAACTCTTCCAGAGTGTGGCCTAAGTCTGCCACTGTTGTCCATCAAATACTGTTCAGCATACAAATTAGTCTGCTCAACAATCTCTTCCAAAATACATCATCCATAAACAACTGAAAGAAATTAATAGGAAATAGTTTTCCGTATTCACTCTACACCCCGGGAGACTAGTAAAGGCAGGCAACTCCGGCTGCTCCATGTTTGGGGCAACCCAGAGTTCTGGAAGCCTTTCAGCCCTAGGCTGCTGTACTATTGGCACATCGATGTCCTCCTCTAAAACAGGGACTTTATCCGCACTGCAAGTGGCTTCATCATCAGATGATTCCTCTCTGACAGAAAATTCACTGCCAGAATCTTGCACTTCCTCCGCTGCCTCAGATGCAGAGTCAGTCTCATAATCATGGTCAGAAGACGACTCAAAAAGCACACCAACAACCTGCTGAGCGGTCACTCTGCAGCTAGCCATGATCCTTTCTACAAAAAGTAGCCTGACAACTGCGCCACCAACAACCAGCACTGTGTAAAATAAGTAAAAAAACAAGGGCCCATATTTATGAAAAATGACACACAACTGCACTAAGGCAGTTGTGCGTAATTATTTTTAGCGCAAGCTAACGCCATTCCCTAATGGCACAATGGCGCTAAGGACTGGCTAACGTCAAAGAAAATGACGCTCGCCGGTCCTGAATGGTGTTAGGGAAGATGGCGTTAGCGGGGGAAAAATGACACTAGACTGGTTTGCAGCAAAAATATTGCAGAAAATCAATCTACCGTCATTTTTTGACACAGAAACTGCTAAATATACCCACTGGCCCAATGCCCACCCCAAAGGACCAGTGTCCCCAAGGCATGCCCAAATACCCAGTGCCAGGCAGGGGGCCCCATGTAAGGGGCCCCCAGTGGCACAACCCAAAAAACAAAATCTTACCTGAAACTTACCTGGAATGGGCTCCCTCCTCCTGTGGTGTCCCTAGGATGTGGCTGGTGATGTTGCTGGGGGTTGGGGTTTGCATCTTTGTGCCTATTCCATGGTGTTTCACCCTGGAAATGGGACTACCTGGACCTTAATGCCTGGTCTGACCCAGGCGTTAAAAAATGGTGCTTAGCGTCATTATTTAGGTCCGCCTCCAACCTGTACGTTATTCCTTGTCCAAGGGGTCACTGCCCTAAAAATACAATTATAAACAATCCCTGGTGTCTAGTGGTTTTCGACCCCCTGGGGGCTGGGGGGAGCAGATCGGCTGAAAAAACGTCCGATCTAACGCCCAAGGGGGGCCCAAACATGGATCTTGTATGGCCCCCAGGGGAGCAACCCTTGCCTAAGGGGTCGCTCCCCTAAATAAACAAAAAAAATCCCTGGTGTCTAGTAGGTGGACTCCTGCTCCACGATCGTGGGCCTCGCCTGCGATTGTTGAGCAGGAATCCATTCAAAACAACCACAGGGGGAAAGGAAAAACTATTTCCTTTCCCCCTGTGTCTGTTTTCCCCCCAGCAACCGCCCCAGGAGAAGGACTCACCTCTAAAGAGTCCTTTCTCTTCGATGCGCTGGAAGCAAATGCTTCTAGCACGAACCCGGCAGCATCTGATGACGTTGGGGCGCTGTGAACTCACTGACGTCATCAGATCACTGAGGAGAGGCGTCAGGGTGGCAGCAGAAGGTCTTCCACTACCATTGCCGGTGAGGGTGGGTGACTCATCGGGGGACCGCTAGCGCTTCCCCCGTGGATCAGTGCCAGGACATAACATTACGTCCCTGACATACAAGGGGTTAATTCAATTTTCCAACTATAACGTCCCTGTAACCTTTGTTTTTTCAGTGAATTTCTAAGATTTATCAAATTCTATTTGCTAACTACAACATCCCTGTAACCTTTCTTTTTTTCAGTGAATTTCTAAGGTTTTTTTAATACGAATTGTGGTACAATTTCACCCATACATTCAATTGAGTAATATATATTTTCACAAGTTTATAAATACATTTTATTAACACACCTATTCTTGTAATATATTTTAAAAGTAACAATTAACAAAACAACGTAGGGTAACATATGTAAACTTTAAATAAATGCAATACAGCACGTTTTTCTCTTTTTTGTTTTCATTTTATGGATCCATGGATCTGCTGCAATGCCACCACGAATCTGCCCCAATTCCAAGAATGGACCAAAAATTAACTTAGCATTGGATAAAATAAGGGACCGATTAGGATTTTGGCGGTCCGACCGTCAGACCACCAATATGGCAGTTGGGAGGATGCCACCAAGCCGGAGGCTTCCCAACATCCGTATTATGGTGTTCCTGTGGGGCTGGAAAGTGCAGATGGTGCTGCCAGCACAGTCGGAATGCGCACTGTTGCCATTGCAGACAGTGCGCATTCCAACTGTGCTGACAGGGGGGCCACTGCAGTGTCCATGACATGAGCAGTGCAGGGGCTCCCCTGTGGCCACTTTTCTGCCTTTTCCGCCAACCTTTTCTTGGCGGTATCCCTGCCATGAAAAGGTCAGTGGAAAGGCAAGGCGTGATCAGCATGGCGGTGCCGACATCAGCACCTCGGTGATAGACCATGGCTTTCTGCACCGCTGTAACTGCAGGATCTGTGATCTTGGCGGTTGCGTAGATCTTGTGCCAGTCCGACTGCCAGCTTCATAATCTGGCAGTTAGACTGCCAACGAAGGGGCTGTCGGACCGCCACCGCCCATCCACATTGCAAACTATACCCTAAATCAGTTATTTGGGTTTTACATCTCTCTGGAAACAGACTCAAAGCCACAGCTCCATCTTTTTTTCTGGCTTTCCTTCAAAAGAAGAGTTTTCAAAGTTTGGATGTCTTCTGCTGAAGATAGAAGAGAAGGATAAGAGCAGGACACAGAAGAAGAAGGTTTACCACCTCAAAGAAGTCCTCTAACTTTTGAAAATATTTCTTCATTCCTTCAGGAGAAAAGAAAGTCCTATCTAAAATTTGTCCAATGCTATATATGCAGCAAAAACCTGTCAAGAGGTATGGTGAAGAAGTATTCACATGGCACATCCTCTATTTGGAAACACCTGAAAACCATACACAGAAGGACATATCACAATATGATAAGAGAGCGGGAATGTGTGCGTCATCATGAACAGCTGGACCATCTGTGGGACCCTTACCTCTTACCCAGATGGTTACCACCCCGTCATTTAACCAAAACTGGAAGACATGGTCAAACATTATAGCAGATGCCATATGCCAGCTGCACTAAAAATGTAATCTGTTCCCCAGTTTATGGATACTGTCAACAAGCGTGATGTTTATTGTTTTTCACCTCACTCTTCCATATTCAATTTATCTTTAAACACAAGTATATATCTGAAAAGCAAATATAGAATACATTTGCCTTTATATTGCATACTATTACATTACATGCTATAAGCAAATGAGTAGCTACATAAGTGGTTATGTCAGTGTACAACAGGCTATGTAAGTGTTCAAGCATAGGTGTATTAATGTGTATGTGAGTGGCTGTACTGGAGGGTGACTGGGTGTGTCAGTGGTTGAATGGACATGTGGTAAGTGTATCAGTGCATCTATGGTTTTGTCACTGGATGTGTAAGTAGCTGTGTGGGTGTGTGACTGGGTGTGTTAGTTATTGTGTGAGTGATTATGTGAGTGGCAGTATGGATTGGTAACTAGCTGTGTTAGTGGCTGTTTGGGTGTGTAACTGTGTGAGGAAGTGTCTCTGTTAGTGGTGGCTATATAAGTGATGTATGGGTGTGTGAGTGGATGTATAAGTGTATCTGTTGCTATCTGGGTGTATGAGTGGCTGTGTGGTTTTGTAAATAGGTATGTGAGTGCCTGTTTCACCGGGTGACTGGATGTATAACCGGTGTATGGGTGTATAAGTGCACGTGTTACTGACTGTCTGAGTGGTGGGTGCATGAATGGATGTATAGGTATAGGCTGTATAGGTGTGAGAGTAGATGTGCATGGGTGTGTGAATGACTAAGTAAGTGAATGTATTGGTGAGTAATTGAGTGTGTGAATGGTTTTATGGGTGTGTGACTGAGTGTTTCAGTGACTATTTGTCTATATGACTGGTAGGTACATAACTGCTTTTGTAGGAGTGTAACTGGGTATGTAAGTACCTGCCTGACTGTGTGAGTGAGTGCAAATTACATACCACAAGCAAACACCCAAATCTAATTTCAAACACATTAATTCATAATTCCTTACTAAAATAAGTATCTTTTCAGAAAAGCAATTCCTCTTCCTCCGTTGCTGCTCACTATCTTTTTTTTAATATTCTCATCTAACCTCCCTTCTATTTTGCTTTTTACTGCAGTATCTAGAAGCTACACATTTTCTTCAATTTTGCTTTTTACTGTAGTGTCTAGAAGCTACACATTTTCTTTCAGCTTATAAACACTCATAGATTTTTTTTAAATATACGTTTTTATAGTACACCCTAATTCACATACCCAAAAACCTCTTTGCTGTTGTCAAACGTTTCTTTTAATATCTGTTAATATTTCTATTCTACTACAAATCGGAAGTCAGAAATATGCAAACCCTCCTCTACTCTCAGTAGAAAAGTACCAGTAATATCTACCCTTCCCACTTGGCTCTCACTCATACTGCTGTACTTATCAAATCACAGACTTCCTTTCAACTTTTATTTTTGTTTTACCACTTCTAAATGATCACTATTTTTTAACCCTTTCCTGTAAAGAAGTCCAATTCAGTAGCTTTTTTGCAGATCCACAGCTCCACTGCGGCGTTCAGCACAGCCCCTGTGTGAATTTGCGGCAGATCTGCGGATCTACATGGAAAACCGTAAAAGCATTCAACAATATGCGGTCAATGATTTTTATTTTATATTGTTATTTTGTAAAATATTGTCAATTGCAAGATGTACACTCCCTGCTGAGCAATTTTTGTACAGCAGTCTGCTTTTCAGTTTTGCACTGCAGCCTCTTTTGTGCCTTCTCCCACACCCTTTTAGCTCAGTTTCCATAGTAGCCATGCTTCCAATAGTCTCTGCCTAGCATTAGGTCAAAAGTTAACAAAAGTTTCTCTCAAAAGCATTCTAGCTTCACATTAACTGTAGCAGGTGTGGTTGACTGTGCAATACCAAGCATATCCCTTACAACATAGCTTTTTTTTTTTTTTCAAACGCCAATCACACAGTAAGTTACTTTTTTTCCTAAAGTCACTTCCTAATTTTAGTACCCTGCACATTTCCACCAACAATCAAATATGTTATTTTATATTTCACTTGCTGCCCTCAGTTTTAACTGCTTTTCTTCTTCAAAACTGCCTCATTCTGCTGCAGCCAGTGTGCTACTCTTGCCTGTATCCAAAATGGTCAGAGTCTGGATTGTAGGACATAGTTTTGTTTTTTTGAGCCAGGGAGATTGCTAGAAAGAGTGGCACTGACAGGGTTCTAGGCTGACCTATTGGTGACTTTACTTGGGTTGGTCAGAGAGGATTAAAGTGACATCAATTGCTGCCTTTGGTTGAAAGCAATGCTGCTTGCCAACATCCAGACCTCATGATTGTGCACTGTGGTGGCAATGTCCTAGGCACAAATACTGGGGTTGTACTGGAAATCCTAATGAAGGATACCTTTTGTAAATTATTGTCACTTTTCCGACGTCCTGCCTTGGTGTTCTCCAATATTTGCCAAAGACAGGGGTGGTAGTGGCCTACCAAATTTTTCCACAGTTAGAGAAATCCAGGAAACATGTCAATGAAGCTGTTTCTGCATTCCTCCGAGACCACAACATGGGCTTTGTACACCATAACAACTTACGCTTCGATATGGATGGAATATATTGAAAAGACAGAGTCCATTTCACAGACGGAGGCAACAGGGTGTTCCTCAACAACTTAAAAGACTGCATCCTGCTCCATGTGTAATTATCATCTGCACACAAAAAACAGCCGCTTTTTTCAAAGCCAACCCTTTTCTCAAACCCTGGTTCTTTTTGTTTTCAAATCCATTTTTTCAATTTCTAACTTGGATCTGCACATCCATCGCGGATTCCTGGCCAAAAAAAGGGTCTGCCTCTCATATTGTGGGAGGATCTTCGACGCTTCTGCGGATCTGATTTTGCGGTATTGGTGTGTAAGTGGCTGTATGAGTGTGTGAGTTGGTGTGCAGGTGGCTGTGTGGGTCTGTGAGTGGGTGTGTATGTGCCTGTGTGCATCTGTGAGTGGGAGTGGGAGTGGTTCTCTGTGTCTCTGAGTGGATGTATCAGTAACTGTATAGGTGTGTGAGTGTGTGAATTAATGTGTGAGTGGGCGTGTGAGTGGCAGTGTTGGTCTATGAGTGAGTGTGGTAGTGTTTTGTGGGTCTGTGAGTAGGTGTGTATGTATGAATGAGTGTGTGAGTGGGTGTGTGAGTGTGTGAATGGGTGTGTGAGTGGGGTGGGACTATGAGTGGGTGTGGTAGTGGGTGGGTGTGGTAGTGGGTGTGTGAGTATGTATGTGAGTAGGTATGTGAGTGTGTGAATGATAGTGTGAATAGGTATGTGAGTGGCTCTTTAGGTCTATCAGTGAGTATGGTAGTTTTGTGGGTATTTCAGTCAGTGTCTGAGTAGGTCTGTGAGTTGGTGTATTATTTTGTTGATTGGGGTCTGGATCTGCAAATCAGTTGTGGATTCACACGGGGCAGCGTTGAGCTCCGTAGTGGACCGTGGCTCTTCATGCACCCAGCTTCCTTTTAAAAAATTATTTTTTTAATCATTTACGTTTTTTTAATTTGGGCCCATCTGGTAGCCCTCAACACGATCCGGGGTGTCAAGGTACCATTACTCTTACCCCTTACACCTATTTGTTTTTAATTCTTAAGACAAGGGAACAAGCCCTGTGTCCTGAAATGACATTTATGTTCACTTTATTCTCTTTCTCAACTTTTCAATTCATTTTGTGGCATGCCTATCAGAATGCAAACTCCCACAGGACTCAGAGAGAGTAAGATGGCCAATGGGGAAAAGCCTCTCGATCAATCAGATGGCTCTATTTTTATTTTACGAGACTGAGGGACTCTCACAATCTTCTCCCTACACATATGCAAATATATTTTAACCTTAATTTCTCAAAAACTACTGAATGGATTTATACCAAATCACAAAAAGCACGCTTTCTGGACCAAGATCTAGCTTCTTTCCTAAATTTGGTGTAATTCTGTTTAGCAGTTTAGGCTGTAGCCCATTCCAAAAATACCTATGGAATTGCATTGGCAAATATAGTTTGGGACTTCCTCTTTGTTTGTCCCCCACTTAACGGATCACCCTGAAACTTTCCAAGAATGAGCTGAGGAAAAAAGAGCACATTTTTGGAAAGTTTGATGAAGATTGCAGTAATCTTCCATAGAAGAATTGCTGAAGAAATTAATTGGCATTGTAACCCTACTCTGTAATTGCAAAAATGATATGATATGAGATATGATATGATATGACATGACAACTTGATATGATATGATGTGATATGATTGATATGATATGATATGGATTTGTATGGGAGCACAAATGTCTTAATGCATCAAGGTGCTAAAAAATTAGTCCAGCTATACAGCTTGGCCGTAAGCTGGTTCCTGATTGCACAGATGAAGCTAACCTCCTTACTGGGAGAAAAGCCAGGTCTTTAAAGCCTTCCTGAAAGGAGTATGCACCTTCAAACAAGTAAGACTAGCTGACGCAACTGAGAAAGCTCTTCCTCTCCATCTCTTTCTCTGAATTCTGGGTGTAGCAACCCAATCATGATCTGCCGAGCGAAGTTTTTTTCATTGGGATATACCACTGAAACATGGTTTTGATTCCATAGGGATTCACATTATACAGAGCTTTATGAACTATACAAAGTGCCTTAAACATAATGCACTTTTTCACCGGAAGCCAGTGAAGTTTGAGTAGTCCTTTTGGAGACCGACTTTGTGATTAACCTCGAGGTCTAGTAATAACTCACTATCCAGGATTACTCTTAGATTTTTCATTGAGTCCGTTGGAGTGGATAGAGTGCCCAGCATATTTGGCCACCAGTTACTATTCCAAATAGATGGTTGGCTCCTAAAAATCAGAACCTCCGTCTTATCACCGTTGAGCTTCAATCAATTCTTGCCCATTTACGTGGTCACTGCCTTCATGCAGTTATTGAAATTAACCGCAAGGGCATCGGAGTCTTTTGAGATAAACACAATTATCTGAGTGTCATCAGCCTGCAGCCCAAAGAAGCATTTAAGCTTGGCCAAAGGGGAGACATAGAGGATAAATAGTGTGGGGCTCAAGGACGAACTGGGGTAACAGGGACAAAATTGGTTATGTTTGTTTCTCTACCGGTGCAATAATATAAAAAAAGGGGACAACTGCCTCAATCCAGGTCTGATTGATGTCAAACAGGGTGTTAGGCAAAGAATGTTAGTTGCTTACAAAAATCTATTAGTAGAAATGAGCGTCTTCATCTCCGGCTATCGGGCAATATTTAATTTTGTGAAACACTTCTATTGATCCAGTTACATTCTGCAGCACATGTATAAAGAGGAAAATACCTCAGAGGATTGTTTTTGTGCGGGAAGGTGTTATATCCTGCACAAAAACAATCCTGCCCGTAACGCAGGCACCGTGGCACAAAGGTGCCTGCGTTGGTGCTAGGCAGCACTCAGTGACCCAGGGTACAGAGAAAGAGAGCAGGAAGTTGTCTTGCTGTTGTGAGTTGCACCAACTGTTAGTAAATCTCGGCCCTGGTTCCTAACTGGTCTTAAGCAATCTGGTGGAGCTACAAAGCAGCTATTTGAAATATAGTGGAAGCACTTATACCACGGTTTACTCAGAATCATGGTTACGTGCTAAGGGCATGTGGGTAGCGACACAAGGTAAGCGCATACACAGTTTAGTACTGCAGTAGTATGATCAAAAGTGTACTAAGATAAATAAGTAAAAAAATATACAACCATTAATTCAAATATATGCTATAACACTAACAACTGTAAAGGTCTGCATACATTGTTCAATATGCATTTACCTTTGTATCTCTGTGGATGCAGTTTCCGCTTCTCTATAATGAGAAAAAAATGAAGATAAGATCATTGATATTTGTTAAAAATAAAAATAGAAATCTGGATAATAAATGTGTACAAATGCAGACTAGATCAGAAACAGCCTCACAGTGTGGAGAGGTGTAGAGGATACAGGCATAGAGTCTGTGCTGATACCTTCCCTGGATTGCACCACCAAGCGAGTAGGTTTGAGGATCAAAAGGAGCTTGTTCCAGAGTCTAAGACTATGTACAGAGATATGTTGATGTAGGTGTTCTCTCTAAGGCTTTGGGATTTCCTGTCCGGTCATGAATGTGCTACTGTTAGTGCATACGAAACAGGAAACGCAGAGTTAGAGGCAAGATAGCCAGGTTTACTTGGGTGGAGTGTCTTGTAGATCACACAACAGGCTGTGAAATGGATTCTATCAGGGAGAGGGACCCAATGCAGTTCTTCCGTTGTAGTGGAGTTGTTCTCAAAGTCTATTTGTTAAACAATATTTGAGATACTGACTGAGGAAAGTTTTTTTCTTGGACTCTGGAAGACTAACAAGTAATGTGTTACACCCGTCCATGTATGATAATGTGAGGACCTCGAATGTGGACTAGAACATTTGAGGAAGAGAAGAAAGGCTGGATTTTTCAGAGGAATGTGGGCTGGAATCATGCTCGTTGGCCTTTTCTTGATATGGTCTTTCAAGACAAAGCTCAAAGACAAAGCCTTGAACTTTAGCATTAGATTCAAAACAAGGAAAGGAGTCTTCTTAACTCTTATTGTTGAGCCACAACTTGCTATAGGTCTCAAGGTCCCCTCCTTCTATAAGGACTAAATCATTCTTAGGTTGAGTTTAACATTACCTGTTTGCAGACTTGCAGATTAGCTGTCACATTGATACAGAGTCTTAGCATGTGGTAGTTGTTAGTTGACATCATAGTAAGATATTATTGGTTAGTTTTTTGGCATATTAGTGGACAGAAATGTAATCTTGGCTCTTTAGTACTCCTAGTGTCTCTAGTACAGACTGAAAATCTTAGGGGGCTTTCTCAAGTAAGACCTGCAGTTCGAAAGCATTAAAAGCTGCTGACAGGTCGGATCAGATGCTGAGATCAGGTGTGGTGCAATGAGTGTAAGCAGAAATAAAAAAAAAAACGTGCTTCCATTGAACCAGAATTTAAAAGAATGAAAATTGACGAGAGGAGGCTAAGAGACAGAAGAGGTGTTTCCAATCTTGCCTGACCTGCGCAGAAAGGCAGAGAGCTGAGGTGTACAAGCAGATAGGCCTAGTAATGGAGGAGAAGTGACTGTACAGATGCAAGTCATGTGAAAACTTGACCCGGAGTATTGGATGACCTCAGTACAGGTTTTTCAAGCCGGGTGAGTTGTGCTTCAAACACCTTTAACACTTGATGTTATCTACCTAATGAATTGGGCATTTCAGATGATAGCGACAAGAGAATAGACAGATTAATTTAGCTGCACCTTGTATAATGAAGACTGAGAACACTGGGGTGTAGGAGGCTGGACTGGCTTGTAGTGAGTACCAAGGGGTACTTACACCTTGCACCAGGCCCAGATATCCAGTTGCAGCACCCAAAATCCTTGACAGCGTCTCTTGCAGCTAGCAAGGCTTGCTTTGCAGTATTTCTGCCTGGAAACACTTCTGCAACCTCCAGCACGTCGTGGGACAACTTCTCTCCAAAGGGGAAGTTCCTGGAATCTTTTGTTGTTGCAGAATCTTTGGCTTCTTCCACTCGGAGGCAGCCCTTTTGCACCTTCATCCAGGGTTTAGTGGGCTCCTTCCCCCCCGGACACTTTTGTGACTCTTGGACTTGGTCCCCTTCCTTTACTGGTCCTCAGGTCTAGGAATCCGTCTTCAGTGTTTTGCTGGTGCTTGTGGTTCTTGCAGAATCCCCTATCACGACTTTTCTGTCCTTTTGGGGCAGTAGGGTAACTTTACTCCTACTTTTCAGGGTCTTGGGGTGGGGTATCTTGGACACCCTTACAGTTTTCTTACAGTCCCAGCGACCTTCTACAACCTACAGTAGGCCTGGGGTCCATTTGTGGTTCACATTCCACTTTTGGAGTATATGGTTTGTGTTGCCCCTAATCCTATTTGTACCTATTGCATCCTATTGTGATTCTACATTGTTTGCACTACTTTTCTAACTGTTACTTTCCTGCTTTTGGTTTGTCTACATACAATTTGTGTATATTACTTACCTCCTAAGTGAGGGTATCCTCTGATATACTTTTGGCATATTGTCACTAAAATAAAGTACTTTTATTTTTAGTAACTCTGAGTATTGTGTTTTCTTATGATATTGCGCTGTATGACATAAGTGGTATAGTTGGAGCTTTGCATGTCTCCTAGTTCAGCCTAAGCTGCTTTGCCATAGCTACTTCTATCAGCCTAAGCTGCTAGAAACACCTCTATTCTACTAATAAGGGATAACTGGACCTGGCACAAGGTGTAAGTACCACAAGGTACCCACTATAAGCCAGGCCAGCCTCCTACAGAGGGTCCCTGGGTTTTGCCATCTTGGAAACAAGGTTGGCAGGGAACTCTGGGAGCATCTGAGTGGCCAGTGCTGGTAGGTGACGTGAGAGCCCCCTCCTGAAAGGTGGTCACCCAGCTAGGTGACCAATCCCCCTTTCAGGGCAATTTAGGGTCTCTCTCTTGGGTGGTTCCTCAGATTTGGCTTGCAAGACTCCAGCAGGACTCCTCTGCAACCTTTACTTTGACGTCTGGCGGAACAAACTGTATCAAGACGCTCCAGGACTCTACAAGCTGCAACAAAGAAGCAAGACTCTGCCTGCAACATTGTATCTCCGGCTCCTGAATGCAACTGCAAGAATTTCCCGGTCGTGCATCCTCTGAAGACAGCCCGTAGACAGTCTGCACAAGAAACCTGGGGGTGAAGGAGTACCTCCCCTGCATCAGCAGGCACAAACTGCAATGATGACTTGCTATGTAGACGCCCTCTCCTGACGAGCTACGTGGATCCTTCAACACGGGTGATAGACTAAAGTTGTCCGGATGGTCCTCTCTTCCAACTGTCTAACTTTGGTGAAGGTAAGCCCTTGCCTTCCTACGCAGGACAGTATCCCTGTGTACATCGTCATTTGCAGGTGCCAAGGCTTGTTGCCATCCTTTCCACTGGATCTACAGGCATCTTGAAGCTCCAGCCCTCAGCACTGCTTCCTGTGATGCACAGCTTCCTGAGAGGTTCCCCTTTTAGTAGTGCTACATGAGGCTCCTTCTTGGACTTCTGTGTCCCTGTCCTGTGGGACTCCTGTGGGTGCTGCCTCTGCTTCAGTGGGCTCTCTGTGTTGCTGGGAGTCCCCTCTGCCTCCCCCTCCTGGGTAGAGTCCTCCTGGGCCTTCCTGGTGCCCGGCAGCACCACTTTCCGCCAACCACGAGTTTTGCGTGTGCCAAGGCTTGTTGGTGGAATCCGAAGACGCAAACCCGACTGAAATCCTTCTTCCAGCGTGAGACATCGTTTGCATCACCCAGGAACTAGACTCCGTCTTCTGGGCTGCAGCAGTGACTCTCCTTCCTCAACGTTGACTTACTTCTTGTACCTTCCTTCTGGTGGGTAGGGGCTCCTGCCCTTCCAGATCTCTGCTGTGCTTCTTGCACTTGCTCCCCTTCTTCCACAGGTCCTCTTGTCCAGGAATCCACAGTTGGTGTCTTGCAGTCTCTTATGGTTTTTGCATTCTTCTTCTTTTCTTCCATGTGGGTGTTCTGGGGAAACTTCAGTGATTTACTCCTGCTTTCCTGGTCGCTGGGGGTGTTGTGGTACTTACCTTTGGGCTTTCATAGTACTTCCCGCTCTCCTCTATACACTCCACTTACCTAGGTGGGGTCCGACTTTCGCATTCCATTTTAGTATATGGTTTGTGCTCCCCCAGGCCCATTATTCTCTAAGTGATTTCCACTATATTACACTGTTTTTTAACTGTAGACGGGCCTAGCGCCAAAGTATAAATATGGAGTTAAGTTTGCGTTGAATTATCGTTAAAAAAATGACGCTAATTCGTGGCAAACAGAGTATAAATATGCCCCTAAGTGTGACTACAGTGGTATTGGATGAGCTTTGCATGTCTCCTAGATAGGCCTTGGCTGCTCATCCACAGCTACCTCTAGAGAGCCTGGCTTCTAGACACTGACTACACTACAATACTAAGGGGATACCTGGACCTGGTATAAGGTGTAAGTACCATAGGTGCCTCGCACACACCAGGCCTGCTTCCTACATTATTCACCTAACGTTTATCCCTAGCTCACCTTATGTCTCTTGCTACCTCACCTACATAGTGTTCAATTCTGTTGGCATATTTGTTGTGCAGGTGTGTTCTGTTGTGCTATTTTTTTTGGTTGTTTTTGTTGAGTTATGTTTTTATCTGGCCTGCTGCATGAAATGACAAGGGCAGATCTATCATTATGTGATGCAGCGTAGCAAGCCACCTGGTTGCACTGCGTGACAGGGAAAGTGCAGGAATGTGCTGTACTTAAAATAATATGCCGCATTCCTGCCTTTTCCCAGCGCTGCTGCACAATGTGCTCCCTGGCACCAGCGCAGGCACTCTTGCCCCATGGTGCTAGGGTACCTGCGTTGAAAACAGGAAAGTGCACCTTCCTGCACAAAAAACAGTCCCCTGAGGCATTTTCTTTTTTCTATGTGTGCTGCAAAATGTAGCACACATAGAAGGAGGAAAAGACAAAGAGAAATAAGCACATTTCTCCTCATTACACGTCACCTGGGGAGTGGTAGCAGTTTTGGTGCATTCCCAGGTCTACCACATATGGGAAATCTGGAAATGCGTCAAAATCCACAGGTTTGCATGGGAACACCCAAGCACCATCCATGGAATGCCTCCCTGGGGCAGAGTAACACATCACAGCGACTTGCACTGCGTTTCGTTACTCTGTATTTATCAAGCCACTCAGGACCATGCATGGTGGCCTTGCATGGCTTGATAAATCACACTTAAGGGTTCCGTCGCAAGTGCAACCTGTTGCATGGTGCAAAAGCGACACAACCTATTCATAAATAAGGCCCACAGACTCCAGAAGAAACATGCTAGTACTGGATTTGAGCAGATAACAAACAGTGGCTTGTAAAGGCTCTCAATTTCAGCCATTATAAACTTTTTTTTAAATAAAATAAATCAACACAATGGAATGAAAAGGCACCTACAATCTCTTAACCCAGCTTGATAAATTACCTTGACAACTCTCTCTGCTTTCTGCTATCTGCCTATCTGTTCTGTCTTTTATCCTCCTGTTCACCTTCTGTGCATCTCTAACCATCACCGGCCCAACTCACAATCTCCTTTGCAAGACCTAGGTATTGAATTTCTTCAGAAATCGACTGAATCCTACTGAAGATACCTGCTTGTTGATTGACTGTGTAAGCTGTGCTGCCTCCTCTCATAAATGACCTAGCAGAGGCATTTCTATTATAGGGTAAATACTTCCCATGATGCCACAGTGCACAAAAGAGACACAGACACTATGATTGGCTGGTACTATCAGTTAGTCATCCTACATCACTCTATGGGGTACCCAAATTGTTGTGAATCACCAAGTGATAGACTTGCAGATGAGTCATCACCACACAGCCACCACATCCAAGCACTGCCCATTGCTTCAACAATCACATTACTGCATTTTCATATTTCATGATATTAGTTTTCATAAATGAATTGTTCCCCTAAGGCTTTTTTCTCTTACCTGTACATATCACTCCAGCATCTTTTCTGAACGAGCAGTCATTATATCCCCATTCACCATGAGCACAATCGAAGAAAGATGTCTCCGCTCCTGTGCATTGAACCTGACTCAGCCACACTGGGTGCCATCCTCTTCGAATCTCTCCATTGACAATTGGCACTCTTAAAGCAGATCCGCATCCAAGGTGTCTGCAGACCACCTCAGCATCCTTCTTATCCCAGTCAGTATCGCAGACTGTTCCCCATCGCTTTCCATGCCTGACCTCTATCCTCCCACTGCATTCGTCACCAGCATTGACCAAGCGGATCTCATCAGCATCACCTGTGACCAGTGGGAGAGAAGGGAACAGATACTGAGTACACTGACCACTTCCAGAAGGGAGACATTCAAAGGTGAATAAAGAGATATATCACCAGCCAGCAGGTTCCTCCTTGAGCTCACACACCAGCAAACAGATCTAAGAAGCTGCACATTGTCCAGCGCTTAACCCTGAATTTATATATTTGGATACGATCTAAAAGGTCAGAGACACATCTTAAAACCTCATGAAGTCCATGAAGCTAATAAAACCTTTAGACATTCTGAAATATAAGCACTAGCTCACCGTTCAATACATAAGTTTATTAATTGTGTTCAAATAAGCTGTTTTTGATTCCTGGTACAACATTAGTTACTAGCCTTAGCCATCATGTGCACCTGCAAAATAAAATCATTTTCTTGGGAGCTTTTTGATTGGATAACTTTAACGACATTAGAGTCACTCTCAGAAGAATGTTTTATTATTAGACTGTAGAATTCAGCAGTGAGTAATTTCACACTTAGGGCCCAATTTAGAGTTTGGCAGATGGAGAAAAGGCAGTCAAGGTGGTGGCGGACTTTATGTCCACCACACTACTTTTACTCCACCCGCCAGATTCAGGGTTCACCACCGTCCCTGTGGGAACTCTGTGTGTTTGTATGAACCACTATCACTGCGCTTCATTGTGAGAAAGTAGCCTCTTTCTAGCATTGTTAGCCCCACTTTTGGCTGTGTGAGAGTGTGCGTCAGTGTGTTTCACTGTGTCACTGGGATCCTGCTAGCCAGAACCCCAGTGCTCATAGTCGAAACCCTATTTGTCAGTGTGTTTTGCCTGTCTCACTGGGATCCTGCTAGCCAGGAACCCAGTGCTCATAGTTTGTGGCCTATGTGTGTGTAGTCTGTAGTGCTTACTGTGTCACTGAGGCTCTGCTAATCAGAAGCTCAGTGCTTATGCTCTCTCTGCTTACAATTGTTCACTGCAGGCTAGTGACTTATTTTTCTAATTCCAATTGGCACTATGGAACACCCTTATAAATCCCTTGTATATGGTACTTAGGTACCCAGGCTATTGGGGTTCCAAGAGCACCTTATGGGCTGCAGCATTACTTTTGCTACCCATAAGGAGCTCAGACAAACCTTTCACAGGACTGCCACAGCAGCCTGGGTAAAATAGTGTTGACACTATTTTACAGCCATTTTTCACTGCACTTAAGTAACCTATAAGTCACCTATATGTCCAGCTCTGGCTAGGTGCAAAGTTACTAAGTGTGAGGGCACCCTTGCAGTAGCAAAGGTGCTCCCACATTGTCCAGGTCCTTTTCCCCGGACTTTGTGAATGCGGGGACGCCATTACACGCGTGCACGACAAATAGGTGCCCACCTATATGTAGCTGCACAATAGCTGAACCGAATATGGCCATGTGAGGTGTCTGGGATTGTGGAATTTCACCCCCAGTCTAAACCTGTTACTGGGGGGGCAATTCCATGTACCCTGGGGGCTCCACCATGGTACCCCAGTACTGCCAAACCACTTCTCTGGGGTTTTCTCTGCAGCTACAGTTGCTGCCAACCTCCAGACAGGTTTCTGCCCTCCTGGGGTCTGAGCAGCTCAGTCCCAGGAAGGCAGAACAATGTATTTCCTTTGGCAGGGGGGTGTCACACCCTCTGCCTTTGGAAATAGGTGTCACAGGCTTGGAAGGGGTAGCCTCCCAAAGCCTCTGGAAATGCTTTGGCACAAATGTTGCCCTCCGTGCATAAGCCAGTCTGCACCGGTTCAGGGATCCCCTGTCCCTGCTCTGGTGCGAAACTGGACAAAGGAAAGGGTAGTGACCACTCCCCTGAGCTGCACCTCCATGGGGGAGGTGCCCAGAGCTCCTCCAGTGTGTCCCAGACCTCTGCCATCTTGAATTCAGAGGTGTGGGAGCCCACTGGACACCTCTGAGTGGCCATTGCCAGGAGCTGACGTCAGAGACCCCTCCTGATAGGCTCAGACCTGGGTGGTAGCCATACCTCTTCTTTGGGCTATTTAGGGGCTCTCCTATGGGGGTTTCCTCAGATAACGACTTGCAAGAATCCACCAGGACTCCTTTGCATCTCCCTCTTCGACATTCATCAAGGATCGACCGCTGACTGACCCAGGACACCTGCAAAACTGCAACAAAGTTTCCAGACGGCTAATGCGACATTGTAGTGCCTAATCCTGCTGGCTTTCTCAACTGTTTCCTGATTGTGCATCCTCTGTGGGTTGTCTGCCTTCAGTCTGCACTCAAAGTCCAGAAGAAATCTCCAGTGGGTCGACGGAATCTTCCCCTGCTCCAGCAGGCAACCAAAAGCAGCAACACGGACCCTCTGGGACTTCTCCCTCTTCAAAGAGCGTCGTCCCCGGGAACACGAGTGGTGGACCCAAGTGACCCCGACTGTCCAGAGGGCCAAATTCACGAAATTGATCGAGGTAAGTCCTTGCCTCCCCTCACCAGTCAGTGCCACCATGTGTCCAGTGTCCAGCAGCTCCTAGGGCTGTGAGTCCAATCCAGAATCCCTTTGTGCACAGCTGAGCCGAGGTCCCCAGCACTCTGTCCTGCGAAGCACAGCTTCGTGAGTTGATCTCCAGCGGCGTGGGACTCCTCACAGCAGTGTTGAGACGACTGTCGTGTTCAGCTCCTTTGAACCCGTGTTCAGAGGCTCTTGTGGATGCTACCTTTTTTCGTTGTGGGCCTTCATCCTTGCTGAGGGCCCCCTCTGTCCCCTCAGTCTGAGTTTATGTAGGAGGCTGGACTGGCTTGTAGTGAGTACCAAGGGGTACTTGCACCTTGCACCAGGCCCAGTTATCCCTTATTAGTGTATAGGGTGTCTAGCAGCATAGGCTGATAGATAATGGTAGCTTAGCAGAGCAGCTTAGGCTGAACTAGGAGACGAGTGAAGCTCCTACAGTACCACTAGTGTCACTTGCACAATATCATAAGAAAACACAATACACAGATATACTAAAAATAAAGGTACTTTATTTTTATGACAATATGCCAAAGTATCTCAGTGACTACCCTCAGTATGAGGATAGCAATTATACACAAGTTATATGTACACAATACCAAAAATATGCAGTATAGTCTTAGAAAACAGTGCAAACAATGTATAGTTACAATAGGATGCAATGGGGACACATTGGGATAGGGGCAACACAAACCATATACTCCAAAAGTGGAATGCGAACCACGAATGGACCCCAAACCTATGTGACCTTGTAGAGGGTCGCTGGGACTATTAGAAAATAGTAAGGGTTAGAAAAATAGCCCTCCACAAGACCCTGAAAAGTGAGTGCAAAGTGCACTAAAGTTCCCCAAAGGACAAAGAAGTCCTGATAGGGGAATTCTGCAGGAAAGACACAAACCAGCAATGCAACAATGATGGATTTCCAAACGAGGGTACCGGTGGAACAAGGGGACCGAGTCCAAAAGTCACAAGCAAGTCGGAGATGGGCAGATGCCCAAGAAATGCCAACGGTGGACGCAAAGAAGCTGCTACTGGACAGTAGAGACTTAGGATTCTGCAGGAACGACAAGGGCTAGAAACGTCCCCTTTAGAGGATGAATGCCCCACGCTGTGGAGAGTCGTGCAGAAGTGTTTTCCTGTGGAAATACAGCCAACAAGCCTTGCTAGCTGCAAATCACGCAAAAAGGATTTTTGGACACTGCTGTGGCCCAGGAGGGACCAGGATGTCGCCAATTGCGTCTGGGGACAGAGGGGACATCGGGCAAGACAAGAAGCCCTCTCACCAGCAGGTAGCACCCGAAGAAGTGCCAGAAACAGGCACTACAAGGATGTGTGAAATGGTACTCACCCGAAGTTGCACAAAGGGGTCCCACGTCGCCGGAGACCAACTTAGAAAGTCTTGCAATGCAGGTTAGAGTGCCGTGGACCCAGGCTTGGCTGTGCACAAAGGATTTGCACCGGAAGTGCACGGAAGCCGGAGTAGCTGCAAAAGTCGCGGTTCCCAGCAATGCAGTCAGGCGTGGGGAGGCAAGGACTTACCTCCACCAAACTTGGACTAAAGAGTCACTGGACTGTGGGAGTCACTTGGACAGAGTTGCTGGATTCAAGGGACCTCGCTCGTCATGCTGAGAGGAGACCCAGGAGACCGGTAATGCAGTTCTTTGGTGCCTGCAGTTGCAGGGGGAAGATTCCGTCGACCCACAGGAGATTTCTTCGGAGCTTCTAGTGCAGAGAGGAGGCAGACTACCCCCATAGCATGCACCACCAGGAAAACAGTCGAGAAGGCGGCAGGATCAGCGTTACAGAGTTGCAGTAGTCGTATTTGCTACTTTGTTGCAGTTTTGCAGGCTTCCAGCGCGGTCAGCAGTCAATTCCTTGGCAGAAGGTGAAGAGAGAGATGCAGAGGAACTCTGATGAGCTCTTGCATTCGTTATCTGAGGAATCCCAAGAGACAGAGACCCTAAATAGCCAGAAAAGAGGGTTTGGCTACCTAGGAGAGAGGATAGGCTAGCAACACCTGAAGGAGCCTATCAGAAGGAGTCTCTGACATCACCTGGTGGCACTGGCCACTCAGAGCAGTCCAGTGTGCCAGCAGCACCTCTGTTTCCAAGATGGCAGAGGTCTGGAGCACACTGGAGGAGCTCTGGACACCTCCCAGGGGAGGTGCAGGTCAGGGGAGTGGTCACTCCCCTTTACTTTGTCCAGTTTCGTGCCAGAGCAGGGCTAAGGGGTCCCTGAACCGGTGTAGACTGGCTTATGCAGAAATGGGCACAAATGTGCCCATGAAAGCATTTCCAGAGGCTGGGGGAGGCTACTCCTCCCCTGCCTTCACACCATTTTCCAAAGGGAGAGGGTGTAACACCCTCTCTCAGAGGAAGTCCTTTGTTCTGCCATCCTGGGACAAGCCTGGCTTGACCCCAGGAGGGCAGAAACCTGTCTGAGGGGTTGGCAGCAGCAGCAGCTGCAGTGAAACCCCTGAAAAGGCAGTTTGGCAGTGCCCGGGTCTGAGCTACAGACCCGTGGGATCATGGGATTGTGCCAACAATGCCAAGATGGCATAGAGGGGGCAATTCCATGATCTTAGACATGTTACATGGCCATATTCGGAGTTACCATTGTGAAGCTACACATAGGTAGTGACCTATGTGTAGTGCATGCATGTAATTGTAATTGTAATTGTAATCGTATTTATATAGCGCTTACTACCCCTGACGAGGCGTCAAAGCGCTTTTCGATGAGTAGCACGCTACTCCGGTACCCAACAGGAATTAGTGATGGATTAGTATAATTTAATAAGGAGTACAGTTTTAGTATTATTATGAGTTAATTTGAGTTGCGGATATGAGAGTTTGTTAGTTAGATTGACTGGAGTAATGGAGGGGTGGAGGAGGAAAGAAATCCAGAAGTGTTAATTGGGAGTTTATCCTTCATTTACTCAATCCAAAGGCTTGAGATGAATAAAAGGGAAGCGGAGGGGAAAGAGGATGTGGAAGGGTTAGGGAGAGTATAGTAGCAGGGTGAGATGAATGCAGGAGAATTTAGTAGGGTTGTGTGGGAGGTCACAGAGGTAGAGTGAGGTTTGGTGAGTTAGATGTGGAGGTGGAGGGAAGAGCTTAGGCAGAGATATTTAGGAGATGAAAGTGGTCGAAGGGATTTGGGATGAGTCCGAGTGAGAATGGAGGATAGTTTGATAGAGACATGACATAAGAGTGATGAGTAGATAAGTGTGATAAAAAGAGAGCAGAAATTCATAGATATCTAGTATAACAACCCAAAAAAAACAGGAGCCATGCATTGATCCACAAACATGCCAGGCACAGAAACAACATATACACATACATACACATATATATATATATATATATATATATATATATATTTATACACACACACACACACGAATACACACACATATGCACATACAATACATAATTAGAATCATGGGTAAAAATACTTAGTCAGACAGGTTTAAAAGAGTGTGTGTGTATTTTATTGTTATTGGTTTAGTTTCTGTAAAATTAGCATCGTGGCCTACCCAACCGGAGTATTTTCTACGAGTATGTCAGTAAGCGTTACCTAGCATGTTTTATACGCCCCGTTTATACTGTACACTAAGGGTACGTGATGGGCCACGGGGTAAACGTCTCCAGCAACCTTGTGTGCCTTTGGCAATGTGATTGTTACTAGTGCGTCTTTGTGGAGATGTCCTTGTGCTTCTGAGCATCAACAACGCACCAGCGGAAATCGGCGGTAAACGCATTGGGGTCGTTTTGGAAAGCTGTCCATCATCCTGGTAAAAGGCGGGAATTCCTTTACCTACTTCGAGGGTGGACGGGTTGTGGCTCAGCGGGCGGAGCTTACAGGTGCTTTATAAAGGGAGAACCTTCTACTCTGTGTCTCCAGCAGAGGAAGATAGAACCAGCGCGTTACAGTCAGATACAGATTACGCTCCAGTACATCATCAGTTATTCTCCAGGATGGATTCTAGATCTTTTTCTGCTATGGGATCTCTGAGCGCACAGCCTTGCTTTATCTTTGCCAAGCCCAAGAGTTAGGGTGGCTTGTCCTTTCCAGAAGCTGAGCTTCAACTGCGGCACCTGCTACGTTTATATTTCTAAGTGCTTTCTGTTGAGGTTTAGTTTCTGTAAAATGAGCATCGTGGTCTACCCAACCGGAGTATTTTCTATGAGTATGTTAGTAAGCGTTACCTATCATGTTTTATACGCCCTGTTTATATTGTACACTAGGGGTACGTGATGGGCCACGGGGTAAACGTCTCCAGCAACCTTGTGTGCCTTTGGCAATGTTATTGTTACTAGTGCGTCTTTGTGGAGATGTCCTCGTGCTTCTGCGCATCAACAACGCACCACTTGAATCGGCGGTAAAACGCAGTGGGGTCGTTTTGGAAAGCTGTCCATCATCCTGGTAAAAGGCGGGAATTCCTTTACCTACTTCGAGGGTGGACGGGGCGTGGCTCAGCGGGCGGAGCTTACAGGTGCTTTATGAAGGGAGAACCTTCTACTCTGTGTCTCCAGGAGAGGAAGATAGAACCCGCGCGTCACAGTCAGATACAGCTTACGCTCCAGTACATCATCAGTTCACCTCCAGGAAGGATTCTAGATCTTTTTCTGCTATGGGATCTCTGAGCGCACAGCCGTGCTTTATCTTTGCCAAGCCCAAGAGTTAGGGTGGCTTGTCCTTTCCAGAAGCTGAGCTTCAACTGCGGCACCTGCTACGTTTATATTTGGAAGTGCTTCCTTTGAGGTTTAGTTTCTGTAAAATGAGCATCGTGGCCTACCCAACCGGAGTATTTTCTACGAGTATGTCAGTAAGCGTTACCTAGCATGTTTTATACGCCCCGTTTATATTGTACACTAAGGGTACGTGATGGGCCACGGGTTAAACGTCTCCAGCAACCTTGTGTGCCTTTGGCAATGTGATTGTTACTAGTGCGTCTTTGTGGAGATGTCCTTGTGCTTCTGAGCATCAACAACGCACCAGCGGAAATCGGCGGTAAACGCATTGGGGTCGTTTTGGAAAGCTGTCCATCATCCTGGTAAAAGGCGGGAATTCCTTTACCTACTTCGAGGGTGGATGGGTTGTGGCTCAGCGGGCGGAGCTTACAGGTGCTTTATAAAGGGAGAACCTTCTACTCTGTGTCTCCAGCAGAGGAAGATAGAACCTGCGCGTTACAGTCAGATACAGATTACGCTCCAGTACATCATCAGTTATTCTCCAGGATGGATTCTAGATCTTTTTCTGCTATGGGATCTCTGAGCGCACAGCCTTGCTTTATCTTTGCCAAGCCCAAGAGTTAGGGTGGCTTGTCCTTTCCAGAAGCTGAGCTTCAACTGCGGCACCTGCTACGTTTATATTTCTAAGTGCTTTCTGTTGAGGTTTAGTTTCTGTAAAATGAGCATCGTGGTCTTCCCAACCGGAGTATTTTCTACGAGTATGTTAGTAAGCGTTACCTATCATGTTTTATACGCCCTGTTTATATTGTACACTAGGGGTACGTGATGGGCCATGGGGTAAACGTCTCCAGCAACCTTGTGTGCCTTTGGCAATGTTATTGTTACTAGTGCGTCTTTGTGGAGATGTCCTCGTGCTTCTGCGCATCAACAACGCACCACTTGAATCGGCGGTAAAACGCAGTGGGGTCGTTTTGGAAAGCTGTCCATCATCCTGGTAAAAGGCGGGAATTCCTTTACCTACTTCGAGGGTGGACGGGGCGTGGCTCAGCGGGCGGAGCTTACAGGTGCTTTATAAAGGGAGAACCTTCTACTCTGTGTCTCCAGCAGAGGAAGATAGAACCCGCGCGTCACAGTCAGATACAGATTACGCTCCAGTACATCATCAGTTCACCTACAGGAGGGATTCTAGATCTTTTCTGCTATGGGATCTCTGAGCGCACAGCCGTGCTTTATCTTTGCCAAGCCCAAGAGTTAGGGTGGCTTGTCCTTTCCAGAAGCTGAGCTTCAACTGCGGCACCTGCTACGATTATAATTGTAAGTGCTTCCTTTGAGGTTTAGTTTCTGTAAAATGAGCATCGTGGCCTACCCAACCGGAGTATTTTCTACGAGTATGTCAGTAAGCGTAACCTAGCATGTTTTATACGCCCCTTTTATATTGTACACTAAGGGTACGTGATGGGCCACGGGGTAAACGTCTCCAGCAACCTTGTGTTCCTTTGGCAATGTGATTGTTACTAGTGCGTCTTTGTGGAGATGTCCTCGTGCTTCTGAGCATCAACAACGCACCACCGGAATCGGCGGTAAACGCATTGGGGTCGTTTTGGAAAGCTGTCCATCATCCTGGTAAAAGGCAGGAATTCCTTTACCTACTTCGAGGGTGGACGGGCGTGGCTCAGCGGGCGGAGCTTACAGGTGCTTTATAAAGGGCGAACCTTCTACTCTGTGTCTCCAGCAGAGGAAGATAGAACCCGCGCGTCACAGTCAGATACAGCTTACGCTCCAGTACATCATCAGTTCACCTCCAGGAAGGATTCTAGATCTTTTTCTGCTATGGGATCTCTGAGCGCACAGCCTTGCTTTATCTTTGCCAAGCCCAAGAGTTAGGGTGGCTTGTCCTTTCCAGAAGCTGAGCTTCAACTGCGGCACCTGCTACGTTTATATTTGGAAGTGCTTCCTTTGAGGTTTAGTTTCTGTAAAATGAGCATCGTGGCCTACCCAACCGGAGTATTTTCTACGAGTATGTCAGTAAGCGTTACCTAGCATGTTTTATACGCCCCGTTTATATTGTACACTAAGGGTACGTGATGGGCCACGGGGTAAACGTCTCCAGCAACCTTGTGTGCCTTTGGCAATGTGATTGTTACTAGTGCGTCTTTGTGGAGATGTCCTTGTGCTTCTGAGCATCAACAACGCACCAGCGGAAATCGGCGGTAAACGCATTGGGGTCGTTTTGGAAAGCTGTCCATCATCCTGGTAAAAGGCGGGAATTCCTTTACCTACTTTGAGGGTGGACGGGGCGTGGCTCAGCGGGCGGAGCTTACAGGTGCTTTATAAAGGGAGAACCTTCTACTCTGTGTCTCCAGCAGAGGAAGATAGAACCCGCGCGTCTCAGTCAGATACAGATTACGCTCCAGTACATCATCAGTTCACCTCCAGGATGGATTCTAGATCTTTTTCTGCTATGGGATCTCTGAGCGCACAGCCTTGCTTTAGTTTCCAAAGAAACTATAAATAAATAGAAATATACATATAATCTGAAAAAAATAATTATCCACATAGGCATATGCAGTTCATAGTTGTTTGAAAAAGGTGGTTATGAAGGAAAGAGCCAACTCTTGAGTAGTTTCCTGAAAACAAGAAAGTTATCTGTGGCTCTTATAGTTGGGGGTAATGAATTCCATAGTTTGGCTGCTTGGACGGAGAAGGATGTACCACCTACAGTCTTTTTCTTGTATGGTGGTGTTCTAAGGCGGGGTGCCAGTCTTGAGCGGAGGGTTCTTTGTTGGATGTATTTGGTAATTTTCTTTCTGATGAAAAGCGGTCCTGTTCCATGTATAGCTTTGTGGGTGATACAAAGCAGCTTGAAAGTGCATCTTCTGGCAATGGGTAACCAGTGTAGTGCTCTCAAGGCAGGGGAGATGTGGGCTTGCGGCTTTATATGTAGTAGTAGCCTGGCTGCGGAATTCTGGATACGTTGTAGTTTTTTCATAACAGATAGAGATGATCCATGGTAGAGGCTATTGGCATAATCCAGTTTGGATAATACAAGTGAGATAGTAGCTTGCACCTTGTGTGGAAATCCGAGGTGAGGGAAAATGCGTCGTAAAGTCTTTAAGGTGATGAAGCTTGTGCGTGCTAATTTGTCTACTTGGGCATTCATAGTTAGTTTGGAATCCATGGTGATTCCTAGGTTTTTCACTTCCTTGGATAATTGAGGAGGTGGTCCGAGATAGTCAGGCCAGACGCACAGAGGGTCATAATGTTTCCAGTTACCACATATGAGTATTTCAGTTTTGGAGGTATTTAGTTTGAGATGGCTCCAGGTCATCCACTGATCAACGGCTCTGAGGCAACTGAAGATTTGAGAGTTTTCAATGTTTTTGGGGTCTTCTAATTGAAGTAGTATTTGTGTGTCATCTGCATAGTTGTAGCATGTGAGATGGAAATCATTGATCAGTTCTGGTAAAGATATCATGTAGATGTTAAAAGGCAAAGGTGAGATGATTGACCCTTGGGGGACCCCTGTTTTTGTGAGGTAGAGTTCGGATGAGAAGGGGGGTGAGTGGATGATATTTGCTCTTTTTTGGAGATAGGGAGTAATCCAGTCGAGCGCAATCCCTTGTATGCCGGCTTCGTGGAGTCTTTGAGTTAGGGTGTCATGGTCAACCGTATCAAAGGCAGCTGAGAGGTCCAAGAGAAGTAGTGCAGCAACTCCATTTCGGTCAACTGTGTTTTTAAGATCGTCCCAGATAGCCATGAGTGCCGATTCAGTGCTTCTTCCTGGGCGGAATCCAGTATGGAAGTCTGAAAGTATAGAATTGTCTTCAATGAATTGTGACATCTGGGCGAATGCTGCTCTTTCTATCAATTTGCCCAGGAAAGGTCCATTTGTGATAGGTCTGTAGTTGTTGGGGTCTTGCGGGTCTAGATTTGTTTTCTTTAATAATGGTCGTATGTATGCCTTTTTCAGGTCTGTAGGAAAAGTTCCTGAAGTTAAAGAGTTGTTGATGATTCTTCTTACAGGTGTGGCAGCGGAAGTAGATAGCAAGATGTTCTTGAAGATCTGTGGTGGGCAAGGGTCAGAAGGGCAACCAGAAGGTCTGCTTGCTTTGACCAAATCCATAAATTCATCCTGGGATATTTGTTTGAAGGACTGTAGAGGTTGGGATGGTTTATTCTTAAAGGGTATTTTAGTAAAGGGGTTGGAGCTGATTGCTTTCTTCTGTTTTAAATAGGAGTCCAACGTGTCTGCCTTGGTTGTGTAGTGAGTTGCCAATTTGTTTGTGAAATCTTGAGTGGTGGGATGACTTCCTTCCATGCATGTGGGTTTTCGAAATTCATTGAGAATTTTGTAAAATTCCTTGGTTGTAGATTGAGCATTTAGAATTCTGTCTGAGTAGTATCTTTTTTTAGCTTTTTTGATTGATGATTTGTATATCCTGTTAAGTTTGTGTAGCTGCAGTTTGTCTTGACTGTTGTTTGTTTTGAGCCAGGTCCGCTGCAACTTTCTGATTTGTTTCTTTATCTTTTTAAGTTCTGTGTTTCTCCAAGGTGTTGGTTTTCTTTTGTCATGTTTAGTTTTTCTGAGTGGTATTAGGACATCAAAAGCTTCCTGTAGCCACTCATAAAGTTTAGGTACAGAATTGATTGTATCTAGATCTGTGTTTGCTGTTAGTTGTGTTTCTAAGTGATCCAAATTTAGTTTTCTCCATGGTCGATAGGTGTATGTATGTAAGTGGTTGTGGGGTGTGTTGATTTGTGGAGTTGTCTGTCGGAAAGTTATCAGATGGTGGTCTGACCAGGTGGTTGGTGTGATGCTATGAATAGTAACAAGTTTAGGCTTAGCAAAAATGACATCTAGGATGTGACCAGCAATGTGTGTGGGATTGTGTACAATCTGATGTAGATTCAATGCGAGTAGGCCAGTGGTGATAGCTTTTGGATGGGGCATATTGGGTTTGTCAAACCAAATGTTTAGATCCCCAAGAATGCATAGATTGGAGTATAGTGTAATAAGGTTTGAGACTATGTCAAGAAAGGCATCTGGGAAAGTGGAGTTGTTAGGTGGAGGTCTGTAAAGGAGGAGAAAGTTACAGGTGGAAGTTGGAGTAGGGTGGCATCTGGTAAGGAGGGCTTCACAACCTTGTATGGAGATGTTGTCTGTTTTACTGAGGTTTATTGCCTGTTTGAATATAATAGCTAGTCCACCTCCTCTCTTGCCTATACGGTTTTGTGTGATGGTTTGATAGCCTGGAGGAAGGGCTTCGTGCAATACTGGTGCCATGTCATCTCCCAACCAGGTTTCTGTAATGAATAGTAAGTCAGGTTGTGTGTCTGTGAGAAGGTCGTAGATGTGGTGCTTGTTTTTTGAGAGTGATCGAGCATTTATGAGCTGGCAGTTTAGATAGGGTGTGTTAGTGGTAGTGTTGTTTTGTTTAGTAGAAGGGTAAGTAGTATAATGTGAGCTTGAAGCAGGAGTGCTGCTAGTTGTGTTAACTGTTTGAGGCTCACAATAGTCTTGCTTTTCAACATAGTGTTCATCTTCCAGCAGGTTAAGGAGGCATTTTGTTGGGTCTGTGTGTGTGGGTGGTGAACTTGGTGGCTGAGAGAGCCATGAGGAGTGTAGTGTTTTTTGTAGGGTAGTTTTATTATGAAACAAACAAGGGGATGCAAGGTCGCTATGAGTGGCATGTTTTTTATTTTGTTTGCGTTTGTTTAGTGTGGATGGAGTATGGGTTAGGGGTGGTGGAGGAGCATGTGGATCATGATGTAAGGCTCTAAATTGTGCAATGGAGGAGAGGCGACTGAATGAAGGTTGCTGGGATGGGGTGCTTGTGGTAGGTGTTTGTGAAGAGTGGGGGGGTAGGGGTGGAGATAGGGTGGAATTTGTATCCTTTGTGTAGTCTTGGGGGTGAGAGTGGGTATGATGATGAGTGTAATGTAAGTTTGTGTTGCTTTGATGTGCTGATGTTTGTGGTTGGTATTGTTTTTGTGGAATAATGAGAGGGGCTATTGGTGTAGTTGTTTTTGGTGAGGGACTTGTATGTGAGTTAGTGCTGTTAAGTGGAATTTGAGTGTTAGATGGGGTGTTGATGTGTTTTGGAGATGAATGTATGAGGTGTATATGAGGTGATGGATGTGTGTCAGGGAGATAAGTATTAGTTGAGATGACTGGAAGAGGTAATATGTGTGGTGGAGTGAAATGTGGGGATTGTATGGTTGTGTGTAATTGGTGAGCAGAGGGGAAGAGTGTGTGTAGATGATGTGTTTGAAGGCAGGGTTTTGGCATTGTTATGAGTTCAGGCGGTCTGTGTGAAGCGAACAGCGGATAGTGTTTTTGGTTAGTATGTGTAGAGAGTGTGTATCTGGGAGACTGAAACTGAGAGAATTGTATGTTGTAGTTTTGTATTGTGTGGGCGGTGGCAGGTAGTGTTAGTGGGAGGGGACAGAGTAGTGTTTGCTGTGAGTATGAAGGTGTTTGACTGTAGTAGTTATGGGGTGTATGTGTATATGTGTTGTATGTAGGGTATTGTGTTGGGTGGTGGGGCAATGCAATATGTCTATGGTCAGTTTGTGATGCATGAGTTGGATATCTTTGCAGATAATGTGTTTGCATGTTGAGGGATGTGTTGGAGCAGAAACCATTCCTGGTGGAATGGGAATTGGGCAGCATTTCTGGCCCTAGTCCCTACCTGTCCCGAACAGACCCAAACAGACAGCTGCCCTTGTCCTCTCCGCCCTTTGCTGAGACGCCCGGGCTCAGACGCCCTGAATCCTAGCCTTTTATAGCCCTACTGGCCAATAAGAAGCTGGTCCTAACCCTAGCCAATCCGATTTTAAACCCTGATTTAGCCAATTAATGGGAGACCCAGCCCTCATCACCAGTCACAGCCCTATTTCCTGACCCCCAATCACAGCCCCAGCCCTAAAACCAACAGCCAATCAGAATCCCAGCCCTATCCACCAATCATAGCCCTAGAACCAACAGCCAATCAGAATCCCAGCCCTATCCACCAATCACAGCCCTAGAACCAACAGCCAATCAGAATCCTACCCCTATCCACCAATCACAGCCCTAGCACCAACAGCCAATCAGAATCCCAGCCCTATCCACCAATCATAAATGCATCCCTGGAGCTAGCAACCAATGAAACACCATCTCCCAAAAAACCAATCACAACAGCATATGCAACAACCACGAGAAACCTATATAAGGAGCAAGTTAACTAAAGTCCAGTCCCTGGGGCCTGGGGGGAGGCTACTGGTGCTCTATTCAGTATAGGCTGAATCCACACTTCCAAGCTAGCAGAGTCTACTTTTCAGGTAAGGGGGAGATTGTTTAAGACACAAACACTGCAATAGTTCTGGGCGCACACTCTAAAATCGGGCTTTTTTAAGGCAAAAAATACAGGGGGGCAGACAGCTTTTAAGCACAATTTAAATCACACAAACAGATTAAAAACAGTCTCCTAAAACCACACTCTGAAAGATCTATGTAGTCTTTTTACTAAGAATAGGGGTGAAAAAAAGGGGGGCAGAGGGGGGGAAAAAGGGGGGGGGGGGGGAGCCACAAACTAGCAAGGGAATTCACACAGTCACAGCAAAAACGATTTTGAAACAAACACCACTTTAAAAGAGGCCAGGCTGCCTGAAAACACAGAGAGACCACAGTAAAACAAACACTTTTTGAACAATGAATACTATTTGACTAGAAAATATCTTTGGGCTCCTTACCTAGGTCTCTTTGCAATCCTTGAACACTGGGCTGTATCAGGACACAGGAGAGATGCACAGAGGAACACAAAATGGAGGTGCCTGTCTTTGGCCTTCCCTCCACAAACTTAAGGAGCCAGAGCAGGTGGGGGGGGCGGGTCTCAGGTGCAGCAGAGACTCAGGGAGCCAATCAGCTAAGTCCAGTCCCTCGGGCCTGGGGGGAGGCTACTGATGCTCTATTCAGTATCTCCTTGGATACAGACAGGCTGAATCCACACTTCCAAGCTAGCAGAGTCTACTTTTCAGGTAAGGGGGAGATTGTTTAAGAGACAAACACTGCAATAGTTCTGGGCGCACACTCTAAAATCGGTCTTTTTTAAGGCAAAAAATACAGGGGGGGCAGACAGCTTTTAAGCACAATTTAAATCACACAAACAGATTAAAAACAGTCTCCTAAAACCACACTCTGAAAGATCTATGTAGTCTTTTTACTAAGAATAGGGGTGAAAAAAAGGGGGGCAGAGGGGGGGAAAAAGGGGGGGGGGGGGGAGCCACAAACTAGCAAGGGAATTCACACAGTCACAGCAAAAACGATTTTGAAACAAACACCACTTTAAAAGAGGCCAGGCTGCCTGAAAACACAGAGAGTCCACAGTAAAACAAACACTTTTTGAACAATTAATACTATTTGACTAGAAAATATCTTTGGGCTCCTTACCTAGGTCTCTTTGCAATCCTTGAAGACTGGGCTGTATCAGGACACAGGAGAGGCCTTCCCTCCCCAAACTTAAGGAGCCGGAGCAGGTGGGGGGGGGGGGCGGGTCTCAGGTGCAGCAGAGACTCAGGGAGCCAATGGTGTCCCCACACTCACAAAGTCCGGGATATTGGCCCTGAACAATGTGGGGGCACCTTGGCTAGTGCCAGGGTGCCCACACACTAAGTAACTTAGCACCCAACCTTTACTAAGTAAAGGTTAGACATATAGGTGACTTATAAGTTACTAAAGTGCAGTGAAAAATAGCTGTGAAATAATGTGTGCATTATTTCCCTCAGGCTGCAGTGGCAGGCCTGTATAATAATTGTCAGAGCTCCCTATGGGTGGCAAAAGAAATGCTGCAGCCCATAGGGATCTCCTGGACCCCCAATACCCTGGGTACCTCAGTACCATATACTAGGGAATTATAAGGGTGTTCCAGTATGCCAATGTGAATTGGTAAAATTGGTCACTAGCCTGTTAGTGACAATTTGGAAAGTAATGAGAGAGCATAACCACTGAGGTTCTGGATAGCAGAGCCTCAGTGAGACAGTTAGTCATATACACAGGTAACACAGTTAGACACACTTATGAGCACTGGGGCCCTGGCTGGCAGGGTCCCAGTGACACATACAACTAAAACAACATATATACAGTGAAAAAAAGGGGGTAACATGCCAGGCAAGATGGTACTTTCCTACACAACCCCACTCCGCCCCCCAAACGAAGGACAATAAGACTAATCATTACCAGATGGGTCTTCATTGTCTAAGTGGAAATATCTGGAGAGTCCATCTGCATTGGAGTGGGTACACCCAGGTCTATATTCCACTGTATAGTCCATTCCCTGTAGGGATATGTACCACCTCAACAATTTAGGATTTTCACCTTTCATTTGTTTTAGCCAAAGTAGAGGTTTGTGGTCTGTCTGAACAATGAAGTGAGTGCCAAACAGGTATGGCCTCAACTTCTTCAGTGCCCAGACCACAGCAAAGGCCTCCCTCTCAATGGCAAACCAACGCTTTTCTCTAGGGGTCAACCTCCTACAAATAAAAGCAACAGGTTGATCCTGGCCCTCAGAATTAAGTTGTGATAGGACTGCCCCTACTCCTAATTCAGATGCATCAGTTTGGACATAGAATTTTTTAGAGTAACAAGGGCTTTTCAAGACAGGTGCAGAGCACATGGCCTGCTTCAGCTCCTCAAAAGCTTTCTGAAAGTTTGCTGTCCATAATACCTTTTTAGGCATTTTCTTGGATGTGAGGTCATTAAGAGGGGCTGCAATGGAGCCATAGTTCTTAATGAACCTCCTGTAATATCCAGTGAGGCCTAGGAAGGCTCTCACCTGAGTCTGAGTAGTAGGGGGAACCCAATCAATAATTGTTTGGATTTTCCCCTGAAGTGGTGCAATCTGTTCCCCACCAACAAGGTGTCCCAGATAAACCACCTTACCCTGCCCTATCTGGCACTTTGAAGCCTTGATAGTGAGGCCTGCCTTTTGCAAGGCCTCCAAAACTTTCCATAGGTGGACCAGGTGATCATCCCAACTGGAGCTAAAGACAGCTATATCGTCCAAATATGCTGCACTAAAAGCTTCCAGCCCTTGCAGGACTGTGTTCACCAACCTTTGAAAAGTGGCAGGTGCATTTTTCAATCCAAAAGGCATTACTGTAAATTGGTAATGGCCTCCAATGGTTGAAAATGCAGTTTTAGCTTTAGCATCTTCTGATAATTTGATCTGCCAATACCCTGCAGTCAAATCAAAAGTGCTTAGATACTTGGCAGATGCCAGTGTATCTATGAGCTCATCTGCCCTGGGTATACGGTGAGCGTCAGTTTTGGTTACCTGGTTGAGACCTCTGTAATCTACACAAAACCGCATTTCCTTCTTTCCATCTTTGGAATGGGGTTTTGGTTCAAGTACCACAGGAGAAGCCCATGGACTTTCAGAGTGCTCAACCACTCCCAGTTCTAACATTTTCTGCACCTCTTGCTTTATGCAGTCTCTGATATGGTCAGGCTGCCTATAGATCTTACTTTTGACAGGCAAGCTGTCTCCAGTATCTATAGTGTGCTCACACCAAGAAGTGGTACCTGGCACAGTAGAGAAGAGTTCAGAGAACTGACCTAGGAGATTTATGCAGTGGACTTTCTGCTCAGCATTAAGAAAATCTGCAAGTACAACACCTTCCACTAGAGCATCTTGTTCTGTGGAAGAGAAGAGATCAGGTAGAGGATCACTGTCTTCTTCCTGTCCCTCATCAGTTGCCATGAGCAGGGTGAGATCAGCCCTGTCATAGTAGGGTTTCAGGCGATTGACATGGAGCACCCTAAGGGGACTCCTGGCAGTGCCTAAGTCAACTAAGTAGGTGACTTCACCCTTTTTCTCAACAATTGTGTGGGGGCCACTCCATTTATCTTGGAGTGCTCTTGGGGCCACAGGCTCCAAGACCCACACTTTCTGTCCTGGTTGGTACTGAACCAAAACAGCCTTCTGGTAATGCCATTGCTTCTGGAGCTCTTGGCTGGCCTGAAGGATTTTACTGGCCTTTTCATGTACTCAGCCATCCTTGATCTGAGGCCAAGTACATAATCCACAATATCTTGTTTTGGAGCTTTTAAAGGTTGTTCCCAACCCTCCTTGACAAGTGTGAGTGGACCCCTAACAGGGTGTCCAAAAAGAAGTTCAAAGGGGCTGAAGCCCACTCCTTTCTGGGGTACCTCCCTGTAGGCAAAAAGGAGGCATGGTAACAGGATATCCCATCTCCTGTGGAGTTTTTCAGGGAGACCCATAATCATGCCTTTGAGAGTTTTATTAAATCTCTCCACCAGTCCATTTGTTTGTGGATGATAGGGTGTAGTGAACTTGTAAGTCACACCACACTCCTTCCACATGGCCTTCAAGTAAGCAGACATGAAATTGCTTCCTCTGTCTGATACCACCTCTTTTGGGAAGCCAACCCTGGAAAATATTCCCATTAGGGCCTTTGCCACTGCAGGAGCTGTAGTGGTCCTAAGAGGAATAGCTTCAGGGTATCTTGTGGCATGGTCCACTACCACCAAGATAAACCTATTGCCTGAAACAGTAGGAGGGTCAAGGGGGCCAACTATGTCAACCCCTACCCTTTCAAAGGGAACCCCAACCACAGGCAGTAGAATAAGGGGTGTCTTTGGAGTGCCACCTGTCTTGCCACTGGCTTGACAGGTTTCACAGGACTTACAAACATCTTTTGTGTCCTCGGACATTCTAGGCCAATGAAACAAGGGAACAAGCCTGTCCCATGTTTTCATTTGTCCTAGATGCCCAGCTAGGGGAATGTTGTGAGCCCCTGTAGGCCTGAACCTCAACACCATTTATTAGGGGTAGTTGCTTGTACTTATCCACGTTAAGGGGATCTGTTGTCCAATGGCCTTTTATTTTACATAAATAGCACCATGGTTTCTTTTCTTTGTTTTGATTTGAAGAGGATTTGGGCCCACCACCCCCACCAGAGTGTTTTTGTGGGCCTGATGAAGACTCATTTTTAGATTTGTCCCCACCCTTGTCAGAAGACTTACCATCCTTCTTCTTATTGCCATCTTTGTCACCCCCTGTATGAACTTTTCTGTTCACCCTTGTTCTGACCCATTTGTCTGCCTTCTTTCCCAATTCTTGGGGAGAGGTCAGATCAGAGTCCACCAAGTACTGGTGCAACAAATCAGACACACAATTATTAAGAATATGCTCTCTCAGGATCAAGTTATACATTCTGTCATAATCAGTAACTTTACTGCCATGTAACCACCCCTCCAAGGCCTTCCCTGAATGGTCAACAAAATCAACCCCGTCTTGTGAAGACTCCTTTTTGGTCTCTCTGAACTTTATCCTGTATTGTTCAGTGGTTAAGCCATAACCATCCAGGAGTGCATTCTTAAGAACTGTAAAATTATTGGCATCACTTTCTTTCACAGTAAGGATCCTATACCTACCTTTTCCTCTAAATGATAGCCATAGGATAGCAGCCCACTGCCTTTGAGGGACATCCTGTACAACACAGGCCCTCTCAAGTGCAGCAAACCACTTGTTAATGACATCCCCCTCCTTATAAGGGGGAACTATCTTGTGCAGATTCCTTGAATCATGCTCTCTTGCAGGATGACTATGGGGAATACTGCTGCTGCCACCATGGGTTTCTAAACCCAATTTCTGTCTTTCCTTCTCTACTTCTAAGGATTGTCTATCTAAATCCAGCTGTTGCTGTTTAAGCTTCAGTCTGGATTGCTCCACTCTCAATCTATTGAGCTCCCTTTCTAACATTCTGTCATCAGGGTGGGTGGGAGGGACATTCCTAGACACAGAAGTATGGTGAGAATTGACAGAAGGAGACATGTCCCTTACAGAAGGCACCCTAACAGCTTGGCTAACAGAAACATTACTTCTACTGTAGTGAGAAGGAATACTCTTGTTATGATGTGAGACAACACTATCTGTATGGTGTGACTCAACTTCATTACCAACTATGCTAGACTATCTAGTAATGGGCAGGCTGAGAAGTTTCTTTCCTGAATCTTTTCCTGGGGGAGTCCCTGGATCAGATTGGGAACCATTAGCTACTTTTTCAACAGATGTGGCCCCTTTGGCCTTATCTTGTTCTCTAAGCATGTTAAGCAACAATTCCAAAGAAGGATTCTTCCCTACACTCAAACCTCTTTCTACACAGAGACTCCTTGCTCCTTTCCAGCTAAGGTGGTCATATGCAATTTTGGACAGATCAACATTTTGGCCTGTGCCAGACATTTTAGAAAGAGTTTAAGTGACAGAAAAAAAACTTTTTAAACTTTTTAAGAACTTTTAGAAAGTTTAGAAGTACTTTTCAGCACTTAGAAAAGAGTGAAAAGAGGAAATGCTAAACTTTTTAGCAATGTGTACACACACTGAACTTGTTTTGTATATTTTTCTCTTATGAAAAGTACAATGACAAGAGTGGTAAGTAGTCTCAAAGCACGTATCCCACCGCTGCCACCAATGTAGGAGGAAGGACTGGCTTGTAGTGAGTTCCAAGGGATACTTGCACCTTGCACCAGGCCCAGTTATCCCTTATTAGTGTATAGGGTGTCTAGCAGCATAGGCTGATAGATAATGGTAGCTTAGCAGAGCAGCTTAGGCTGAACTAGGAGACGAGTGAAGCTCCTACAGTACCACTAGTGTCACTTGCACAATATCATAAGAAAACACAATACACAGATATACTAAAAATAAAGGTACTTTTATTTTATGACAATATGCCAAAGTATCTCAATGAGTACCCTCAGTATGAGGATAGCAATTATACACAAGTTATATGTACACAATACCAAAAATATGCAGTATAGTCTTAGAAAACAGTGCAAACAATGTATAGTTACAATAGGATGCAATGGGGACACATAGGGATAGGGGCAACACAAACCATATACTCCAAAAGTGGAATGCGAACCACGAATGGACCCCAAACCTATGTGACCTTGTAGAGGGTCGCTGGGACTATAAGAAAATAGTAAGGGTTAGAAAAATAGCCCTCCCCAAGACCCTGAAAAGTGAGTGCAAAGTGCACTAAAGTTCCCCAAAGGACAAAGAAGTCCTGATAGGGGAATTCTGCAGGAAAGACACAAACCAGCAATGCAACAACAATGGATTTCCAAACGAGGATACCTGTGGAATAAGGGGACCAAGTCCAAAAGTCACAAGCAAGTCGGAGATGGGCAGATGCCCAAGAAATGCCAACGGTGGATGCAAAGAAGCTGCTACTGGACAGTAGAGACTTAGGATTCTTCAGGAACGACAAGGGCTAGAAACTTCTCCTTTGGAGGATGGATCCCCCACGCCGTGGAGAGTCGTGCAGAAGTCTTTTCCTGTGGAAATACATCCAAACAGCCTTGCTAGCTGCAAATCGTGTGAAAAGGGTTTTTGGACGCTGCTGTGGCCCAGGAGGGATCAGGATGTCGCCAATTGCGTTTGGGGACAGAGGGGACGTCGAGCAAGACAAAGAGCCCTCTCACCCACAGAAGTGCCAGAAACAGGCACTACGAGGATGCGTGAAATGGTGCTCACCCGAAGTTGCACAAAGGGGTCCCACGTCGCCAGAGACCAACTTAGAAAGTCGTGCAATGCAGGTTAGAGTGCTGTGGACCCAGGCTTGGCTGTGCACAAAGGATATCTGCCGGAAGTGCACGGAAGCCGGAGTAGCTGCAAAAGTTGCGGTTCCCAGCAACGCAGTCTGGCGTGGGGAGGCAAGGACTTACCTCCACCAAACTTGGACTGAAGAGTCACTGGACTGTGGGAGTCACTTGGACAGAGTTGCTGGATTGAAGGGACCTCGCTCGTTGTGCTGAGAGGAGACCCAGGAGACCGGTAATGCAGTTCTTTGGTGCCTGCGGTTGCAGGGGGAAGATTCTGTCGACCCACGGGAGATTTCTTCGGAGCTTCTAGTGCAGAGAGGAGGCAGACTACCCCCACAGCATGCACCACCAGGAAAACAGTCGAGAAGGCTGCAGGATCAGCGATACAGAGTTGCAGTAGTCGTCTTCGCTACTTTGTTGCAGTTTTGCAGGCTTCCAGCGCGGTCAGCAGTCGATTCCTTGGCAGAAGGTGAAGAGAGAGATGCAGAGGAACTCTGATGAGCTCTTGCATTCGTTATCTAAGGAATCCCAAGAGACAGAGACCCTAAATAGCCAGAAAAGAGGATTTGGCTACCTAGGAGAGAGGATAGGCTAGCAACACCTGAAGGAGCCTACCAGAAGGAGTCTCTGACGTCACCTGGTGGCACTGGCCACTCAGAGCAGTCCAGTGTGCCAGCAGCACCTCTGTTTCCAAGATGGCAGAGGTCTGGAGCACACTGGAGGAGCTCTGGACACCTCCCAGGGGAGGTGCAGGTCAGGGGAGTGGTCACTCCCCTTTCCTTTGTCCAGTTTCGCGCCAGAGCAGGGCTAAGGGGTCCCTGAACCGGTGTAGACTGGCTTATGCAGAAATGGGCACAAATGTGCCCATGAAAGCATTTCCAGAGGCTGGGGGAGGCTACACCTCCCCTGCCTTCACACCATTTTCCAAAGGGAGAGGGTGTAACACCCTCTCTCAGAGGAAGTCCTTTGTTCTGCCATCCTGGGACAAGCCTGGCTTGACCCCAGGAGGGCAGAAACCTGTCTGAGGGGTTGGCAGCAGTAGCAGCTGCAGTGAAACCCCTGAAAAGGCAGTTTGGCAGTACCCGGGTCTGAGCTACAGACCCGTGGGATCATGGGATTGTACCAACAATGCCAGGATGGCATAGAGGGGGCAATTCCATGATCTTAGACATGTTACATGGCCATATTCGGAGTTACCATTGTGAAGCTACACATAGGTAGTGACCTATGTGTAGTGCACGCATGTAATGGTGTCCCCGCACTCACAAAGTCCGGGGAATTGGCCCTGAACAATGTGGGGGCACCTTGGCTAGTGCCAGGGTGCCCACACACTAAGTAACTTAGCACCCAACCTTTACTAAGTAAAGGTTAGACATATAGGTGACTTATAAGTTACTAAAGTGCAGTGAAAAATGGCTGTGAAATAATGTGTGCATTATTTCACTCAGGCTGCAGTGGCAGGCCTGTATAAGAATTGTCAGAGCTCCCTATGGGTGGCAAAAGAAATGCTGCAGCCCATAGGGATCTCCTGGAACCCCAATACCCTGGGTACCTCAGTACCATATACTAGGGAATTATAAGGGTGTTCCAGTATGCCAATGTGAATTGGTAAAATTGGTCACTAGCCTGTTAGTGACAATTTGGAAAGTAATGAGAGAGCATAACCACTGAGGTTCTGGATAGCAGAGCCTCAGTGAGACAGTTAGTCATGTACACAGGTAACACAGTCAGGCACACTTATGAGCACTGGGGCCCTGGCTGGCAGGGTCCCAGTGACACATACAACTAAAACAACATATATACAGTGAAAAAATGGTGGTTACATGCCAGGCAAGATGGTACTTTCCTACAGTTTCGACATCCTGGTCCTTCCTGGGCCCGGGCAGCACCTTTTTCACCTAACCGCGACTCTTGCATGTAGTAAGGCTTGTTTGCGGTACTTTTGCAAAGTTTCTTCACTGCATCTTCCAGCATGACGTGGGACAGATCCTGCACGAATTTGGACCTCCTAGGTCATTACGTCGGTGCAAAACCAGCATCTGTTTCCAACCGGAGGCAGCCATTTTGCACCTTCATCCGGGGTTTAGTGGGCTCCTGCCCCCCCCTGGACACTCCAGTGACTTTTGGACTTGGTCCCCTTTCTTTGCAGGTCTTCAGCTTCATAATCCATCTTCAGTGTCTGGCACAGAGATGTAGTTCTTGCAATATCCTTTACTTCGACTTCTGTGTGTCTTCTGGGAAAGAAGTATCACTTTACTCCTACTTTCTGGGGTCCTGGGGTGGGGTATCCTTTACTCCTTTGGTGTTTTCTCATACTCCCAGCGATTCTCTACAAACTAGTCCTACCTAGGGGACATTCCCATTTTGCATTCCACATTTTGGAGTATATGGTTTGTGTTGCCCCTAGGCCTATTACAGTCTTTTGCATTCTATGGTAATTGCACTGTTTTCCTGACTGTTTACTTACCTGATTTCAGTATCTGTGTATATTTTATGCTTGTTACTTACCTCCTGTTGGATGATATCTTCTAAGATATCTTTTGGCATATTGTCATAAAAATAAAGTACCTTTATTTTTAGTAACACTGAGTATTGTCTTTTCTTATGATATAGTACAAGTGATAAGTGGTATAGTAGGAGCTTTATATGTCTCCTAGTTTGGCCTAAGCTGCTCTGCTATAGCTACCTCCATCGGCCTAAGCTGCTAGAAAACTACTACATACACTAATAAGGGGATAACTGGACCTGGTGCATAGTGTAAGTACCTCTGGTACCCACGACAAGCCAGGCAAGCTTCTCACATTCATACAAAGCCATGTAAGCAGGAGTTGTTTAAGGAAAAGTAAAAACTAATGCGCCAACACCAGGGCAGTTTCATCCTATGGTGTGGGGGTAATTTGTTCATTGTAACTGACCCTCTGTCATGACTCCATCTTGTGCTCTATGTCCGGTGGGGTTTAATCACCAGGCTCCTGTCACTGTTCCCTTGTGGTCGGTTCCCAGCCCCGAGTACTTCAAGTCATGCTTCCCTTTGGCACCTTCCAGTCTTGAGCAGTCCATGATTCCCTGCACTGGACAACTGGTGCCCTCCTTGCATAAACCAGTCTACACCGTCCAGTCCCTGCTCTGGTGCGAAACTGGACAAAGGAAATGGGAGTGACTCCTCCCCTGTCCATCACCACCCCAGGGGTGGTGCTCAGAGTTCCTCCAGAGGGTCCCTGGGTTTTGCCATCTTGGATTCAAGGTTGGCAGGGAACTCTGGGAGCATCTGAGTGGCCAGTGCAGGCAGGTGATGTCAGAGCCCCCTCTTGATAGGTGGTCACCCAGCTAGGTAACCAATCCCCCTTTCAGGGCTATTTAGGGTCTTTCTCTTGGGTGGTTCCTCAAATTTGGCTTGAAGACTCCAGCAGGATTCCTCTGCAACCTTCACTTCGACTTCTGACCAAAGAACCTGTATCCAGACCCTCCAGGACCCTACAAGCTGCAACACAGAAGCAAGACTCTGCCTGCAACACTGTCACCACAGCTCCTGCCTGCGACTGCAACAATTTCCAGGTCCTGCATCCCTTGAAGACAGCCCATCAACAGTCTGCACAAGAAAGAAGAAGGAATCTCCCTTGGGGTGAAGGAGTCACTCCCCTGCATCAGCAGACACCACTGCAACAACAACTGGCTGTGTGGATCCCGTCTACTGCTGAGCTGCATGGATCCTGCAACACGGGTGGTGTACTGTAGTGGTCGGGACGGTCCTCTCTTCCAACTGTCCAACTTTGGTGAAGGTGAGTCCTTGCCTTACCACACGGGACAGTACCCCCGTGTCCATCGCCATTTGCAGCTGCCAAGGCTTGTTGGCATCCTTTCCATGGGATTTTCAGGCATCTTGAAGCTCCAGCCCCCAGCACTCCTCCCTGTGATGCACAGCTTCCTGAGTGGTTCTCCTGCGGCGTGGTATCCCTTTTCATAGTGCTGCATGGGCTCGTTCTTTGACTTTTGTGTCCCTGTCCTGTGGGACTCCTGTGGGTGCTGCCTCTGCTTCTGTGGGCTATCTGTGTTGCTGAGAGTCCCCTCTCACTCCCCCTCCTGAGTAGGGTCCTCCTGGTCCTTCCTGGTCCCCGACAGCACCACTTTCCGCCAACTCCAAGTTTTGCGTGTAACAAGGCTTCTTGGTGGAATCCAAAGACGCAAACCCGGCTGCAATCCTTCTTCCGGAGTGGGACATCACCTGCATGCTCCAGGAACTCGACTCCCTCTTCTGGGGTGCAGCACTGACTCTTCTTCTCCACCGTTGACTCACTCCTTGCACCTTTCTTCTGGTGGGTAGGGGCTCCTGCCCTTCCTGAACTCTGCTGTGCTTGTTGGACTTGGTCCCCTGCTTCCACAGGACCTCTTGTCCAGGAATCCACTGTTGTTGTTTTGCCGTCTCTTCTGGGTTTTACATTCTTCTTATTTTCTTCCAAGGGGGTGTTTTGGGGAAACTTCAGTAATTTGCTCCTGCTTTCCTGGTCGCTGGGGGTTGTTGTGGTACTTACCTTAAGCTTTCCTAGTACTCCCAGCTCCCCTCTACACACTCCACTTACCTAGGTGGGGGTATGACTGTCGCATTACACTTTTTTAGTATGTGGTTTGTGCTCCCCGAGGCCCATTATTCTCTATGTGATTTTCACTATATTGCACTGTTTTCTAAATATGTTTATGCCTATTTCTGCATACCAGTGTACTTAATTTGTGTATCACTTACCTCCTAAGGGTGTACAGTCTCTATTGTATTTTTGGTATTGTGTCACCAAGATAAAGTACCTTTATTTTTGTAACACTGAGTATTTTCTTTCATGTGTGTAAGTACTTTGTGTGACTACAGTGGTATTGCATGAGCTTTGCATGTCTCCTAGATAAGCCTTGGCTGCTCATCCACACTACCCCTAGAGAGCCTGGCTTCTAGACACTGCCTACACTACAATAATAAGGGATACCATTACCTGGTAATCTGGAATTGCATTTCACTTTTACCTCCATTTGGGCCTACTACTGATACTCAATGATAACAAGGCCTGTTTGTTGAACTGCTCAGGACTTATATACAAATAAATAGTATTTACTGTTATTATGTATCTTCACTTGGAGCACATTATGTTGCAAGGCTTGCCAGTAAGACAGCGCTCATGAAATATCAATGCACGCTAAGCTGGAGCAATATGCATGATGAAATGTACCATCCTGTGTACCTGCTGCCTCTCTCAGATGGAAAGTTCCAACTTACAGTATGAAACACGTAGGCTATGTTCTACAACTTCCCTCAAGTATTTTATCATACCTTATTTGGTATGGTACCTAGACATTAACGGTAATACCTACCTCAATGTTCAAGAAATTACCATATATTGATGACAAGAATTGATGTAATGTATGAACACGCCTTGTTGTTTGCACAAATAAAAGATCATGTATTACTTCCTGTATGTAAACTGTTGGACTTGGCCACTCAAGCCCCAGTCTCCGTGCATGTTCTAAATCCTTCTGCTTGTATCTTAATGCTACCTGGTCTTTGGTTTGCTGTTGAGCTAAAGGAAGCTTCCACATCTTGGTGGAGAATGCAGAGCTGCTTGGATTGACGGCCTCCCCTGCCTGTCTCCCAGCTGTTTGGGGGGCCATCCGGCTCCTGTGGTCTTCCCACTCTGCTGCGTGGGCCCTTCCCAGGAGGGAAGCCAATGCTGTGGTGGGTATCTGTCAACTCCTGGTCACCTCTCCTTTATTACGCTATGCCTTGGTCTTGCCTGACAGGGGATTGGAGCATTAAAGGGGTGAAGTGGTGCTGTTGCCTGTATGGATTCTGTTTTTGTTCTGATCTTCACCATCTCCTTTCCCCTGAGCCTGGTTTTCTTTCTGGTTTGTTTGCTCCTTTGTCTTCAGTGCCATGCCTGTTGTGCCACCGCTGTTCAAGTGCCTGCCCTTATTTTCCATTGGTGGTCGTCCACCACGCGTCCGATTCTGGGATTCTGTGCTAATGTGCTACTTTCCCTCTTCACATATTGTTTCTTTACTCCTTTCTTTCTGAGCTAATACTGCTATTTGTTTCCTCGGCTCCGGGGATGTGAGTGAGTGTCATATTTTGGGGATGTCTGTGGCCTGTGGTGCTGCAGTGTGGTTTTCTGGACAGCACGAGGGCTTGTCCAGGGTGGCTGCCACAGTGGGTGTAACAGTGGAGCAGTCAGCCAGTGGGGCTAATGCGCGTGTTTTCCAGGACACCCAGTGAGGTGGTCTCTGGTCACAGCTGGAGGGGTTGTGACAGTTATATACCCAGCTGGAGGGGCTGTGGTGGAGACATGGCCAGAGGGGCAATAGAGGTCTGCCCCAGTACAGCAGGGAGGTGGTGCTCTGCTGGTTTGTCTGCCTACACCTCAGACTGGTGCCCAGGGGACAAGAGGTGGGGAGGCGGGTGGTGGTTTTTGATTATTGTGTGTCTTAAAGAGGATTCTACTGTCTTGGTACCATTGTTTGCTGTATAGATATTTTGCTCTCTTTGAATGCTTTTTATGCAGGAGGCAATGTTGCATTGTGTGAAATATTAGCTTCTTGTGTGATGCTGAATGTCTGAGCACACATGTCTGTAGGCCGAATGAGCAGATGATTATGGTAAGGACAATATATTTGCCTATAGGGGTATTCTGACATTCTACAGAAAATGACACTTCTAGGCTGCTACCCTTACCAGAACAGGGTTTCCTTTTAGGACTGTGACAGATATATTAAGATTACTGATGCCGTCAGATGACAAGGTATCCATCACTGAGACATTACTTTTCACTACCCTCTTCTGTGTCACGTTGTTCATACTGTGGCTCCTACTCCACAGAAGGGGCTGGTAGAAACACTCAGTGCAAAGGTGTAGGAAAGTACCATCTTGCCTGGCATGTTACCCCCATTTTTCACTGTATATATGTTGTTTTAGTTGTATGTGTCACTGGGACCCTGGTAACCCAGGGCCCCAGTGCTCATAAGTGTGCCTGAATGTGTTACCTGTGTAGTGACTAACTGTCTCACTGAGGCTCTGCTAATCAGAACCTCAGTGGTTATGCTCTCTCATTTCTTTCCAAATTGTCACTGACAGGCTAGTGACCATTTTTACCAATTTACATTGGCTTACTGGAACACCCTTATAATTCCCTAGTATATGGTACTGAGGTACCCAGGGTATTGGGGTTCCAGGAGATCCCTATGGGCTGCAGCATTTATTTTGCCACCCATAGGGAGCTCTGACAATTCTTACACAGGCCTGCCACTGCAGCCTGAGTGAAATAACGTCCACGTTATTTCACAGCCATTTTACACTGCACTTAAGTAACTTATAAGTCACCTATATGTCTAACCTTTACCTGGTAAAGGTTAGGTGCAAAGTTACTTAGTGTGAGGGCACCCTGGCACTAGCCAAGGTGCCCCCACATTGTTCAGAGCCAATTCCCTGAACTTTGTGAGTGCGGGGACACCATTACACGCGTGCACTACATATAGGTCACTACCTATATGTAGCTTCACAATGGTAACTCCGAATATGGCCATGTAATATGTCTATGATCATGGAATTGCCCCCTCTATGCCATCCTGGCATAGTTGGCACAATCCCATGATCCCAGTAGTCTGTAGCACAGACCCTGGTACTGCCAAACTGCCCTTCCCGGGGTTTCTCTGCAGCTGCTGCTGCTGCCAACCCCTCAGACAGGCATCGGCCCTCCTGGGGTCCAGCCAGGCCTGGCCCAGGATGGCAGAACAAAGAACTTCCTCTGAGAGAGGGTGTGACACCCTCTCCCTTTGGAAAATGGTGTGAAGGCAGGGGAGGAGTAGCCTCCCCCAGCCTCTGGAAATGCTTTGTTGGGCACAGATGTGCCCAATTCTGCATAAGCCAGTCTGCACCGGTTCAGGGACCCCTTAGCCCCTGCTCTGGCGCGAAACTGGACAAAGGAAAGGGGAGTGACCACTCCCCTGACCTGCACCTCCCCTGGGAGGTGTCCAGAGCTCCTCCAGTGTGCTCCAGACCTCTGCCATCTTGGAAACAGAGGTGCTGCTGGCACACTGGACTGCTCTGAGTGGCCAGTGCCACCAGGTGACGTCAGAGACTCCTTGTGATAGGCTCCTTCAGGTGTTGCTAGCCTATCCTCTCTCCTAGGTAGCCAAACCCTCTTTTCTGGCTATTTAGGGTCTCTGTCTCTGGGGAAACTTTAGATAACGAATGCAAGAGCTCATCCGAGTTCCTCTGCATCTCCCTCTTCACATTCTGATAAGAATCGACTGCTGACCGCGCTGGAAGCCTGCAAACCTGCAACATAGTAGCAAAGACGACTACTGCAACTCTGTAACGCTGATCCTGCCGCCTTCTCGACTGTTTTCCTGCTTGTGCATGCTGTGGGGGTAGTCTGCCTCCTCTCTGCACCAGAAGCTCTGAAGAAATCTCCCGTGGGTCGACGGAATCTTCCCCCTGCAACCGCAGGCACCAAAAAGCTGCATTACCGGTCCCTTGGGTCTCCTCTCAGCACGACGAGCGAGGTCCCTCGAATCCAGCGACTCTGTCCAAGTGACCCCCACAGTCCAGTGACTCTTCAGTCCAAGTTTGGTGGAGGTAAGTCCTTGCCTCACCTCGCTGGGCTGCATTGCTGGGAACCGCGACTTTGCAGCTACTCCGGCCCCTGTGCACTTCCGGCAGAAATCCTTTGTGCACAGCCAAGCCTGGGTCCACGGCACTCTAACCTGCATTGCACGACTTTCTAAGTTGGTCTCCGGCGACGTGGGACTACTTTGTGCAACTTCGGCGAGCACCGTTTCACGCATCCTTGTAGTGCCTGTTTCTGGCACTTCTCCGGGTGCTACCTGCTTCAGTGAGGGCTCTTTGTCTTGCTGGACGTCCCCTCTCTCTTCAGGTCCAATTTGCGACCTCCTGGTCCCTCCTGGGCCCCAGCAGCGTCCTAAAACGCCACATGCACGATTTGCAACTAGCAAGGCTTGTTGGCATCCTTTCAGCGGGAAAACACTTCTGCACGACTCTCCTAGGCAAGAGGGATCCGTCCACCAAAGGGGAAGTCTATAGCCCTTTTCGTTCCTGCAGAAACCTCAGCTTCTTCTGTCCAGTAGAAGCTTCCTTGCACCCGCAGCTGGCATTTCCTGGGCATCTGCCCATCTCCGACTTGCTTGTGACTTTTGGACTTGGTCCCCTTGTTCCACAGGTACCCTAGATTGGAAATCCACAGTTGTTGCATTGATGGTTTGTGTCTTTCCTGCATTATTCCTCTAACACGACTTCTTTGTCCTTAGGGGAACTTTAGTGCACTTTGCACTCACTTTTCAGGGTCTTGGGGAGGGTTATTTTGCTAACTCTCACTATTTTCTAATAGTCCCAGCGACCCTCTACAAGGTCACATAGGTTTGGGGTCCATTCGTGGTTCGCATTCCACTTTTGGAGTATATGGTTTGTGTTGCCCCTATCCCTATGTTTCCCCATTGCATCCTATTGTAACTATACATTGTTTTCTAAGACTATACTGCATATTTTTGCTATTGTGTATATATATCTTGTGTATATTTCCTATCCTCTCACTGAGGGTACACTCTAAGATACTTTGGCATATTGTCATAAAAATAAAGTACCTTTATTTTTAGTATAACTGTGTATTGTGTTTTCTTATGATATTGTGCATATGACACTAAGTGGTACTGTAGTAGCTTCACATGTCTCCTAGTTCAGCCTAAGCTGCTCTGCTAAGCTACCATTATCTATCAGCCTAAGCTGCTAGACACCCTATACACTAATAAGGGATAACTGGGCCTGGTGCAAGGTGCAAGTACCCCTTGGTACTCACTACAAGCCAGTCCAGCCTCCTACAAAAGGGTAGATCGCACTGTACTAGTTGAGGGATAGTCCCCCGCTTCTTGTATTGTGTCTGTATGAATGTCAGTGCCTCCAGGGTTCACTATCTACTGCTTTACCTGTGTGATGTCTCCTGTGGATTTGGTAGGCTTAACGCTCATACAGCCGCACCTCGGCCTCTTTGGTCAAGAACGCAAGGGTGTGGGATTTTTACCTTCCATCACTACTTTCTGTCATCTCTCCCGGCTGCGTAAGGACACCGGTAAAACGGCACCTTTGGCCTCCACCTATTTCCAACTTGTGATTGCTTACGGTGAACTAGTACCAAGTGTAATGTGGCATAATTGAAATGCTCTCTCTGCTTCACTAATAATATTTGCGCTGCTGGCAGGTGAGTGCCTGATTGCTTGTGGTATCCACTGTCTGCTCCCTCATGTTCCATTGGGCATAAGCAGCAGAAACAGCCTGTCGACACCCTTTGTTTCCCCACGCTAAGTACAGCTGGATTGTCTGTGTAGCACCACAAGAAAGATTACATACCAACTATGGGTAACCCTCAAAGTAAAAGGGATTTGGGTACCAATAGGCCCTCACCGCCTCGGGATTCCCCAGCGCACCAGGTCGCCATTAAACAAGGCTTTAAGATACTGTTCTTCCTTGATAAGTGGAACAGGTTGATGGCCAAGAGACCACACTTGCAGTACCCTAAAACTGGCACCTATGATATGAATAAATTGACCTATTTGAGACAGATTTTGATTCTTAAAGAGTGGAAAGTTCGGCCTCTTGAATGTGACGCCTTCTGGATGTGGGATACTGTGTTGAGTGACTTGCGTGCGACTAGTGATGTGAAAGAGAATGTGCAGAAGGAATTGTTTTAATTGAAAAAGGGCTTCTATTCTGAGATAAAAAGACAAAGGGAAAATGGAGGAGTGGAGAGAAAGGACACTAGAGGTAGTAGGGACATTCCCATCTCTTCCTGTGGTAGGTGCACAACCACAGGAACAAAGCATAGAACGGGATGAGGGAGAAGACCAACTGATGGAAGACATACTAATGGGGAGAATGGGAAATTCAAATAACGTAGTTGCTCCAGTGAAGAAAGACACTCCGGAGCACTCGGTGACAGGGACTCAACCCACTCAGCTGTCCACAGCTGAGAAGGCAGCTTTTCGTGCCTTGGCGCAGCGCCTGGTAAAAGAGGAAGTACAGAGAATGGAACTTAAGAAAGTGACAGACGCAATGTTGCTGAAAGAAATTAGAGAGGAAGTAGCTCATGCTGCTGGAAAACTCAGCAATATTAGCACGCAGTTACAAAAAGAATGTGAGGGAAGGGGGGACAAGATGCCCCTCCTGGTCAAAACAAACTGGGCACAATATTTTGATGCTGACTCGGGGGACAGTGCTCTGGATGCCGATGGAATGCGGCAACGAATATGGGAAATATGCATATATGCACATCACAAACAGCACAACATTAATATGCTGACAGAGGCTTCACAGGGCACTACCACTATAACAGGCAGCAGGAGGGAAAACATTTCACAGCCCGTGTCTTAAAGGCCCACCCCACACCACCCCACGCGGCTCCGCTGCAGCACAAAAGAAAATGTTGCTTAGGGCAGACAGTGGCAAATGCCGCACATTATTAACAGATCTAATAGACAAAAGGATAACGCTGGCAGACGTAAATTAAAATTATAACAGATCACATAGGGAGGAAATTGGCGCCTGCTGACTTAATGATCCAACATCCCAAGTTCACCTCAGCTAGACTCAGCACACCAAGAGTGCAGCCCCCCTACCACAAGCATACACCTGGGATGCATCCCAGCTCAGCTTCACAGACAGCGAACTGCACTCCTGGACCGATTCTCAATTAACACAGAAATTGCAGTTCTGCCAGGAAAAAGTACGGTATTTAGGCAATGAACTACCCCAGCGGACACGGAAGTTACTTCCAGACAGGATAGCAGTCAACACAATATCCCAGAACACAGCCGCAGAAGGAAGTGAGGGCCTTTCTGGGAGTAGCAGGCTACTGCAAGCACTGGATCCCACATTTTTCCCTTGTAGCGCCCACTCCAGAACCTCACACACAAAGAAGTGCCAGATGAAGTCCCCTGGCCCCCAGACTGTGAGGAAGACTATCAAAAGTTGAAAAGTGAACTGTGTGCAGCACTAGCACGAGGGCTCCCAGATTATACAAAAGATTTCCACTTATTCTGTTATGAGAAGGGAGGCTGCTCCTTGGGAGTGCTGGCCCAGAAACATGGCTCCTTCTACCACCCACTGGCCTACTACTCTGCCACCCTAGAACCTGTTGTGGCAACACTTCCACCATGTCTGAGGGCGGTGGCTGCCACTGCCCTGGCAGTGAAGCAGCCAGAAAATGTTGTGCTGACACAATATGATTTTACATGTTCCACATGCCGTGGACACATCACTGATTACCACAAAAACACAGCACCTCACAAACGCTTGCCTCTCTCGATATGAGTTGACATTACTGGCACCAATTATCATCATTAAAACATGATGCACCACACTGAAGACTTCCTGTCTCCTTCCAACAGAACGAGATCATGATGACCCCTCCATAGACAACTCCTTCCATGACTGCATCTTGGCAGATGATAGTCACACAAAAGTAAGACCAGATATCAGAGATACCCCATTTCCAGATGCTGAGGGGGACTTGTTTGTTGATGGGTCATGCATCAGGGATAAAAATGGGACATTGCAGGCTGCTTATGCCGTAGGTACAGCAAAGAGACTGCTGGAAGGAGGAAGGTTGGCAACAGTAAAAAGTGCCCAGGCAGCAGAATTAGTTGCACTGACGAGGGCCTGCAAACTGGCGGAGGTAAGGTCAGTAAATATCTACAGAGACAATCAATATGCTTTTGGAGTAACACATGACTTTGGCCAGCTGTGGGCAATGAGGGGATTCCTCACTTAAGCTAGCCAACACATACAACATGCATCATTGATTGCCGAACTGTTGCAGGCATTGCTCTTACCAAAAAGGGTTGCCATTGTAAAGTGTCCAGCTCACACCTCTGCCAAGGATTATGCCTCCATCGGTAATGCATTAAATGACAAGGAAGCAAGGAGAATAGTCCTAAGTGGGTGCGAGTAAGAAATGGTGCAGGTGACATCTGCTGCACTGGTTAAAGAGGAATGCACATACTTTGTTGCTAAATGTGTTCAAGAACAGGCCGGGGAACAGGAGTTGGAGGAATGGAAGAGGGGACGATGTATACAGAATGGGGAGGGGGTTTGGGTAGCCCCAAATGGTAAAATATGTCTGCCATCAGTGTTGCTCTCCTCCATGGCCCACCTCTTCCATGGTCCCTCGCATGTGGGGCGAGATGGAGTGATCTGTTTGTTTTCCCAATGTTGGTTCAGCCCAAGATTTCGTCAGTATGCAGAACATTTATGCAAGCAATGCACTATTTGTGCTCAGTATAACACAGGCAAAGGCACACCCACTGCATCAGGCCATTTCCCATCGCCATATGGACCCTTCAAGTACCTACAAATGGACTTCATTGAAATGCCCCGACACACAAGTTTAGACATGTTTTGGTCATTGTGTGCATGTTTAGTAAATGGACAGAAGCCTATCCCACAAAGAATTGTGATGCACAGACAGTAGCTAAGTGCCTGTTGAAAGAACTTATCCCAGGTTTGGGGTCCCAGCACTCCTGAGTTCTGACAACAGACCAGGGTTCATTACTCAGGTAATACAGGGACTCTGCACGGGGCTAGGGGTCACCCAGAAATTGCATTGTGCATACTATCCACCTGCAGCAGGAGCTGTTGAAAGAAAGAATGGTGTAACAAGATAGGGAAGATCTGTGCATCCACCGAACTCTCCTGGATTGATGCGCTACCATTGGCGAGTATACGGAAGGGACAGACCTCGAAATTCATCAGCATGTAGGGGGCTGACCCCTCAGCAGAGGGTCATCTGATCCTGGCCCACCTTCAGGGTACTAGGCAATTGGGCAGGAATACCAAAACGGTAGAAGAGGAGGGGCAGGCGCCCAGTGACAGGTCTGCAGGAAGTATGGGCACCCCATTCCTTAGATAGATGGTTATAAGAAGGCACCATGGTGCATAAAATACACAAAGGGTTCCGCACCAGTAGAAAAGAAAACAGCAAAGAATGATAGAAAGTACCTGTGCCCTATCTGGAAATTCTCTGGACGTAATCCCCAGGTTGACCCCGTTGTCAGGAGGGTACCACTGATGCCAATGTCAACGTACAAGTGGGCACCAGTGACTGCCTCAGCTATACCAACTTAGATATGGAAAGGGTGGGCCCCAAAAGGCTGTCCGTGGGTCTGTCAGGGCCCAGGGGGTTTTCCTTTGTGTGTGGCAATAACGCCTACTTCAGACTACTGGCTGGATGGCGAGGTACCTTCTACCCAGCACTGGTGTTGCCATGCATAACACATGTGTAGGAGACTGGACTGGCTTGTAGTGAGTACCAAGGGGTACTTGCACCTTGCACCAGGCCCAGGTATCCCTTATTAGTGTATAGGGTGTCTAGCAGCTTAGGCTGATAGATAATGGTAGCTTAGCAGAGCAGCTGAGGCTGAACTAGGAGACGTGTGAAGCTACTACAGTACCACAAGTGTCACTTGCACAATATCATAAGAATACACAATACACAGTTATACTAAAAATAAAGGTACTTTATTTTTACGACAATATGCCAAAGTATCTTAGAGTGTACCCTCAGTCAGAGGATAGCAAATATACACAAGTTATATGTACACAATACCAAAAATATGCAGTATAATTCCATGCACTCTGGGGGCTCCTTAGAGGACCCCCCAATATTACCATTACAACCTTCTGAGGATTTCTAGGCAGCCCACCTCACAGACAGGTTTCTGCCCTCCTGTTGCTTGATCAGCTCAAGCCCAGGAAGGCAGAACAAAGGATTTCCTTTGGGAGAGGGGTTTTACACCCTCTCCCTTTGGAAATAGGTGTTACAGGCTTGGGAGGGGTAGCCTCTCCAAGCCACTTGTATGCTTTGAAGGGCACATTTGATGCTCTCCTGGCATAAACTAGTCTACATCTGTTCAGGGACCTCCAATCCCTCCTCTGGCACAAAACTGGTCAAAGGAAAGGGGAGTGAGCACTCCCCTGTCCATCACCACCCCCGGGGTGGTGCCCACAGGTCCTCCAGAGGTTCCCTGGATTTTGCCAACTTGAATCCAAGGTTGGCAGGGAACTCTGGGAGCATCTGAGTGGCCAGTGCAGGGAGGTGATGTCAGAGTCCACTCCTGAAATGTGGTCACCCAGCTGGTGACCAATCCCCATCTCAGGGCTATTTAGGGTCTCTCTCTTGGGTGGGTCCCCAGATTAAGCATGCAAGATTCCAGCAGGATTCCTCTGCAATCTCCACTTTGATTTCTGACCAAAGAAACTGCATCCAGACGCTCCTATTTCCAAAGGGAGAGGGTGTAACACCCCTCTCCCAAAGGAGATCCTTTGTTCTGCCTTCCTGGGCTGGTATTGACCTATGTCCAGTACACGCATAAAATGGCATCCCCACACTCATGAAGTCTGGGAAAATGGGCCTGGAGTTCGTGGGGCCACCTCTGCTAGTGCAGGGGTGCCCTCACACACATATACGTGTCTTCTGTCCTGGATTGGCTGTCATACCATTCTTTGCATTTCTCAGAGGGTTATGAGAGCAGGTATCCCTGAATGAGGGCACCTCACTCTCGCTCTCCTTGCTGAGATCAGTTCCTTGTCCTCCGGTGAAGTAGATAAGACATGCTTTCCCTTTGTAAGTCTTTTACTCTTCGTACACACACATGACCAAGCAGGAAAAAATATGCAGGCTTAAATCCCCTTATGAGGCAGACGAGGTTAACTAATTATACCTCTTGTGTCTCCCTATAAAGCAATAAGTCAGAGTAAGGAATTAATCCAATTATTTCAAAAGCCTCTGAAACCCTCAAAGCTAACACATTTGTATTACTTTGCCCCTCTGGGCTTTTACCTTCTGTCGATAGTGGCGCTGCCTTCTGTCATCCCTGTAGCAGGTACTGGGGGGGCACTTCCCTTCGGCTTGGATGGTGGAGGCCCAGCCACACATGAACCTACCGAACCCTGTAATGGCCGCTATAGAGGGAGGGCCACCTTCCTGCAGAGCAGTGAGTTTAGACGCCTCCCACTGTCCTTCTCCCTTGTCCCCTACCCCACAGACATCACAAACGGGATCCTCTTTCCACAGAGAGTCACTCAAACAACGGCAAATACACGCCATGAGACCCCTTTCAGCAGCAGGTGTGGGTGTCTCTTGAGACAACGAGGAAGGGACGGAGTGGTGGGGGGCTTTTCTGCTAAAGGTTCTAGGGGTGTGGTGTATACAGAGGCAAGACTGCCTCATGTCATCATGAATTGAAGGAGGGGAGGGACTCTCCTCTTTAACCTCTTCCTACCCAGGAAACTGTCAATGTGGCAATACTGCCACATGCAGGATGGGCAGAGGAAGGTAAATCCCAAAACACAGTGGGGATTTAGTTGATGGGTGTTCTCCAAGGGAATGATATTTACAGAAATGCCTTTGCATTATTGATAAAAAGAATTCACAATGATTTCCCAGAGTGTGTCTGGAACCAGAGACTGTTTCAGGTGTGACAGTGTCTTTTGTTGCTACATTAACCATAACACACAAACAGTCTCAAAATAGCCAACTTTTTTACTTTGAATATCCAATCTAGTTATGCAATTCACGGCTGACTCTAGAGTTTTTGCTGATGCTGGCGGAACCATCCACCTGAACACTCCTTCTCTTGCCTGCACATGACCACACATACACACCCACACGCACACCGACACATGCACGCACACACACACACACACACAAACACACATAAACACACACACACACAAACGCACATAAACGCACACAGGCACATGAGCAAATCATCAAACCATATTAATTACTATACAATGTATGCTCTGGTGCCTTTTACAATAATCATAAATAGACACAGACCTGTTGAAAGAACATATATGTATCATTTTCACCTATGCATTGCCTCTGAGTCCGAAGCACTGTAGGAAAAATATACTGTTATAATCAAGGACCACTTAATGGGATTTATTGCTTAGTGCAAGCTAACACTCTGTACATGTGTTTGGATCACTGTACCAGTATGCATGATTAGATGCAGTTTACTGTGCTAATGCCTCCAGCACATACAGAACTGTTGACAAACTGCTCTGGTGGATAGAAGCATAATCTGTAATCATGACATGTGGGCCTCTGTGAATATCTGCATGTAGGGTAATTACCGAGAGCAAACCTAGCTTCAGGGCTACTGAGCACTGTGCATGAAGGCAGGCAGTACAGGTTATCATGGGATTCAGGATAATGGGTCAATTGTAGAATCACACCCAGTGCTGGGACTGCTGGAGGTGTTCATACTGGAAATCAAGATGTTTCTTACAGAGGTGAAGGAGTGATGGTGTTAGACAGGTCCAGGATTCATCTGTGTGTTCTTCCTTAGCCCTTCAGTGAATCTGGCAGCTATGTGGTGGATGCTCTTCAGTGGTACCCGATCTGTCTGTGGGATACTGGCAAGTGGAGTACTGCCACCATCAGGGGTGGTTATCACCAACTGCCTGCATAGCTGTCCTAAAGACATGTCTTAATTCTTTGCAGAAGTGAGAGTTGTTGTGAGGATGCCTGTGTCACGGTATCTGCTGTCTGTGAGTTGTGTGAAAATATGTGAGGTTTCTTAGAGGAGAGCAAGTCTTGAACATACACATCTGTGGTTATTGCAATCAGTTATTGTTTGTTGTAATCTTTCACTTTGCATCTTGCATCAAATATGTGTCTTCCACTTTTAGTTCCTTCCATTTCTTGAACAAAGATATGTTTATTGCATTTCCATTGCATATCTTACCTGTACAGGTCACCCCAGCATCCCTTCCTGTAGGACAGGTATTGTGCTCCCAGCCCTGCTGTGGGCACTCCCATGGAGCAGCCTCATCTCCTGTGCATTGAACATTACTCATTAAAACAGGCAGGGAGCTCTTTCCAAATGTTGGGTTGTACTCATGTTCTTCTACTGAAATACAGCCAAGCTGCCTGCAGACCACTGAAGCATCCTTCAGATCCCAGGAGTCATCACACACGGTCCCCCAGACTCCATTGTGTTTCACCTCCACTCTCCCGGAGCAGACGGATGTGCCGTTCACAAACCGGACCTCATCGGGACCTGGATACAGCAGGATGAGAAAGAGATGTCAAGCAACGACTGCAAAATCAGGCAAAGTCTCAACATTTTACTTTTGTCTGAAAGGTTCTTTATTGTTCACGATTAATCAAAATCACTGCAAATCATCAGTTAAATACAGTGGGAATATAGCAATAGAAACATCAAACAAAAGCATCACAGGTCCAGGCTCTTTGTGGTTCATTGTAGACAGATGGGCAAGGAAAGCAAGAGCAGCAGGAAAAGTGTCATAAAATGTCCATTCTAGTCAAGCTCAGGCGAACTGTAGCTAAATATTAAGGACCATATTCATGGGAAAGTGGGGCAGAGCAGCCAGTCACCTTACTGCGCTGCACTGCGTCACTGGAAAAGGGCAGGAATGCAAGGTATTTAAGTCATAGTGTGCATTCCTGTCCTTTCTCCCTGCATTGGTGCTGTTTTGGCAGCCTAGCACCAATGCAGGCATACTTGTACCATGGCGCAAGGGCGCCTGCGTTGCATGCAGGATTGTTTTTGTGCAGGAAGGGACACCTTCCTGCACAAAGCAATCCTGAGAGGCATATTCCTCTATCTATGTGTGCTGCAGAATGCAGCACACGTAGAAAGAGGAAATAATGAGGAGAAATAGAGAGATTTATCCTCGTTACGCCTCTCCTGGGGAGACACATCGCTTTGGTGTACTCCATGGTTTACCAGGTTGTGTAAATCTGGAAATTCATCAAAAGCCATAGGAGTTGCATGTGAACTTTGTACTGCTTTGCATTACTCCAGATTTTTCAACCAGTCAGGGCTTTGCATAGCTTAAAAAAATCTGACTTGGAGATTTGCGTCATAATTGTACCACACTGGGTGATGCAAGCATGATGCAAACCTCTCATAAATATGCCCATAAGAGTGCAGAATCCCACAACAAGAGCAGTTAAAATGCAAGTGCAACTGAGGCCCAAGGACCCCTTCTCATCAAGGCCCACTATGTATTAGTCGAATAAAAACAACCACATCAGAGATGACTTAAAATCCACATGCTATGAATGGGGAAAACCACATTTCATCAAGGATCATCACGAATGAAGAGCTGATGTAAATCCAAATACAATCAGAGGGGTGTCACAGGGTGCGTCCACTCATCCCACATTGGAAGCCAGTCAATTGCAGATACTATTGTGCAACAGAATTCAGCACCGATATGGCAGACCTTATGGATTTCAAGAATTTTGCAGATAATTCGCACAAACACCCCTTAAACGTTCATCTACAGCAGCTTTGCAAGATTTAATATTCAGGTAGGTGATGTGCTGGAGAATATCCCTCGAGGTTTGACAGCCTATGCAATGACCATCCTGGTCACCTGGCAGGCAACCCTATCAGTGATGTAATGAAACCTAAGGGGCCCTCCTGCACAGTACATGGAGGGTCCCCTCTCCGGATACACTCAGGATGTGCAACCCTAGAGCTCGCCTCCCCCCCCAGTAGCACAGGGTCTGCAGGGGCCTTTGTTACACCACTGCACCCTACATGTATACATTCAATGGCATCAGACTGAGTTGTTGAAGAAGTAGATGAATTTTAACAAAACAGTTGTAGGAGGCTGGACTGGCTTGTAGTGAGTACCAAGGGGTACTTGCACCTTGCACCAGGCCCAGTTATCCCTTATTAGTGTATAGGGTGTCTAGCAGCTTAGGCTGATAGATAATGGTAGCTTAGCAGAGCAGCTTAGGCTGAACTAGGAGACGTGTGAAGCTACTACAGTACCACTTAGTGTCATCTGCACAATATCATAAGAAAACACAATACACAGTTATACTAAAAATAAAGGTACTTTATTTTTATGACAATATGCCAAAGTATCTTAGAGTGTACCCTCAGTGAGAGGATAGGAAATATACACAAGATATATATACACAATAGCAAAAATATGCAGTATAGTCTTAGAAAACAGTGCAAACAATGTATAGTTACAATAGGATGCAATGGGGAAACATAGGGATAGGGGCACCACAAACCATATACTCCAAAAGTGGAATGCGAACCACGAATGGACCCCAAACCTATGTGACCTTGTAGAGGGTCGCTGGGACTATTAGAAAATAGTGAGAGTTAGAAAAATAACCCTCCCCAAGACCCTGAAAAGTGAGTGCAAAGTGCACTAAAGTTCCCCTAAGGACAAAGTAGTCGTGTTAGAGGAATAATGCAGGAAAGACACAAACCAGCAATGCAACAACTGTGGATTTCCAATCTAGGGTACCTGTGGAACAAGGGGACCAAGTCCAAAAGTCACAAGCAAGTCGGAGATGGGCAGATGCCCAGGAAATGCCAGCTGTGGGTGCAAAGAAGCTTCGACTGGACAGAAGAAGCTGAAGTTTCTGCAGGAACGAAAAGGGCTAGAGACTTCCCCTTGGAGAGTTGTGCAGAAGTGTTTTCCCGCCAAAAGGACGCCAACAAGCCTTGCTAGCCGCAAATCGTGCGTTTGGCGTTTTTGGACGCTGCCGGGGCCCAGGAGGGATCAGGAGGTCGAAAATTGGACCTGAAGAGAGAGGGGACGTCGAGCAAGACAAAGAGCCCTCACTGACGCAGGTAGAACCTGGAGAAGTGCCAGAAACAGGCACTACAAGGATGCGTGAAACGGTGCTTGCCGAAGTTGCACAAAGGAGTCCCACGTCGCCGGAGACCAACTTAGAAAGTCGTGCAATGCAGGTTAGAGTGCCGTGGACCAAGGCTTGGCTGTGCACAAAGGATTTCCGCCGGAAGTGCACAGGGGCCGGAGAAGCTGCAAAGTCGCGGTTCCCAGCAATGCAGCCCAGCGAGGTGAGGCAAGGACTTACCTCCACCAAACTTGGGCTGAAGAGTCACTGGACTGTGGGGGTCACTTGGACAGAGTCGCTGGATTCGAGGGACCTCGCTCGTCGTGCTGAGAGGAGACCCAAGGGACGGGTGATGCAGCTTTTTGGTGCCTGCGGTTGCAGGGGGAAGATTCCGTCGACCCACGGGAGATTTCTTTGGAGCTTCTGGTGCAGAGAGGAGGCAGGCTACCCCCACAGCATGCACAAGCAGGAAAACAGTCGAGAAGGTGGCAGGATCAGCGTTACAGAGTTGCAGTAGTCGTCTTTGCTACTATGTTGCAGGTTTGCAGGCTTCCAGCGCGGTCAGCGGTCGTTTCCTTATCAGAAGGTGAAGAGAGAGATGCAGAGGAACTCGGCTGAGCTCATGCATTTGTTATCTAAAATTTCCCCAGAGACAGAGACCCTAAATAGCCAGAAAAGAGGGTTTGGCTACCTAGGAGAGAGGATAGGCTAGCAACACCTGAAGGAGCCTATCACAAGGAGTCTCTGACGTCACCTGGTGGCACTGGCCACTCAGAGCAGTCCAGTGTGCCAGCAGCACCTCTGTTTCCAAGATGGCAGAGGTCTGGAGCACACTGGAGGATCTCTGGACACCTCCCAGGGGAGGTGCAGGTCAGGGGAGTGGTCACTCCCCTTTCCTTTGTCCAGTTTCGCGCCAGAGCAGGGGCTAAGGGGTCCCTGAACCGGTGTAGACTGGCTTATGCAGAATTGGGCACATCTGTGCCCAACAAAGCATTTCCAGAGGCTGGGGGAGGCTACTCCTCCCCTGCCTTCACACCATTTTCCAAAGGGAGAGGGTGTCACACCCTCTCTCAGAGGAAGTTCTTTGTTCTGCCATCCTGGGCCAGGCCTGGCTGGACCCCAGGAGGGCAGCTGCCTGTCTGAGGGGTTGGCAGCAGCAGCAGCTGCAGTGAAACCCCAGGAAGGGCAGTTTGGCAGTACCAGGGTCTGTGCTACAGACCACTGGGATCATGGGATTGTGCCAACTATGCCAGGATGGTATAGAGGGGGCAATTCCATGATCATAGACATGTTACATGGCCATATTCGGAGTTACCATGGTGAAGCTACATATAGGTAGTGACCTATATGTAGTGCACGCGTGTAATGGTGTCCCCGCACTCACAAAGTTCAGGGAATTGGCTCTGAACAATGTGGGGGCACCTTGGCTAGTGCCAGGGTGCCCTCACACTAAGTAACTTTGCACCTAACCTTTACCAGGTAAAGGTTAGACATATAGGTGACTTATAAGTTACTTAAGTGCAGTGTAAAATGGCTGTGAAATAACGTGGACGTTATTTCACTCAGGCTGCAGTGGCAGGCCTGTGTAAGAATTGTCAGAGCTCCCTATGGGTGGCAAAAGAAATGCTGCAGCCCATAGGGATCTCCTGGAACCCCAATACCCTGGGTACCTCAGTACCATATACTAGGGAATTATAAGGGTGTTCCAGTAAGCCAATGTAAATTGGTAAAAATGGTCACTAGCCTGTCAGTGACAATTTGGAAAGAAATGAGAGAGCATAACCACTGAGGTTCTGATTAGCAGAGCCTCAGTGAGACAGTTAGTCACTACACAGGTAACACATTCAGGCACACATATGAGCACTGGGGCCCTGGGTTACCAGGGTCCCAGTGACACATACAACTAAAACAACATATATACAGTGAAAAATGGGGGTAACATGCCAGGCAAGATGGTACGTTCCTACACAACCCCCCCCCAAACGAAGGACAATAAGACTAGCCATGACCTGATGAGTCTTCATTGTCTAAGTGGAAATATCTGGAGAGTCCATCTGCATTGGAGTGGCTACTCCCAGGTCTATGTTCCACTGTATAGTCCATTCCCTGTAGGGATATGGACCACCTCAACAATTTAGGATTTTCACCTTTCATTTGTTTTAGCCAAAGTAGAGGTTTGTGGTCTGTCTGAACAATGAAGTGAGTGCCAAACAGGTATGGCCTCAACTTCTTCAGAGCCCAGACCACAGCAAAGGCCTCCCTCTCAATGGCAGACCAACGCTTTTCTCTAGGGGTCAACCTTCTACTAATAAAAGCAACAGGTTGATCCTGGCCCTCAGAATTAAGTTGTGATAGGACTGCCCCTACTCCTAATTCAGATGCATCAGTTTGGACATAGAATTTTTTAGAGTAACAAGGGCTTTTCAGGACAGGTGCAGAGCACATGGCCTGCTTCAGCTCCTCAAAAGCTTTCTGACATCTTGCTGTCCATAATACCTTTTTAGGCATTTTCTTGGATGTGAGGTCATTAAGAGGGGCTGCAATGGAGCCATAGTTCTTAATGAACCTCCTGTAATACCCAGTGAGGCCTAGGAAGGCTCTCACCTGAGTCTGAGTGGTAGGGGGAACCCAATCAATGATAGTTTGGATTTTCCCCTGAAGTGGTGCAATCTGTTCCCCACCAACAAGGTGTCCCAGATAAACCACCTTACCCTGCCCTATCTGGCACTTTGAAGCCTTGATAGTGAGGCCTGCCTTTTGCAGGGCCTCCAAAACTTTCCATAGGTGGACCAGGTGATCATCCCAGCTGGAGCTAAAGACAGCTATATCGTCCAAATATGCTGCACTGAAAGCTTCCAGCCCTTGCAGGACTGTGTTCACCAACCTCTGAAAAGTGGCAGGTGCATTTTTCAAACCAAAAGGCATTACAGTAAACTGGTAATGTCCTCCAATGGTAGAAAATGCAGTCTTAGATTTAGCATCTTCTGATAATTTGATCTGCCAATACCCTGCAGTCAAATCAAAAGTGCTTAGATACTTGGCAGATGCCAGTGTATCTATAAGCTCATCTGCCCTGGGTATAGGGTGAGCATCAGTTTTGGTTACCAAGTTGAGACCTCTATAGTCTACACAAAACCGCATTTCCTTCTTTCCATCTTTAGAATTGGGTTTTGGTACCAGTACCACAGGAGAAGCCCATGGACTGTCAGAGTGCTCAACCACTCCTAGTTCCAACATTTTCTGAACTTCTTGCTTTATGCAGTCCCTGACATGGTCAGGCTGCCTATAGATCTTACTTTTGACAGGTAAACTGTCTCCAGTATCTATAGTGTGCTCACACCAAGAAGTGGTGCCTGGCACAGTAGAGAAGAGTTCTGAAAATTGTCCTAGGAGATTTATGCAATGGTCTTTCTGCTCAGCAGCAAGACAATCTGCCAAAACTACACCTTCCACAAGAGCATCTTGTTCTGTGGAAGAGAAGAGATCAGGTAGAGGATCACTGTCTTCTTCCTGTCCCTCATCAGTTGCCATGAGCAGGGTGAGATCAGCCCTGTCATAGTAGGGTTTCAGGCGGTTGACATGGAGCACCCTAAGGGGACTCCTGGCAGTGCCTAAGTCAACCAAGTAGGTGACTTTACCCTTCTTTTCAACAATTGTGTGGGGTCCACTCCATTTATCTTGGAGTGCTCTTGGGGCCACAGGCTCCAAGACCCACACTTTCTGCCCTGGTTGGTACTGAACAAAAACAGCCTTCTGATCATGCCATTGCTTCTGGAGCTCTTGGCTGGCCTGAAGGTTTTTACTGGCCTTTTTCATGTACTCAGCCATCCTTGATCTGAGGCCAAGTACATAATCCACAATATCCTGCTTAGGAGCTTTTAAAGGTTGTTCCCAACCCTCCTTTACAAGTGTGAGTGGACCCCTAACAGGGTGTCCAAAAAGAAGTTCAAAGGGGCTGAAGCCCACTCCTTTCTGGGGTACCTCCCTGTAGGCAAAAAGGAGGCATGGTAGAAGGATATCCCATCTCCTGCGGAGTTTTTCAGGGAGTCCCATAATCATGCCTTTGAGAGTTTTATTAAATCTCTCCACCAGTCCATTTGTTTGTGGATGATAGGGTGTTGTGAACTTGTACGTTACACCACACTCCTTCCACATGGCCTTTAAGTATGCAGACATGAAATTGCTTCCCCTGTCTGATACTACTTCCTTTGGGAAGCCCACCCTGGAAAATATTCCCAAGAGGGCCTTTGCCACTGCAGGAGCTGTAGTGGTCCTTAAAGGAATTGCTTCAGGGTATCTTGTGGCATGGTCCACTACCACCAAGATAAACCTATTGCCTGAAGCAGTAGGAGGGTCAAGGGGGCCAACTATGTCAACCCCTACCCTTTCAAAGGGAACCCCAACCACAGGCAGTGGGATAAGGGGTGCCTTTGGAGTGCCACCTGTCTTGCCACTGGCTTGACAGGTTTCACAGGACTTACAAAATTCCTTTGTGTCCTCAGACATCCTAGGCCAATGAAACAGGGGAACAAGCCTGTCCCAAGTTTTCATTTGTCCTAGATGCCCAGCTAAGGGAGTGTCATGTGCCAGTGTTAGGAGGAACTTTCTGTACTCCTGAGGAATCACTAATCTCCTGGCAGCTCCAGGTTTAGGATCCCTATGCTCAGTGTACAAGAGGTTGTCCTCCCAGTAAACTCTGTGAGAGTCACTGACATCCCCATTAGCCTGTTTGACAGCTTGCTGTCTGAGACCCTCTAATGTGGGACAGGTTTGCTGTGCCACACTCAGCTCCTCTCTGGCAGGCCCCCCTTCACCCAAAAGCTCAGCAGTGTCTGCTTCCAGCTCCTCTGGTGTAGGTTCTGCACAGGGAGGGAATTCTTCTTCCTCAGAAGTAGAATCCACTGTAGAGGGAGGGATAGTAGGAAGTGGTTTGCTTCTACTAGCCCTAGCTTTAGGGAGCACTTGGTCCATTGTTCCAGGATCCAAGCTTCCCTGTCCTTTTTGCTTTTTGGCCTGAGCCCTTGTCAAAGCAAAAATATGCCCTGGAATGCCCAGCATTGCTGCATGGGCCTCCAACTCCACATCTGACCAAGCTGATGTCTCCAAATCATTCCCTAATAGACAGTCTACAGGTAAATCTGAAGCTACCACAACTTTCTTTGGACCAGTTACCCCCCCCCAGTTGAGATTTACAACAGCCATGGGGTGGCTTTGTGTTATGTTGTGAGCATCGGTTACTTGGTACTGGTGTCCAAGTATGTGTTGTTCAGGGTGCACCAGTTTCTCAATCACCATTGTGACACTGGCACCTGTGTCCCTGTAGGCCTGGACCTCAACACCATTTATTAGGGTTAGTTGCTTGTACTTCTCCAAGTTATGGGGGCAAGCAACCAAAGTGGCTAAATCAATAGCCCCTTCAGAGACTAAAGTAGCCTCTGTGGTCTCCCTAATCATACCAACCCCAACTAAATTACCAAAAGTGAGCCCAGCTACTCCCTTGGATTGGCTATTAGTAGGTTTGCTCCCACCACCACTGCTATTAGTAGGGACACTAGGTGTAGCAGTAGGGGTTGTAGTGGTAGGAGCTGTGGTGCCTTTCTTTGGACAACTGGGATCTGTTGTCCAATGGCCTTTTATTTTACATAAATAGCACCATGGTTTCTTTTCCTTGTTCTGATTAAAGGAGGATTTGGACCCACCACCCCCACCAGAGTGTTTTTGTGGGCCTGATGAAGACTCATTTTTAGATTTGTCCCCACCCTTGTCAGAAGACTTACCATCCTTCTTTTTGTTGCCATCTTTGTCACCCCCGTATGAACTTTTCTGTTCACTCTTGTTCTGACCCATTTGTCTGCCTTCTTTCCCAATTCTTGGGGAGAGGTCAGATCAGAGTCCACCAAGTACTGGTGCAACAAATCAGACACACAATTATTAAGAATATGCTCACTCAGGATCAAGTTATACAGGCTGTCATAATCAGTAACGTTACTGCCATGTAACCACCCCTCCAAGGCCTTCACTGCCTGGTCAATGAAATCAACCCAGGCTTGTGAAGACTCTTTTTTGGTCTCTCTGAACTTTATCCTGTACTGTTCAGTGGTTAAGCCATAACCATCCAGGAGTGCATTCTTAAGAACTTGGAAATTATTAGCATCATTTTCTTTCACAGTAAGGAGCCTATCCCTACCTTTTCCACTAAATGATAGCCATAGGATAGCAGCCCACTGCCTTTGAGGGACATCCTGTACAACACAGGCCCTCTCAAGTGCAGCAAACCACTTGTTAATGTCATCCCCCTCCTTGTAAGGGGGAAGTATCTTGTGCAGATTCCTGGAATCATGCTCTTTTGCAGGATGACTATGGGGAATACTGCTGCTGCCACCATGGGTATCTAAACCCAACTTCTGTCTTTCCTTCTCTAATTCAAAAGACTGTCTATCCAAATCCAGCTGTTGCTTTTTAAGCTTCAGTCTGGTTTGTTCCACCCTCAACTTATTGAGTTCCCTCTCTAACATTCTGTCATCAGGGTTGGTGGGAGGGACATTTCTAGAAACAGAGCTATGATGGGAATGAACAGAAGGAGACCTGTCCCTTACAGAAGCCAACTTAACAGCTTGGTTTACAGAAACATTACTACCAGTATGGTGAGAATAAATGCTTTTGCTATGATGTGAGACAACACTATTTATTTGGTGTGGCTCATCATCATTACCATCTATGCTAGATTGTCTAGTAATGGGCAGGCTAGGAGGTTTCTTCCCTGAATCTTTTCCTGGGGGAGTCCCTGAATCAGATTGGGAACTATTAGGTACTTTTTCAACAGATGGGGCACCTATGGCCTTATCCTGTTCTCTAAGCATGTTAAGTAATAGTTCCAAGGCAGGATTCTTCCCTACACTCAAACCTCTCTCTATACAGAGACTCCTTGCTCTTTTCCAGCTAAGGTTGTCATATGCAAGTTTGGACAGATCAACACTTTGGCCTGTGCCAGACATTTTTTAGAGAGAGTTAAAGTGCTAGAAAAAGAGAAAAAAGTTTTCAGAACTTTTTGGAAAGACGGAAAAAAACTTTTTAAACTTTTAAGAACTTTTTGAAAGTTTAGGAGTACTTTTCAGCACTTAGAAAAGAGTGAAAAGAGGAAATGCAAAACTTTTTGGCTATGTGTATATACACTGACCTTGTTTTGTATATTTTTCTCTTATGAAAAGTACAATGACAAGAGTGGTAAGTAGTCTCAAGCACTTATCCCACCACTGCACAACCAATGTAGGAGGCTGGACTGGCTTATAGTGAGTACCAAGGGGTACTTACACCTTGCACCAGGCCCAGGTATCCCTTATTAGTGTATAGGGTGTCTAGCAGCTTAGGCTGATAGATAATGGTAGCTTAGCAGAGCAGCTTAGGCTGAACTAGGAGACGAGTGAAGCTCCTACAGTACCACTAGTGTCACTTGCACAATATCATAAGAAAACACAATACACAGATATACTAAAAATAAAGGTACTTTATTTTTATGACAATATGCCAAAGTATCTCAGAGTGTACCCTCAGTATGAGGATAGCAAATATACACAAGATATATGTACACAATACCAAAAATATGCAGTATAGTCTTAGAAAACAGTGCCAACAATGTATAGTTACAATAGGATGCAAAGGGGACACCTAGGGATAGGGGCAACACAAACCATATACTCCAAAAGGGGAATTCAAACCACGAATGGACCCCAAACCTATGTGACCTTGTAGAGGGTCGCTGGGACTATTAGAAAATAGTAAGGGTTAGAAAAATAGCCCACCCCAAGACCCTGAAAAGTGAGTGCAAAGTGCACTAAAGTTCCCCAAAGGACATAGAAGTCGTGATAGGGGAATTCTGCAGGAGTACCAAGGGGTACTTGCACCTTGCACCAGGCCCAGTTATCCCTTATTAGTGTATAGGGTGTCTAGCAGCTTAGGCTGATAGATAATGGTAGCTTAGCAGAGCAGCTTAGGCTGAACTAGGAGACGTGTGAAGCTACTACAGTACCACTTAGTGTCATATGCACAATATCATAAGAAAACACAATACACAGTTATACTAAAAATAAAGGTACTTTATTTTTATGACAATATGCCAAAGTATCTTAGAGTGTACCCTCAGTGAGAGGATAGGAAATATACACAAGATATATATACACAACAGCAAAAATATGCAGTATAGTCTTAGAAAACAGTGCAAACAATGTATAGTTACAATAGGATGCAATGGGGAAACATAGGGATAGGGGCAACACAAACCATATACTCCAAAAGTGGAATGCGAACCACGAATGGACCCCAAACCTATGTGACCTTGTAGAGGGTCGCTGGGACTATTAGAAAATAGTGAGAGTTAGAAAAATAACCCTCCCCAAGACCCTGAAAAGTGAGTGCAAAGTGCACTAAAGTTCCCCTAAGGACAAAGTAGTCGTGTTAGAGGAATAATGCAGGAAAGACACAAACCAGCAATGCAACAACTGTGGATTTCCAATCTAGGGTACCTGTGGAACAAGGGGACCAAGTCCAAAAGTCACAAGCAAGTCGCAGATGGGCAGATGCCCAGGAAATGCCAGCTGCGGGTGCAAAGAAGCTTCGACTGGACAGAAGAAGCTGAGGTTTCTGCAGGAACGAAAAGGGCTAGAGACTTCCCCTTTGGTGGACGGATCCCTCTCGCCTTGCAGAGTCGTGCAGAAGTGTTTTCCCGCCGAAAGGACGCCAACAAGCCTTGCTAGCCACAAATTGTGCGTTTGGCGTTTTTGGACGCTGCTGGGGCCCAGGAGGGATCAGGAGGTCGCAAATTGGACCTGAAGAGAGAAGGGACGTCGAGCAAGACAAAGAGCCCTCACTGAAGCAGGTAGCACCCGGAGAAGTGCCAGAAACAGGCACTACGAGGATGCATGAAACAGTGCTCGCCGAAGTTGCACAAAGGAGTCCCACGTCGCCGGAGACCAACTTAGAAAGTCGTGCAATGCAGGTTAGAGTGCCGTGGACCCAGGCTTGGCTGTGCACAAAGGATTTCCGCCGGAAGTGCACAGGGGCCGGAGTAGCTGCAAAGTCGCGGTTCCCAGCAATGCAGCCCAGCGAGGTGAGGCAAGGACTTACCTCCACCAAACTTGGGCTGAAGAGTCACTGGACTGTGGGGGTCACTTGGACAGAGTCGCTGGATTCGAGGGACCTCGCTCGTCGTGCTGAGAGGAGACCCAAGGGACCGGTGATGCAGCTTTTTGGTGCCTGCGGTTGCAGGGGGAAGATTCCGTCGACCCACGGGAGATTTCTTCGGAGCTTCTGGTGCAGAGAGGAGGGCAGGCTACCCCCACAGCATGCACAAGCAGGAAAACAGTCGAGAAGGCGGCAGGATCAGCGTTACAGAGTTGCAGTAGTCGTCTTTGCTACTATGTTGCAGGTTTGCAGGCTTCCAGCGCGTCGTTTCCTTATCAGAAGGTGAAGAGAGAGATGCAGAGGAACTCGGCTGAGCTCATGCATTCGTTATCTAAAATTTCCCCAGAGACAGAGACCCTAAATAGCCAGAAAAGAGGGTTTGGCTACCTAGGAGAGAGGATAGGCTAGCAACACCTGAAGGAGCCTATCACAAGGAGTCTCAGAGTTACCATTGTGACGCTATACATAGGTAGTGACCTATGTATAGTGCACGCGTGTAATGGTGTCCCCGCACTCACAAAGTCCGGGGAATTTGCCCTGAACGATGTGGGGGCACCTTGGCTAGTGCCAGGGTGCCCACACACTAAGTAACTTTGCACCCAACCTTCACCAGGTGAAGGTTAGACATATAGGTGACTTATAAGTTACTTAAGTGCATTGGTAAATGGCTGTCAAATAACGTGGACGTTATTTCACTCAGGCTGCACTGGCAGGCCTGTGTAAGAATTGTCAGATCTCCCTATGGGTGGCAAAAGAAATGCTGCAGCCCATAGGGATCTCCTGGAACCCCAATACCCTGGGTACCTCAGTACCATATACTAGGGAATTATATGGTTGTACCAGTATGCCAATGTGAATTGGTGAAATTGGTCACTAGCCTGTTAGTGACAATTTGCAAAGCAGAGAGAGCATAACCACAGAGGTTCTGGGCAGCAGAGCCTCAGTGAGACAGTTAGGCATCACACAGGGAACACATACATATAGGCCACAAATTTATGAGCACTGGGGTCCTGGCTAGCAGGGTCACAGTGACACATAACAAACATACTGACTACATAGGGTTTTCACTATGAGCACTGGGCCCTAGCTAGCAGGATCCCAGTGAGACAGTGAAAACACCCTGACATATACTCACAAACAGGCCAAAAGTGGGGGAAACAAGGCTAGAAAGAGGCTACTTTCTCACAGTTAGGCATTTGTTTATACACAAGGTAGCCATTAGAGATTAATTCAATCACTTTACAAATTGCAGAAAGATCTGGACCCAGACAGTTATTGAGAAGACGCTGGAAGGCAAAAGTAAGAACATTTTCTGTAGCAGGTTTTGCTTCCATTAGGTATCTGATTGTAGAAACTCGTTCAACTTTCCTTGCCATTTATCCACCATGCCCCACACTTGTCCCTCCTTTTGCCAAAGACTAGAATCTTGGTTTTCGACATGTTAATGCTGAGCACGTTGACCTTTCTGACACATCAGATATCTTTGTAGACCTATTGTCATTTGTTCATGAGAAAGGTGTCATCGGCATTGTGGCCGAATACTGTTACTTTTCTCAAAGTAGTAGCTTCACTAGGAAAGACAGGGGTAGCATGATCTCTAATGAGCTTATGGTTAATTTTGAAAATTTCGAGCCAGTGAAAATGCTGAGTTGATACCCATTAATAGTCAAGCATACCTCTGATGTGAGATATGCGTAAAATTTGTGGCTTGGTCGCATACTTTTCTGTGACCATAAACCCTGGAGATTCCGAGCAGCGGTAAGTGCAATGCTAGTGTTGGTGCTTCTGGACACATTCAATGGCCATAAACCGAGGGCGTTCAGAGCAGAGCTAAGTGTAATGCTTGTGTTGGTGCTTCTAGCTGGACACGTTCAATGTCCATAAACCTAGGACGTTCAGAGCAGAGGTAAGTGTAATGCTTGTGTTGGTGCGTCTATCTGGATAGGTCGCGGTTATTTGAGGTATACCCCATAGCTGATTCACGATGTCTAACCATTCCTGTTCACTCAATGGAGTTACCAAATTGGCGTTGAAATCCCCTTCTAGTAGCCATACAGATTTTAGGTCGTCAGGTCTTAGTTGACGGAGGGTATCACTTTAATACTCCATTGTTGCCCTTTTCTTAGCCGGATTTAGGAATATGTGTATATTGTCCAGCACTACAAAATTATGACGAATGTTTGCACCAGTGTGCGACTCAAGCTTTATTATGATAATCTCTCCATTGAAATCAGCCACAGTCATTGTGGTTAGACCTAACGGATTGTGCACATAAACTGAAACACCGCCCAGAGGGTGGCTACCATTATTTGACCTCAGAGCTGGTGATTGGAACTCGGTGTAATCTGGCCAGGGATTTGTGGTCACCTGCCAGGTTTCTTGTAGGCAAACTATTTTGAAGGTTCATACATGTTGTAAATAATCAGGAGAGGAGATTAAATTATTATGGCGCCTGATTTTCCATGTGCAGATGGTAAGCATGATGCTATGTTGCCTCAATCTTGGATCAGGGATAATGATGGACGGTGCCCAGTAACCAAGAACAATTGTCTGGTGTTGTTTTTAGAAAGCAGCAATCCCTTCTGCCTGACCCACTGTCTTTGCACATTATTAAACTGTTCAGTAAGTCTAGCTGAAGTGAACTCTAAAATAGTCCAATAGATCTGTGCAGGACTGAAGTCCTTGAGGGGACTGCCCTATAAGTGAGCTGATCTCATTTTAACTGGCGCACACATGAATGGCTATTTCGTCTTAGCTGGTTCAACGGTCAATATGTCCCTTGTGTTTTTCTGCTAAAATATGTGGTAGAATGTTGTTTTTGAGAAGCGTATCTCTGATCTTTGCTGAGTTCCTCCTTTAATCTGGGGGTGAAAGCTATAAAATCAATGTCATTGAAGGATATGTACACCAGATATGGAATTGCAGTGAATAATTTTAATAGCTTTCCTTTATTCGATAAGTCTTCCTTGACATGTGAAGCATAACCAGGACATAATATTAATTTATCTTTGCTTTTTCCCTAATGATCTAATTATCGGCCATCAGATTAGGTTCTGGGTCTCTCTAACGCTCTGGCCATGAGTTTCTGCCTCATCGATCTGAGACCAAGGGGCATATTTATACTTTTTTTGCGCCTAATTTGTGTCAATTCTTTGATGCAAATTCCGTGCAGAACTAACTCCATATTTATACTTTGGTGCTGGACCCATCTAGCGCCAAAGTTATGGAGTTAGCGAAATTTTGAGATGCAAGTTAGGTGTTCCCGACCAAAAAACACTCTATGGCCTTAGTGCCATATTTATCCCCCATACTAAAATCATGCACGGGGGAGGCGGCCTTAAATAATGGTGCTAAGCTTGCTTAGCGCCATTATTTAACGCCTGGGTAGGGGCAGGCATTAGAGGACCTGTGGGCCCATTTCCATGGTGGAACACCATGGAATGGGCCCACAGGTGCCCTTCCGAAGCCCCAGGGACACCCCCACCCACACCAGAGGAACACCACAGGATGGGGACACTCTGAGAGCATCTGAGTGGCCAGGCCAGGCAGGTGACGTCAGAGCACCCTCCTGATAGATGGACAATCATTTCACTGACCACTCCTCCTTACACGGCTACTTAGGGGATCGCTCCTGGAAGTTTCATCAGATTTGGATTGCAAGACTCCAGCTGGAATCCTCTGCACTCTTACTTCAACTTCTGACCTGAAGAAACTGCATCTGGGCTTCCAGGAACTCTACAAAGCCTGCAACAAAGAAGCAAGAAACCTTCTGCAACATTGTAACTTCAGCTCCTGCCAGCAAATGCAACTGTTTCCCGGTGGTGCATCCTCAGAGAGCAGCCTGACTTCAGCCTGCACAGGAAGAGAGAAGGAATCTCCCTTGGGGTAGAAGGAGTCACCCCTCTGCTTCAGCAGGCACCCTCTGCATCGACGACCGGTAGGTTGGACCCCCTCTCCAGCAGAGCTGAGTTGATCCTGCAACACGGGTGGTAGACAGAAGTGTTCCGGACGGTCCCCTTGTCCAGCAGTGCATGTTTGGTGTAGGTAAGAGCTTGCCTCCCCACTCCACGCTGCTACCCTCTATGCACCGTGTGTTTTGCAGCAACAAAGGCTTGTTTGCACCTTTGCACAAATTTTCAAGTGCATATCCAAGCATGAGCCCCCAGCACACTGTCCTGCGACGCATAGCTCCCTGAGGGGACCGATGGCGATGTGGGAGCCTTTGTTGTGTTGCTGCATGGGCTCCTTTTGTAAATCCTGTGTCCCCTTCCTGTGGGACTCCTGAGTGGGCTGCTTGGTCCGTTGTGGGCTCTCTAGAATGCCTAGAGCCCCCTTCAACTCCCCCACGTGGGTAGAGTCCATCTCGTCCTTCCTGGGCCCGGGCAACGCCATTTTGTTCCTATCACAAGCTTCCTGTGTCGACTTCAGCGACGCAAACTAGACTGCAATACTCCATCCATCGTGCAACATCACCTGCCCCAGCCAGGAACCCGAAGTCATCTTCTTTGGTGCAATCCTTACTGTTCTTCTGCACCGGTGGTTCCACTTTTGCACCTTCTCCCAGGAAATCCGGGGCTCCTGCCCTTCCTGGGATCTTTTGTGTTTCTTGGACTTGGTCCCCTTCTTTTACAGGTCCTCAGGTCCAGGAATCCACTGTTGGTGTCTTGCAGTCCCTCTCAGTTTTTGCATAATCCTGATAGTCGTTTTTGTGTGTCTAAGAGTAAAGTTTCCTCACTTTACTCCTACTTTTCTGGGGTCTGGGGTTAGTTCTATTACTTACCTTTGGGGTTTTCTAGTGCTTCCAGCTCCCCTCTACACACTACACTTGCCTAGGTGGGAAGTCGACATTCGCATTCCACATTCTTAGTATATGCTTTGTCTTCCCCCTAGGCCCATTTCTACCTATTGTATTTTACAGCATTTTCACTGTTTTCTAAGTATTTCTGTGACTATTTCTGTGTACTACTGTATATAATAAGTATATTACTTACCTCCTAAGGGAGTATAGTCTCTGATGGTATATTTGGTATTTGTGTCACCAAAAATAAATACTTTATTTTTGCAACACTGAGTAATCTCTTTCATGTGTATAAGTGCTGTGTGACTACAGTGTGTATGAGCTTTGCATGTCTCCTAGTTTAGCTTTGGCTGCTCATCCACTCTACCACTAGAGAGCCTGGCTTCTAGAACACTGTCTACACTACACTAATAAGGGGATAACTGGACCTGGTATGAGGTGCAAGTACCTGTGGTATCCACTACAAACCAGGCCAGCTTCTTACAGAAACTTACAGAATAAGGCAAAATAGAGTGCAGAAAAGGCAGAAATATGAACAGGAAAGGAGCAGAAAAGGCAGAAAAATGAGTAGAATAAGAGCAGACGACAGTGGCTTAACCATAGCCCCACTTCCCCTGTGGTGCAGGGGGGCTCGCGCTCCAGAGGGACTTCTCTGGCATTGTGCATGGGCAGCAGGCCCATGGGTGAGAGCTCCTGACTAGGTCTAGATCGTGGGGGCCCCCCTCATGTATTTTGCAGGGGCCCCCTCATGTTTTGTTACTCCACTGGCAGAAGAGGCAGAAAAATGAGAATAGGACAAAAACGAGTACAGTAAAGGAGCAGAAAAGACAGAAAGAGCAGAAAAGGAGCAGGAAAGGCAGAAAAATGAGCAATAAAGGAGAAGAAAAGGTAGAAAAACAAGCAGAGAACATGGAGAAAACGAGCAGAAAAGGTAGGAAAACAAGAGGAAAAGGAGCAGAAGAGGCAGAAAAGGAGCAGAAAATGCTGAAAAAATGAACAGAAAAGGAGCAGAAAAGGTAGAAAAATGAGCAGAAAACGAGCAGAAAAGGTCGAAAAATGAGCAGAAAATTAGCCGAAAATGTAGAAAAATAAGCAGAAAAATGCAAAATAAAGTGCGGAAGGAGGGAAACGGTGGGAAGAGGAAAGAAAAGAGCAGAAAAAGGCAAAATGGAGTGCAGAAAAAGAGCAGGAAAGTGAGACAAAAATGTGCAAAAAAGGCTGAAAATGAGCACAAGAGGAGCAGAAAAATGAACAGAAGAGGAGCAGAAAAGGAAGAAAAAACAAGAAGAAAAATGAGCAGAAAATTAGCAGAAAAAGGCAAAATAGAGTGCAGAAAACAAGCAGAAAAGGTAGAGAGACAAGCAGAAAAGGCAGAAAAACAAGCAGAAAAGGGTGTAAGAGTGCAGAAAGGGAGCAGAAACAGCAGAAAAACAAGCAGAGAAGGAGTATAAAAGGCAGAAAAACAAGCAGAAAAAGGCAAAATAGAGTGCAGAAAACGAGCAGACAAGGCAGAAAAATGAGCAGAAAAGAAGCAGAAAAAAACAAGAAGAAAAAGTAAGCAGAAAAGGGGGAAAAAGGCAGAACAATAAGCAAATAAATAGCAGAATAAGGCAAAATAGAGTGCAGAAAAGGCAGAAATATGAACAGAAAAGGAAGAAAAACAAGACGAAAAAGAATAGAAAAGGCAGAAATATGAGCAAGTAAGTCAGAAAAACAATCGGGAAAGGAGACGGAAAAGGAGCAGAACAGGCAGGAAAATGAGAAGAAAAGGAGCAGAAGACAATGGCTTAACCATAGCCCCCGCAGCCCCTGTGGTGCAGGTGGGCCCCCAGCTCCTGAGGGACTTCTCTGGCATTGTGCATGGGCAGTGGGCCCAGGCATGAGAGCTCCTGACTGGGTCTAGAACATGGGGGCTCTCTCCATGTATTTTGCAAGGGGACCCCCTCACGTTTCGTTACGCCACTGGCAGAAGAGGCAGAAAAATGAGCAGAAAAAGGCAAAAAAGAGTGCAGATAAGGAGTAGAAAAGACAGAAAGAGCAGGAAAGGAGCAGAAAAGACAGACAAAGTTAGCAGAAAATGAGAAGAAAGTGTAGAAAAACTAGCAAAGAAAAAGCAGAAAATGAGCAGAAAAGGCAGAAAAACTAGAAGAAAAGGAGCAGAAGAGGCAGAAATACGAGCAGAAAAGGAGCAGAAAAGGGAACAGAAAGTGAGTAGAAAAGACAGAAAAACAATAAGAAAAGGAGAAAAGGAGAAGTGGAGGCCGAAAAAGGCAAAATAGAGTGCAGAGGAAGAAAAATAGCAGAAAAGGAGTAGAAAAGGCAAAAAAACAAGCAGAAAAGATAGTAAAAAGAGTGGAAAATGAGCAGAGGAGTCACAAACAGAAAGCAGCAGAGGGTAGCAGACTGCAGGCAAGATGGACAGGAGAACTGTTGCAGGGGGAGACGGCACCAGGACATTTGGAGCTGCACCGCAACAAGTGGCCCTTTCTGCCATTATTCAGTCCTCTGATGTAGGCCTTTGATGTCAGGCCCCTGATGTCAGGCCCCCATGTTCGTGACCCACTTCTCAGAAAGGATGGGGTCCTGCACTCTGGGCTGAGCTAAGCAGGCAAGGTGATAGTGATCAGTGGTGTAACAAAGGCCCCCACAGCCTTCGTTGGAGCCCCTTCTCCACAGTACCCTGGCCTGAGTGCTTCTGAGTGAGTTCGCCAGTGATGTAGCAGACAGATGGAGTGCCGTAGGCCTGAGTGCTCCTGAGTGAGTTTGCCAGTGATGTAGCAGACAGATGGAGTGTCTTAGGCCTGAGTGCTCCTGAGTGAGTTTGCCAGTGATGTAGCAGACAGATGGAGTGTCTTAGGCCTGAGTGCTCCTGAGTGAGTTTGCCAGTGATGTAGCAGATAGATGGAGTGACTTAGGCCTGAGTGCTCCTGAGTGAGTTTGCCAGTGATGTAGCAGACAGATGGAGTGTCTTAGGCCAGAGTGCTCCTGAGTGAGTTTGCCAGTGATGTAGCAGACAGATGGAGTGTCTTAGGCCTGAGTGCTCCTGAGTGAGTTTGCCAGTGATGTAGCAGACAGATGGAGTGTCTTAGGCCAGAGTGCTCCTGAGTGAGTTTGCCAGTGATGTAGCAGACAGATGAAGTGTCTTTGGACACTCTGGGGCTTGGAGCTTGGTGATGCGCTTACTAGCAGTAGCAGCAGCTAAAGACTGAAGGCAAGGCATAGTAGACCACTACCTGCCACCACAAGGTCTGGACAGTGCAGGGCCAGGGAGCAATGCAGATGCAAGCCACACCTGCTTCTAAGCCTGCATCTTCTGTGACCATGCAGTGCTCCACCCTACTCATCGAGTGCCTACTGCAGCACACTCACACCTGACTTGGGGCTGCCTGGTTACCCGGATGTCTCACAGGGGGTTTTCTAGCCCTCCTCCACTCCCCTGTACCTCTGAACTGCTGTACCTCCTGTACTCCTGTCACTCTTCTCTCCACTCTCCACTCACCGCTCTTCGCCTCCACACGCTCCTCCACCTCCTAGTGTAACCTCACACGGGCACTTTGTCTAAAAATATTTCAACCATTTCTTTGTTTTAGCAACATTTTACTAAATCCAGACAAATTCATTGTGAAGACCCAAAGATCTTAATACAAATGAACCTATTGTTTCATATCTCACATCAAATCATTTATAAAATCTTTTTTTCAACATCTTGCAAAGAGTGTTTAACTTTGTTGGGGAAATGCTGTTTTGTATTATCTTGTTTTATTTCCATTTGTGATGGATATTGACCCTCAGTGAGGACTCTCTCAAAGTGAGAGAATAACCTGTGAAAACCAAGATTGTTAGATCAGTGAGGCCTTGGTGGTAAGAGGACATCACAGGTTGAACCTCAGCAGCTGCGGACAAGTTACTCACTGCTGGGATGCTATAGTACAGATTGGACAAAACTTGAAGAAAGCAGACAGACAAGAGTGATCAGTTATATGACTCTGATGAAAAGGTACCATAAAATAAAATACAATTACTCAAGTGGACAGAGATGCAATAATTATTTGCCTCTTTCTCTTTAACCATATATCAGATATTCTGTGAATATGTTTGGAAAATCCATTTAAGTCAAGTCAAGTAGGTGAAGATTAAATGCAGGGTATGCGTGGGACTGGAAAGGAAGAAGTGCTGTAGATAAATATGTAATCACACAGGATGAACAGGGAGTAAGTGCTGTAGGAGGTGTAATCATACTGGATGAAAAGGGAAGAAGTGCTGCTGGGAAAGGTGTAATTTCACTGGAGGGAAAGGGAAGAAGTGCTCTAGGAGGAGGTTGAATCACACTGGAAGGAAATAGAAGAAGTGCTGTAGGAGGAGGTGTAGTCACACTGCATGCAAAGAGAAGAAGTGTTGTAGGGGAAGTGTAATCACATTGGATGGAAAGAGAAGAAGTGCTGTAGGAGGAGGTCTAATAACAATGGATGGAAAGGGAAGAAGTGCTGAAGGAGGAAGTGTAATTAAACTGGATAGAAAGAAGAAGTGCTTTAGAAGGAGGTGTAATCACACATGAAGGAAAGAGAAGTGGTGAAGGAGGAGGTGTAATCGCACTGGATGTAAAGGGAAGTAAGAGGAGGTGTATTCACACTGGATGGAAAGGGAATACGTGCTGTAGGAAGTGGTGTAACCACACTGGATGGAAATAGAAGAAGTGCTGTAGGGGAAGTGTAATTACACTAAATGGAAGGGGACAAAGTATTGTAGGAGGAGGTGTAATCACACTGGAGGGAAAAAGAGGAAGTGCTGTACAAGGAGGTGTAATAACATTGGATGGAAAGGGAAGAAGTGCTGTAGGGAAAGTGTAATGACACTGGATGGAAAGGAAAGAAGTGCTGTAGGGGACGTGTAATCACACTAAATGGAAGGTGACAAAGTATTGTAGGAGGAGGTGTAATGACACTGGAGGGAAAGAGAGGAAGTGCTGTAGAAGGAGGTGTAATAGCATTGGACGGAAAGTGAAGAAGTGCTATAGGGAAAGTGTAATCACACTGGATGGAAAGGGAAGAAGTGCTATTGAAGGAGCTGTAATCACACTGGATGGAAAGGTAAGAAGTGCTATAGGAAGCAGTGTAATCACACTGGATTGAGAGTGAAAGAGTGCTGTAGGAGAAGGTATAATCACGCTTGAGGGAAAGGGAAGAAGTGCTGTAGGAGGATGTGTAATCACACTGGATGGAAAAGTAAGAAGTGCTGTAGGGGACGTGTGATCACTCTGGATGAAGGGTAAGAAGTGCTGGAGGAGGAGGTGTGACTGCTCTGGATGAAAGGGAAGAAGTGCTGTAGGAGGAGGTATAATTAAATTGGATAGAAAGAGATGAAGTGCTTTAGGAGGAGGTGTAATCACACATGAAGGAAAGAGAAGTGGTGAAGGAGGAGGTGTAATCGCACTGGATGTAAAGGGAAGTAAGAGGAGGTGTATTCACAATGGATGTAGAGGAAAGAAGTGCTGTAGGAATCAGTGTATTCACACTTGTTTAAAATGGTGTCTCTAGTTGGCAGAGGTATACACCCTTCTATACAACTTAGAAGGAATCTGTAAAGTATCTGTGCAATAAATCATACAGTAACATAGTGAAAACACCACAGAAATACACCACACAGGTTTGAGAAAAATAGATAATATTTATCTGAATAGGATAAGGTAAAAACAACAAAGATCCAATGAAATATCACTTCTAAAGATTTAAAAGAGTCTTATTCCTAAGAAATAAACAGTTGTCTTTTGGTTACACAAAGTATCTGGTTTGCGTAAAAAATAACACACATGGAGACCGCAGAAGAGACGATGTGTGGAAAAATAAGGTGTACGTCGTATTTTCTGACACGGCACAGATGTTCCGTCGTTTCTTTCCACGCTGTAAGGGGTTTGCATTGTTTTTCGCCGCACAGACTTGGTTCCTCACTGGGATGCGGGGATCTTTTTGATGCCCAGTGACGATGCGGTGAAATCATTGATGCGCTGGAAGAAGGCACGGGCATTGCGTTGATCCGGTAGGTGATGGGTTGAATTTCCCATCGCAAGGCAGGCACTGCATCGAATTTCCACTCTGGAAGTTGGGCTGCATCATTCCGGTTCGGCTGTGCGGCGATTTCTCTGTCGCAAGGCAGGCTGTGCGTCGTTTCTGGCAGGCCTTGCATCTATTTTTGATGCACAAGAAGTTTCCAGAAGGGATGAAGTCTTTATGGCCCTGAGACTTCAGAAAACAGAAGGCAAGCTCAATCCAAGCCCTTGGAGAGCACTTCTCAGCAAAGTCTGAGGCCAGCAGGGCAACAGCAAAGAATTCCAGACTAGTCCTTTGGGCAACCAGGCAGTTCCTCTTGACAGGGTGCAGGTGTAGGTCCTGAAGTGTCTGAGTTGGTGGGGTCAGAGACCCAGTTTATATACCCAAAATGCCTTTCAAGTGAGGGAGACTTCAAAGAGTGGGTTTAAAGTGCACAAGTTCCCCTTTCAGTACAGTGCTGTCTGCCAGGGTCCCAGTAGGAGATTTGGAAGTCCATTGTGTGAGAGCAGGCCGCTGGCCTTTGAAATGTAAGTTTCAGGCCCGCCACCCTTCCAGCCCAGGAAGACCCATTCAATATGCAGGTGAGTGCAGATGTGACTGAGTGTCCTGTGTTTGTGGTTGCCTGAGTGAAATGCACAAGGGAGCTGTCAACCAGCCCAGCCCAGACGTAGATTGGAGGCAGGCTGTAAGGCACAGATGGTTTTAAAGTGCAGAGTAATGCCCACTGTCTAAAAGTGGTACTTCTAAAATACTAATATGCAATCCAACCTCACCAATAAGTAGGATTTTCTATTACCATTCCGGTCATACTAAATATAACCTGGTTACCTCTTTCAGATCAGAATCTACCACTCAAAAAGTATCTGAGGGCAGTCCTAATGCTAGCCTATGAAAGGAGCAGGCCTCACAGTAGTGGACAACGAATTTAGGAGTTTTTCACTACCAGGAGATATAAAACACACATGTTTATGTCCTGCTTTTTACCTACATAGCACCCTGCCCTATGGGTTACCAAGGGCCTACCTTAGGGGTAACTTATATGTAGAATAGGGGAGTCAAGTAGAGATGGCAGTGAAACTGCACACACAGGCCTTGCAATGGCAGGCCTGAGACATGGTTAAGGGGCTACTCTTGTGGGTGGCACAATCAGTGCTGCAGGCTCACTAGTAGCATTTAATTTACAGGCCCTGGACACATGTAGTGGACTGTACTAGGGACTTATAAGTAAATCAACTATACCGTTTGGGAATGAACCAATGTTACCATGTTTAAGGGAGAGCATACGCACTTTAGCAGTGGTTAGCAGTGCTAAAGTGTGCAGAGTCCTAAAATCAGCAAAAACAGTGTCAGAAAAGTGGAGGAAGGTAGGCAAAAAGTTGGGGGATTGTAGGAGGCTGGCCTTGTTTGTAGTGAGTACCAAGGGGTACTTACACTCTGCACCAGGTCCAGGTATCCCTTATTAGTGTAGAAGAGGTGTCTAGCAGCTTTGGCTGATAGAAAATGGCAGCTTAGCAGAGCAGCTTAGGCTGAATTAGGAGACATGCAAAGCTCCCACTTTACCACTGGTGTCATATGCACAATATCATAAGAAAACACAATACACAGATATACTAAAAATAAAGGTACTTTATTTTTATGACAAATATGCCAAAAGTATCTCAGTGAGTACCCTCAGTATGAGGATAGCAAATATACACAAGATATATGTACACAATACCAAAATTATGCAGTAATAGCAATAGAAAGCAATGCAAGCAATGTACAGTCACAATAGATTGCAATGAGAGCACATAGGTATAGGGGCAACACAAACCATATACTCTAGAAGTGGAATGCGAACCACAAATGGACCCCAAACCTATGTGAGCTTGTAGAGGGTCGCTGGGACTGTAAGAAAACAGTGAGGGTTAGAAAAATAGCCCACCCCAAGACCCTGAGAAGTGGGTGCAAAGTGCACCTAAGTTCCCCAAAGAGCACAGAAGTCGTGATAGGGGAATTCTGCAAGGAAGACCAACACCAGCAATGCAACAAAGATGGATTTCTAGACAAGAGTACCTGTGGAACAAGGGGACCAAGTCCAAGAGTCACACTCAAGTCGGGAGTGGGCAGATGCCCAGGAAATGCCAGCTGTGGATGCAAAGAAGCTGCCACCGGATGGTAGAAGCTGTGGATTCTGCAAGAACGAAGAGGGCTAGGAACTTTCCCTTTGGAGGATGGATGTCCCACGTCGTGAAGAAGCTTGCAGAGGTGTTTCCGTGCAGAAAGACCGCAAACAAGCCTTGCTAGCTGCAAGGGTCGCGGTTAGGCTTTTTGGTTGCTGCTGTGGCCCAGGAGGGACCAGGATGTCACCAATTGCGTGAGGGGACAGAGGGGGCGTCCAGCAAGACAAGGAGCCCACTCAGAAGCAAGCAGCACCCACAGAAGTGCTGGAACAGGCACTACGAAGAAGAGTGAACCGGAGCTCACCCGCAGTCACAAAAGAAGGTCCCACGACGCCGGAGGACAACTCAGGAAGTCGTGCACTGCAGGTTAGAGTGTCGGGGACCCAGGATTGGCTGTGCACAAAGGAAATCCTGGAAGACTGTACAGGAGCCGGAGCAGCTGCAAATCACACGGTACCCAGCAATGCAGTCTAGCATGGGGAGGCAAGGACTTACCTCCACCAAACTTGGACTGAAGAGTCACTGGACTGTGGGAGTCACTTGGAGAGAGTTGCTGAGTTCCAGGGACCTCACTCGTCGTGCTGAGAGGAGACGCAGAGGACCGGTAATGCAGTCTTTAGGTGCCTGCCGTTGCAGGGGGAAGATTCGGTCGACCCACAGGAGATTTCTTCTGAGCTTCTAGTTTAGAGAGGAGGCAGACTACCCCCACAGCATGCACCACCAGGAAAGCAGACGAGAAGGCGGCTGGATCAGCGATACAAGGTTGCAGTAGTCGTCTTAGCTACTTTGTTGCAGTTTTGCAGGCGTCCAGAGCAGTCAGCGGTCGATTCCTTGGCAGAAGGTGAAGAGAGAGGTGCAGAGGAACTCTGATGAGCTCTTGCATTCGTTATCTAAAGAATTCCCCAAAGCAGAGACCCTAAATAGTCAGAAAAGGAAGTTTGGCTCCTTAGGAAGGAGGATAGGCTAGCAACACAGGTAAGAGCTTATCAGAAGGAGTCTCTGATGTCACCTGCTGGCACTGGCCACTCAGAGCAGTCCAGTGTGCCAGCAGCACCTCTGTTTCCAAGATGGCAGAGGTCTGGAGCACACTGGAGGAGCTCTGGCCACCTCCCCTGGGAGGTGCAGGTCAGGGGAGTGGTCACTCCCCTTTCCTTTGTCCAGTTTCGCGCCAGAGCAGGGCTGGGGGTTTCCTGAACTGGTGTAGACTGGCTTATGCAGAAATGGGCACCATCTGTGCCCATGAAAGCATTTCCAGAGGCTGGGGGAGGCTACTCCTCCCCAGCCCTGACACCTTTTTCCAAAGGGAGAGGGTGTAACACCCTCTCTCTGAGGAAGTCCTTTGTTCTGCCTTCCTGGGCCAAGCCTGGCTGGACCCCAGGAGGGCAGAAACCTGTCTAAGGGGTTGGCAGCAGCTGCAGTGGAGACCCCGGAAAGGCAGTTTGGCAGTACCCGGGTTCTGTGCTAGAGACCCGGGGGATCATGGAATTGTCTCCCCAATGCCAGAATGGCATTGGGTGACAATTCCATGATCTTAGACATGTTACATGACCATGTTCGGAGTTACCATTGTGACGCTATACATAGGTAGTGACCTATGTATAGTGCACGCGTGTAATGGTGTCCCCGCACTCACAAAGTCCGGGGAATTTGCCCTGAACAATTTGGGGGCACCTTGGCTAGTGCCAGGGTGCCCACACACTAAGTAACTTTGCACCCAACCTTCACCAGGTGAAGGTTAGACATATAGGTGACTTATAAGTTACTTATGTGCAGTGTAAAATGGCTGTTAAATAATGTGGCCATCATTTCACTCAGGCTGCACTGGCAGGGCTGTGTAAGATTTGTCAGATCTCCCTATGGGTGGCAAAAGAAATGCTGCAGCCCATAGGGATCTCCTGGAACCCCAATACCCTGGGTACCTCAGTACCATATACTAGGGAATTATAAGGGTGTTTCAGTATGCCAATGTGAATTGGTAAAATTGGTCACTAGCCTGTTAGTGACAATTTGTAAAGCAGAGAGAGCATAACCACTGAGGTTCTGGTTAGCAGAGCCTCAGTGAGACAGTTAGGCATCACACAGGGAACACATACATATAGGCCACAAACTTATGAGCACTGGGGTCCTGGCTAGCAGGGTCCCAGTGACACATAACAAACATACTGAAAGCATACGGTTTTCACTATGGGCACTGGGCCCTGGCTAGCAGGATCCCAGTGAGACAGTGAAAATACCCTGACATATATTCACAAACAGGCCAAGAGTGGGGGTAACAAGGCTAGAAAGAGGCTACTTTCCTACAGCGATTCATTCCTGGCATTAAAACTTTTGACATTCAGATCGGCAGTGTGTGCGATCATTCCTTGATTTTGTATTGTGTATTTCGAATTGGCAACAACGTGCGCGATTCAGTCCTGGCATAAAACTCTTGGCTCTTTGATTGGCAGTGCGTATGATTATTTTGTGCCGTCTTTCCTGGTGTCTATCGAAACGGCACCAGATGAGCGATTCATTCCTGGTAGAGAATTCGAGTTTTCTAGATCGGCTGTGTGCCCAGCTTTTCTTGACGATGTGAATTTTGGTGCGCTGTGTTTTCAGAGGTGCATACATGTATTCCTGAACTTATGATTTCTTGATAACGCTTTATTTAAAGTGTGACATTTTCTTGCGCAGTCAAACTTTCAGTGTTGGTTCTGATGATTCAGGAATCCTACAGTCAGTGTGTGAATTTATGTGATAATGCAATGTTTATCCTGTTAAACCTATTTCAAGAAGGTTCTTGTATTCTATGCATTATATGATATTTTTCTGAGATGCTTATATGAACCATTGTAATTAATCTATTCTTGATTTCCAGGTACCTAGATTCTTTGAGGCCTAGTCCTATTCATTTTCTAGGTGGTTCATGAATACAGTATAAGATTCTCTTAGAATCATAGGCCCTCATTCTGACCCTGGCGGTCGGTGATAATGCGGCGGCCAAGCCGCCAACAGGCCGGCGGTCCAAAATATGCAATTCTGACCCTGGCGGGAACCGCCAACACAGCCCGCCGCATTAACACTCCGCCCGCCACGGCGGAACAAACAAACAGCGCGGCGGTCACCGCCAACAGCCAGGCGGCAGACAATGTACCGCCCACCCTATCACGACCCACCAATCCGCCACCTTTTCCGGGGCGGGAGCACCGCCGATAAAAACACGGCGGAAACAGACTACGAACGGGAAAACGCTCACCTCTAAGCACTCCACGCGAGATTCCGGCAGTATGGAACCCGAGTTGCAGGTCATCCCCGCACTCCTATACCTGCTCATATACCAGGAGCACGCCCGGCGGCGCGGAAGACATCGGTGAGTACTGCACCTACGACACAGGGGAGGGAAAAGATTACCGGCACACACCCACCCACCCATACCCACTACAACACACACATCAATGCATTCCCACAGATCACTGTCACAACCCACAAACCCCCCCCCCCCGAAATAATGCAAATACCAAAAGAAGAGATCATAAACGGGCAGATATATTGAAATATGGACACCAGTAATCCCAATAAATAAATAAACTATGTACAAAATATATACAGCTACTAAATGTAGTCCAACCACTGTCCGTGGACCACAGGGGTCCTGTGCAAAGGGGCAAGGCCCAGTCCCACGACAAGAACTCCACGGAGAGAACACTGCAGGGGCATCAGAAAGAAAATAGGACAGGCACCTCAGGGGGAAGGGAAGGGGGGGCACCTCAGCCACTTGAGTACACGACGCCAGATCCACGAGGGGACTCCATGACCACAGGGCCATCCTGGGGAGTGCAAAGCCACAGTCCATACAGTCCATACAGTGGGTGGCCTGCCCACAGGGCCATCCTGGGGAGTGCAAAGCCACAGTCCATACAGTCCATACAGTGGGTTGCCTGCCCACTGGGCCATCCTGGGGAGTGCAAAGCCACAGTCCAAACAGTCCATACAGTGGGTGGCCTGCCCACTGGGCCATCCTGGGGAGTGCAAAGCCACAGTCCAAACAGTCCATACAGTGGGTGGCCTGCCCACTGGGCCATCCTGGGGAGTGCAAAGCCACAGTCCATACAGTCCATACAGTGGGTGGCCTGCCCACTGGGCCATCCTGGGGAGTGCAAAGCCACAGTCCAAACAGTCCATACAGTGGGTGGCCTGCCCACTGGGCCATCCTGGGGAGTGCAAAGCCACAGTCCAAACAGTCCATACAGTGGGTGGCCTGCCCACTGGGCCTTCCTGGGGAGTGCAAAGCCACAGTCCATACAGTCCATACAGTGGGTGGCCTGCCCACTGGGCCATCCTGGGGAGTGCAAAGCCACAGTCCATACAGTCCATACAGTGGGTGGCCTGCCCACTGGGCCATCCTGGGGAGTGCAAAGCCACAGTCCAAACAGTCCATAACAGACCCCACTGCCACTGGAGGAGGCATGTTGGCCAGAGGACATCCTGCAGCCCTGCCCGAGATAGATCCTGCCCTGCCACGTCTGCCAAAGGGCCAGCGGTTCTTGCCTGGAAGGGCCCAGTTCAGCGCTTCTTGCCTTGAAGGGCCCAGTTCAGCGCCTCTTGCCTTGAAGGGCCCAGTTCAGCGGTTCTTGAGACGGCGGGGCCCAGTTCAGCGGTTCTTGAGACGGCGGGCCCAGTTCAGCGGTTCTTGAGACGGCGGGGCCCAGCGGAGCGGTGCTTGAGACGGCGGGGCCCAGTTCAGCGGTTCTTGAGACGGCGGGGCCCAGTTCAGCGGTGCTTGAGACGGCGGGGCCCAGTTCAGCGGTTCTTGCCTTCAAGGGCCCAGTTCAGCGGTGCTTGAGACGGCGGGGCCCAGTTCAGCGGTGCTGGAGACGGCGGGGCCCAGTTCAGCGGTTCTTGAGACGGCGGGGCCCAGTTCAGCGGTTCTTGAGACGGCGGGGCCCAGCGGAGCGGTGCTTGAGACGGCGGGGCCCAGTTCAGCGGTGCTGGAGACGGCGGGGCCCAGTTCAGCGGTTCTTGAGACGGCGGGGCCCAGTTCAGCGGTTCTTGAGACGGCGGGGCCCAGTTCAGCGGTTCTTGAGACGGCGGGGCCCAGTTCAGCGGTTCTTGAGACGGCGGCCGGTCTATGGCCAACTGCTCATTGCCTGGTGGTGCCCTCCTGGGCAGCGGGGATGGTGCTCCTTCAATGCCCACCTGGGCTGTGGGTGGTGGGGCCCTCCTGGCCAGCTGGGCTGGGTCCTCCCTGGGCAGCGGCTATGGGGGTGGTGGGCTCCTCCTGGGCAGCAGGCCTGCTGCCTGACCTCTCCGACTTGCTGCCCTTGCCCTCCTTAGTCGGGAGTCTGTGGCCCTTTCCTCCCTTTGGAGCTGTGGCTGGTGACTGTCTCTGGGTGGTGTCCGGGGGGGATGTAGAAGCCGGGCTCCTGCGGCGCCCCTTCCGCCTTCTGCTCCTCTTCCCAGGGGGTGGGCTGGCTGTCCCCTTGCTGCTGGGCGAAGATCCAGACATGCGGGCTGGTGGGCTCCAATACCCCTGCACCCTTGTCAAGGGGGCTGCAGGGCTGGTGGTGGCTGAGGTGCTCTTCTTACCCCGACGAGAAGGAGGGGGGGGCTCAGGGTCAGGAAAGAAGTTAGCAGTGGCGAGGAAGAGTTTCTTGGGACAATGGAGAGTGGTAGGTACAGTGGGAATGGGAGTGGAGGGAGAGGATGTGGTTGTAGGTGAGTCACGTTTGCTGTCTTTGGGTGCAGGTGCAGGAGGGATAGGCTGTCGTGAGGTGGATGGCTGTTGGGTGGGTGGCTGCGTTTGTGTGGTGTGGAAGAGGGGGTGACAGACACAGTGGGAGAGGACACAGGGGACGTGTAAATGGCAGTGGGGGTGGTGACTGCACGTGTGCGGACTGGAGTGGAGGGTGTGCTGGTGATGGAAACACTGGCTGATGGTGAGGTGAATGGAGGTGTGAGTGTAGACGTCACAGGGAGGGAGGAGGGAGACGAGGAGATGGGGGTCACAGAGGTGGTAGTGACTGTTGGCATGTCTGCATCGGAATGTTGCGTGTGTGAATGTCTGCGTGATCTGTGGTGCTTATGTTTGGATGAGCTTCTCTTGGGTGTTGAGGTGTGTGCAGGCTGGTCTGATGGTGTGGGTGGGACAGGCAGAGGAACAGGAGACTGGGAGGAGGGAGTTAGTAGAGGGAGGCAGGAGACAGGGACAATGGCTGCCGTCAGTGCTGAGGCCAGAGCCTGGAACGATCGCTGATGGGCAGCCTGACCCGAATGAATGCCCTCCAGGTACGCATTGCTGCGATGAACCTCCCTCTCCACCCCCTGGATGGCATTCAAAAGGGTAGTCTGCCCAACAATGAGCGTTCGGAGGAGGTCAATGACCTCCTCACTGAGGGCAGCGGGGGTAACAGGGGCAGGGCCTGAGGTGCCTGGGGCGAAGGAGATGCCCGGCTTCCTGGCAGAGCGGGCACGGGGCGAACGCTGAGGGGCTGCTGGGAGGGCGGAGATGGTGCGCTGGGTTGCGGCTGTACCTGTAATGGCGGGGGGCACGGATGGTGCCACCCCCGCAAGGGAGCTCCCTTCCGAGGACGTGTCCGTGTCGCTGCAGGGTCCAGTCGTCCCCGTCGTGGAGCTCCCCTCGCCCTCCGTCTCACTGGTCCAGTCTGACTCTGTGGCATGGCCCTCCTGGGCCATGTGAGATGCAGCTCCCTCCTGCCCCGATGCCACTTCTCCTCCGCCTGATGATGCTGATGCACACAAGCACAGAAAGACAAACAAAAAGGGGGGGGGGGGGGAGAGAGAAATAAAGGGATATTGAGTACATGGATCTCCGGTACAGTTAGCGGACATGACAGACACAGATGCCCCCTGCACTAAGTTGCGCACTTGGGGTCCGCTACGCATTCCGTGGAACATGCCCTACACGCCTAGAGTTGACAACTGCACCCATGGATGACACGGCCCAGGGATGGCTGTACTGACAAACTACTGAGGGTGGTGGCTGGGGACACAGGGGCTTACGGGGGTGCCCAGCCTACAGATATCGCCCTGGCCTAGGGGGACCCACAGCCCTCCTCCCCCACCCAGACACCTCCACTGCGCGACAACAGAGTAGATAATGCTTGTACTCACCCCCTTGTGTCTGCTGTGCTGCCCTCACGCGCCCATCCAAATCAGGGTAGGCCACCGCCAGGATCCGGAACATCAGGGGGGTCAGTTGACGGCAGGCACCCCGCCTACGTTGGGAGGCCATCCCCAGCAGAGACTCGGCGGTCTTCTTGGTCCCGCGGCGGATGTCCTCCCACCTCTTGCGGCAGTGGGTGCCCCGTCGATGGTGGACCCCCAGGGTCCGGACTTCCTTGGCGATGGCACGCCAAATCCCGATCTTCTCATGGGCGCGGACCTATGTGACACGTACAGGGAGGGAGAAATACCACGTTCAAGTTTGTCTGCATTTTCCTTGCAAGTGGCCCAACGCCCCCCATCCCGCCAGGCCCCCCGCCAGGCCCAACATGCCCCCCATCCCCGCCAGGCCCCCCGCCAGCCCCAACATGCCCCCCCCATCCCCGCCAGGCCCCCCGCCATGCCCCCCGCCATGCCCCCCGCCATGCCCCCCGCCAGGCCCAACATGCCCCCCATCCCTGCCAGGCACCCCGCCAGGCCCCCCGCCAGCCCCAACATGCCCCCCCATCCCCGCCATGCTCCCCGCCATGCCCCCCGCCATGCCCCCCGCCAGGCCCCCCGCCAGGCCCCCAAGCCAGCCAGTGGCCCCAAACCCAGATTGAATTAAACTCACTTGTTGGTCTGGAGGACCGTAGAGTAGCGCATACTGGGGGAGGACCCCATCCACAAGTTTCTCCAACTCCTCTCCAGTGAAGGCAGGGGCCCTTTCCCCAGGCGCTGCAGCCATTGTCCCTTCCAGACCGAGGTCACAGCAACACTTGCAGTATAGGTCCTCTCCTGTGAAAGTTCAAGTCGCAAGTGGATAAGTAGATAGAAAATGGCGGTCACGTCCGCGGCGGTGCGTACCGCGGCGGTGCGTCCCGCCACCGCCGGCGCCCTTCGCCATTGGCTCCTGAAACCCATAGGCTTCAATGTTAACCAATGCGGCTTCGCGCCGCGGTCTTCGCCCGCCGCCCGCCGCGGTCTTCGCCCGCCGCCCGCCGCGGTGTGCCACGCCAGCGCATTGACCTCACATCCCATTGTCACACTTCACAGGTCAGGCAGCCGCCATTTCCAGGGCCCACATGGCTCAATTTCAACTGCGTCACACAGGCCTAGGCCTTGCATAGCCACTCAGACACGCCATTCACTGCATAGAGAATCGATTACTGTGCTAGCTGTGAGTACGTACCTGTGGGTTGCTTGACTGTGTGCTCCATGTTGTCCTTCCTAGGCACCGTCCGCTGGGTTTGGCGAGGAGACGGATGAATCCTCCCGTGTACCGACCGCTGGTGGACCTGTCGACAATGGAAGAACGCCACATTATCCTGACCTACCGTCTTAACCGTGCCACTATACATGAACTGTGTGCCCAGCTGGAGCCCGACCTGATGTCCCCCATCCGCCAACCCCCAGGGATTCCCCCTCTGGTGCAGGTCATGTCAGTACTCCATTTCTTGGCAAGTGGTTCATTTCAGACAACAGTGGGAATTGCTTCTGGGATGTCTCAGCCCATGTTTTCGAAGGTGTTATCCAGAGTGTTGTCTGCCCTGATATGAAATACGTGAGGAGCTACATCATTTTCCCTGAGGTGGGCGAATTGGCTACAGTGAAGGGTGATTTCTACGCCCTTGGACATATTCCCAACGTCATTGGTGCCATTGATGGGACCCATGTGGCTTTGGTTCCCCCAAGAGACAGGGAGCAGGTGTACAGGAACAGAAAAAGTTACCATTCAATGAACATCCAGGTGGTGTGTTTGGCTGACCAGTACATCTCGCATGTAAATGCCAAATTCCCTGGGTCAGTGCATGACGCCTACATCCTGAGGAATAGCAGCATCCCTTACGTGATGGAACAGCTAGAGAGACACCGTGTATGGCTATTGGGGGACTCTGGGTACCCCAACCTGTCGTGGCTACTGACCCCAGTAAGGAATCCCCGGACCAGGGCAGAGGAACGGTACAATGAGGCCCATGGGCGTACTAGGAGGGTGATCGAACGCACCTTTGGCCTCCTAAAGGCCAGGTTTCGGTGCCTGCATATGACAGGTGGATCCCTAATGTACTCACCTAAGAAGGTGTGTCACATCATCGTGGCCTGCTGCATGCTTCACAACCTGGCTTTGCGCCGCCAGGTGCCTTTCCTGCAGGAGGATGGTCGAGACGGTGGTGTTGTGGCAGCGGTGGAACCTGAGGAGAGTGACGAGGAGGAAGACGACGGGGCTGAAACAGACAACAGGGACAGAATCATTGAACAGTACTTCCAATAGGACACAGGTAACAATTCAAAGATAATTTAGTAAATGTGAACTACTCTCCTGCATCTCTGCTGCCTGTCTATTTGCCCCAGTGTATGATGACTGAGTTGTGGCTTTTCCCTCCCTATTTCAGATCTGGGGTCCCCACTACGAGTCCTGTGCTTCGTTTCCCCATGGACTACAGCTTTGTGGCAGCTGTTTGTTGACTTCACTATGTACAAGGACATATTTGCACTGTCATGTCAATTACAATATATTGAAATCACAGCCAGACTCCGGATAGTTTTGTGCAAAATAGGTGTTTATTTAAGTGCTCAAAATGGGATGGGTGGTTTCAAGTGGGTGGGGGCTATGGTGAAGGAATGTCCATGGCAGAGTCCAGAGTAACAGTCACACAGGTGCATTGTCCATAGGCCTGTGGAGAGATGGAGCATGGGCAGTTCAAGGATGGACAGGGTGACAATGTGGGACAGTGGGATGACATCAGGTGGTATCCATTGCTGGCGGGGGTCTTGACATCCTACTCTGTCTTCTTGCGAGATCTCAGGGCCCTCTTGCGGGGTGGTTCTTCTCCTGCAGGAGGTGGGGGTCTGGTGGGCTGCTGCTGTGCGGGGGCCTCCTGTCCACTAGCGCCGGCGGAGGTGGTTGGCTGTTCTTGGTCCAGGCTAGTGGCAGGGGCCCTTGGGTGTTGTTGAGTGTCCGTCCTGGTGTTGACGAGGTCCTGCAGCAGCCCTACCATGGTAACCAGGGTGGAGGTGAGGGCTCTGATGTCCTCCCTGTACCCCCGATAGTGTTCCTCCTGCAGTACCTGGATCTCCTGGAACCGGGCCAGTACCGTCGCCATCGTCTCCTGGGAGCGGTTGTATGCTCCCATGATGGTGGTGAGGGCCTCGTGGAGAGTGGGTTCCCTGGGCCCGTCCCCCCCCTGTCGCACAGCTGCCCTCCGAGTTGCCCTGTTTCCCTGGGCCTCTGCCCCCTGGCCGGTGTGCCCACTACCACTGCCCCCAGGTCCCTGTTGTTGTTGGGGTGGTGGGTTATCCTGGGTGCCCTGTAGTGGTAGACACACCGCAGATTGACGCGCCCTGGAGACAGAGGCATGGGCCCGCTGGGTGGGAGCTGTGCTGGTGTTCCCAGAGGGGTTTGGGTCTGTAGTGGCCTGGGCCTGTGTGAGGGGAACCGACTGTCCAGAGGTCCCCGATGGTCCGGGCTGGTCATCGGTGTCCAGGTCGACAGAGCTGCTGTCATCGCTGACGGCCTCTTGGGTGTGGAGAATTCTGGGCCCTCCGCGGCGGTGTGTTGACGGTCGGGTCCTGCAGGGGTATAGAGGTATGGTTATAGTTTCAATGTGTGGCATATGGGTGTATCTGTGGGTTCCCGTGTCCCCAAGTGCTGGCATTCGTGTGTGGGGGCTTTGGTGAGGGTGGCTTGTGGGGGGGATGTGTATATGCATTGGGCATGCTTTGGTGATGGGTGTCCATGCTTAGTGGACGCATGCAGGCCTAGGTTTTGGGATGTGTGGGTTGTGATGGTGAGACATTGACAGGGAATAGGTGTGCTGGGGGTGGGGGTGAGGATGGTGGTGGGGGTGAGGATGGTGGTGGGGGTGAGGGTGGGGCTGAGGATGGGGGTGGGGGTGAGGGTGGGGTTCGAGGATGGGGGTGAGGGTTGGGGTATGATTTGGCATGCAGGTGGGGGGGAAGCAGTAGTGAAGCTTCAACTTACCAGTATCCATTCCTCCGCCGACTCCTGCGAGGCCGTCAGGATGCAGGATGTTCAAGACTTCCTCCTCCCATGTTGTAAATTGTGGGGGTTGAGGTGGGGGTCCTCCGCCAGTCTTCTGCACGGCGATGTTGTGCCTGGATACCATGGAACGCACCTTCCCCCGTAGGTCGTTCCATCGCTTCCTGATGTCTTCCCGTTTTCTGGGGTGCTGTCCCACAGCGTTGACCCTGTCGACAATCCTCTGCCATAGCTCCGTCCTCCGGGCAATGCTGGTGTATTGGACCTGTGTGCCGAACAGCTGGGGCTCTACCCGAACGATTTCCTCCACCATGACCCTGAGTTCTTCGTCTGAGAAGCGGGGGTGTCTTTGGGGTGCCATGGGGTGGTGTGTATGATGTGTGGGGTGGAGTATGTGTAGTTAAGTGTGTTGAGTGTGGTGGTGTGTGTTGTTTTGTGTGTGGATAGTGTGTGGGTGATGGTGTGGAGTGGCTGTGGCTGCTAGTTTGTGGATGGTGGTGTCTCGCTCTGGCCTTCTTTCAGAATTTGTTGGCGTAGGGGTTTGTGGGTGATGTGGGTGTGTGTTTTATATTGTATTGTGTGTGTGGGAGTGGTGTGTGTATGTGTATCAGGTGTGTGGGATTCAAATCGTCCAATGTGGCTGAGTTTTGTTCGTTTGTGTGTATTCTGACCGCGGCGGTGTGTCCCGCCAATGGAATACCGCGTTTGAATGACCGCCGCGTGGATTCGTGGGTCGTAATGGCATGGGCGTATTTCTGTTGGCGTGACGGTGGAGGTTTTGTCACCTCCACTTTTCCGCCGACCGCTGGTCTGGCGGTCTGTTGTGGCTGTCGGATTTTCGGAGGTTTGCCTTCTGCGGGTCAGAATGACCGTGGCGGGTTTCCGCGACCGCGGCGGGATTATGGAGGATTTCTGACCGGCGGTAGGCGCCTTTTACCGCCGAGGTCAGAATGACCACCATAGTCTTTTGATGTTCACTGTGATTTTATCTTGCCATTGTGTTTTGTTTAACTCTGGTTAGAGATAAGAACAATGAGATAACAATGCAAATGAATTGCTAGGAAGTTGAGTTCATTTTTGGATAAATAGATTGTCCAGTTAGATTTTTTCAAATAATATGAGACAAATATGACGAACCATTGTCTACCCGTTTCTTTGATCATTACCATTAAGTAACCATACTTCCTTTTGACTTGTGATTCGATAGAATTAATTGAAGTTGGCTGGCTTTCTAAAAACAAATTATGAAAGGTGATATGTAGATATTGGTATGCTAAATTGATATGAGTTTTATCACAAGATGGGAAGTGACATAATAGGCATTGTCTATAGTAAAAATCTATTTTAGATATTGATGAACGTGCAATGATATGATTTTGTATCTTTACAATTTTGAAATAAAATTACATACAGTGGATAAAGCGATATAGTATGGGCAGGGTTTGATTGATAATAATATAGCCAAATACGGCATTAATCATCAACCTTTTTGGATTCTGCATTCTTATTTTTTAGTCCTCTGTCACAACATTCAATTAAATCATATGCGTTGTTTATTTCGCTCAGACATGCATAAGATAATGCACGCTTAATATGGACCATTATATAGAGTCTGGAAACCCTGATGAGGGTTGAACAATAAATAACAATGAGCCAAACGAGGATATTGAAAAGTAAGCGAGTAAAAAAAAATAAAAAAATAACAAGGTTGGTTAATGTGCTATATGTGGACATATATTTTGAATTTTAGTAAAATGTGGGATATTTTATCAATTTTGGACATTATCTTACAGAGTTGTATTCTATTAGATTTGGAATTTGGAGTTCATTATGAATAAAATATAAGGTATACTTATAAATTCTACCTTATGGGACATTATGGTTATTTCTCAACTCTGATTCTCTACTTTTACACATCAACATTAACAAAGCATGTTCTATGTTAAAAGTGATCACTGAGGGTCTCCTCTTTTCTGTAATTGTTTTTTAAACTTTTGGGTGTTGGATTGTTTCTTCATTTAAGTCTTTCTCACATATGTCTGGTACTGTGATTTTGAACATAAGATACATTATAGGACACTGGAGTATAAGGTGACGTTGATAGTTGTTAATCTATTAAACACTAGTTGATCTTAATAAGTATCTATCAGTCAGTGGGCATATGTAATAGGTGACAGAATATTTTTTGCTTTTTTCGGTATTGATATCTTATCAGCCTTGATAAAGTCCAGGAATAGGACGAAACACATGTTGGCTAAACATCGTACAGGCTGAAATTTACTTCCATTGGTTGAGGATTTATAAAGACTGAACATCTGGGCTCCATGGCCAAACGGAATTTTATATGAATGGACATGGCTAAACATCGTACAGGCGGAAACTTTCTTCCATTGGTTGAGGATTTATAAAGACTGAACATCTGGGCTCCACGGCCAAATGGAATTTTATATGAATGGACATTAATCCTTTCACAGTTTCAAAGGGGAAAAATATACTGCTTTTTTAATATACAGAAATATATTATTATTAAAGATGTTAACGATCAAGAGAATGTTGACACCCATTTGTTTTTGATTTAACTCTTCATGTGTCTTTTTCTCTCTCATCATACATTGACTTAATCCATTCTCCCAGATGGTCCCAATGTTTACTATAATATGATTTAAAAAAGAGTTTTTGAGTGCTCCACAATTTTTTGTTTTTGTTATTAACTGGTTCTTTGATTCCAGCTCACACATGGAGGCAACAGATGTGTTATAGTGTATTGATCACCATTAAGTGATATATTAGGTTTTGAAGTAATTATAGAGATGTGCCGCTATTTTGAAGTCATTGTTGCCATGTTGTTACTGTCAACTAGATGCTGGTGCAACTCTGTAAAGCAAATACTGAGCATATGCTTTCTCAGGATCAAATTGTACAAACCCATGTAATCATTTACCGTACTGGCCCGCACCCAACCATTCACTGCCTCACTAGAAGAATAAAAAAAAATCTACCCAGGTTTGGTTGGGGAGCTTGATGCTGTCCCTGCATCTTTGGCGATACTTTTCAGGGGTCAGTCCAAATTTGGCAACCAAAATGGCTTTCATAGGGGCATATTGTCCTTGTCCCCAACCTCTAGTGTAAGAAGCGTGTCCCTCTCAAGTATTGACATGTGTTTCTACAAGCCAGTCCCCCATTGCTCTTCAGGAACCCCATGAGCCCTTAGTGCAATTTCATATGCAGCAAACCACTTATCAATGTCATCTCCCACCACATAACTTGGCACCAAATCCTTGGGTATGCAAACCTTTTTGTCTCCAGCAGGTCCTGTATGTGTGCTGCCACCATCACTGCTGGACTCAGACTGCCTAGACTTGAGCTCCAGCTCTTTCAGACTCAGTTCATGAGCCAAGATTAGTTTCTTTTCTGCCAAGGCCCTCTCAGCCTCAGCTCTCCTCTCCTCTGCCTCTATTTTCAATCTTGCCAACTGTAGTTGAAATTCTCTCTCCTCCCTCCTTTCCTCTGCGGTCAGGCTGTGACTCGAGACACTGCTCCCTGGTTTGGCAGGGGGCACAAATTTAGAGGTTTCACCCCCACTACTGTTGGAAAATCCTCGGGACAGCCATCCCCTTGCTCTCCCAACTCAACATTCTCTTGTGAACGGGCTTCTGCCCAGGCCCTCAGCGCCTTTTGGTGCTCCTCCTTCTTGGAGGCTCCCAGGGTAGGTACTCCCACCCCTTGCAGAACCCTTTCAGCTGGCTGACAGTGTATGCCTCCAGATTGGCTTGGTCAAACTCTCCAGCTCCTCCTTGAGACCCAGCCAGAGACAGGTTGTATAGGATACTGATTAAAGAATGTCAAGCAGGAAAATTGCAGCAAAAAGATAACAAATCAAATTGACCTTTAACTGTGGGTAGATAGTGTACACGTAGCTATTGTATGGTACTGCACACACACAAGTCCTATCCTTACCGCTGATCAACAATGTTAGAAATGGGGTCTCTAGTTGACAGAGGTATACACCCTTGTCCAAGTAGGGACCACAATCCTAGTCAGCGTAAGTCACACACAATCCAAATCATCCTGTGCCCACCCTCTGGCAGCTTGGCACTGAGCAGTCAGGCTTAACTTAGAAGGCAATGTGTAAAGTATTTGTGCAATAGATCATACAGTAACACAGAGAAAACACCACAAATATACACCACAGAGGTTTTAGAAAAATAGATAATATTTATCTGAAGAGGATAAGGTCAAAACGACAAGGATCCAATGAGTATAAGTTGAAATATCACTTTTAAAAGATTTTAAAGAGTCTTATTCCTAAGAAATAAACAGTTGTCTCTTGGTTACACAAAGTACTTGGTTTGCGTAAAATAAATCACGGACGGAGAACGCAGAGGAGGAGATGTGTGGAAAAATAAGATATGGGTCGGATTTTTCCAGGGTGGCACAGACGTTGCGTTGTTTCTTTCCACGCTGCAAGGGGTTTGCGTCATTTTCCGGCACGCAGTCTTGGTTCCTCACTGCAATGCGGGGATCTTTTTGATGCCCAGGGATGATCCAGGCAAATCCTTGACATGCTGGAAGAAGGCACGGGCGTTGCGTCGATCCGGTAGGTGATGCGTTGAATTTTCCATCGCAAGGCAGGCACTGAGTCGAATTTCCACTCTGGAAGTCGGGCTGCGTCGTTCTGGTTCGGCTCTGCAGTGATTTCTCGGTTGCAAGGTAGGCAGTGTGTCGCTTCCGGCAGGCCGTGCGTCGATTTTTGATGCACAAGGAGTTTCCTCAAGGGATGAAGTCTTCTTGGCCCTGAGACTTCAGAAAACAGGAGGCAAGCTCAATCCAAGCCCTTGGAGAGCACTTCTCAGAAACGTCAGAGGCTAGCAGGGCAGCAGGGCAACAGAAGGGCAGCAGTCCTTCTCAGCAAAGCGGTCCTGAAGAGTCATTTGGGCAGCCAGGCAGTTCCTCTTTACAGGGTGCAGGTGTAGGTCCTGAAGTGTCTGAGTTGGTGGGGTCAGAGACCTAGTTTATATACCCAAAAATGCCTTTGAAGTGAGGGAGACTTAAAAGAGTGGTTTTTGAAGTGAACAAGTTCCCCTTTCAGTACAGTCCTTTCTACCAGGGTCCCAGTACGGGGTTTGGCAGTCCATTGTGTGAGGGCAGGCCACTGGACTTTGAAATGTAAGTGTCAGGCCATCCACCCTTCCAGCCCACAAAGACCCATTCAATATGCAGATGAGTGCAGGTGTGATTGAGTGTCCTGTGTCTGTGGTTGTCTGGGTGAAATGCACAAGGGAGCTGTCAACCAGACCAGCCCAGACGTGGGTTGGAGACAGGCTGTAAGGTACAGATGGTTTTAAAGTGCATAGAAAAGCCCACTTTCTAAAAGTGGCAATTCTAAATTAGTAATATAAAATCCAACCTCGCCAATGTAGGAAAGTAGGCCTTTTCTAGACTGTCCCCTGTTTGTCAGTGTGTTTTACTGTTTGTCAGTGTGTTTGACTGTGTTCACTGAGATCCTGCTAACAGGACCCCAGTGATTATGCTCTCTCTCCCAAAACTCTGTCTTTCACTCCACATTTGTCATACTGGTGCCCCTTTGTAAGTCCCTAGTATATTGTACCTAGGTACTCAGGGCATTGGGGTACCGGGGGATCCCTATGGGCTGCAGCATATATTTTGCCACCCACAGGGAGCCCATGCAAAGTGTTTGCAGGACTGCCATTGCAGCCTGCGTGAAAAGGTGCAAGCACCCTTTCACTGCCATTTTACACTGCACCAGTCACCTATAAGTCACTCCTATGGCAGGCCTTCCAGCCCAGAGGGCAGGATGCAAAGTACCTGTGTGTGAGGGCACCCCTGCACTAGCAGAGGTGCCCCAATGAACTCCAGGCACATTTTCCCAGACTTTGTGAGTGTGGGGACGTCATTTTATGCGTGTACTGGACATAGGTCAATACCTATGTCAAGCTACATAATGGTATATAATGAATATGGTCATGTTTGTTATCAAACATGTTGGAATCATACCCCAATGCTTTTGCAAGCATTAGTTGTATGATCCCACGCACTCTGGGGGCTCCTTAGAGGACCCCCAGTATTGTCATTTCAGCCTTCAGAGGTTTTGCAGGCAGCCACAGATGCTGCCACCTCACAGACAGGTTTCTGCCCTCCTGTTGCTTGATCAGCTCAAGCCCAGGAAGGCAGAACAAAGGATTTCCTTTAGGAGAGGGTTGTTACACCCTCTCCCTTTGGAAATAGGTGTTGCAGGCTTGGGAGGGGTAGCCTCCCCAAGCCACTGGTAATGCTTTGAAGGGCACATTTGGTGCTTTCCTTGCATAAACCAGTCTACACCAGTTCAGGGACCACCAGTCCTCGCGCTGGCGCAAAACTGGACATAGGAAAGGGGAGTGACCACTCCCCTGACCATGACCACCCCAGGGGTGGTGCCCAGAGCTCCTCCAGATGGTCCCTGGGCTTTGCCATCTTGGAAACAAGGTTGGCAGGGAACTCTGGGAGCATCTGCGTGGCCAGTTCAGGCAGTTGACGTCAGAGCCCCCTCCTGATAGGTGGTCACACTGCTAGGTGACAAATCCCCATTTCAGAGCTAGTCAGGGTCTCTCTCTTGGGTGGTTCCTCAGATTCATTTTTCAAGACTCCAGCAGGATTCCTCTGCAAACTTTACTTCAACTTCTGGCTGAAGAAACTGTATCCAGACGCTCCAGGCACCTACAAGCTGCAACAAAGAAGCAAGACTCTGCCTGTAACAATGTATCTTCGGCTCCTGCCTGCAACTGCAACAATTTCCCAGTCGTGCAACCTCTGAAGACAGCCCCACTTCAATCTGCACAGTAAGGACAAAGGACTCTCCCTTGGGGTGAAGGAGTCACTACCCTGCATCAGCAGGCACCATCTGCAACGATGACTGGTGGCATGGACCCCATCTCCTGATGAGCTGCTTGGATCCTGCAACACGTTGGGTGGACTGCAGTGGTCCCGATGGTCCTCAAGTCCAGCTGTCCAAGTTTGATGGAGGTAAGTCCTCGCCTTCCCACGCAGCACATTATTTCAGTGTCCATCGCCATTTGCAGCTGCCAAGGCTTGTTGGCATCCTTTCCAGGATCTTCAGGCATCTGGAACCTCCAGCCACCAGCACTCCTTCCTGTGACACACAGCTTCCTGAGTAGTTCTCCTGCGGCATGGGATCTATTTTCGTAGTGCTGAATGGGCCCCTTCCTCGACTTCTGTGTCCCTGTCCTGTGGGTCTCCTGTGAGAGCTGCCTCTGCTTCTATGGGCTCTCTGAGTTGCTGAGAGCCCCCTCTGATTCCCCCTCTTGTGTATAGTCCTCCTGGGCCTTCCTGGTCCCCGGCAGCACAACTTTCCACCAATCGCGAGTTTTGCATGCACCAAGGCTTGTTGGTGGAATCCAAAGAAGCAAACCCAACTGCAATCCTTCTTCCGGCGTGGGACAGCACTTACATCCTTCAGGAACTCAACTCCGTCTTCCAGGGTGCAGCAGTGACTCTTCATCCTCACCGTCGACTCTCTTCTTGCACCTTCAGCCTGGTGGGTAGGGGCTCATGCCCTTCCTGAACTCTTCTGTGCTTCTTGGACTTGGTCCCCTTCTTCCACATGTCTTGTGGTCCAGGAATCTACTGTTGGTGTCTTGCAGTTTCTTCTGGTCTTTGCAATATTCCTCTTTTCTTCTAAGTGGGTGGTTTGGGGAAACTACAGTGTTTTACTCCTCTGTTCCTGGGCGCTGGGGGGTATTGTGGTACTTACCATTGTGCTTTTCTAATACTCCCAGCTCCCCTCTACACACTCCACTTATCTAGGTGGGGGGCCGACTTTCGCATTCCATTTTTTTTAGTATATGGTTTGTGCTCCCCTAGGCCTTTAATTCTCTATGGGATTTTCACTATATTGCACTGTTTTCTAACTGTTTTTATGCCTATTTCTGCATGATAGTGTATATATTTTGTGTATTAGTTACCTCCTAAGAGAGTATGACCTCTATGGTATTTTTGGTATTTGTGTCACCAAAATAAAGTACCTTTATTTTTGTAATGCTGAGTGTTTCTTTCATGTGTGTAAGTACTAAGTGTGACGACAGTGGTATTGCATGAGCTTTGCATGTCTCCTAGATAAGCCTTGGCTGCTCTTCCACAGCTACCTCGAGAGAGCCTGGCTTCTAGTCACTGACTACACTACACTGATAAGGGGATACCTGGACCTGATATGAGGTGTAGGTTCTATACGTACCCACCACACATCAGGCCAGCTTCCTACAGCAAGTAAGCAGGAGTTTCTATTATCATTCTGGCCATACTAAATATAACCTGGTTACTCCTTTCAGATCAGAATCTACCACTCAAAAAGTATCTGAGGGCAGTCCTAATGCTAGTCTATGAAAGGAGCAGGCCTCACAGTCGTGGAAACAAATTTAGGAGTTTTTCACTTCCAGGACATATAAAACACATATGTTCATGTCCTGCCTTTTATCTACACAGCACCCTGCCCTATGGGTTACTGTAGGAAGGTAGCCTCTTTCTAGCCTTGTTACCCCCACTTTTGGCCTGTTTGTGAGTCTATGTCAGGGTGTTTTCACTATCTCACTGGGATCCTGCTAGCCAGGGCCCAGTGCTCGTAGTGAAAACCCCATGTTGTCAGTGTGTTTGTTATGTGTCACTGGGATCCTGCTAGCCAGGACCCCAGTGCTCATAAGTTTGTGGCCTATATGTGTTCCCTATGAGGTGCCTAACTGTCTCACTGAGGCTCTGCTAACCAGAACCTCAGTGTTTATGCTCTCTCTGCTTTCCAAATTTGTCACTGCAGGCTAGTGACTAAATTTACCAATTCTCATTGGCAACTGGTACACCCATATAATTCCCTTGTATATGGTACTGAGGTACCCAGGGTATTGGGGTTCCAGGAGATCTCTACGGGCTGCAGCATTTCTTTTGCCACCCATAGGAACCTCAGACAATCCCTACACAGGCCTGCCACTGCAGCCTGAGTGAAATAACGTTCACGCTATTTCACATCCATTTTTCACTGCACATAAGTAACTTATAAGTCACCTATATGTCTAACCTTCACTTGGTGAAGGTTGGGTGCCAAGTTACTTAGTGTGTGGGCACCCTGGCACCAGCCAAGGTGCCCCCACATAGTTCAGGGCAAATTCCCCCGACTTTGTGAGTGGGGGGACACAATTACACGCGTGCACTATACATAGGTCACTACCTATGTATAGCGTCACAATGGTAACTCCGAACATGGCCATGTAACATGTCTAAGATCATGGAATTGTCCCCCCAATACCATTCTGGTATTGGGGGGACAATTCCATGATCCCCCGGGTCTCTAGCACAGAACCCGGGTGCTGCCAAACTGCCTTTCCGGGGTTTCCACTGCAGCTGCTGCCAACCTCTCAAACAGGTTTCTGCCCCCCTGGGGTCTGGGCAGCCCCAGCCCAGGAAGGCAGAACAAAGGATTTCCTCTGAGAGAGGGTGTTACGCCCTCTCCCTTTGGAAATAGGTGAGAAGGGCTGGGGAGGAGTAGCCACCCCCAGCCTCTGGAAATGCTTTGATGGGCACAGATGCTGCCCATCTCTGCATAAGCCAGTCTACACCGGTTCAGGGATCCCCCAGCCCTGCTCTGGCGCGAAACTGGACAAAGGAAAGGGGAGTGACCACTCCCCTGACCAGTACCTCCCAGGGGAGGTGCCCAGAGCTCCTCCAGTGTGTCCCAGACCTCTGCCATCTTGGATTCAGAGTTGTTGGGGACACACTGGACTGCTCTGAGTGGCCAGTGCCAGCAGGTGACGTCAGAGGCCCCTCTCTGATAGGCTTTTACCTTTATTGGTAGCCAATCCTCCTTTCTTGGTAGCCAAACCTCCTTTTCTGGCTATTTAGGGTCTCTCCTCTGGGGTATTCTTCAGATAACGAATGCAAGAGATCACCAGAGTTCCTCTGCACTTCCCTCTTCGACTTCTGCCAAGGATCGACCGCTGACTGCTCCAGGATACCTGCAAAACCGCAACAAAGTAGCAAAATGACTACCAGCAACATTGTAGCGCCTCATCCTGCCGCTTTCTCGACTGTTTCCTGGTGGTGCATGCTCTGGGGGGTGTCTGCCTTCACCCTGCACTGAAAGCCAAGAAGAAATATCCCGTGGGTCGACGGAATCTTCCCCCTGCTAACGCAGGCACCAAAAGACTGCATCACCGGTCCTCTGGGTCCCCTCTCATCCTGACGAGCGTGGTCCCTGGAACACAGGAGCTATATCCAAGTGACCCGCACAGTCCAGTGATCCTTCAGTCCACGTTTGGTGGAGGTAAGTCCTTGCCTCCCCACGCTAGACTGCAAACCTGTGTACTGCGTGATTTGCAGCTGCTCCGGCTTCTGTGCACTTCTCCAAGGATTCCTTTGTGCACAGCCTAGCCTGGGTCCCCAGCACTCCGTCCTGCAGTGCTCAACCCTCTGAGTTGGACTCTGACGTCATGAGACCCTCCTTTGTGACTCTGAGTCTTCTCCGGTTCACAAATCTTCTAAGTGCCTGCGCTGGTACTTCTGCAGGTGCTGCCTGCTTCTGTGGGGGCTCTCTGAGTTGCTGAGTGCCCCCTCTGTCTCCTCCTCCAAGGGGCGACATCCTGGTCCTTCCTGGTCCCCAGCAGCACCCAAAAACCTCTACTGTGACCCTTGCATCCAGCAAGGCTTGTTTGCGGTATTTCTGCATAGAAACACTACAGCAACATCCAGCACGCCGTGGGACATCTTCCATCCAAAGGAGAAGTTCCTAGCCCTTTTCATTGCTGCAGAATCTTCAGCTTCTTCCACCCAGAGGCAGCCTTCTTGCACCTTCATCCGGGGTTTCCTAGGCTCCTGCCCCCCCTGGACACTATTGCGACTCTTGGACTTGGTCCCCTTGCTTTGCAAGTCCTCAGGTACAGGAATCCATCTTCAGTGCTTTGCTGGTGTTTGTGTTTCTTGCAGAATCCCCCTATCACGACTATTGCGTCCTATTGGGGTAGTAGGGGTACTTTACTCCTACTTTTCATGGTCTTGGGGTGGGGTATTTTGGACACCCAAACTGTTTTCTTACAGTCCCAGCGACCCTCTACATAGGTCTGGGGGCATGACTCCTGTCTTTGCTAAGACAGGAGTCATGTCAATGGCGTTTGGGCATCAAAAAAAAATGGCGCAAATCTGGTTGAGGCAAGAATTTTGCCTCAGCCTGACTTGCCCCATTTTTTGACGCCCAAGCTCCATTTTCCCCTACGCCGGCGCTGCCTGGTGTGAGTCTTTTTTTTTGACGCACACCACTCCGCAGCGCCGGCTAATGGCGGCTAACGTCATTCAATAAATACGGCGCCCACATGGTGCTTTCGAATGGCGTTAGCCGGCATTAAATTTTTTGATGCACAACTGCGTTGGCGCAGTTGTGCGTCAAAAAGTATAAATATGGCCCTCTGTGTTTTCTTATGATATTGTGTTATATGATATAAGTGGTAGAGTAGGAGCTTTGCATGTCTCCTAGTTCAGCGTACGCTTTGCCATAGCTACCTTCTATCAGCGTAAGATACTAGAAACACCTCTATTCTACTAATAAGGGATAACTGGACCTGGCACAGGGTGTAAGTACCACAAGGTACCCACTATAAGCCAGGCCAGCCTCCTACAGTTACCTAGGGCCTACCTTAGTGGTGACTTATATGCAGAAAAGGCTTGGCAAGGACTTTTAATTTCCAAGTCGAAGTGGCAGTAAAATTGGACACACAGGCCCTGCAATGGCAGGCCTGGGACATGGTTAGGGGGCTACTTATGTGGGTGGCACAACCAGTGCTGCAGGCCCACTAGTAGCATTTAATTTACAGGCCCTGGGCACATGTAATGCACTTTACCAGGGACTTATAAGAAAATCACACTAGATGGAAAGAGAAGAAGTGATATAGGAGGAGGTGTAATCAGACTGGATGGAAAGAGAAGAAGTGCGGTGGGAGGAGGTGTAATCACACTGGAAGTAAAGGGAAGAAGTGCTGTAGGAAGTGGTGTAATCACACTGGAGGTAAAGGGAAGAAGTGCTGTAGGAGGAGATGTAATCACACTGGAGGGAAAGGGAAGACGTGATGTAGAAAGTGGTGTAATCACACTGGATGGAAAGGGAAGAAGTGCTGTAGGAAGTGGTGTAATAACACTGGATGGAAAGGGAAGAAGTGCTGTAGTGTAGGAGGCTGGACTGGCTTGTAGTGAGTACCAAGGGGTACTTGCACCTTGCACCAGGCCCAGTTATCCCTTATTAGTGTATAGGGTGTCTAGCAGCTTAGGCTGATAGATAATGGTAGCTTAGCAGAGCAGCTTAGGCTGAACTAGGAGACGTGTGAAGCTACTACAGTACCACTTAGTGTCATATGCACAATATCATAAGAAAACACAATACACAGTTATACTAAAAATAAAGGTACTTTATTTTTATGACAATATGCCAAAGTATTTTAGTGTGTACCCTCAGTGAGAGGATAGGAAATATACACAAGATATATATACACAATAGCAAAAATATGCAGTATAGTCTTAGAAAACAGTGCAAACAATGTATAGTTACAATAGGATGCAATGGGGAAACATAGGGATAGGGGTAACACAAACCATATACTCCAAAAGTGGAATGCGAACCACGAATGGACCCCAAACCTATGTGACCTTGTAGAGGGTCGCTGGGACTATTAGAAAATAGTGAGAGTTAGAAAAATAACCCTCCCCAAGACCCTGAAAAGTGAGTGCAAAGTGCACTAAAGTTCCCCTAAGGACAAAGAAGTCATGTTAGAGGAATAATGCAGGAAAGACACAAACCAGCAATGCAACAACTGTGGATTTCCAATCTAGGGTACCTGTGGAACAAGGGGACCAAGTCCAAAAGTCACAAGCAAGTCGGAGATGGGCAAACGCCCAGGAAATGCCAGCTGCGGGTGCAAAGAAGCTTCTACTGGACAGAAGAAGCTGAGGTTTCTGCAAGAACGAAAAGGGCTAGAGACTTCCCCTTTGGTGGACGGATCCCCCTCGCCGCGGAGAGTTCCCGCCAAAAGAACGCCAACAAGCCTTGCTAGCTGCAAATCGTGCAGTTAGCGTTTTTGGACGCTGCTGAGGTCCAGGAGGGACCAGGAGGTCGCAAATTGGACCAGCAGAGAGAGGGGACATCGATCAAGACAAGGAGCCCTCTCTGAAGCAGGTAGCACCCGTAGAAGTGCCAGAAACAGGCACTACAAGGATGCGTGAAACGGTGCTTGCCGAAGTTGCACAAAGGACTCCCATGTCGCCGGAGACCAACTTAGAAAGTCGTGCAATGCAGGTTAGAGTGCCGTGGACCCAGGCTTGGCTGTGCACAAAGGATTTCTGCCGGAAGTGCACAGGGGCCGGAGTAGCTGCAAAGTCGCGGTTCCCAGCAATGCAGCCCAGCGAGGTGAGGCAAGGACTTACCTCCACCAAACTTGGACTGAAGAGTCACTGGACTGTGGGGGTCACTTGGACAGAGTCGCTGGATTCGAGGGACCTCGCTCGTCGTGCTGAGAGGAGACCCAAGGGACCGGTAATGCAGCTTTTTGGTGCCTGCGGTTGCAGGGGGAAGATTCCGTCGACCCACGGGAGATTTCTTCGGAGCTTCTGGTGCAGAGAGGAGGCAGACTACCCCCACAGCATGCACAAGCAGGAAAACAGTCGAGAAGGCGGCAGGATCAGCGTTACAGAGTTGCAGTAGTCGTCTTTGCTACTATGTTGCAGGTTTGCAGGCTTCCAGCGCGGTCAGCAGTCGATTCCTTATCAGAAGGTGAAGAGAGAGATGCAGAGGAACTCGGATGAGCTCTTGCATTCGTTATCTAAAGTTTCCCCAGAGACAGAGACCCTAAATAGCCAGAAAAGAGGGTTTGGCTACCTAGGAGAGAGGATAGGCTAGCAACACCTGAAGGAGCCTATCACAAGGAGTCTCTGACGTCACCTGGTGGCACTGGCCACTCAGAGCAGTCCAGTGTGCCCGCAGCACCTCTGTTTCCAAGATGGCAGAGGTCTGGAGCACACTGGAGGAGTTCTGGACACCTCCCAGGGGAGGTGCAGGTCAGGGGAGTGGTCACTCCCCTTTCCTTTGTCCAGTTTCACGCCAGAGCAGGGCTAAGGGGTCCCCTGAACCGGTGTAGACTGGCTTATGTAGAATTGGGCACCTCTGTGCCCAACAAAGCATTTCCAGAGGCTGGGGGAGGCTACTCCTCCGCTGCCTTCACACCATTTTCCAAAGGGAGAGGGTGTCACACCCTCTCTCAGAGGAAGTTCTTTGTTCTGCCATCCTGGGCCAGGCCTGGCTGGAACCCCGGAGGGCAGATGCCTGTCTGAGGGGTTGGCAGCAGCAGCAGCTGCAGTGAAACCCCAGGAAGGGCAGTTTGGCAGTACCAGGGTCTGTGCTACAGACCACTGGGATCATGGGATTGTGCCAACTATGCTAGGATGGCATAGAGGGGGCAATTCCATGATCATAGACATGTTACATGGCCATATTCGGAGTTACCATTGTGAAGCTACATATAGGTAGTGTCCTATATGTAGTACACGCGTGTAATGGTGTCCCCGCACTCACAAAGTTCAGGGAATTGGCTCTGAACAATGTGGGGGCACCTTGACTAGTGCCAGGGTGCCCTCACACTAAGTAACTTTGCACCTAACCTTTACCAGGTAAAGGTTAGACATATAGGTGACTTATAAGTTACTTAAGTGCAGTGTAAAATGGCTGTGAAATAACGTGGACGTTATTTCACTCAGGCTGCAGTGGCAGGCCTGTGTAAGAATTGTCAGAGCTCCCTATGGGTGGCAAGAGAAATGCTGCAGCCCATAGGGATCTCCTGGAACCCCAATACCCTGGGTACCTCAGTACCATATACTAGGGAATTATAAGGGTGTTCCAGTAAGCCAATGTAAATTGGTAAAAATGGTCACTAGCCTGTTAGTGACAATTTGGAAAGAAATGAGAGAGCATAACCACTGAGGTTCTGATTAGCAGAGCCTCAGTGAGACAGTTAGGCACTACACAGGGAACACACACATATAGGCCACAAACTTATGAGCACTGGGGTCCTGACTAGCAGGGTCCCAGTGACACATAACAAACATACTGAAAACATAGGGTTTTCACTATGAGCACTGGGCCCTGGCTAGCAGGATCCCAGTGAGACAGTGAAAACACCCTGGCATACACTCACAAACAGGCCAAAAGTGGGGGTAACAAGGCTAGAAAGAGGCTACTTTCTCACACAACCCCCCCCCAAACGAAGGACAATAAGGCTAACCTTGGCCAGTTGAGACTTTATTGTCTAAGTGGTGATAAGTAGAGAGTAGCTCTGCAATAGACTGGTTACTCCCTTTATCATCCACTATATGGTTACTTCCCTGTGGGGATGTAAACCACCCTGTTTGAAGTTTTTTAGCTAAGCAACAATGTGAAGATGTATTTTCAGAGTTTCTATCAGTAAGTTTAAGTTTAGAGCAGTGGGAATTGTCCACTGAACCTATTTGTAATGATGGAAATGCCAGACAGGGATGCTGTCTCAGTAAAGCCATAGCTGGGCAAAAACTTTGTCCATATGGCTGGAAGAGAGAACAGGGATGCTGTTTCTCTTGAGTTGGAGCCGGGCAGGGATGCTGTCCTATGAGCTCCACACTAGGGCAGGGATGCTGTCCTAAGTGTTGTGAGGCAGTGCAGGGTTTCTGCACTAAAGTTTCTCTGGGAGGGTTGGAGGGATGCTCCATGTTAACTAAAATGGTGCTCTTTTTGTCACCAATGTTAGTTATCCCACAGAGAGGTACTTCTACCTCAGGGAGTCCAGCTTTGCCAGCTGATGATTCCCTTGGAACAGGTGCCACCCCAGGAGAGGTTTCTCCCACCACAGGAATGGTATCCTGAATGGTAGGGTGGTTAGGGGATACTGTGATACCCTTTTTACCTGTTGATGGAGAGGGATCCTGAGTTTTCAGGCCTTCTCTCCTTTGCTTTTTCATTTCAGTAGAAATGAGAGGGAACAATTCCTCAGGGATGCCCAGCATGGCTGCATGGGCATATAACTCTACATCAGCCCAACCTGAGGCCTCTAGGTCATTACCTAAGAGACAGTCTACAGGTAAGCTAGGTGATACCACCACCTGCTTAGGGCCAGTAACTCCACCCCAACTAAACTGAATTATAGCTAAGGGAAGAAACTTAGTGGAGTTATGGACATCAATAATCTTATACTGTTGTCCAATGATGTGTTGATCAGGGTGCACTAGGTTTTCAGTCACCAAAGTGATACTGGCACCTGTGTCCCTGTAGGCCAAGGCCTCAACACCATTTATTGAAACTGTCTGCCTGTACTTATCCATTGTAAGGGGACAAGCAGCCAGTGTGGCAAGGCCAATGCCACTAGGTGTGACAGAAACTGTCTTGGGACTGACTACCCCAGTTTCTATGATGGACCCATAAGTGAACCCAACTACACCCTTTGCTTGACTGTTGCCAGCAGTCCCACCACTAGTACCACTACTGCTAGGGGCACTAGAGCTTGATGTATTAGTGGTGGTAGGCTCAGGGGGTTTACCTGGACAGGACTTATCCCCTGGCCTATGGCCTCTGTTTTTACACACAAAGCACCAAGGCTTTTTAATGTGTGTGGGTTGAGAAGAAGAGGAAGAATTTGTTTTATCCCCACCCTCTGAAGAGTGTTTAAGATTTGAAGGGGGATCTTTGGTTTTACCCTTATCCCCATGCTTATCTTGAGATTTTTCACCATCTTTCTTCTTATTGCCATCTTTGTCACCCCCTGTATGAACTTTTCTGTTCACCCTTGTTCTGACCCATTTGTCTGCCTTCTTTCCCAATTCTTGGGGAGAGGTCAGATCAGAGTCTACCAGGTACTGGTGCAACAAATCAGACACACAATTATTAAGTATATGCTCTCTCAGGATTGTGTTATACAGGCTTTCATAATCAGTAACTTTACTGCCATGTAACCAACCCTCCAAGGCCTTCACTGAATGGTCAATGAAATCAACCCAGTCTTGTGAAGACTCCTTTTTGGTCTCTCTGAACTTTATCCTGTATTGTTCAGTGGTTAAGCCATAACCATCCAGGAGTGCATTCTTAAGAACTGTAAAATTATTGGCATCACTTTCTTTCACAGTAAGGAGTCTATCCCTACCTTTTCCACTAAATGATAGCCATAGGATAGCAGCCCACTGCCTTTGAGGGACATCCTGTACAACACAGGCCCTCTCAAGTGCATCAAACCACTTGTTAATGTCATCCCCCTCCTTGTAAGGGGGAACTATCTTGTGCAGATTCCTGGAATCATGCTCTTTTGCAGGATGACTATGGGGAATACTGCTGCTGCCACCATGGGTTTCTAAAACCAGTTTCTGTCTCTCCTTCTCTACTTCTAAAGTCTGTCTATCCAAATCCAGCTGTTGCTTCTTGAGCTCCAGTCTGGTTTGTTCCACTCTCAATCTATTGAGCTCCCTTTCTAACAATCTGTCATCAGGGTGGGTGGGAGGGACATGCCTTGAAACAGAAGTATGGTGAGAATGGACAGAAGGAGACCTGTCCCTTACAGAAGCCACCCTAACAGCTTGGCTAACAGAAACATCACTACCAGTATGGTGAGAATAAATGCTTTTGCTATGATGTGAGACAACACTATTTATATGGTGTGGCTCATCATCATTACCAACTATGCTAGACTGTCTAGTAGTGGGCAGGCTAGGAAGTTTATTTCCTGAATCTTTTCCTGGGGGAGTCCCTGGATCAGATTGAGAACCATTAGCTACTTTTTCAACAGATTGGGCACTTATGGCCTTATCCTGTACTCTAAGCATGTTAATTAACAGTTCTAAGGAAGGATTCTTCCCTACACTCAAACCTCTCTCTATGCAGAGATTCCTTGCTCCTTTCCAGCTAAGGTGATCATATGCAAGTTTGGACAGATCAACATTTTGGCCTGTGCCAGACATTTTTTAGAGAGAGTTAAAGTGATAGTAAAAGATAAAAAGTTTGTCAGAGCTTTTTAGAAAGACAGAGAAAAAAACGTTTTAAACTTTTTTGAACTTTTTAGAAAGTTAGAAGTACTTTTCAGCACTTAGAAAGAGTGAAAAGAGGAAATGCAAAACTTTTTGGCTATGTGTATATACACTGACCTTGTTTTGTATATTTTTCTCTTATGAAAAGTACAATGACAAGAGTGGTAAGTAGTCTCAAAGCACTTATCCCACCGCTGCACAACCAATGTAGGAGGCTGGACTGGCTTGTAGTGAGTACCAAGGGGTACTTGCACCTTGCACCAGGCCCAGTTATCCCTTATTAGTGTATAGGGTGTCTAGCAGCTTAGGCTGATAGATAATGGTAGCTTAGCAGAGCAGCTTAGGCTGAACTAGGAGACGTGTGAAGCTACTACAGTACCACTTAGTGTCACTTGCACAATATCATAAGAAAACACAATACACAGATATACTAAAAATAAAGGTACTTTATTTTTATGACAATATGCCAAAGTATCTCAGTGAGTACCCTCAGTATGAGGATAGCAAAAATACACAAGATATATGTACACAATACTAAAAATATGCAGTATAGTCTTAGAAAACAGTGCAAACAATGTATAGTTACAATAGGATGCAATGGGGAAACATAGGGATAGGGGCAACACAAACCATATACTCCAAAAGTGGAATGCGAACCACGAATGGACCCCAAACCTATGTGACCTTGTAGAGGGTCGCTGGGACTATTAGAAAATAGTGAGAGTTAGAAAAATAACCCTCCCAAGACCCTGAAAAGTGAGTGCAAAGTGCACTAAAGTTCCCCTAAGGACAAAGAAGTCGTGTTAGAGGAATAATGCAGGAAAGACACAAACCAGCAATGCAACAACTGTGGATTTCCAATCTAGGGTACCTGTGGAACAAGGGGACCAAGTCCAAAAGTCACAAGCAAGTCGGAGATGGGCAAATGCCCAGGAAATGCCAGCTGTGGGTGCAAGGAAGCTTCTACTGGACAGAAGAAGCTGAGGTTTCTGCAGGAACGAAAAGGGCTATAGACTTCCCCTTTAGTGGACGGATCCCTCTTGCCTAGGAGAGTCGTGCAGAAGTATTTTCCCGCTGAAAGGATGCCAACAAGCCTTGCTAGTTGCAAATCGTGCGTGTGGCGTTTTAGGACGCTGCTGGGGCCCAGGAGGGACCAGGAGGTCGCAAATTGGACCTGAAGAGAGAGGGGACGTCGAGCAAGACAAAGAGCCCTCACTGAAGCAGGTAGCACCCAGAGAAGTGCTAGAAACAGGCACTACGAGGATGCGTGAAACGGTGCTCGCCGAAGTTGCACAAAGTAGTCCCACGTCGCCGGAGACCAACTTAGAAAGTCGTGCAATGCAGGTTAGAGTGCCGTGGACCCAGGCTTGGCTGTGCACAAAGGATTTCTGCCGGAAGTGCACAGGGGCCGGAGTAGCTGCAAAGTCGCGGTTCCCAGCAATGCAGCCCAGCGAGGTGAGGCAAGGACTTACCTCCACCAAACTTGGACTGAAGAGTCACTGGACTGTGGGGGTCACTTGGACAGAGTCGCTGGATTCGAGGGACCTCGCTCGTCGTGCTGAGAGGAGACCCAAGGGACCGGTAATGCAGCTTTTTGGTGCCTGCGGTTGCAGGGGGAAGATTCCGTCGACCCACAGGAGATTTCTTCAGAGCTTCTGGTGCAGAGAGGAGGCAGACTACCCCCACAGCATGCACAAGCAGGAAAACAGTCGAGAAGGCGGCAGGATCAGCGTTACAGAGTTGCAGTAGTCGTCTTTGCTACTATGTTGCAGGTTTGCAGGCTTCCAGCGCGGTCAGCAGTCGATTCCTTATCAGAAGGTGAAGAGAGAGATGCAGAGGAACTCGGATGAGCTCTTGCATTCGTTATCTAAAGTTTCCCCAGAGACAGAGACCCTAAATAGCCAGAAAAGAGGGTTTGGCTACCTAGGAGAGAGGATAGGCTAGCAACACCTGAAGGAGCCTATCACAAGGAGTCTCTGACGTCACCTGGTGGCACTGGCCACTCAGAGCAGTCCAGTGTGCCCGCAGCACCTCTGTTTCCAAGATGGCAGAGGTCTGGAGCACACTGGAGGAGCTCTGGACACCTCCCAGGGGAGGTGCAGGTCAGGGGAGTGGTCACTCCCCTTTCCTTTGTCCAGTTTCGCGCCAGAGCAGGGCTAAGGGGTCCCCTGAACCGGTGTAGACTGGCTTATGCAGAATTGGGCACCTCTGTGCCCAACAAAGCATTTCCAGAGGCTGGGGGAGGCTACTCCTCCCCTGCCTTCACACCATTTTCCAAAGGGAGAGGGTGTCACACCCTCTCTCAGAGGAAGTTCTTTGTTCTGCCATCCTGGGCCAGGCCTGGCTGGACCCCAGGAGGGCAGATGCCTGTCTGAGGGGTTGGCAGCAGCAACAGCTGCAGTGAAACCCCAGGAAGGGCAGTTTGGCAGTACCAGGGTCTGTGCTACAGACCACTGGGATCATGGGATTGTGCCAACTATGCTAGGATGGCATAGAGGGGGCAATTCCATGATCATAGACATGTTACATGGCCATATTCGGAGTTACCATTGTGAAGCTACATATAGGTAGTGTCCTATATGTAGTAGACGCGTGTAATGGTGTCCCCGCACTCACAAAGTTCAGGGAATTGGCTCTGAACAATGTGGGGGCACCTTGGCTAGTGCCAGGGTGCCCTCACACTAAGTAACTTTGCACCTAACCTTTACCAGGTAAAGGTTAGACATATAGGTGACTTATAAGTTACTTAAGTGCAGTGTAAAATGGCTGTGAAATAACGTGGACGTTATTTCACTCAGGCTGCAGTGGCAGGCCTGTGTAAGAATTGTCAAAGCTCCCTATGGGTGGCAAGAGAAATGCTGCAGCCCATAGGGATCTCCTGGAACCCCAATACCCTGGGTACCTCAGTACCATATACTAGGGAATTATAAGGGTGTTCCAGTAAGCCAATGTAAATTGGTAAAATTGGTCACTAGCCTGTTAGTGACAATTTGTAAAGAGAGAGCATAACCACTGAGGTTCTGGTTAGCAGAGCCTCAGTGAGACAGTTAGGCATCACACAGGGAACACATACCTATAGGTCACAAACTTATGAGCACTGGGGTCCTGACTAGCAGGGTCCCAGTGACACATAACAAACATACTGAAAACATAGGGTTTTCACTATGAGCACTGGGCCCTGGCTAGCAGGATCCCAGTGAGACAGTGAAAACACCCTGGCATTCACTCACAAACAGGCCAAAAGTGGGGGTAACAAGGCTAGAAAGAGGCTACTTTCTCACACAACCCCCCCCCAAACGAAGGACAATAAGGCTAACCTTGGCCAGTTGAGACTTTATTGTCTAAGTGGTGATAAGTAGAGAGTAGCTCTGCAATAGACTGGTTACTCCCTTTATCATCCACTATATGGTTACTTCCCTGTGGGGATGTAAACCACCCTGTTTGAAGTTTTTTAGCTAAGCAACAATGTGAAGATGTATTTTCAGAGTTTCTATCAGTAAGTTTAAGTTTAGAGCAGTGGGAATTGTCCACTGAACCTATTTGTAATGATGGAAATGCCAGACAGGGATGCTGTCTCAGTAAAGCCATAGCTGGGCAAAAACTTTGTCCATATGGCTGGAAGAGAGAACAGGGATGCTGTTTCTCTTGAGTTGGAGCCGGGCAGGGATGCTGTCCTATGAGCTCCACACTAGGGCAGGGATGCTGTCCTAAGTGTTGTGAGGCAGTGCAGGGTTTCTGCACTAAAGTTTCTCTGGGAGGGTTGGAGGGATGCTCCATGTTAACTAAAATGGTGCTCTTTTTGTCACCAATGTTAGTTATCCCACAGAGAGGTACTTCTACCTCAGGGAGTCCAGCTTTGCCAGCTGATGATTCCCTTGGAACAGGTGCCACCCCAGGAGAGGTTTCTCCCACCACAGGAATGGTATCCTGAATGGTAGGGTGGTTAGGGGATACTGTGATACCCTTTTTACCTGTTGATGGAGAGGGATCCTGAGTTTTCAGGCCTTCTCTCCTTTGCTTTTTCATTTCAGTAGAAATGAGAGGGAACAATTCCTCAGGGATGCCCAGCATGGCTGCATGGGCATATAACTCTACATCAGCCCAACCTGAGGCCTCTAGGTCATTACCTAAGAGACAGTCTACAGGTAAGCTAGGTGATACCACCACCTGCTTAGGGCCAGTAACTCCACCCCAACTAAACTGAATTATAGCTAAGGGAAGAAACTTAGTGGAGTTATGGACATCAATAATCTTATACTGTTGTCCAATGATGTGTTGATCAGGGTGCACTAGGTTTTCAGTCACCAAAGTGATACTGGCACCTGTGTCCCTGTAGGCCAAGGCCTCAACACCATTTATTGAAACTGTCTGCCTGTACTTATCCATTGTAAGGGGACAAGCAGCCAGTGTGGCAAGGCCAATGCCACTAGGTGTGACAGAAACTGTCTTGGGACTGACTACCCCAGTTTCTATGATGGACCCATAAGTGAACCCAACTACACCCTTTGCTTGACTGTTGCCAGCAGTCCCACCACTAGTACCACTACTGCTAGGGGCACTAGAGCTTGATGTATTAGTGGTGGTAGGCTCAGGGGGTTTACCTGGACAGGACTTATCCCCTGGCCTATGGCCTCTGTTTTTACACACAAAGCACCAAGGCTTTTTAATGTGTGTGGGTTGAGAAGAAGAGGAAGAATTTGTTTTATCCCCACCCTCTGAAGAGTGTTTAAGATTTGAAGGGGGGTCTTTGGTTTTACCCTTATCCCCATGCTTATCTTGAGATTTTTCACCATCTTTCTTCTTATTGCCATCTTTGTCACCCCCTGTATGAACTTTTCTGTTCACCCTTGTTCTGACCCATTTGTCTGCCTTCTTTCCCAATTCTTGGGGAGAGGTCAGATCAGAGTCTACCAGGTACTGGTGCAACAAATCAGACACACAATTATTAAGTATATGCTCTCTCAGGATTGTGTTATACAGGCTTTCATAATCAGTAACTTTACTGCCATGTAACCAACCCTCCAAGGCCTTCACTGAATGGTCAATGAAATCAACCCAGTCTTGTGAAGACTCCTTTTTGGTCTCTCTGAACTTTATCCTGTATTGTTCAGTGGTTAAGCCATAACCATCCAGGAGTGCATTCTTAAGAACTGTAAAATTATTGGCATCACTTTCTTTCACAGTAAGGAGTCTATCCCTACCTTTTCCACTAAATGATAGCCATAGGATAGCAGCCCACTGCCTTTGAGGGACATCCTGTACAACACAGGCCCTCTCAAGTGCATCAAACCACTTGTTAATGTCATCCCCCTCCTTGTAAGGGGGAACTATATTGTGCAGATTCCTGGAATCATGCTCTTTTGCAGGATGACTATGGGGAATACTGCTGCTGCCACCATGGGTTTCTAAACCCAGTTTCTGTCTCTCCTTCTCTACTTCTAAAGTCTGTCTATCCAAATCCAGCTGTTGCTTCTTGAGCTTCAGTCTGGTTTGTTCCACTCTCAATCTATTGAGCTCCCTTTCTAACAATCTGTCATCAGGGTGGGTGGGAGGGACATGCCTTGAAACAGAAGTATGGTGAGAATATACAGAAGGAGACCTGTCCCTTACAGAAGCCACCTTAACAGCTTGGCTAACAGAAACATCACTACCAGTATGGTGAGAATAAATGCTTTTGCTATGATGTGAGACAACACTATTTATATGGTGTGGCTCATCATCATTACCAACTATGCTAGACTGTCTAGTAGTGGGCAGGCTAGGAAGTTTCTTTCCTGAATCTTTTCCTGGGGGAGTCCCTGGATCAGATTGAGAACCATTAGCTACTTTTTCAACAGATTGGGCACTTATGGCCTTATCCTGTACTCTAAGCATGTTAATTAACAGTTCTAAGGAAGGATTCTTCCCTACACTCAAACCTCTCTCTATGCAGAGATTCCTTGCTCCTTTCCAGCTAAGGTGATCATATGCAAGTTTGGACAGATCAACATTTTGGCCTGTGCCAGACATTTTTTAGAGAGAGTTAAAGTGATAGTAAAAGATAAAAAGTTTGTCAGAGCTTTTTAGAAAGACAGAGAAAAAAACGTTTTAAACTTTTTTGAACTTTTTAGAAAGTTAGAAGTACTTTTCAGCACTTAGAAAGAGTGAAAAGAGGAAATGCAAAACTTTTTGGCTATGTGTATATACACTGACCTTGTTTTGTATATTTTTCTCTTATGAAAAGTACAATGACAAGAGTGGTAAGTAGTCTCAAAGCACTTATCCCACCGCTGCACAACCAATGTAGGAGGCTGGACTGGCTTGTAGTGAGTACCAAGGGGTACTTGCACCTTGCACCAGGCCCAGTTATCCCTTATTAGTGTATAGGGTGTCTAGCAGCTTAGGCTGATAGATAATGGTAGCTTAGCAGAGCAGCTTAGGCTGAACTAGGAGACGTGTGAAGCTACTACAGTACCACTTAGTGTCACTTGCACAATATCATAAGAAAACACAATACACAGATATACTAAAAATAAAGGTACTTTATTTTTATGACAATATGCCAAAGTATCTCAGTGTGTACCCTCAGTATGAGGATAACAATTATACACAAGTTACATGTACACAATACCAAAAATATGCAGTATAGTCTTAGAAAACAGTGCAAACAATGTATAGTTACAATAGGATGCAATGGGGAAACATAGGGATAGGGGCAACACAAACCATATACTCCAAAAGTGGAATGCGAACCACGAATGGACCCCAAACCTATGTGACCTTGTAGAGGGTCGCTGGGACTATTAGAAAATAGTGAGAGTTAGAAAAATAACCCTCCCAAGACCCTGAAAAGTGAGTGCAAAGTGCACTAAAGTTCCCCTAAGGACAAAGAAGTCGTGTTAGAGGAATAATGCAGGAAAGACACAAACCAGCAATGCAACAACTGTGGATTTCCAATCTAGGGTACCTGTGGAACAAGGGGACCAAGTCCAAAAGTCACAAGCAAGTCGGAGATGGGCAAATGCCCAGGAAATGCCAGCTGCGGGTGCAAGGAAGCTTCTACTGGACAGAAGAAGCTGAGGTTTCTGCAGGAACGAAAAGGGCTATAGACTTCCCCTTTGGTGGACGGATCCCTCTTGCCTAGGAGAGTCGTGCAGAAGTATTTTCCCGCTGAAAGGATGCCAACAAGCCTTGCTAGTTGCAAATCGTGCGTGTGGCGTTTTAGGACGCTGCTGGGGCCCAGGAGGGACCAGGAGGTCGCAAATTGGACCTGAAGAGAGAGGGGACGTCGAGCAAGACAAAGAGCCCTCACTGAAGCAGGTAGCACCCAGAGAAGTGCTAGAAACAGGCACTACGAGGATGCGTGAAACGGTGCTCGCTGAAGTTGCACAAAGTAGTCCCACGTCGCCGGAGACCAACTTAGAAAGTCGTGCAATGCAGGTTAGAGTGCCGTGGACCCAGGCTTGGCTGTGCACAAAGGATTTCTGCCGGAAGTGCACAGGGGCCGGAGTAGCTGCAAAGTCGCGGTTCCCAGCAATGCAGCCCAGCGAGGTGAGGCAAGGACTTACCTCCACCAAACTTGGACTGAAGAGTCACTGGACTGTGGGGGTCACTTGGACAGAGTCGCTGGATTCGAGGGACCTCGCTCGTCGTGCTGAGAGGAGACCCAAGGGACCGGTAATGCAGCTTTTTGGTGCCTGCGGTTGCAGGGGGAAGATTCCGTCGACCCACGGGAGATTTCTTCAGAGCTTCTGGTGCAGAGAGGAGGCAGACTACCCCCACAGCATGCACAAGCAGGAAAACAGTCGAGAAGGCGGCAGGATCAGCGTTACAGAGTTGCAGTAGTCGTCTTTGCTACTATGTTGCAGGTTTGCAGGCTTCCAGCGCGGTCAGCAGTCGATTCCTTATCAGAAGGTGAAGAGAGAGATGCAGAGGAACTCGGATGAGCTCTTGCATTCGTTATCTAAAGTTTCCCCAGAGACAGAGACCCTAAATAGCCAGAAAAGAGGGTTTGGCTACCTAGGAGAGAGGATAGGCTAGCAACACCTGAAGGAGCCTATCACAAGGAGTCTCTGACGTCACCTGGTGGCACTGGCCACTCAGAGCAGTCCAGTGTGCCCGCAGCACCTCTGTTTCCAAGATGGCAGAGGTCTGGAGCACACTGGAGGAGCTCTGGACACCTCCCAGGGGAGGTGCAGGTCAGGGGAGTGGTCACTCCCCTTTCCTTTGTCCAGTTTCGCGCCAGAGCAGGGCTAAGGGGTCCCCTGAACCGGTGTAGACTGGCTTATGCAGAATTGGGCACCTCTGTGCCCAACAAAGCATTTCCAGAGGCTGGGGGAGGCTACTCCTCCCCTGCCTTCACACCATTTTCCACAGGGAGAGGGTGTCACACCCTCTCTCAGAGGAAGTTCTTTGTTCTGCCATCCTGGGCCAGGCCTGGCTGGACCCCAGGAGGGCAGATGCCTGTCTGAGGGGTTGGCAGCAGCAACAGCTGCAGTGAAACCCCAGGAAGGGCAGTTTGGCAGTACCAGGGTCTGTGCTACAGACCACTGGGATCATGGGATTGTGCCAACTATGCTAGGATGGCATAGAGGGGGCAATTCCATGATCATAGACATGTTACATGGCCATATTCGGAGTTACCATTGTGAAGCTACATATAGGTAGTGTCCTATATGTAGTAGACGCGTGTAATGGTGTCCCCGCACTCACAAAGTTCAGGGAATTGGCTCTGAACAATGTGGGGGCACCTTGGCTAGTGCCAGGGTGCCCTCACACTAAGTAACTTTGCACCTAACCTTTACCAGGTAAAGGTTAGACATATAGGTGACTTATAAGTTACTTAAGTGCAGTGTAAAATGGCTGTGAAATAACGTGGACGTTATTTCACTCAGGCTGCAGTGGCAGGCCTGTGTAAGAATTGTCAGAGCTCCCTATGGGTGGCAAGAGAAATGCTGCAGCCCATAGGGATCTCCTGGAACCCCAATACCCTGGGTACCTCAGTACCATATACTAGGGAATTATAAGGGTGTTCCAGTAAGCCAATGTAAATTGGTAAAATTGGTCACTAGCCTGTTAGTGACAATTTGTAAAGAGAGAGCATAACCACTGAGGTTCTGGTTAGCAGAGCCTCAGTGAGACAGTTAGGCATCACACAGGGAACACATACCTATAGGTCACAAACTTATGAGCACTGGGGTCCTGACTAGCAGGGTCCCAGTGACACATAACAAACATACTGAAAACATAGGGTTTTCACTATGAGCACTGGGCCCTGGCTAGCAGGATCCCAGTGAGACAGTGAAAACACCCTGACATACATTCACAAACAGGCCAAAAGTGGGGGTAACAAGGCTAGAAAGAGGCTACTTTCTCACATGTAGGAGGAGGTTTAATCACACTCTATTGAGAGTGAAGCAGTGCTGTAGGAGGAGGAGGTGTGGTCCTTACCTGTGCAGTTCACGGCTGCAAACCTCCCGTCATAACAAAAGTTCTGTATCCTGGTGCTGTAGGGACACTGCCGCAGGCTGCCTTCATCTCCTCTGCACTGGACATCAGTAATCGAAACTGCGTCAATTATTGCTGCCCCGAAGGCTGAGGCTGGAGGGACTGAATAGGGAACTCCACATCCCAGCTCCTGACACACCACAGCAGCGTCCTGCAGGTCCCATTGGCTGTCACAGACTCTTTCCCATCGGCCAATCACCATCACCTGTAAAAGCCCAGCACAGGGGGCTTTGGAGCCTGTCAGTCGAACACGAGCGATGTAGGCTGCTAAGAAACAGAATATATTTATAGTTACACATTAATGTTATTTATTCCCTGTTTTCATTAATATTGTTCCACTGACTGCCAAGAATAGAGGAACACAGCGACAGAGACAGGACAAGAAAGCGGTGTTAATCACTCTTATACAGACTTTGATTTCTCCTGAGGTCAGAGGTCAGCTCCCATCATCCTGTTCTTTGTTAATAAATGCCTCTAAAGTGTTCACACCTCAATCTCGTTACATATAATTGAGGAGAAAGCACATGATGGGAAACAACCACACAACAGATTAGTCTCCCAGGATTTGTGGCATAATCCTGCACTCAGTGGGACTTCAGTGGTGAGAAAGTAGATTTCATTCACACACTGACTTCCCATGCATTCTTGGGCAGACAGTGGTCTGAGGCTGGCGGATGGATATTCTGGCTTCTCTCCAAGATTGTACCTTGTCCTTGTCAGTGGTTGAAAATCTTACACATTTACACATTTGAGTTTTATTAACGCGTCAGCAGCTATTGTTCTGGGTCAAGTTGTCCTGGGCAGAGGATTTTACCCGATTCTTCCATTTCCAATCAACCATTTTCAGTGCATCAGGCAAGACGATACAAGAATTATGCAAATAAAATATAAAAATGCGCAACACAAAACATTAAATTGTAGGAATTTCTGACACAGAACTTTTAAAAACGAAAGTCAAGGAGAGGGGTTGGGATATTCACAGGACTTAAACTGCTGTCACACACATTAGAGTGGCATTGAGAGAGAAAGCAAGAGAAAGTATGTTGACAAGAAGAGTAGGGGATGCACTAAAAAATACTTTTCAAGTGGAGAAGAAACGTAACCAATGGAATGGAATGGATATGATAACCCCATATTGAACTTGGCCCTTTCTGCAGGGTCATCTCCACATTTGGTGCCTTCACCCTCGTGTTTTCTGAACCCATTTTTGTTGGTTTTTAGGACTCTCCCTCTGCTAACCAGTGCTAAAGTGCTCTCTTCCTTTAAACATGGTGGAATTTGCTCACAACCAATTGGCATTTTTAATGTACTTATAGGTCCCTAGTAAAGTACCACTGCATGTACTCAGGGCCTGTAAATTAAATGCTGCTAGTGGGCCAGAAGCGCATGAGAGACTTTTTCCACATGATGTTGGGCTGCCTGGTCAATGATACTGGCTGAACATAATCAGGACCTTCTTGAAGGTGCTGCGCCTGACATTGAGGCTTCCCCAAAAATTGCCCTGCTTGGTCTCCTGGACAACCTGGCTAGCCAAAGGGGTGACAGACCTCTGGTAGGTCTGGGAACGCTACTGGCAAAATGGGGCCTTACCAAGCATGAGAAGGTGCCAGATGCCCCCCACCGTTCCCCCCCAACTGAGGAAATGGAGAACAGGTATAGTCAGATGTGTGAAATTAGAAGAGCTCATCTACTTAGCACATAGATGCCGCAAGAAACATTCCAAAATTTGAGGGAAAATGGTGGAAATACCACAGAGTCAGCTTGGGGAGCGCCTATGATGAGGGAAGAGGTTCCACACAGAGGGGAGATTTACTGTCTCTGGCCCCTGGGGGGCCCTTTTAGGGACTGCAAAGTGTGTTCGTTTCCTGTGCTGATGTTACCAAAAGGAATAAAGTGTCAAAAAAAAAGTCTGACTACTTTGTGCCAAACTACTAGAGCGTTAAGCACAGGTTTATTTAGGATTTATTTGTGACTTCAACCTGACAAGAATTGTGGTAGCTGCTTGAGTAGGGTTTCACCCCCCACAACCAGTAACCCAATTTCCCACATCTGAGGAGATATATTATAGTGATGGAATGTGCCTATGTGTACCGTCCTTGCAAAGACAGAGATGGAGATTTGTGAGGGTACGTTGTAAGTTCTAGCTCACCAGCTCACTCTACTAAACAAGCAGGCAATTCCTCCCCGAAGGTGATCGCTTAATAGCTGTGTAGCCTGTTTGTCAGTGTGTTTGACTGTGTCTACTGGGATCCTGCTACCCAGGCAGCCTGGCGGTGTAGACGGTTTGACCATGGCAGCTCCGCCACGGTCATAATGTCACGGTCGGATCGCCACTTTGGCGGCGGTCTGACCGCGACCGTGACCCGAGCGGTCTAGTGATCGCCAGGGTCATAATGAACCCCTTAGTCTCTAATGGTATTTTTGGTATTGTGTCATTAAAATAAAGTACCTTTATTTTTCTAACACTGGGTATTTACTTTCATATGTATGAGTACTGTGTGGCTACAGTGGTATTGAATGAGCATTGCATGTCTCCTAGTTAGGCCTTGGCTGCTCATCCACTCTACCGCTAGAGAGCTTCTAGACACTGTCTACATTTCACTAATAAGGGATAACTGGACCTGGTATAAGGTGTAAGTACCTTAGGTACCCATTACAAACCAGGTCAGCATCTTACATTGATGGCAGCGGTGGGATAAGTACTTGCAATTGCCTTATCACTATGTCACCGGTGCTTTACACTGGAAAGATTGCTCTGATACCTAGAGCTATACACTATACCTAGTGCAAAAACACAAAAAGGTTTTTTTTCTCTCTTGTTAGGTAGAGTAGGTTACCTCACTTACACTACATTACCACTCATACCACACCATGTCGACAGCTGAACTTAACTCTGAGGTAGTAAACCCTCAATATGAGGACCTCACCTTTAAGAAGTTAAGGGAGATATGTTCAAAGAGGAAGCTAGGTGTGGGGAAGAACCCAAGCAGGGAGTTCGTATTGAACCTCCTTCTCCAGGCTGAACAGGGCAAGACTGGTAGTCAGGAGGAGGAGGAGGAACCTTCTACAACCTTAGAGATAGAAAAGGAGCTTCCATCTTCTGGCGAGGGTACTTCCAAGGATGGAGTACCTAGCAAACCCTCTAGTGTTTCTGGGAGTGGGAGTGGGAGGGGTAGTCACACAATCAGGGCTCCCTTCACTTCCAAAAGGCAGGTAGTCAGGGTTACTAAGCCTAGGGAAAGATCTGCTTCTGCACATTCCCATATCACCTCAGTTTCTGAGGGATCCCATGGTTCCACTCCAGGTGAATGCTCCTTAGATAGAGAGCTCAGAAAGCTGAGGGTGGAGGAGGCCAGGCTGAGGCTGCAGCAGCAACAGCTAGCCCTAGATAGGAAGGCCTTAGCTGTGGAAAGGGAAAGGCAGGGGTTGGGTTAGCACCCCATGGTGGCCGCAGCAGTTTCAGGAGTTATGGAGTTAGGGAGAACACCATTGACTCCAGAAACTTACACAAAATTGTTCCCCCATACAAGGTGGAGGATGACATTCACAAGTGGTTTTCTGCACTTGAGAGGGCCTGCAAAGTTCAGAGGGTCCCTCATAGGCAGTGGCCTTCTAATCTGTGGTTGCCCTTTTCTGACAAGGGGAGGGATAGACTTCTCACTGTCAGAGAAGAAGACTCAGACAACAACAGTATTCTTAAGAATGCACTCTTGGATGGGTATGGCTTAACCACTGAAAAATAAAGGATAAAGTTCAGAGACACCAGAAAGGAGTCATCACAAGATTGGATAGACTTTGTGGACTGTTCTGTGAAGGCTTTAGAAGGTTGGTTACATGGCAGCAAAGTGTCTGACTATGAGGGTCTACATAATCTAATTCTGAGACAGCATCTTTTGGATAGCTCTGTATCTGATTTGTTGCACCAATAATTGGTAGACTCAGATCTGACTTCTCCCCAAGAATAGGGAAAGAAGGCTGACAAATAGGTCAGAACACGGGTGAGCAGAAAAGCTCATACAGGGGGTGACAAAGAAAAGAAGGATGGTAAGTCTGGTGAAAAGGCTGGGGAGAAAGAAAAAAGTAAGGATTCCCAGTCAATTTCAAACAAAACCTCTGGGGGTGGGACTAATACCTCTTCCTCTTCTTCACAAAATAAAAAGCCCTGGTGCTATGTGTAGGAAAGTACCATCTTGCCTGGCATGTTACCCCCATTTTTCACTGTATATATGTTGTTTTAGTTGTATGTGTCACTGGGACCCTGCCAGCCAGGGCCCCAGTGCTCATAAGTGTGCCCTGAATGTGTTACCTGTGTTATGACTAACTGTCTCACTGAGGCTCTGCTATCCAGAACCTCAGTGGTTATGCTCTCTCATTTCTTTCCAAATTGTCACTAACAGGCTAGTGACCAATTTCACCAATTCACATTGGCATACTGGAACACCCTTATAATTCCCTAGTATATGGTACTGAGGTACCCAGGGTATTGGGATTCCAGGAGATCCCTATGGGCTGCAGCATTTCTTTTGCTACCCATAGGGAGCTCTGACAATTCTTACACAGGCCTGCCACTGCAGCCTGAGTGAAATAACGTCCACGTTATTTCACAGCCATTTACCACTGCACTTAAGTAACTTATAAGTCACCTATATGTCTAACCTTTACCTGGTAAAGGTTGGGTGCTAAGTTACTTAGTGTGCGGGCACCCTGGCACTAGCCAAGGTGCCCCCACATGGTTCAGGGCAAATTCCCCGGACTTTGTGAGTGCAGGGACACCATTACACGCGTGCACTACATATAGGTCACCCTGGGAGGTGTCCAGAGCTCCTCCAGTGTGCTCCAGACCTCTGCCATCTTGGAAACAGAGGTGCTGCTGGCACACTGGACTGCTCTGAGTGGCCAGTGCCACCAGGTGACGTCAGAGACTCCTGCTGATAGGCTCCTTCAGGTGTTAGTAGCCTTTCCTCTCTCCTAGGTAGCCAAACCCTCTTTTCTGGCTATTTAGGGTGTCTGTCTCTGGGGAAACTTTAGATAACGAATGCAAGAGCTCATCCGAGTTCCTCTGCATCTCCCTCTTCACCTTCTGATAAGGAAACGACCGCTGACCGCGCTGGAAGCCTGCAAACCTGCAACATAGTAGCAAAGACGACTACTGCAACTCTGTAACGCTGATCCTGCTGCCTTCTCGACTGTTTTCCTGCTTGTGCATGCTGTGGGGGTAGCCTGCCTCCTCTCTGCACCAGAAGCTCCGAAGAAATCTCCAGTGGGTCGACGGAATCTTCCCCCTGCAACCGCAGGCACCAAAAAGCTGCATCACCGGTCCCTTGGGTCTCCTCTCAGCACAACGAGCGAGGTCCCTCGAATCCAGCGACTCTGTCCAAGTGACCCCCACAGTCCAGTGACTCTTCAGCCCAAGTTTGGTGGAGGTAAGTCCTTGCCTCATCTCGCTGGGCTGCATTGCTGGGAACCGCGACTTTGCAGCTACTCCGGCCCCTGTGCACTTCCGGCAAAAATCCTTTGTGCACAGCCAAGCCTGGGTCCATGGCACTCTAACCTGCATTGCACGACTCTCTAAGTTGGTCTCCGGCGACGTGGGACTCCTTTGTGCAACTTTGGCGAGCACTGTTTCACGCATCCTCGTAGTGCCTGTTTCTGGCACTTCTCCGGGTGCTACCTGCTTCAGTGAGGACTCTTTGTCTTGCTCGACGTCCCCTCTCGCTGCAGGTCCAACTTGAGACCTCCTGGTCCCTCCTAGGCCCCAGCAGCATCCAAAAACGCCAAACGCACGATTTGCGTGTAGCAAGGCTTGTTGGCGTCCTTCCGGCGAGAAAATACTTCTGCACAACTCTTCAAGGCGAGAGGGATCCGTCCACCAAAGGGGAAGTCTCTAGCCCTTTTCGTTCCTGCAGAAACCTCAGCTTCTTCTATCCAGTCGAAGCTTCTTTGCACCCGCAGCTGGCATTTCCTGGGCATCTGCCCATCTCCGACTTGCTTGTGACTTTTGGACTTGGTCCCCTTGTTCCACAGGTACCCTAGATTGGAAATCCACAGTTGTTGCATTGCTGGTTTGTGTCTTTCCTGCATTATTCCTCTAACACGACTACTTTGTCCTTAGGGGAACTTTAGTGCACTTTGCACTCACTTTTCAGGGTCTTGGGGAGGGTTATTTTTCTAACTCTCACTATTTTCTAATAGTCCCAGCGACCCTCTACAAGGTCACATAGGTTTGGGGTCCATTCGTGGTTCGCATTCCACTTTTGGAGTATATGGTTTGTGTTGCCCCTATCCCTATGTTTCCCCATTGCATCCTATTGTAACTATACATTGTTTGCACTGTTTTCTAAGACTATACTGCATATTTTTGCTATTGTGTATATATATCTTGTGTATATTTCCTATCCTCTCACTGAGGGTACACTCTAAGATACTTTGGCATATTGTCATAAAAATAAAGTACCTTTATTTTTAGTATAACTGTGTATTGTGTTTTCTTATGATATTGTGCATATGACACTAAGTGGTACTGTAGTAGCTTCACACGTCTCCTAGTTCAGCCTAAGCTGCTCTGCTAAGCTACCATTATCTATCAGCCTAAGCTGCTAGACACCCTATACACTAATAAGGGATAACTGGGCCTGGTGCAAGGTGCAAGTACCCCTTGGTACTCACTACAAGCCAGTCCAGCCTCCTACATTGGTTGTGCAGTGGTGGGATAAGTGCTTGAGACTACTTACCACTCTTGTCATTGTACTTTTCATAAGAGAAAAATATACAAAACAAGGTCAGTGTATATACACATAGCCAAAAAGTTTTGCATTTTCCTCTTTTCACTCTTTTCTAAGTGCTGAAAAGTACTTCTAAAACTTTCAAAAAGTTCTTAAAAGTTTAAAAAAGTTTTTTTTCTGTCTTTCCAAAAAGTTCTGAAAACTTTTGTCTCTTTCTCTATCACTTTAACTCTCTCTAAAAAATGTCTGGCACAGGCCAAAGTGTTGATCTGTCCAAACTTGCATATGACAACCTTAGCTGGAAAAGAGCAAGGAGTCTCTGTATAGAGAGAGGTTTGAGTGTAGGGAAGAATCCTGCCTTAGAACTATTAATTAACATGCTTAGAGAACAGGATAAGGCCATAGGTGCCCCATCTGTTGAAAAAGTACCTAATAGTTCCCAATCAGATTCAGGGACTCCCCCAGGAAAAGATTCAGGAAAGAACCTTCCTAGCCTGCCCATCACTAGACAATCTAGCATAGATGGTAATGATGATGAGCCACACCATAGAAATAGTGTTGTCTCACATCATAGCAAAAGCATTTATTCTCACCATACTGGTAGTAATGTTTCTGTAAAGCAAGCTGTTAAGTTGGCTTCTGTAAGGGACAGGTCTCCTTCTGTTCATTCCCATCATAGCTCTGTTTCTAGAAATGTCCCTCCCACCAACCCTGATGACAGAATGTTAGAGAGGGAACTCAATAAGTTGAGGGTGGAACAAACCAGACTGAAGCTTAAAAAGCAACAGCTGGATTTGGATAGACAGTCTTTTGAATTAGAGAAGGAAAGACAGAAGTTGGGTTTAGATACCCATGGTGGCAGCAGCAGTATTCCCCATAGTCATCCTGCAAAAGAGCATGATTCCAGGAATCTGCACAAGATAGTTCCCCCTTATAAGGAGGGGGATGACATTAACAAGTGGTTTGCTGCACTTGAACGGGCCTGTGTTGTACAGGATGTCCCTCAAAGGCAGTGGGCTGCTATCCTATGGCTATCATTTAGTGGAAAAGGTAGGGATAGGCTCCTTACTGTAAAAGAAAATGATGCTAATAATTTCCAAGTTCTTAAGAATGCACTCCTGGATGGTTATGGCTTAACCACTGAACAGTACAGGATAAAGTTTAGAGAGACCAAAAAGGAGTCTTCACAAGACTGGGTTGATTTCATTGACCAGGCAGTGAAGGCCTTGGAGGGGTGGTTACATGGCAGTAAAGTTACTGATTATGACAGCCTGTATAACTTAATCCTGAGAGAGCATATTCTTAATAATTGTGTGTCTGATTTGTTGCACCAGTACTTGGTGGACTCTGATCTGACCTCTCCCCAAGAATTGGGAAAGAAGGCAGACAAATGGGTCAGAACAAGAGTGAACAGAAAAGTTCATACAGGGGGTGACAAAGATGGCAACAAAAAGAAGGATGGTAAGTCTTCTGACAAGGGTGGGGACAAATCTAAAAATGAGTCTTCATCAGGCCCACAAAAACACTCTGGTGGGGGTGGTGGGTCCAAATCCTCCTTTAATCAGAACAAGGAAAAGGAACCATGGTGCTATTTATGTAAAATAAAAGGCCATTGGACAACAGATCCCAGTTGTCCAAAGAAAGGCACCACAGCTCCTACCACTACAACCCCTACTGCTACACCTAGTGTCCCTACTAATAGCAGTGGTGGTGGGAGCAAACCTACTAATAGCCAATCCAAGGGAGTAGCTGGGCTCACTTTTGGTAATTTAGTTGGGGTTGGTCTGATTAGGGAGACCACAGAGGCTACTTTAGTCTCTGAAGGGGCTATTGATTTAGCCACTTTGGTAACTTGGAGAAGTACAAGCAACTAACCCTAATAAATGGTGTTGAGGTCCAGGCCTACAGGGACACAGGTGCCAGTGTCACAATGGTGATTGAGAAACTGGTGCACCCTGAACAACACATACTTGGACACCAGTACCAAGTAACCGATGCTCACAACATAACACAAAGCCACCCCATGGCTGTTGTAAATCTCAACTGGGGGGGGGTAACTGGTCCAAAGAAAGTTGTGGTAGCTTCAGATTTACCTGTAGACTGTCTATTAGGGAATGATTTGGAGACATCAGCTTGGTCTGATGTGGAGTTGGAGGCCCATGCAGCAATGCTGGGCATCCCAGGGCATATTTTTGCTTTGACAAGGGCTCAGGCCAAAAAGCAAAAAGGACAGGGAAGCTTGGATCCTGGAACAATGGACCAAGTGCTCCCTAAAGCTAGGGCTAGTAGAAGCAAACCACTTCCTACTATCCCTCCCTCTACAGTGGATTCTAATTCTGAGGAAGAAGAATTTCCACCCTGTGCAGAACCTGTACCAGAGGAGCTGGAAGCAGACACTGCTGAGCTTTTGGGTGAAGGGGGGCCTGCCAGGGAGGAGCTGAGTGTGGCACAGCATACCTGTCCCACACTAGAGGGTCTAAGGCAGCAAGCTGTCAAACAAGCAAATGGGGATGTCAGTGACTCTCACAGAGCTTACTGGGAGGACAACCTCTTGTACTCTGAAGCAAGGGATCCAAAACCTGGAGCTGCCAGGAGATTGGTGATTCCTCAGGAGTACAGAAAGTTCCTCCTAACTCTAGCCACACGACATTCCCTTAGTTGGGCATTTAGGGCAAATGAAAACTTGGGACAGGCTTGTTCCCTTGTTTCATTGGCCTAGAATGTCAGGGGACACAAAGGAATTTTGTAAGTCCTGTGAAACCTGTCAAGCCAGTGGCAAGACAGGTGGAACTCCAAAGGCACCCCTTATTCCACTGCCTGTGGTTGGGGTTCCCTTTGAAAGGGTAGGGGTTGACATAGTTGGCCCCCTTGACCCTCCTACTGCTTCAGGCAATAGGTTTATCTTGGTGGTAGTGGACCATGCCACCAGATATCCTGAAGCAATTCCTCTTAGGACCACTACTGCTCCTGCAGTGGCAAAGGCCCTCCTGGGAATCTTTTCCAGGGTGGGCTTCCCAAAAGAGGTGGTATCAGACAGGGGAAGCAATTTCATGTCTGCTTACTTAAAGGCCATGTGGATGGAGTGTGGTGTGACATACAAGTTCACCACACCCTATCATCCACAAACAAATGGACTGGTGGAGAGATTTAACAAAACTCTCAAAGGTATGATAATGGGACTCCATGAAAAACTCTGCAGGAGATGTGATATCCTATTACCTTGCCTCCTTTTTGCTTACAGGGAGGTTCCCCAGAAAGGAGTGGGCTTCAGCCCCTTTGCACTCCTATTTGGTCACCCTTTGAGAGGTCCTCTAACACTTGTTAAGGAAGGTTGGGAGCAACCTTTAAAAGCTCCAAAGCAAGTCATAGTGGACTATGTACTTGGCCTAAGATCTAGGATGGCTGAGTACATGAAAAAGGCCAGTAAAAACCTTCAGGCCAGCCAAGAGCTCCAGAAGCAATGGCATGACCAGAAGGCTGTTTTGGTTCAGTACCAACCAGGGCAGAAAGTGTGGGTCTTGGAGCCTGTGGCCCCAAGAGCACTCCAAGATAAATGGAGTGGACCCCACATAATTGTTGAGAAAAAGGGTGAAGTCACCTACTTAGTTGACTTAGGCACTGCCAGGAGTCCCCTTAGGGTGCTCCATGTCATTTGCCTGAAACCCTACTATGACAGGGCTGATCTCACCCTGCTCATGGCAACTGTTGAGGGACAGGAAGAAGAGAGTGACCCTCTCCCTGATCTCTTCTCTTCCACAGAACAAGATGCTCTAGTGGAAGGTGTAGTTTTGGCAGATTGTCTTACTGCTGAACAGAAAGACCACTGCATAAATCTCCTGGGTCAGTTTTCTGAACTCTTCTCTACTGTGCCAGGTACCATTTCTTGGTGTGAGCACACTATAGATACTGGAGACAGCTTGCCTATCAAAAGTAAGATCTATAGGCAGCCTGACCATGTCAGAGACTGCATAAAGCAAGAGGTACAGAAAATGCTAGAACTGGGAGTGGTTGAGCACTCTGAAAGTCCATGGGCCTCTCCTGTGGTACTTGTACCAAAACCTCATTCCAAGGATGGAAAGAAGGAAATGCGGTTTTGTGTAGACTACAGAGGTCTCAACCAGGTAACCAAAACTGATGCTCACCTTATACCCAGGGCAGATGAGCTAATAGATACACTGGCACCTGCCAAGTATCTAAGCACTTTTGATTTGACTGCAGGGTATTGGCAGATCAAATTATCAGAAGATGCAAAAGCAAAAACTGCATTTTCAACCATTGGCGGCCATTACCAATTCTCAGTAATGCCTTTTGGATTGAAAAATGCACCTGCCACTTTTCAAAGGTTGGTGAATACAGTCCTGCAAGGGCTGGAAGCTTTTAGTGCAGCATATCTAGATGATATAGCTGTCTTCAGCTCCAGCTGGGATGATCACCTGGTCCACCTATGGGAAGTTTTGGAGACCCTGCAAAAGGCAGGCCTCACTATCAAGGCTTCAAAGTGCCAGATAGGGCAAGGGAAGGTAGTTTATCTGGGACACCTGGTAGGTGGAGAACAGATTGCACCACTTCAGGGGAAAATCCAAACTATTATAGATTGGGTTCTACTACTCAAACTCAAGTGAGAGCCTTTTTAGGCCTCACTGGGTACTATCGGAGGTTCATAAAGAACTATGGCTCCATTGCAGCCCCTCTTAATGACCTCACATCTAAGAAAATGCCTCAGAAGGTGTTATGGACAGCAAACTGTCAGAAAGCTTTTGAGGAGCTGAAGCAGGCCATGTGCTCTGCACCTGTCCTGAAAAGCCCCTGTTACTCCAAGAAATTCATTGTCCAAACTGATGCATCTGAATTAGGGGCAGGGGCAGTCTTATCACAACTTAATTCTGAGGGCCAGGATCAACCTGTTGCTTTTATCACTAGGAGGTTGACCCCTAGAGAAAAACGTTGGTCTGCCATAGAGAGGGAGGCCTTTGCTGTGGTCTGGGCGCTGAAGAAGTTGAGGCCATACTTGTTTGGCACTCACTTCATTCTTCAGACAGACCACAAACCTCTACTTTGGCTAAAACAAATGAAAGGTGAAAATCCTAAATTGTTGAGGTGGTCCATATCTGTAGGAGGCTGGACTGGCTTGTAGTGAGTACCAAGGGGTACTTGCACCTTGCACCAGGCCCAGTTATCCCTTATTAGTGTATAGGGTGTCTAGCAGCATAGGCTGATAGATAATGGTAGCTTAGCAGAGCAGCTTAGGCTGAACTAGGAGACGAGTGAAGCTCCTACAGTACCACAAGTGTCACTTGCACAATGTCATAAGAAAACACAATACACAGTTATACTAAAAATAAAGGTACTTTATTTTTATGACAATATGCCAAAGTATCTCAGAGTGTACCCTCAGAGTGAGGATAGCAAATATACACAAGTTATATGTACACAATACCAAAAATATGCAGTATAGTCTTAGAAAACAGTGCAAACAATGTATAGTTACAATAGGATGCAATGGGGACACATAGGGATAGGGGCAACACACACCATATACTCCAAAAGTGGAATGCGAACCACGAATGGACCCCAAACCTATGTGACCTTGTAGAGGGTCGCTGGGACTATTAGAAAATAGTGAGAGTTAGAAAAATAGCCCTCCCAAGACCCTGAAAAGTGAGTGCAAAGTGCACTGAAGTTCACCAAAGGACAAAGAAGTCGTGATAAGGGAATAATGCAGGAAAGACACAAACCAGCAATGCAACAACAATGGATTTCCAATCTAGGGTACCTGTGGAACAAGGGGACCAAGTCCAAAAGTCACAAGCAAGTCGGAGATGGGCAGATGCCCAGGAAATACCAGCTGTTGGTGCAAAGAAGCTTCTACTAGACAGAAGAAGCTGAGGTTTCTGCAGGAACGAAAAGGGCTAGAGACTTCCCCTTTGGAAGACGGATTCCACTCGCCGCGGAGAGTTGTGCAGAAGTAATTTCTCGCCGAAAAACCGCCAACAAGCCTTGCTAGTTGCAAATCATGCAGTAAGTGTTTTTGGATGCTGCTGTGGCCCAGGAGGGACCAGAATGTCGCAAATTGCGTCAGAAGAGAGAGGGGACATCGTGCAAGACAAGGAGCTCTATCAACAGCAGGTAGCACCCAGGGAAGTGCCAGAAATAGGCACTACAAGGATGCGTGAAATGGTGCTCACCCGAAGTTACACAAAGGAGTCCCACGTCGCCGGAGACCAACTTAGAAAGTCATGCAATGCAGGTTAGAGTGCCGTGGACCCAGGCTTGGCTGTGCACAAAGGATTTCCGCCGGAAGTGCACAGGGGCCGGAGTAGCTGCAAAAGTCGCGGTTCCCAGCAATGCAGTCTGGCGTGGGGAGGAAAGGACTTACCTCCACCAAACTTGGACTGAAGAGTCACTGGACTGTGGGGGTCACTTAGACACAGTTGATGGATTCGAGGGACCTCGCTCGTCATGCTGAGAGGAGACCCAAGGGACCGGTAATGCAGCTTTTTGGTGCCTGCGGTTGCAGGGGGAAGATTCCGTCGACCCACGGGAGATTTCTTTGGAGCTTCTAGTGCAGAGAGGAGGCAGACTACCCCCACAGCATGCACCACCAGGAAAACAGTCGAGAAGGCGGCAGGATCAGCGTTACAGAGTTGCAGTAGTCGTCTTAGCTACTTTGTTGCAGTTTTGCAGGCTTCCAGCGCGGTCAGCAGTCGATTCCTTGGCAGAAGGTGAAGAGAGAGATGCAGAGGAACTCTGATGAGCTCTTGCATTCGTTATCTAAAGTTTCCCCAGAGACAGAGACCCTAAATAGCCAGAAAAGAGGGTTTGGCTACCTAGGAGAGAGGATAGGCTAGCAACACCTGGAGGAGCCTATCAGAAGGAGTCTCTGACGTCACCTGGTGGCACTGGCCACTCAGAGTAGTCCAGTGTGCCAGCAGCACCTCTGTTTCCAAGATGGCAGAGGTCTGGAGCACACTGGAGGAGCTCTGGACACCTCCCAGGGGAGGTGCAGGTCAGGGGAGTGGTCACTCCCCTTTCCTTTGTCCAGTTTCACGCCAGAGCAGTGCTAAGGGGTCCCCTGAACTGGTGTAGACTGGCTTATGCAGAATTGGGCACATCTGTGCCCATGAAAGCATTTCCAGAGGCTGGGGGAGGCTACTCCTCCCCTGCCTTCACACCATTTTCCAAAGGGAGAGGGTGTAACACCCTCTCTCAGAGGAAGTCCTTTGTTCTGCCATCCTGGGACAAGCCTGGCTTGACCCCAGGGGGGCAGAAACCTGTCTGAGGGGTTGGCAGCAGCAGCAGCTGCAGTGAAACCCCAGGAAAGGCAGTTTGGCAGTACCAGGGTCTGTGCTACAGACCACTGGGATCATGGGATTGTGCCTACAATGCTAGGATGGCATAGAGGGGGCAATTCCATGATCTTAGACATGTTACATGGCCATATTCGGAGTTACCATTGCGAAGCTACACATAGGTATTGACCTATGAGTAGTGCACGCGTGTAATGGTGTCCCCGCACTCACAAAGTCCGGGGAATTTGCCCTGAACAATGTGGGGGCACCTTGGCTAGTGCCAGGGTGCCCTCACACTAAGTAACTTTGCACCTAACCTTTACCAGGTAAAGGTTAGACATATAGGTGACTTATAAGTTACTTATGTGCAGTGGTAAATGGCTGTGAAATAACGTGGACGTTATTTCACTCAGGCTGCAGTGGCAGGCCTGTGTAAGAATTGTCAGAGCTCCCTATGGGTGGCAAAAGAAATGCTGCAGCCCATAGGGATCTCCTGGAACCCCAATACCCTGGGTACCTCAGTACCATATACTGGGGAATTATAATGGTGTTCCAGTAAGCCAATATAAATTGGTAAAATTGGTCACTAGCCTGTTAGTGACAATTTGAAAGAAATGAGAGAGCATAACCACTGAGGTTCTGGTTAGCAGAGCCTCAGTGAGACAGTTAGGCACCACACAGGGAACACATACATATAGGCCACAAACTTATGAGCACTGGGGTCCTGGCTAGCAGGGTCCCAATGACACATAACAAACATACTGAAAACATAGGGTCTTCACTATGAGCACTGGGCCCTGGCTAGCAGGTTCCCAGTGAGACAGTGAAAACACCCTGACATACACTCACAAACAGGCCAAAAGTGGGGGTAACAAGGCTAGAAAGAGGCTACTTTCTCACACTTGGATCCTGGAAGAATGGACCAAGTGCTCCCTAAAGCTAGGGTTAGCAAAGGTAAAACACTACCTACTATCCCTCCCTCTACAGAGGATTCTAATTCTGAGGAAGAAGAATTTCCACCCTGTGCAGAACCTGTACCAGAGGAGCTGGAAGCAGACACTGCTGAGCTTTTGGGTGAAGGGGGGCCTGCCAGGGAGGAGCTGAGTGTGGCACAGCATACCTGTCCCACACTAGAGGGTCTAAGACAGCAAGCTGTCAAACAAGCAAATGGGGATGTCTGTGACTCTCACAGAGTTTACAGGGAGGACAACCTCTTGTACTCTGAAGCAAGGGATCCAAAACCTGGAGCTGCCAGGAGATTGGTGATTCCTCAGGAGTACAGAAAATTCCTCCTAACTCTAGCCCACGACATTCCCTTAGCTGGGCATTTAGGGCAAATGAAAACTTGGGACAGGCTTGTTCCCTTGTTTCATTGGCCTAGAATGTCAGGGGACACAAAGGAATTTTGTAAGTCCTGTGAAACCTGTCAAGCCAGTGGCAAGACAGGTGGAACTCCAAAGGCACCCCTTATTCCACTGCCTGTGGTTGGGGTTCCCTTTGAAAGGGTAGGGGTTGACATAGTTGGCCCCCTTGACCCTCCTACTGCTTCAGGCAATAGGTTTATCTTGGTGGTAGTGGACCATGCCACCAGATATCCTGAAGCAATTCCTCTTAGGACCACTACTGCTCCTGCAGTGGCAAAGGCCCTCCTGGGAATCTTTTCCAGGGTGGGCTTCCCAAAAGAGGTGGTATCAGACAGGGGAAGCAATTTCATGTCTGCTTACTTAAAGGCCATGTGGATGGAGTGTGGTGTGACATACAAGTTCACCACACCCTATCATCCACAAACAAATGGACTGGTGGAGAGATTTAACAAAACTCTCAAAGGTATGATAATGGGACTCCATGAAAAACTCTGCAGGAGATGTGATATCCTATTACCTTGCCTCCTTTTTGCTTACAGGGAGGTTCCCCAGAAAGGAGTGGGCTTCAGCCCCTTTGCACTCCTATTTGGTCACCCTTTGAGAGGTCCTCTAACACTTGTTAAGGAAGGTTGGGAGCAACCTTTAAAAGCTCCAAAGCAAGTCATAGTGGACTATGTACTTGGCCTAAGATCTAGGATGGCTGAGTACATGAAAAAGGCCAGTAAAAACCTTCAGGCCAGCCAAGAGCTCCAGAAGCAATGGCATGACCAGAAGGCTGTTTTGGTTCAGTACCAACCAGGGCAGAAAGTGTGGGTCTTGGAGCCTGTGGCCCCAAGAGCACTCCAAGATAAATGGAGTGGACCCCACATAATTGTTGAGAAAAAGGGTGAAGTCACCTACTTAGTTGACTTAGGCACTGCCAGGAGGCCCCTTAGGGTGCTCCATGTCATTCGCCTGAAACCCTACTATGACAGGGCTGATCTCACCCTGCTCATGGCAACTGTTGAGGGACAGGAAGAAGAGAGTGACCCTCTCCCTGATCTCTTCTCTTCCACAGAACAAGATGCTCTAGTGGAAGGTGTAGTTTTGGCAGATTGTCTTACTGCTGAACAGAAAGACCACTGCATAAATCTCCTGGGTCAGTATTCTGAACTCTTCTCTACTGTGCCAGGTACCACTTCTTGGTGTGAGCACACTATAGATACTGGAGACATCTTGCCTATCAAAAGTAAGATCTATAGGCAGCCTGACCATGTCAGAGACTGCATAAAGCAAGAGGTACAGAAAATGCTAGAACTGGGAGTGGTTGACCACTCTGAAAGTCCATGGGCCTCTCCTGTGGTACTTGTACCAAAACCTCATTCCAAGGATGGAAAGAAGGAAATGCGGTTTTGTGTAGACTACAGAGGTCTCAACCAGGTAACCAAAACTGATGCTCACCTTATACCCAGGGCAGATGAGCTAATAGATACACTGGCACCTGCCAAGTATCTAAGCACTTTTGATTTGACTGCAGGGTATTGGCAGATCAAATTATCAGAAGATGCAAAAGCAAAAACTGCATTTTCAACCATTGACGGCCATTACCAATTCTCAGTAATGCCTTTTGGATTGAAAAATGCACCTGCCACTTTTCAAAGGTTGGTGAATACAGTCCTGCAAGGGCTGGAAGCTTTTAGTGCAGCATATCTAGACGATATAGCTGTCTTCAGCTCCAGCTGGGATGATCACCTGGTCCACCTATGGGAAGTTTTGGAGACCCTGCAAAAGGCAGGCCTCACTATCAAGGCTTCAAAGTGCCAGATAGGGCAGGGGAAGGTGGTTTATCTGGGACACCTGGTAGGTGGAGAACAGATTGCACCACTTCAGGGGAAAATCCAAACTATTATAGATTGGGTTCTACTACTCAAACTCAAGTGAGAGCCTTTTTAGGCCTCACTGGGTACTATCAGAGGTTCATAAAGAACTATGGCTCCATTGCAGCCCCTCTTAATGACCTCACATCTAAGAAAATGCCTCAGAAGGTGTTATGGACAGCAAACTGTCAGAAAGCTTTTGAGGAGCTGAAGCAGGCCATGTGCTCTGCACCTGTCCTGAAAAGCCCCTGTTACTCCAAGAAATTCACTGTCCAAACTGATACATCTGAATTAGGGGTAGGGGCAGTCTTATCACAACTTAATTCTGAGGGCCAGGATCAACCTGTTGCTTTTATCACTAGGAGGTTGACCCCTAGAGAAAAACGTTGGTCTGCCATAGAGAGGGAGGCCTTTGCTGTGGTCTGGGCACTGAAGAAGTTGAGGCCATACTTGTTTGGCACTCACTTCATTGTTCAGACAGACCACAAACCTCTACTTTGGCTAAAACAAATGAAAGGTGAAAATCCTAAATTGTTGAGGTGGTCCATATCTGTAGGAGGCTGGACTGGCTTGTAGTGAGTACCAAGGGGTACTTGCACCTTGCACCAGGCCCAGTTATCCCTTATTAGTGTATAGGGTGTCTAGCAGCATACGCTGATAGATAATGATAGCTTAGCAGAGCAGCTTAGGCTGAACTAGGAGACGAGTGAAGCTCCTACAGTACCACAAGTGTCACTTGCACAATTTCATAGGAAAACACAATACACAGTTATACTAAAAATAAAGGTACTTTATTTTTATGACAATATGCCAAAGTATCTCAGAGTGTACCCTCAGTATGAGGATAGCAAATATACACAAGTTATATGTACACAATACCAAAAATATGCAGTATAGTCTTAGAAAACAGTGCAAACAATGTATAGTTACAATAGGATGCAATGGGGACACATAGGGATAGGGGCAACACAAACCATATACTCCAAAAGTGGAATGCGAACCACGAATGGGCCCCAAACCTATGTGACTTTGTAGAGGGTCGCTGGGACTATTAGAAAATAGTGAGGGTTAGAAAAATAGCCCTCCCCAAGACCCTGAAAAGTGAGTGCAAAGTGCACTGAAGTTCCCCAAAAGACAAAGAAGTCGTGATAGAGGAATAATGCAGGAAAGACACAAACCAGCAATGCAACAACAATGGATTTCCAGTCAAGGGTACCTGTGGAACAAGGGGACCAAGTCCAAAAGTCACAAGCAAGTCGGAGATGGGCATATGCCCAGGAAATGCCAGCTGTGGATGCACAGAAGCTTCTACTGGACAGAAGAAGCTGAGGTTTCTGCAGGAACAAAACGGGCTAGAGACTTTTCCTTTGGTGGACATATCCCTCTCGCTGCGGAGAGTTGTGCAGAAGTGTATTCCCGCCAAAAGAACGCCAACAAGCCTTGATAGCTGCAAATCATGCGGTTAGCGTTTTTGGAAGCTGCTGTGGCCCAAGAGGGACCAGGAGGTCGCAAATTGGACCAGGAAAAAGAGAAGACGTCGAGCAAGACAAGGAGTCCTCTCAGCAGCAGGTAGCACCTGGAGAAGTGCCAGAAACCGGCACTACAAGGATGCGTGAAACTGTGCTCGCCGAAGTTGCACAAAGGAGTCCCACGTCGCCGGAGACCAACTTAGAAAGTCGTGCAATGCAGGTTAGAGTGCCGTGGATCCAGGCTTGGCTGTGCACAAAGGATTTCTGCCGGAAGTGCACGGAAGCCGGAGTAGTTGCAAAAGACGCCGTTTCCAACAATGCAGTCTGGTGTGGGGAGGCAAGGACTTACCTCCACCAAACTTGGACTGAAGAGTCACTGGACTGTGGGAGTCACTTGGAAAGAGTTGCTGGATTCATGGGACCTCGCTCGTTGTGCTGAGAGGAGACCCAAGGGACCAGTAATGCAGCTTTTTGGTGCCTGCGGTAGCAGGGGGAAGATTCCGTCGACCCACGGGAGATTTCTTCGGAGCTTCTAGTGCAGAGAGGAGGCAGACTACCCCCACAGCATGCACCACCAGGAAAACAGTTGAGAAGGCGGCAGGATCAGCGTTACAGAGTTGCAGTAGTCGTCTTTGCTACTATGTTGCAGTTTTGCAGGCTTCCAGCGCGGTCAGCAGTCGATTCCTTGGCAGAAGGTGAAGAGAGAGATGCAGAGGAACTCTGATGAGCTCTTGCATTCGTTATCTAAAGTTTCCCCAGAGACAGAGAACCTAAATAGCCAGAAAAGAGGGTTTGGCTACCTAGGAGAGAGGATAGGCTACTAACACCTGAAGGAGCCTATCAGAAGGAGTCTCTGACGTCACCTTGTGGCACTGGCCACTCAGAGCAGTCCAGTGTGCCAGCAGCACCTCTGTTTCCAAGATGGCAGAGGTCTGGAGCACACTGGAGGAGCTCTGGACACCTCCCAGGGGAGGTGCAGGTCAGGGGAGTGGTCACTCCCCTTCCCTTTGTCCAGTTTCGCGCCAGAGCAGGGGCTAAGGGGTCCCTGAACCGGTGTAGACTGGCTTATGCAGAATTGGGCACATCTGTGCCCAAGAAAGCATTTCCAGAGGCTGGGGGAGGCTATTCCTCCCCTGCCTTCACACCATTTTCCAAAGGGAGAGGGTGTAACACCCTCTCTCAGAGGAAGTCCTTTGTTCTGCCATCCTGGGACAAGCCTGGCTTGACCCCAGGGGGGCAGAAACCTGTCTGAGGGGTTGGCAGCAGCAGCAGCTGCAGTGAAACCCCTGAAAAGGCAGTTTGGCAGTACCAGGGTCTGTGCTACAGACCACTGGGATCATGGAATTGTGCTAACAATGCCAGGATGGCATAGAGGGGGCAATTCCATGATCATAGACATGTTACATGGCAATATTCGGAGTTACCATTGTGAAGCTACATATAGGTAGTGACCTATATGTAGTACACGCGTGTAATGGTGTCCCCGCACTCACAAAGTTCAGGGAATTGGCCCTGAACAATGTGGGGGCACCTTGGCTAGTGCCAGGGTGCCCTCACACTAAGTAACTTTGCACCTAACCTTTACCAGGTAAAGGTTAGACATATAGGTGACTTATAAGTTACTTAAGTGCAGTGTAAAATGGCTGTGAAATAATGTGGACGTTATTTCACTCAGGCTGCAGTGGCAGGCCTGTGTAAGAATTGTCAGAGCTCCCTATGGGTGGCAAAAGAAATGCTGCAGCCCATAGGGATCTCCTGGAACCCCAATACCCTGGGTACCTTAGTACCATATACTAAGGAATTATAAGGGTGTTCCAGTAAGCCAATGTAAATTGGTAAAATTGGTCACTAGCATGTTAGTGACAATTTGAAAGAAATGAGAGAGCATAACCACTGAGGTTCTGATTAGCAGAGCCTCAGTGAGACAGTTAGTCACTACACAGGTAACACATTCAGGCACACTTATGAGCACTGGGGCCCTGGAGAACAGGGTCCCAGTGACACATACAACTAAAACAACATATATACAGTGAAAAATGGGGGTAACATGCCAGGCAAGATGGTACTTTCCTACACAACCCTCCCCCCCCAAACGAAGGACAATAAGACTAGCCATGACCTGATGAGTCTTCATTGTCTAAGTGGAAATATCTGGAGAGTCCATCTGCATTGGAGTGGGTACTCCCAGGTCTATGTTCCACTGTATAGTCCATTCCCTGTAGGGATATGGACCACCTCAACAATTTAAGATTTTCACCTTTCATTTGTTTTAGCCAAAGTAGAGGTTTGTGGTCTGTCTGAACAATGAAGTGAGTGCCAAACAGGTATGGCCTCAACTTCTTCAGAGCCCAGACCACAGCAAAGGTCTCCCTCTCTATGGCAGACCAACGCTTTTCTCTAGGGGTCAACCTCCTACTAATAAAAGCAACAGGTTGATCCTGGCCCTCAGAATTAAGTTGTGATAGGACTGCCCCTACTCCTAATTCAGATGCATCAGTTTGGACATAGAATTTTTTAGAGTAACAAGGGCTTTTCAGGACAGGTGCAGAGCACATGGCCTGCTTCAGCTCCTCAAAAGCTTTCTGACAGTTTGCTGTCCATAATACCTTTATAGGCATTTTCTTGGATGTGAGGTCATTAAGAGGGGCTGCAATGGAGCCATAGTTCTTAATGAACCTCCTGTAATACCCAGTGAGGCCTAGGAAGGCTCTCACCTGAGTCTGTGTAGTAGGGGGAACCCAATCAATAATTGTTTGGATTTTCCCCTGAAGTGGTGCAATCTGTTCCCCACCAACAAGGTGTCCCAGATAAACCACCTTACCCTGCCCTATCTGACACTTTGAAGCCTTGATAGTGAGGCCTGCCTTTTGCAGGGCCTCCAAAACTTTCCATAGGTGGACCAGGTGATCATCCCAGCTGGAGCTAAAGACAGCTATATCGTCCAAATATGCTGCACTGAAAGCTTCCAGCCTTTGCAGGACTGTGTTCACCAACCTCTGAAAAGTGGCAGGTGCATTTTTCAAACCAAAAGGCATTACAGTGAACTGGTAATGTCCTCCAATGGTTGAAAATGCAGTTTTAGGTTTAGCATCTTCTGACAATTTGATCTGCCAATACCCTGCAGTCAAGTCAAAAGTGCTTAGATACTTGGCAGATGCCAGTGTATCTATGAGCTCATCTGCCCTGGGTATAGGGTGAGCATCAGTTTTGGTTACCAAGTTGAGACCTCTATAGTCTACACAAACCGCATTTCCTTCTTTCCATCTTTGGAATGGGGTTTTGGTACAAGTACCACAGGAGAAGCCCATGGACTTTCAGAGTGCTCAACCACTCCTAGTTCTAACATTTTCTGGACCTCTTGCTTTATGCAGTCCCTGACATGGTCAGGCTGCCTATAGATCTTACTTTTGACAAGCAAGCTGTCTCCAGTATCTATAGTGTGCTCACACCAAGAAGTGGTACCTGGCACAGTAGAGAAGAGTTCAGAGAATTGATCTAGGAGATTTATGCAATGGTCTTTCTGCTCAGCAGTAAGACAATCAGCCAAAACTACACCTTCCACAAGAGCATCTTGTTCTGTGGAAGAGAAGAGATCAGGTAGAGGATCACTGTCTTCTTCCTGTCCCTCATCAGTTGCCATGAGCAGGGTGAGATCAGCCCTGTCATAGTAGGGTTTCAGGCGGTTTACATGGAGTACCCTAAGGGGACTCCTTGCACTGCCTAAGTCAACTAAATAGGTGACTTCACCCTTTTTCTCAACAATTGTGTGGGGTCCACTCCATTTATCTTGGAGTGCTCTTGGGGCCACAGGCTCCAAGACCCACACTTTCTGCCCTGGTTGGTACTGAACCAAAACAGCCTTCTGATCATGCCATTGCTTCTGGAGCTCTTGGATGGCCTGAAGGTTTTTACTGGCCTTTTTCATATACTCAGCCATCCTTGATCTGAGGCCAAGTACATAGTCCATAATATCTTGTTTTGGAACTTTTAAAGGTTGTTCCCAACCCTCCTTGACAAGTGTGAGTGGACCCCTAACAGGGTGTCCAAAAAGAAGTTAAAAGGGGCTGAAGCCCACTCCTTTCTGGGGTACCTCCCTGTAGGCAAAAAGGAGGCATGGTAGAAGGATATCCCATCTCCTGCGGAGTTTTTCAGGGAGACCCATAATCATGCCTTTGAGAGTTTTATTAAATCTCTCCACCAGTCCATTTGTTTGTGGATGATAGGGTGTAGTGAACTTATAAGTCACACCACACTCCTTCCACATGGCCTTTAAGTATGCAGACATGAAATTGCTTCCCCTGTCTGATACTACTTCCTTTGGGAAGCCCACCCTGGAAAATATTCCCAAGAGGGCCTTTGCCACTGCAGGTGCTGTAGTGGTCCTTAAAGGAATTGCTTCAGGATATCTTGTGGCATGGTCCACTACCACCAAGATAAACCTATTGCCTGAAGTAGTAGGAGGGTCAAGGGGGCCAACTATGTCAACCCCTACCCTTTCAAAGGGAACCCCAACCACAGGCACTGGAATAAGGGGTGCCTTTGGGGTGCCACCTGTCTTGCCACTGGCTTGACAGGTTTCACAGGACTTACAAAATTCCTTTGTGTCCTCAGACATTCTAGGCCAATGAAACAAGGGAACAAGCCTGTCCCAAGTTTTCATTTGTCCTAGATGCCCAGCTAGGGGAATGTCGTGGGCAAGAGTTAGGAGGAACTTTCTGTACTCCTGAGGAATCACTAATCTCCTGGCAGCTCCAGGTTTAGGATCCCTATGCTCAGTGTACAAGAGGTTGTCCTCCCAGTAAACTCTGTGAGAGTCACTGACATCCCCATTAGCCTGTTTGACAGCTTGCTGTCTCAGACCCTCTAATGTGGGACAGGTTTGCTGTGCCACACTCAGTTCCTCCCTGGCAGGCCCCCCTTCACCCAAAAGCTCAGCAGTGTCTGCTTCAAGCTCCTCTGGTGTAGGTTCTGCACAGGGAGGGAATTCTTCTTCCTCAGAAGTTGAATCCACTGTAGAGGGAGGGATAGTAGGAAGTGGTTTGCTTCTACTAGCCCTAGCTTTAGGGAGCACTTGGTCCATTGTTCCAGGATCCAAGCTTCCCTGTCCTTTTTGCTTTTTGGCCTGACCCCTTGTCAAAGCAAAAATATGCCCTGGGATGCCCAGCATTGCTGCATGGGCCTCCAACTCCACATCTGACCAAGCTGATGTCTCCAAATCATTTCCTAGTAGACAGTCTACAGGTAAATCTGTGGCTACCACAACTTTCTTTGGACCAGTAGCCCCCCCCCAGTTGAGATTTACAACAGCCATGGGGTGGCTAAGTGTGTTGTTGTGAGCATCGGTTACTTGGTACTGGTGACCAAGTAGGTGTTGTTCAGGGTGGACCAGTTTCTCTATGACCATAGTCACACTGGCACCAGTGTCCCTGTAGGCCTGAACCTCAACACCATTTATTAGGGGTAGCTGCTTGTACTTATCCATATTAAGGGGACAAGCAACTAAGGTGGCTAAATCAATAGCCCCCTCAGAGACTAACACAGCCTCTGTGGTCTCCCTAACAAGACCAACCCCAACTAAGTTACCAATAGTGAGCCCAGCTACTCCCTTGGAATGGCTATTAGTAGGTTTGCTCCCACCACCACTGCTATTAGTAGGGACACTAGGTGTAGCAGTAGGGGTTGTAGTGGTAGGAGGCTTGGTGCTTTTCTTTGGACAACTGGGATCCGTTGTCCAATGGCCTTTTATCTTACATAAATAGCACCATGGTTTCTTTTCCTTGTTCTGATTTGAAGAGGATTTGGGCCCACCACCCCCACCAGAGTGTTTTTGTGGGCCTGATGAAGACTCATTTTTAGATTTGTCCCCACCCTTGTCAGAAGACTTACCATCCTTCTTCTTGCCATCTTTGTCACCCCCTGTATGAACTTTTCTGTTCACCCTTGTTCTGACCCATTTGTCTGCCTTCTTTCCCAATTCTTGGGGAGAGGTCAGATCAGAGTCCACCAAGTATTGGTGCAACAAATCAGACACACAATTATTAAGAATATGCTCTCTCAGGATCAAGTTATACAGGCTGTCATAATCAGTAACTTTACTGCCATGTAACCACCCCTCCAAGGCCTTCACTGAATGGTCAATGAAATCAACCCAGTCTTGTGAAGGCTCCTTTTTGGTCTCTCTGAACTTTATCCTGTATTGTTCAGTGGTTAAGCCATAACCATCCAGGAGTGCATTCTTAAGAACTTGGAAATTATTAGCATCACTTTCTTTCACAGTAAGGAGCCTATCCCTACCTTTTCCACTAAATGATAGCCGTAGGATAGCAGCCCACTGCCTTTGAGGGACATCCTGTACAACACAGGCCCTCTCAAGTGCAGCAAACCACTTGTTAATGTCATCCCCCTCCTTATAAGGGGGAACTATCTTGTGCAGATTCCTGGAATCATGCTCTTTTACAGGATGACTATGGGGAATACTGCTGCTGCCACCATGGGTATCTAAACCCAACTTCTTTCTTTCTCTAGTTCAAAAGACTGTCTATCCAAATCCAGCTGTTGCTTTTTAAGCTTCAGTCTGGTTTGTTCCACTCTCAACTTGTTGAGTTCCCTTTCTAACATTCTGTCATCAGGGTTGGTGGGAGGGACATTCTTAGACACAGAAGAATGAACAGAAGGAGACCTGTCCCTTACAGAAGCCACCCTAACAGCTTGGCTAACAGAAACATCACTTCCACTGTGGTGTGAATAAATGCTCTTGCTATGATGTGAGACAACACTATTTGTATGGTGTGGCTCTTCATCATTACCAACTATGCTACACTGTCTAGTAATGGGCAGGCTAGGAACTTTCTTTCCTGAATCTTTTCCTGGGGGAGTCCCTGGATCAGATTGGGAACCATTTGCTACTTTTTCAACAGATGTGGCCCATATGGCCTTATCTTGTTCTCTAAGCATATTAAGCAATAATTCCAAGGAAGGATTCTTCCCTACACTCAAACCTCTCTCTACACAGAGACTCCTTTCTCCTTTCCAGCTAAGGTGGTCATATGCAAGTTTGGACATATCAACATTATGGCCTGTGCCAGACATTTTTAGAGAGAGTTAAAGTGATAAAAAAAGAGAAAAAAGTTTTCAGAACTTTTTTAGAAAGACAGAAAAAAACTTTTTAAACTTTTAAGAACTTTTTGAAAGTTTAGAAGTACTTTTCAGCACTTAGAAAAGAGTGAAAAGAGGAAATGCAAAACTTTTTAGCACTGTGTACACACACTGAACTTGTTTTGTATATTTTTCTCTTATGAAAAGTACAATGACAAGAGTGGTAAGTATTCTCAAAGCACTTATCCCACCGCTGCACAACCAATGTAGGAGGCTGGACTGGCTTGTAGTGAGTACCAAGGGGTACTTGCACCTTGCACCAGGCCCAGTTATCCCTTATTAGTGTATAGGGTGTCTAGCAGCATAGGCTGATAGATAATGGTAGCTTAGCAGAGCAGCTTAGGCTGAACTAGGAGACGTGTGAAGCTACTACAGTACCACAAGTGTCACTTGCACAATATCATAAGAAAACACAATACACAGTTATACTAAAAATAAAGGTACTTTATTTTTATGACAATATGCCAAAGTATCTTAGAGTATACCCTCAGTATGAGGATAGCAAATATACACAAGTTATATGTACACAATACCAACAATATGCAGTATAGTCTTAGAAAACAGTGCAAACAATGTATAGTTACAATAGGATGCAATGGGGACACATAGGGATAGGAGCAACACAAACCATATACTCCAAAAGTGGAATGTGAACCACAAATGGACCCCAAACCTATGTGACCTTGTAGAGGGTCGCTGGGACTATTAGAAAATAGTGAGGGTTAGAAAAATAGCCCTCCCCAAGACCCTGAAAAGTGAGTGCAAAGTGCACTGAAGTTCCCCAAAGGACAAAGAAGTCGTGATAGAGGAATAATGCAGGAAAGACACAAACCAACAATGCAACAACAGTGGATTTCCAATCTAGGGTACCTGTGGAACAAGGGGACCAAGTCCAAAAGTCACAAGCAAGTCGGAGATGGGCATATGCCCAGGAAATGCCAGCTGGGGATGCACAGAAGTTTCTGCTGGACAGAAGAAGCTGAGGTTTATGCAGGAACGAAAAGGGCTAGAGACTTCTCCTTTGGTGGACGGATCCCTCTCGCCATGTAGAGTCGTGCAAAAGTGTTTTACCGCTGAAAGAATGCCAACAAGCCTTGCTAGCTGCAAATCGTTCAGTTAGCGTTTTTGGAAGCTGCTGTGGCCCAAGAGGGACCAGGAGGTCGCAAATTAGACTAGGAGAGAGAGGGGACATCGAGCAAGAAAAGGAGCCCTCTCAGCAGCATTAGCACCCAGAGAAGTGCCAGAAACCGGCACTACGAGGATGCGTGAAACCTTGCTCGCCAAAGTTGCACAAAGGAGTCCCACGTCGCCGGAGACCAACTTAGAAAGTCGTGCAATGCAGGTTAGAGTGCCGTGGACCCTGGTTTGGCTGTGCAAAAAGGATTTCCACCGGAATTGCACAGAAGCCGAAGTAGTTGCAAAAGACGCGGTTTCCAACAATGCAGTCTGGCGTGGGGAGGCAAGGACTTACCTCCACCAAACTTGGACTGAAGAGTCACTGGACTGTGGGAGTCACTTGGACAGATATGCTGGATTCAAGGGACCTCGCTCGTCGTGCTGAGAGGAGACCCAAGGGACCGGTAATGCAGCTTTTTGGTGCCAGCGGTAGCAGGGGGAAGATTCCGTCGACCCACGGGAGATTTCTTCGGAGCTTCTAGTGCAGAGAGGAGGCAGACTACCCCCACAGCATGCACCACCAGGAAAACAGTCGAGAAGGCGGCAGGATCAGCGTTACAGAGTTGCAGTAGTCGTCTTTGCTACTATGTTGCAGTTTTGCAGGCTTCCAGCGCGGTCAGCAGTCGATTCCTTGGCAGAAGGTAAAGAGAGAGATGCAGAGGAACTCTGATGAGCTCTTGCATTCGTTATCTAAAGTTTCCCCAGAGACAGAGAACCTAAATAGCCAGAAAAGAGGGTTTGGCTACCTAGGAGAGAGGATAGGCTACTAACACCTGAAGGAGCCTATCAGAAGGTTTATCTGACGTCACCTGGTGGCACTGGCCACTCAGAGCAGTCCAGTGTGCAAGCAGCACCTCTGTTTCCAAGATGGCAGAGGTCTGGAGCACACTGGAGGAGCTCTGGACACCTCCCAGGGGAGGTGCAGGTCAGGGGAGTGGTCACTCCCCTTTCCTTTGTCCAGTTTCGCGCCAGAGCAGGGGCTAAGGGGTCCCTGAACCGGTGTAGACTGGCTTATGCAGAATTGGGCACATCTGTGCCCAACAAAGCATTTCCAGAGGCTGGGGGAGGCTACTCCTCCCCTGCCATCACACCATTTTCCAAAGGGAGAGGGTGTAACACCCTCTCTCAGAGGAAGTCCTTTGTTCTGCCATCCTGGGACAAGCCTGGCTTGACCCCAGGGGGGCAGACACCTGTCTGAGGGGTTGGCAGCAGCAGCAGCTGCAGTGAAACCCCTGAAAAGGCAGTTTGGCAGTACCAGGGTCTGTGCTACAGACCACTGGGATCATGGATTTGTGCTAACAATGCCAGGATGGCATAGAGGGGGCAATTCCATGATCATTGACATGTTACATGGCCATATTCGGAGTTACCATTGTGAAGCTACATATAGGTAGTGACCTATATGTAGTGCACGCGTGTAATGGTGTCCCCGCACTCACAAAGTTCAGGGAATTGGCCCTGAACAATGTGGGGGCACCTTGGCTAGTGCCAGGGTGCCCTCACACTAAGTAACTTTGCACCTAACCTTTACCAGGTAAAGGTTAGACATATAGGTGACTTATAAGTTACTTAAGTGCAGTGTAAAATGGCTGTGAAATAACGTGGACGTTATTTCACTCAGGCTGCAGTGGCAGGCCTGTGTAAGAATTGTCAGAGCTCCCTATGGGTGGCAAAAGAAATGCTGCAGCCCATAGGGATCTCCTGGAACCCCAATACCCTGGGTACCTCAGTACCATATACTAAGGAATTATAAGGGTGTTCCAGTAAACCAATGTAAATTGGTAAAATTGGTCACTAGCCTGTTAGTGACAATTTGAAAGAAATGAGAGAGCATAACCACTGAGGTTCTGATTAGCAGAGACTCAGTGAGACAGTTAGTCACTACACAGGTAACACATTCAGGCACACTTATGAGCACTGGGGCCCTGGAGAACAGGGTCCCAGTGACACATACAACTAAAACAACATATATACAGTGAAAAATGGGGGTAACATGCCAGGCAAGATGGTACTTTCCTACATACTGGAACACCCTTATAATTCCCTAATATATGGTACTGAGGTACCCAGGGTATTGGGATTCCAGGAGATCCCTATGGGCTGCAGCATTTCTTTTGCTACCCATAGGGAGCTCTGACAATTCTTACACAGGCCTGCCACTGCAGCCTGAGTGAAATAACGTCCACGTTATTTCACAGCCATTTACCACTGCACTTAAGTAACTTATAAGTCACCTATATGTCTAACCTTTACCTGGTAAAAGTTGGGTGCTAAGTTACTTAGTGTGTGGGCACCCTGGCACTAGCCAAGGTGCCCCCACATGGTTCAGGGCAAATTCCCCGGACTTTGTGAGTGCGGGGACACCATTACACGCGTGCACTACACATAGGTCACTACCTATGTGTAGCTTCACAATGGTAACTCCGAATATGGCCATGTAACATGTCTAAGATCATGGAATTGCCCCCTCTATGCCATCCTGGCATTGTTGGCACAATCCCATGATCCCACGGGTCTCTAGCACAGACCTGGGTACTGCCAAACTGCCTTTTCAGGGGGTTCACTGCAGCTGCTGCTGCTGCCAACCCCTCAGACAGGTTTCTGCCCTCCTGGGGTCCAGCCAGGCTTGGCCCAGGAAGGCAGAACAAAGGACTTCCTCAGAGAGAGGGTGTTACACCCTCTCCCTTTGGAAAAAGGTGTTAAGGCAGGGGAGGAGTAGCCTCCCCCAGCCTCTGGAAATGCTTTCATGGGCACAGATGGTGCCCATTTCTGCATAAGCCAGTCTACACCGGTTCAGGGACCCCTCAGCACGAAACTGGACAAAGGAAAGGGGAGTGACCACTCCCCTGACCTGCACCTCCCCTGGGAGGTACCCAGAGCTCCTCCAGTGTGCTCCAGACCTCTGCCATCTTGAAAACAGAGGTGCTGCTGGCACACTGGACTGCTCTGAGTGGCCAGTGCCAGCAGGTGACGTCAGAGACTCCTTCTGATAGGCTCCTTCAGGTGTTGCTAGCCTATCCTCTCTCCTAAGTAGCCAAACCCTCTTTTCTGGCTATTTAGGGTCTCTGCTTTGGGGAATTCCTTAGATAACGAATGCAAGAGCTCATCAGAGTTCCTCTGCATCTCTCTTTTCACCTTCTGCCAAGGAATCGACTGCTGACCGCGCTGGAAGCCTGCAAAACTGCAACAAAGTAGCAAAGACGACTACTGCGACACTGTAACGCTGATCCTGCCACCTTCTCGACTGTTTTGCTGGTGGTGCATGCTGTGGGGATAGTCTGCCTCCTCTCTGCACTAGAAGCTCTGAAGAAATCTCCCGTGGGTCGACGGATTCGTCCCCCTGCAACCGCAGGCACCAAAGAACTGCATCACCGGTCCCCTGGGTCTCCTCTCAGCATGACGAGCGAGGTCCCTTGAATCCAGCAACTCTGTCCAAGTGACTCCCACAGTCCAGTGACTCTTCAGTCCAAGTTTGGTGGAGGTAAGTCCTTGCCTCCCCACGCCAGACTGCATTGCTGGGAACTGCATCTTTTGCAGCTACTCCGGCTCCTGTGCACTTTTCCAGGATTTCCTTTGTGCACAGCCAAGCCTGGGTCCACAGCACTCTAACCTGCATTGCACAACCTCCTGAGTTGTCCTCCGGCGGCGTGGGACTCTCTTGTGCAACTTCGGGTGAGCATCGTTTCACTCCACTTTGCAGTGCCTGTTTTGGCACTTCTCCAGGTGCTGCTTGCTTCTGAGAGGGCTCGTTGTCCTGCTGGACGCCCCCTCTGTCCCCTGACGCAATTGGCGACATCCTGGTCCCTCCTGGGCCACAGCAGCATCCAAAAACCCTAAACCGCAAGTTTGCACCTAGCAAGGCTTGTTTGTGGTCTTTTCGGCGGGAAAAACTTCTGCACGACTCTTCCCGACGTGGGACATCCATCCTCTAAAGGGGAAGTTTCTAGCCCTTGTCGTTCCTGCAGAATCCTCAGCTTCTACTGTCCAGTAGCAGCTTCTTTGCACCCACAGCTGGCATTTCCTGGGCATCTGCCCACTCTCGACTTGATCGTGACTTTTGGACTTGGTCCCCTTGTTCCACAGGTACTCTAGTCTGGAAATCCATCATTGTTGCATTGCTGGTGTTGGTCTTTCCTGCAGAATTCCCCTATCATGACTTCTGTGCTCTTTGGGGAACTTTAGTGCACTTTGCACTCACTTTTCAGGGTCTTGGGGTGGGCTATTTTTCTAACCCTCACTGTTTTCTTACAGTCCCAGCGACCCTCTACAAGGTCACATAGGTTTGGGGTCGATTCGTGGTTCGCATTCCACTTTTGGAGTATATGGTTTGTGTTGCCCCTATCCCTATGTGCCCCCATTGCATCCTATTGTAACTATACATTGTTTGCACTGTTTTCTATTACTATACTGCATATTTTTGGTATTGTGTACATATATCTTGTGTATATTTGCTATCCTCATACTGAGGGTACTCACTGAGATACTTTGGCATATTGTCATAAAAATAAAGTACGTTTATTTTTAGTATATCTGTGTATTGTGTTTTCTTATGATATTGTGCAAGTGACACTAGTGGTACTGTAGGAGCTTCACTCTTCTCCTAGTTCTGCCTAAGCTGCTCTGCTAAGCTACCATTATCTATCAGCCTATGCTGCTAGACACCCTATACACTAATAAGGGATACCTGGGCCTGGTGCAAGGTATAAGTACCTCTTGGTACTCACTACAAGCCAGTCCAGCCTCCTACACTATGGGGGTCATTCTGACCCTGGCGGTCTTTGACCGCCAGGGCGGAGGACCGCGGGAGCACCGCCGACAGGCCGGCGGTGCTCCAATGGGGAATCCGACCGCGGCGGTAAAGCCGCGGTCGGACCGGCACCACTGGCGGGGTCCCGCCAGTGTACCGCGGCCCCATTGAATCCTCCGCGGTGGCGCAGCTTGCTGCACCGCCGCGGGGATTCCGACCCCCCCTACCGCCATCCAGATCCCGGCGGTCGGACCGCCGAGATCCGGATGGCGGTAGGGGGGGTCGCGGGGCCCCTGGGGGCCCCTGCAGTGCCCATGCCACTGGCATGGGCATTGCAGGGGCCCCCGTAAGAGGGCCCCTACATGTATTTCACTGTCTGCTGCGCAGACAGTGAAATACGCGACGGGTGCAACTGCACCCGTCGCACAGCTTCCACTCCGCCGGCTCGATTCCGAGCCGGCTTCATCGTGGAAGCCTCTTTCCCGCTGGGCTGGCTGGCGGTCTGAAGGCGACCGCCCGCCAGCCCAGCGGGAAAGTCAGAATTACCGCCGCGGTCTTTCGACCGCGGAACGGTAACCTGACGGCGGGACTTTGGCGGGCGGCCTCCGCCGCCCGCCAAGGTCAGAATGAGGGCCTATGTGTGCAGAAATAAAGGCCATAGTCCAGGGGACACATCCTGTCCAGGTAAAGCCCCTGAGCCTACTACCACTACTACACCCGCTTCCACTTCTAGTGCCCCTAGTAGTGGTACTAATAGTGGTGGGACTACTGCAATAGTCAAATCAAAGGTGTGGTCGGGTTCACTTTTTGGGCAGTCATAGAAACTGGGGTAGGTGTAGTAACCCCCAAGACAGTTTCTGTCTCACCTGGTGGCACTGGCCTTGCCACCTTGGCTGCTTGTCCCCTTAACATGGATAAGTACCAGCAGTCAATTGAAATAAATGGTGTTGAGGCCTAGGCCTACAGGGACACAGGTGCCAGTATCACTTTGATGACTGAAAACTTGGTGTCACCTGCACAACAGCTCCTTGAACAGCAGTGCCAGGTTACAGATGTCAACAACTCCACTCAACATCTCCCCTTAGCTGTAGTGCAACTTAGTTGGGGTGGAGCTACTGGCTCGAAGCAGGTGATAGCGTCACCTAGCTTACCTGTAGACTGTCTAGGAAATGACCTAGAGGCCTCAGGTTAGGCTGAAGTAGAGTTTATGACCCATGCATCCATGCTGGGCATACCCAAGGAATTGCTTCCTTTAATATCAAGTGAGATGAAAAAGCAAAGAAGAGAAGGACCCCCGAAGTCTCAGGATCCTCCTTGCCCCACAGGTAAAAAGGGTATCAAAGAATCCCTTCCCCACCCTACCACTAAGGATACCATTCCTGTGGTGGGAGTCACCTCTCCTAGGGTGGAACCTGTACCAAAGGAGTCTGTAGCTACCACAGCTAAACTCCCAGAGGTAAAAGTACCTCTCTGTGGAAACACTAAAACAGACAAGCATACTGGCCCTGTTTTAGTAACTTTGGAGAAACCCTCCAGCCCTCCCAGAGAAACTTTAGTGCAACACCCCTGCACTACCTCTAAAAATATAGGACATCAGCCCTGTCCTTTTGTAGGAAGGTAGCTCCTTCTAGCATGGTTACCCCACTGTTGGCCTGTTTGTCAGTGTGTTTGACTGTGTCTACTGGGATCCTGCTAACCAGGACCCCAGTAGTTATGCTCACTCCCTTAAATTATGGTTATTTGGATACTGTTAACTCAGTATATCACCCACAATTGGCATACTGGTGCCCCCTTATAAATCCCTAGTATATTTACCGTGGTCACCTATAAGTCACCCATATACTAGGCCTTCCAACCCTGAAGGCTGGGTGCAGAGTATCTGTGTGTGAGGGCATCCCTGCACTAGCAGAGGTGCCCCCAAGTTGCCCAGGGCCATTTCCCCGGACCTCGTGACTGCGGGAACGCCATTACACAAGTGCACAGTACATAGGTCAATACCTATGTACAGCTTCACAATGGTAACTCCGAAAATGGCCATGTTTGGTATCAAACATGTAGGAATCATTCCCCAATGCTAACCCAAACATTGGTTTTATGATTCCATGCACTCTGGGAGCTCCACTGTGGACCCCCAGTATTGCCATACCAGTCTTCTGGGGATTTCAAGGCAGCCCAGCTGCTGCCACCCCACAGACAGGTTTCTGCCTTCCTGTTGCTTGGTCTGATCAAGCCCAAGGAGGCAGAACAAAGGATTTCCTTTGGGAGAGGGGTGTTACACCCTCTCCCCTTGGAAAAAGGTGTTACAGGCTTTGGAGAGGTAGCCTCCCCAAGCCACTGGCTTTGCTTTGAAAGGCACATTTGGTGCCCTCCTTGCATAAGCCAGTCTACACCAGTTTAGGGGCCCCCAGTCCCTGCTCTGGTGCGAAACTGGACAAAGGAAAGGGGAGTGACCACTCCCCTGTCCATCACCACCCCAGGGGTGGTGCTCAGAGCTCCTCCAGAGTGTCCCTGGGTTCTGCTATCTTGATTTCTAGATGGGCAGGCTACTCTGGGAGCATCTGAGTGGCCAGGTCAGGCAGGTGACGTTAGAGCCCTCTCCTGATAGGTGGACACTCACTTCACTGACCAGTCCCCCTCTCAGGGCTATTTAGGGTCTCTCCTCTGGATGTTTCTTTAGATGTGGATTGCAAGACTCCAGCAGAGATCCTCTGCATCCTCTACTTCAACTTCTGACCGAAGCAACTGCATCTGGCCCCTCCACAAACTCTACAAACTGCATCAATCAGGCCAAGACGACTTCTACTACTTTGTAACTTCAGCTCCTACCAGCAACTGCAACTGTTTCCTAGTCGTGTAATTTCAAAAGACAGCCTGTCCTCAGCCTACACAGGAAGAGCAAAGAAATCTCCCTTGGGGTGAAGGAGTCACCCCCCTTCTTCAGCAGGCACCCTCTGCATCGATGACCGGTGGTGTGGATCTCCTCTCCAGTGGAGCTGTGTGGATCCTGCAACACGGGTGGTGGACTGAAGTGGTCGCAATGGTCCCCTGGTCCAGCTGTGCAAGTTTGGTGGAGGTAAGAGCTTGGCTCCCCGTGCACCGCATGTTTTGCAGCTACCAAGGCTTGGCTGCATACTTCCACGAAGTTTCACATGCATCATCAAGCCTGGGTCCCCAGCACTCTATCCTGCGATGCACAGCTTCCTGAGTGAAACTCCGGCGGCGTGGAAGCCTCTGCTGTGGTGCTGCTTGGGACTCTTCTGCAACTTCTTTGACCCCCTGTTGTGGGACTCCTGAGTCGGCTGCCTGGCCTGCTGTGAGCTCTCTAGGACGCGGAAAGCCCCCTTCACCTCCCACACATGGGTAGAATTCACCTAGTCCTTCCTGGTCCCGGGCGGCGCCATTTTCTTCCAACCGTGAGCTTCCTGTGTTCCATGGGTCGTGGGTTGACTTCTGTGACGCCACCCATACTGCAATCATCCATCCGATGTGGGACGTCAGCTCCACCAACCAGGAAGCCAAATCCATCTTCTTGGGTGCAATCCTGACTGTTTTGCTTCACTGCTGGTTCCTCTCTTGCCCCTTCATACTGGTTAGCAGGGGCTCCTGTTCTCCCTGGACTATTCTTTGCTTCTTGGACTTGGTCCCCGCCTTCCACAGGTCTTCAGGTCCAGGAATCCACTAATGGTGTCTTGCAGTCTCTTATAGTTCTTGCATAATCCTGATTGTCGTTTTTGTGTGTACGTAGGAAAAGTTCCTATACTTTACTCCTACTTTTCTGGGGTTGGTTCTAGTACTTACCTTTGGGGTTTTCTAATACTACCAGTGCCCCTCTACACACTACACTTGCCTAGGTGGGAAGCCGACTTTCACATTCCACTTTCTTAGCATATGGTTTGTGTTCCCTTAGACCCATTTCTACCTATTGTGTTCTATGATAATTGCCCTGTTTTCTACGTATTTCTAATCCATTTCTGTGTACTAGCGTATATAATAAGTGTATTACTTACCTCCTAAGGGAATATAGTCGCTAATGGTATTTTTGGTATTGTGTCACTAAAATAAAGTACCTTTAATTTTCTAACACTGAGTATTTTCTTTCATGTGTGTGAGTACTGTGTGACTACAGTGGTATTGCATGAGCTTTGTATGTCTCCTAGTTAGGCCTGGGCTGCTCATCCACTCTACCACTAGAGAGCCTGTCTTCTAGACACTGCCTACATTTCACTAATAAGGGATAGCTGGACCCGGTATAAGGTGTAAGTACCTTAGGTACCCACAACAAACCAGACCAGCCTCCTACAAGCTGTTTGGAGGAAGCTGGCTCTTTATATAGTGGACCAAAATGAGGTACACTCTGCAAAGAGTCCAGGCAATCCCCAGAGGTATCACAGAGGCACAAGTGACATCCCAAATGCTCTGTGTTTGGGTAGTGTGGTCGAACAGTTAGGCATATCACAGGGTAGTGCTAAGTATTTAAGGCACACACTCATACAGTAAGTAAGACACACACTCAATAAAGAAATTCAACACCAATTTATAAAAATAACACATACTTTTATGTACATTTTGATATCAAGATCACTGGAATCAGGTGAGTACTTATGGATTTTTACAATTTTCAAAAGTTGACAGTGCAGTTTTTGGAACGGTAATGTTATCCTGTGGGTGGGAAACATATACTGCATACTGGTACTTAGCAACTACTTGCAGGACCAATTTTCTGGAGTTAAGGTAAGTGCAGGGCAAAGTCCAAAGCAGCACCAAAAAGTCACTTCGGGAGGCACTGGGGCGTCCGGGTGCAGAGGTGCTTTTCAGCATCGGGTGTCCAATGTTATCCTATGGGGGAAAAACATGTACTGCATGTGGGCACTTAGCAACGACCTACAGGACTGTTCATCTGGAATTAAGGTATGTATGGGGCGAGGACAAAAGCAACACCAACAGTTCGAATCGGGAGGTACCGAGGCATCTGGGTGGAGAGGTGCTTTCCAGCCTCAGGTGCCCAATGTTATCCTGAGGGGGAAAACAGACACTACATATGGACATTCAGTAACAACTTACAGGACTGTTCTTCTGGAGTTAAGGTGAGTATGGTACAAGGTCTAAAGCCACACCAACAGTTCACCTCGGGGGGGCTCTGGGGCGTCCGGGTGCAGAGGTGTGTTACAGCGTCGGGTGCCCAATTCAAGTCTATCGGAATAGGTCAGTTGGAAAGTTGTTGCTGGGATGGACAGGAAGGTCAGTCCCTGGGAACCCAATTGTGGGCTCGACCCTTGAGGTCCTTAGGTAGGTAGGGACACCATTGGTCCACTCCTCCCCTGGCTCTAGAGCACAGGTGCAGGGGTGTCTTCTGGTATCAGGTGCTGGAGTTCCTCATTGTTGCGGGGGGACGCAGAAACATTCTGCAGGCGTGGACTGGAGGTCCAGTCTGACCAAGCCAACAAGTGGGCTCAGGTCTTGCGTAGTGGGGAGACAAGGGGACATCCTTGGTTCTTTTCTCCTGGGCCGTTGGCAGAAGGGTGCAGACGTGTCCTAAGGCATTGTGTTTTTTTTCCCATGGTCACTCATTGTTGCAGGGGGTCTGCAGAAAAGAGGCTGCAGACTCTGGCTTGATGTCCACAGTGGGTGAGCACGGTGGGCTTTATTTCTGGAGGGCCTGGTGACCATGCTGGCACCATTGGCCCACTTCAATATAGGATGGTGCATCCAGGTGCAGTGGTGATGTCCACAATCGGGTTTCTGGTGGGCATGGTCCTCTCAGTTCTTTCTTGGGTGCCTGTGGATGCAGGGGAGCAGCTCCTCTACTTCAAGGGAGTTCCTCCTTGCGAATGGCGAAGCACTGGCAGCTCTCCCAGTTTCTTGGAGGCTGCAGCGGCAGGACAGGCTGGTTGCTCCTCGAGGGTCGGGTGCAGCACGCAGGCTGGCAGGGTTGGCGCCAAGTCAGTTGTGCTCCTCGGTTCTCAGGTTCAGCAGGATTCTTGTCCACTCCTTTTGTGTCTAGCGAAGATCTGATGATCTAGTATCAGGGTGTCCCTAAACACTCAATTTAGGGGGTGCAAAGAGGAGTGAAGGGCAGTAGCCAATGGGCTACTTACCCTTGGGGGCATCACCCTAACCAGAGTCGCTAAATTCCACACCATGCAAGATGGCGGAATTCCTAAAGGTGTATGTCCATCCTAGAAGGCAACATGCCTCCTGCATATCTAATTTTCCCAAATGTCCAGGTGCCAGATGGGGCCTGAGGCAGGGGGTGTGGCATCTTCCACTGAGGGAGGCCAGATCTGCATACCAAAGGTGGTGGCCTTCTTTGACGGTCTTGCCTTGGAATGCAGGTCATTCTGTGGGAAGGGGTGGGTAACACCCAAGCCCGGACAGGCTTTTGTTTTCTGATCCCCCGAGGGCTCAGGCTCTCACTGTTGAAGGGCAGATTTAAGTCTGTTGGTGGTAACTGGCTAGAACCGGTCAGTGAGCTCACTAGAGGTTGGTAGGTTTTTCAGGTGGCACCTCTAAGGTGTCTTCTGGGTGCATCTATTAATAAATTAATCACTGGAATCATTAAGGGTTTATTAATACAATGATTTTGATACCAAATATATCTTTGTTCAGAGAAGCCATCATGTAGCTTTGTAACTCATAGTGACCAGTGTCCAGCACATGTACTTGAAATGGCTCCCTGTACACTTACTAAATCTGAGAATTGACAGACATAGTAGGGGCATATTTGCTCATGCATATATGCCATCACTTGTAATATAATGCACTCTGCCTTAAGGCTGCAGGCCTGCTGTAGTAGTGACTTACAGATATTACAAGGAGTGATTTAAGGGACATGGCACTCAATTTTCAATTTTCAAACATTTTCAATTTTGAGAGCACCTTGTCACTCAGCCTTCAATGGCAGTCTGCATTAGGTTGGTGTTGGGTCCCTCAGGGTGGCACAAGTTGTGCTGAAGCTCTGAGGGACCCTCTCTAGTACCCATGCCCTAGGTACCAGGGGTACCATTTATTAGGGACTTACAGAGATGCTAAAGGACCTGGTCACTTGGGGATCAAGTAACCAGGTGTCTTGTTTTGTGGAAGGAATGCTGCCACCGAAGACCTGGTTAGCAAGAACCCAGTGCACTTCAGGCAAAGTTGTTCTAAAGACCAGGCAAAAAGTGTGTTGGGGTGGACTGCAACCGGAACCCAGCTCCCTACTCTGTTCAAGGTGTCATACTTTCAAATCTGGATGTTGGCAATGCACTGTTCCCCAACCTCTTGTACTCCACACTGGCACCCTTTAAGGGGATCTTACATGCAGTTCCAGCTTGACACCTCTTCTCGGCCTGCACCATCCCAAAAACTAGCTGTATCATCTGCAAAGCCTTCATAGCTGACATGTCTTCCTATCTGGCTGACAAACTCACCATCTACGATTGCTCTCAGCTCGGCCACAGCCAGGGCATCATCATTTGACAAAGTGCAAAAAAACATAATGCAACAGGCATTCTTCATCTATGCACCCAGGATGAGGCAGGAGATTCCTGTGCCTATCAGGTCTGCCTCAACCATGGTCCAATTTATTAAAAGAGTTGAAGATGCACCTCTTTAAAGATCACTAAATCATGATCCAGTAAAAGTTTACTTTCTCCCTTAGACACCAGCTCCTCGTCTGATCACACACTAACTATGACTTTGCCTTCAACCTTGTACATTATTCCACCGCCTTTCAGCTAGGTTTGCACTACACAAATACCACATACATACATACATACATACATACATGCATACATACATACATAATGCTACATGAAGGCAGGAGACTTCAAAATGACTGTCAACATTGAGAAAGCCCTCGTCTTTCCTCAGATTGTTTTTTCTACACCGAAAGATGAGATAGTCATGCGACAGGGTGCGGTCTGTGATGTGAACACTTTTCAACCTTTTTTGGCCTTATCCTTGAAGGTCCAGCCCTGTCCTACATATAAGGAAAGCTTATATGATTCTAAACTGCTTAAGATTCAGGCCTTGTCATAGTAAGGACATTTGTATTGGTGCTGTAACTCTTCTCCTGGAATCCTGCTGTGTTCTTGTCCCTCACTGGTGGCCTTGTTCCTGTACATATTAAAATCTTGCTGGTGGGCACTAAGAAGGGAGCCATGTCCTTTTAAGGACTTGCATTAAAGGTAGTGTCCTTTCCCTTTACTGGTGCAAATCCCTTTGGTTTTTTGGTCTCAGCAGGTGAAGTCAAAATAGTTAGAAAAAGAATCATAGTTGGAATCTTCAAATAGTCTATTTTCATATCATTTCAGCTTCAACATTATGTTTTGTGTGCTGAAGTGTAACTATTTTGTATAATTGACACTTGAACAGATCCATGTCAGCTTTTGAATAACAAATGAAAAAGAGATTTAGCTGCAGTAAGCTTTCCTCTGCACTGCACATCCAATTACTTGCTGCTGGCACATACTAATGCAGGCTGTAATCTGTTCTTTGAAGACTAATGATCTTTATTGACTATTTCGGAGGGAGATCCACCGGTCTTGGAAATCAGTTCTGCAGACAATACTGGGATGGCAATGGGATGCAGGGTAATCTCCAATCAATAATCTGACTGTGTCACTTTAACCAAGATGTGCCTGGGAAATGTTGTATAGTGGTGACAGACACACTCCTTCTTTGTGGGCCTACATTTCTGCTGAGGGCCCCCTCTGTCCCCTCGTCCAAGAGGCGACATCCTGGTCCTTCCTGGGCCCGGGCAGCACCCTTTTTCACAAACACTGACCTATGCGTATAGCAAGGCTTGCTTGCGGTGCTTTTGCAAACAAACTGCACTGCATCTTCCAGCACGGCGTGGGACAGCTCCTGCACGAATTTGGGCCTCCTAGGTCACTTCGTTGGTGCAAAACCAGCATCTGTTTCCAACCGGAGGCAGCCATTTTGCACCTTCATTCGGGGTTTAGTGGGCTCCTGCCCCCCCCCCCCCCCGGACACTTCAGTGACTTTTGGACTTGGTCCCCTTTCTTTACAGGTCTTCAGGTCCCAGAATCTGTTGTCAGTGCTTGGCAGTCTGTTGTAGTTCTTGCAATATCCTTTACCACGACTTCAGTGTGTCTTCTTAGAAAGTAGTCCCACTTTACTCCTACTTTCCAGGGTCCTGGGGTGGGGGCTCCTTTACACCCTTAGTGTTTTCTGACCCTTCCAGCGATTCTCTACACACTGGTCATACCTAGGTGGCCCACATTTTTCGCATTCCACATTTTGGAGTATATGGTTTGTCTTGCCCGTAGGCCCATTGCAGTCCACTGTATTCTATAGCAATTGCACTGTTTTCTAACTATATGACTTTTCTGATTTCATTATCTGTGTATATCCTCTGATATAATTTTGGCACATTGTCATAAACATAAAGTACCTTTCTTTTTAGTAATACTGAGTATTGTCTTTTCTTATGACATAGTACAAGTGACAAGTGGTATAGTGGGAGCTTTATATGTCTCCTAGTTCAGCCTAAGCTGCTGTGCTATAGCTACATCTATCAGCCAAAGCTGCTAGAACACTACTACATACACTATAAGGGGATAACTGGACCTGGTGTAAGGTGTAAGTACCATAGGTACCCACTACAAGCCATGCCAGCTTCTCACAATCAGTGCCTAAGGAAAGTATAAGGACCTATAGTTATTTGTGGTGTTTAATTGTTTTTTTCACAGAGTTTGTATACTGTTGGCTAGTCCCTAGATGACAATAGTACAGGACCATAAAGTGAAGTCAACTCTGGTAATAATCAAACAACACTAAAAGCACAGATGAGAGCAGATGGTCAGTCAGTCATCACCAGAACTGAGGCAACATTTTCTGGTCACACACCATCAAACATACACCCTCATTAATTGTCAGACTCATCATAATTCTAAAGCAGGACAGAACCAAACCTAACACCAGAACAACACACCGACAGCCGTAGTCCTGAATGCAGACGTGGGCCTAAAAGCACTCAGAGTGGGAGACATGGGAGATATACCCACGGTTAAAATTTGAGTACATCTGGTGCACATGGCAAAAATGTAAATAGCTACATATTGGTAAGAGTAGAGAGAAGAATCCAAATACTACAAACTTAAAATAACAGGAGAGATGTGGATATAATGCTCCCTCCACACTCCCTAAATTAAGGAGACTCCTAAGCAACCCACATTGCAAATCTTTGCACACACATAATTAATGCACCTCCACAGCCAATTATGCAGCCTCAAATGGACAGGAGATTGTGACCTAAACCACTAAGGATATTGACCAAGAAACTTAACAGCATGTTTAGCTGCACTATCGTAACAACAAACAATTAGATGCAGCCTTAATTCAGGAGAAACACCTACTCCACTGTAAAGTTGATGAGTTCAAATAAAATTGGGAGGGAAGGCTAATTAATAGGTTCAGACACAGTTACGCACGCTCAAACAGCCTTGTGACACAGAAAATGTGGAGTGGTTGTTCTAATTATGAAGCCTCTGTACCCCAAAGAACTAAAGATTTGGACAAACCCTGAGAGATGATACATGTCTGCAAAGCTCAGAACAATGGGGATGACCCTAATAGTGGGTACAGTATACCAATCTAACGTACTGAACAAAACATTTCTAACTCATTTCATTAGACATCTGATAGTGTTCAATAGAACAAAAACAGTGATAGATGGAGACAGGACTCTAACTTTAGATCCATTACTTGATAAGCCAGACACCCAGACCCATTTAACAGATGGCACAGGACAGTAAATCTAGACCTTCAATATGACTGACAATTAATTTATTTACAACAATACAAGATCCCAGGATAATACCACGTAACATATTGGACCATTCCCTAGTCCAACTAGATTTATTACTGGGACTCTTCTCCTGAACCCTGTCCTGTTGGAGAATGCAATCCACCCAGCATAGGCACCCAGGGCCCCTCCGAATTCCCCATACTGCCAGCCTTTCCATGGCGGTGTTTACTGCCATGAAAAGGCTGGCGAATGGGGACTTGCAACAGGGATTACTACCGCTGGGACGGTCAGGCTGTAGGGTGGCGGCAGCCTGGCAGCTGCCTGGCGGCTGCCTGGCACTCCCAGCAGTATTACCGTAGCGGCTCCGCCACGGTCTTAATGTGGCGGTAAGTATCGCCAGCCTGTTGGTGGTAGTACCGCCACATTAATGCAGACCACCAGGGTCAAAATTACCCCCTAGGTCCCTAACATGAGAATTTAGGGCCAGATGTAGGTACGTTGCAAATTGCGACTTGCAATTTGCTATGCAGAAAGGTGTCTCAGACACCTTCTGCGACTCGCAATGGGGTCGCAAAGACCCACCTCATTAATATTAATGAGGTGGGTCGCAGTTTGCGACCCCATTGCGAGTCTGGGCACTCACGGGGATGGTGGCCGGCTGGAGACAGCAGACCACCATGTCCGTGACTGCTTTTCAATAAAGCAGTTTTTTTTTTTCTATCCGCAGCCCGTTTTCCTTAAAGGAAAACGAGCTGCACTTAGAAAAAATACCGAAACCTTTTGTTTCGGTTTTTTTCAGAGCAGGCAGTGGTCCATAGGACCACTGCCTGCTCTGAAAAAATATTTTTGTGATCATTCACAAAGGGGAAGGGGTCCCATGGGGACCCCTTCCCGTTTACGAATGAGTTACCATCCACTTCAAGTGGATGGTAACTGCAAGTTGATTTGCGACCGCTTTCGTGGTCGCAAATGAACTTACATTGCGTTGCGAGACGCAAATAGGAAGGGAACACCCCTTCCTATTTGCGAGTCGGAAACACATTTTGCGAGTCGGTTCCGACTCGCAAAATGCGTTTCTGCATAGCGTGAGGGCTTTTGCGCCTCGCAAACAGCATTTTCCGCCGTTTGCGAGGCGCAAAAGCCTTGCTACATCTGGCCCTTAGTCACTTGTCCTATGCAGATAACAGGAGATGCTTGCAGAAGGCCAAAAATGCATATAATGAATAGCAATGGCCATCAAAAATAAACAGGTCAGAACAGTGACCCATCCTGAACAAATAGTTGAAGTTTTTGGGCAGTTTTCTAAGGGAAAGTATGCTTTGGATGCAGCAGAAGAAATAGGACTGGGGATAATTCTTTAACTCTACACAGCTACCCACATTGGAAGAGGTGAGCAGAGACCTCTTGAGAAGATGCATCAACATAGAAAAGATCAAAGAGTCAGTTTTGGCACTACTGTGTGAAAATCCGCTGAGGGTTTCACGCAAAGTTCAGACAATCCCCCTACTACTGGAAGCCTTCAGAGAACAGGGGACTCATGATTCCAACCACTAGACACCTTCAGAGAATCAGAGGATTCAAGCTCCCTAGGGCACAGATCCAAGCATGCAATAATCACATAACTGCCAAAAGCTGACAGGAACGTCTTAGAGAATGAAAGCTATGGACCCATCATACTTATAGATGCCGACACTTAAAACTGACCAGCGTGATTGAGCAGTCAGTAACATGACCGAGCAGGTTCAGAGCGACTATCTTACACCCTTCCCAAGTGGAGTTGTGCTGGCCATGTCTTCAAGAAATCATTATCAAACATTATCCCACCTTCAGAAGAACTCCTGGGACGCTCATGAAGAAGAACTCACCCTATCCTTAGATGGAGAAAAACCTCTTGACCGTGTAGAATGGGGGTGCCATTTCACAACACTTGAGATATTCAGCTTAGGAACAAACTTCATTTCAAGAGTAAAATTGTCCCACTAGATACTCACAGCATACATAAACTGCAGTTGGTTTTAATCCCGCACAGTAGAAATCAAACAGGGAAGTAGGTAAGGGTGTCCACTATCACCACTGGTCTGCCTCATAGCACTAGAGCCTTTCATCAATGTAAGGAGATCTAAGGTAGAGCTCAAGGGGATACTTACACCCTTAGGTTCAGCCAAGTCACTCTCTGTGGCATTCTCTTGACTATTAAGCAGCCTGATGCTACCATCCCAACCCTGATGAAACCAATATACACAATTTCCCAGTAATCTGTGGAAGAGTGAGCCACTTCCCATTTCTCAAGCATGAGCTTAAGCCTAGAGGACTTCCTCATCAAATGAATGTGACAGGGACCGACTTACTTCAGGGTTTTCGACAACTGAGGGATGGAGGGTAAACTGGAAGGCAATCTGAGGCTATTGATGGAGAAAACAGGCAGGATTTTGAGAAGTGGTCCAATTTGCAGTTATTACTATGGGAAAGGGTGAAAGCAAAATGTTTGTTGCACCCTGATAAAATGATGTCCTTGGTTTGCTCCCCCTTATTATAGGGAAAGCCCTGATGAACCAGATAGACACAGACATAAGGAACTTCATCTGGGGGGTGGAAACCAAGACTGAAGAGTGACAAACTGTAAATCAAAAGAGAAGCAGGGGGCTTATGCCTACCACACCTGAAGCTGTACATAGCTCATCACATCTCCCAACTAATATATATGGATCCCATCAGCCTGCACCCCCCCTCCACTATGGTTCTGGTTAGAAGAAGCAATACTGGGCTACAACAGAGGACTAAAGACAGATGAAAGGGCCTGCTCTCCATGATCATATGGCACCAACTATTAATCCAGCAATGGCCTAGTTAGGTGGAAGTTAATCAACCCTGATAAAAGGAGGTCCACTTTGGATGCACTGACTGTGTCCAGCACAGTCTAGAACTCTTGCAGAGCAGCACAGAAATCATAGAGAGCATTTGTCACACAAGCCATCTGCACAGTCCAGCTAGTTGAGCAGAATGTTGAAATGATGAGTACGAGAAAATGTAGTGATGATGTCAGGTATGGTAGTCCATACTTTAGGAGACACTTTCCTTTCAGCAGCTCAAAGTCAGCTAGAAGTCAAAGCTCGGCCCATGGCCTGATATGAACTCTCAAAGCTGTTCAAGAATTACTGACACGTCTCGCTCTGTCTGGGGGTTTTCAGTGTGAAACAGTTTATTCGTTTACTTGCAGATTAATATAGCTTGAGCCAGTATGATGTATACAATATATGAGGTGTAAAATGTATTGGTGTTAGAAGCCGGTGTATACACATTATGAGATTTAAAAGATACTATAGAGGCAGCCTCCTCGGTGGTCTCGTTAAACAATAAAACAGTGGCTGCGGGGATATAGTCAGCAGAGTTTGTCTTCACCAACTTCAGGATGGATTCAGCCAAATACTCTTTTAGATGCAGTTCATCATTTCTTCTTGACTTGTCAAACCTTGGCCTCCATTGCAGGATTCACCTCCGTTGAGTGTAACTTGAGGGGTATCTGGCAGTCAATGTTAGTGTAATTGTATATTCCAATTATACACTTCAGTAGAAAAGATAACATACACCACATGTTCTTGACAGAGCTTTAGGAGGGATCATCCCAAGAGGGGATGGAGATGAAGAACATGTGGGTATCCAGGTCCAGGTGCCTGCTGAGGAGAGCCCACTTCTAGGGGGTTACTGGTTTTATGTAAAAACTCAGAATTATGTCAGAGTCTGAAGGGAGTGTTACTTACACCAAACCTGCCTCTCAGTAGGGAATGTGCAGAGTTGAAGGGACAGCTCAATAAATGCATTCCTTTTGCTCCTTGAGCACCTTGAGGGTCACATGTGTGAATGGTGTTGGGGGTGTTTAGAAGTGGTTTCTTGATGTACTTATGTGGTCATTAAGTACATTAATTACTAGTACAAGCTGTCTGCCTTTCACTGTCTTGGAATCTCTTCACCAGAGGAAGCAGCTCGGACAAATGCATTGCAGTAGTCACTAATCTTATAGTTTATTTAAAAAAAAAATGTTTTCACTCGAATGGAAATTGGATCACAAGTGCTGTGTGATTAGAAGCACTTTAGAAGGTTTTTAAGTGAGCTTTCAGTTGTACAATCTACTTTTCTAGGTCACGTTAAGGTTAATTTCAGCAGCCTTTGGTCATCACTGCATGACATTACTACCCCTTCCTCAGACTGAGTCCACACTCACCATAGCAAGAATAAATGACCACAACACTCAGGACCTGAAGAAGGCAAGCAGTCTTCACCAGCATGATGGAGGCTCTTAAAAAAGAATGAAAATATTAGTTTCCTCTAGACCGGGCTTCTCCAATAGGTAGCTCTGAAGCTACAGTAGATCTCTGGGTAACCATGAGTAGCTCTCCTGTGTGCAGCCCAGTCTCCAAACATGGAAGCTTTTGCTGGGTTGAATGAATGTATATATATATATATATATATATATATATATATATGAAAATTAAAAAGTGTGTATTCAAGACAAAAATGTAAACTTGTCTGATGCGGTCAGTATTAGAATTCTAGTAAAACAAGTAGCTCTTACTACAGAAAAGGTTGGAGACCCCTGCAATAGACTGACCTGTTTCAATCTCTATCTCTCGGTAATCCAGGGCTCATATGAATACTTTGTCCTATTTGAAAACATTTTAGCGATAGTGATAATAAACACCTTCCTTTTCTGTGTAGTGTCCTGAAAGTTAAATCAGCAATGCCCAAAAAAGAGAAGCATTTAAAAGGATATGGGAAGGGTAAGTCCTCGAATCTGTGTAAAAAGTGCTTAATACAGAAAATTGTTTAGTAGTTGCGAAGGACATGAAGCCTTAACTAGTAATAAGTCCACTAATGTTTCTTTACTGTTAGCCAAGTAACTCATAGTAGCATTTGACTCTTCCAGGGTAGCGAGGCAGAGCAGTCAAGGGGAGTGGTGTGGGCTCGTAATCTGGAACTAAATATTTGCTCTCTAAACCAAAAAATCTCTTTCAGTCACAGAAACAAAGATCACATTACTTACCTTGAAGTGTTAGTATTTCTAGTCAATCATTAAACCGAAACTAACATATATAGGAGAGGAACAGGCAAAAGAATACATCGCTTTACCATGTTTTTCATCCTGACACTTTGTAAAGATATCTACCATTTTCTCAATTCACTCAAATGAGCAACTCAGAGCAATACAAGATCATGTTTAAAGGTTCAAAAGAAGAAGTTATCAAGAATATGCCTGGAAGGCGATTGTGGTGTTCCGCCAAGTGGAATTCTGTGGAGTGAAGAAAAAACTCTGCGAACTCCGCCTAACTCTGCGTGAGCGGGCAAAGTTGTGATTGGCCACCTGTTTGCGCTGATTGGTGCCAGTCGCGCACACTGCCATCTTGTTTTTCCTATTCTGTACATGGTGCTGGGCCTACTTTTCAATCCATACTTTATCTTGGCCATCCTTACTTCATCCAAATTAGCATCCCCAGTTTTACATTTATTGCCTTTGTGCTGCTGTATTTTATGTTTTTGCCTCTTTTATTTATTTTTTGTTACTTTTTTGTCCCTTCCTTAGTTTTCCTGTAACTTCCCTAACTTAATTTCTCCCTCTCTATTTCCGTCTTTTTTTATATTCCACCCAGCGCCATGGCAAAACGTGGGGGACAAGGAGGCACTAATGCATGAGATGCAGCGAACAGCACACCCTGATGTCACCCAAGTGAGGAGGAGGTGATGGCACTTGTTTTTCTTTGTGCAGCGCCTCCTCCCCTCCATGCTGGCAGCAGGTGGCAGGCCCGGGTGTAGGGACGGCATGAGGGAGCGTCGGCTGCTTGGGGGAGGTACACCATTGTGTCCACCGATATACTGGGTTCCGGTGCACCCAGCTGCAGCTGATGCACTGCTGGGCCAATATCCTTGACTGGGAGAGGGACCTCCTCAACCTGATGGAAGTCCAGGTTACGGGGCTTGGTGAGTACTAGCAATTAATTATTACTGGTTTTGTTCTGTCCTATACTACAATGCAATTTTTTTCAACTAACATAATGCTTACACTCAGAGGTAAATTAAGATCATGTAATATAAGGTTACAAATATTATGTGATGCAATTTGATTGAGACAGATGATAAGTGCTACCTAGTTCTGCTCGTTGCTGTAGGCGCTCGCTTGGTCGGACTATTTAAGAAGTTATACTGACTTCTCTGTCCGCCTGTCACTAAGATAGTGGTACTGCGGTAGTCGTAGTAAGTAACATATATCAGTGAGTTAGCGTTCTCTGTGTCTTTCTTTTTGTGTAGCTCATACTGTCTCAAGCAATCTCCCAGTGATGTGTCCGTGCATCTATGCATTGAAAAGGGAAACTGACTGTATTGGCCCATCAAAGGGAGTTGTGAATGCGCTTTGGGAAGCAAAGATCATTCGTTGCAATGCATCCGTTTTTCCAAATGTAGATTAGGAAATTTGAAATAGGGCTTAGGTAAGGTGTCAGAAATCAGGAATAGGCCAACTCGATCATGTAGGTAATCTGATTTTGAAAAGTAAAATGTCAATAGGTTACTGCGTCTGCCTTTGCCTGTCAAAATATTTTCTAGGAGATCAACTGTATCACTAATCAATTTTTGTTACCTTCTTTATTTGTTACCTTAGCACCCAAGGGCAAGAAGAGGGCATTAGAGGTTGGGTCCGAGGAGGGTGCCACAAGCAGTGCTGCGGCAGGTGGAAGATCCACCACTAGTGCCACGGGCAGGCGGCTCTGCTGGCCCCAGTAAGTTCTTCTTAATATTTATTTCTCTTTTAACCCTCCCCAATACATTAATTTTTTCAAATGTTCATCATTCTATTCAATGTTTTTTCTTGTTATCCCACCCTGCATTATCTTTTTTTCTATATTTTGTGTTTCTGTAGCTGAGTTCCTCCTGTTTCTACACTAATCTGTAGCTGAAGCTTTCATCTGCTTGGTTATGTTGCCCCTAAGACTAAGACACGTGGGGCCAGATTTACAAGGCCCTAGCGCCACCAGAGCGTCACTTTCAGTGACGCTCCGATGGCGCTTTTCACTGCACCATATTTACAAGGAGGCGTTAAGTCACTTTTTTGTAGCTTAACGCCTCCTTGTATATATGGCCCCCAATGCAGTTTTCTGTGTCAGGGGGTGTGCAATGAGTGTTGCTGTGAGCGTTCCACCACAACACCCATAGCTTTTGACGCTGCCAGAGTTTTAGAAGAAGGTGTAAATCTGAGGCAGCACCAAAAACGAATGCCACCACAGTGGTGATGTTAGCATGGTGCAACGAGGAGGAATACTTTTATTCCTCCTCATTTTTTTGCTCTTACTATGTGTGCTGCATTCTGAAGTACACATAGAAGGAGCAAAACCCCATGAATGGGTGTTTATGTGCAGGAAGGTGTCTCTTCCTGCACATAAACAATCATTTCAAAATTACGCTTTGGTACTTCTATGAGTGTTGCATTTTGACAAAACGCCATTGTAGATTGTTTATGTGCAGAAGGGACACCTTCATGCACATAACCAATCTATCCCCTCAACACAGACACCCTTGCACTACAGTGTATTGGTCTGACTTGATAGACTGCAGCACTCTGTGGGATATAAGGAGGAGATCACTGCAGTGAGGGCATTGCTGTACCCAGGGAATGCACTCTACGTAGGTGCAGGAAACTGCTGCCTTGAGGCGGGCATCTGGGGGCATCGGCTTCAATACCACCGTTGGGGTATTGCTGTAGAAAATTACTCTCTTTTTGGGATGTTATCCCCATTTTCTGCCTGATGTCAGTGTGTTTGACTGTGTTCACTGGGATCCTGTTAACTAGGAACCCAGTGATTATGCTCTCTCTCCTCTAAATTTGGTCACTGCATACTGTTAACTCAGTATTTCATCCAAAGTTGGCATACTAGTGCCCCCTTATAAGTCCCTAGTATACGGTACCCAGGTACCAGGGCATTGGGGTTCCAGGGGATCCCTATGGCTTCAGCATTTCTTTTGCCACCCATAGGGAGCCCATGCAAAGGCTTTGGCAGGACTGCCATTGCAGACTGCGTGGAAAGGTGCAAGCACCCTTTCACTGCCATTTACACTGCACCAGGTCACTTATAAGTCAACCATATACTTTGCCTTTTATCCCTCAAGGCTGGGTGCAGAATAACTGAGTGTGAGGGCACCCCTGCACTAGCAGAGGTGCTCCCACGTTGTCCAGGGGCCAATTCCCCGGACTTCGTGAGTGCGGGGACGCCATTTTAAGTGTGCACTGGACATAGTTCAATACCTATGTACAGCTTCACAATGGTAACTCTGAATATTGTCATGTTTGGTATCAAACATGTAGGAATCATACCCCCATTCTAACCCTGGCATTGGTTTTGTGATTCCTTGCATTCTGGGGGCTCCACAGTGGACCCCTAGTACTGCCATACCAGCCTTATGGGGATTTCAGAGGCAGTCCAGCTGCTGCCACCCCACAGACAGGTTTCTGCCCTCCTGTTACTTGATTTCATTAAGTCCAGGAAGGCAGAACAAAGGACTTCCTTTGGGAGAAGGATGTTACACCCTCTCCCTTTGGAAAAGGTGTTAGAGGCTTGGGAGGGGTAGCCTCCCCAAGCCACTGGCTTTGCTTTGAAGGGCACATTTGATGCCCTCCTTGCATAAACCAGTCTACACCGGTCCTGGGACCCCCAGTCCCTGCTCTGGCATGAAACTGGACAAAGGAAAGGGGAGTGACCCCAGGGGTGGAGCTCAGAGCTCCTCCAGAGTTTCCCTGGGTTCTGCCATCTTGATTTACAGATGGGCTGGACACTCTGGGAGCATCTGAGTGGCCAGGCAAGACAGATGATGTCAGAGCCATCTCCTGATAGGTGGACACTTAATTCACTGACCACTCCTCCTCTCAGGGCTACTTAGGGACTCTCTGCTGGCTGTTTCATCATATTTGGATTGCAAGACTCCAGCAGGAATCCTCTATATCCTCACTTCAACTTCTGACCGAAGAAACTGCATCTGGGCCTCCAGGAGCTCTACAAGCCTGCAACAAAGAAGCAAGAAGCCTTCTGCAAAATTGTATCTCCAGCTCCTGCCAGCAACTGCAACAATTTCCCGGTTGTGGATCCTCAGAGGCCATCTTCAGCCTGCACAGGAAGCGCAAAGGAATCTCCCTTGGGGTTGAAGGAGTCACCCCCCTCCTTCAGCAGGCACCCTCTGCATTGACAACCAGCAGATTGGACCCCTTCTCCAGTGGAGCTGAGTGGATCCTGCAACACGGGTGATGGACAGAAGTGTTCCAGACAGTCCCCTTGTCCAGCAGCGTGAGTTTGGTGTAGGTAAGAGTTTGTCTTCCTACTCCATGCAGCTACCCCTGTGCACCACGTGTTTTGCAGCTACAAAGGCTTGTTTGCACCTTTGCACAAAGTTTCAAGTGCATATGCAAGCCTGAGCCCCCAGCATACTATCCTGTGACTTACAGCTCCCTGAGTGGACCGATGGCAATGTGGAAATCTTTGTTGTGTTCCTGCATGGGCTCCTTTTGCAAATCCTGTGTCCCCTTCCTGTGGGACTCCTGAGTGGGCTGCCTGGTCCATTGTGGGCTCTCTAGAATGCCTAGAGCCCCCTTACACTCCACCACATGGGTAGAGTCCACCTGGTCCTTCCTGGGCCCAGGCAGCACCATTTTGTCTTAACCGCGAGCTTCCTGTGTGACACAGGACATGGGTCGACTTCAGCAACGCAAACAAGACTGCAATACTCCATCCATCGTGTGACATCGCCTGCACTCGCCAGGAACCCGAAGTTGTCTTCTTTGGTGCAATCCTTACTGTTCTTCTGCACCGATGGTTCCACTTTTGCACCTTCTCCCAGGATATCCGGGGCTCCTGCCCTTCCTGGGGTCTTCTGTATTTCTTGGTCCCCTTCTTTCACAGGTCCTCAGGTCCAGGAATCCACTGTTGGTGTCATGCAGTCCCTCTTAATTTGTGCACAATCCTGATTGTCATTTTTATGTGTATAAGAGTAAAGTTCTCTCACTTTACTCCTACTTTTTTGGGGTCTGGGGTTAGTTCTATTACTTACCTTTGGGGTTTTCTAGTGCTCCCAGCTCCCCTCTACACACTACACTTGCCTAGGTGGGAAGTCGACATTCGCATTCCACTTTTCTAGTATATGGTTTGCCTTCCCCCAGGCCCATTTCTACGTATTGTATTTTACAGCATTTTCACTGTTTTCTAAGTATTTCTGTGATTATTTATGTGTACTATTGTATATAATAAGTATATTACTTACCTCCAAAGGGAGTATAGTCTCTGATGGTGTATTTGGTATTTGTATCACCAAAAATAAATATTTTATTTTTGCAACACTGAGTAATCTCTTTCATGTGTATAAGTGCTGTGTGACTACAGTGTGTATGAGCTTTGCATGTCTCCTAGTTTAGCCTTGGCTGCTCATCCACTCTACCACTAGAGAGCCTGGCTTCTAGAACACTGTCTACACTACACTAATAAGGGATAACTGGACCTGGTATAAGGTGCAAGTACCTGTGGTACCCACTATAAACCAGGCCAGCTTCAATACCACCGTTGGGGTAATTGCACACTGGACCCGGACTGATTCCTTCTCCATAGAGGGAGGTCACTACATGGTGGAGTGGTTGAACAGTAATTGCGCAATACATGTAAGAAGCAGAGAAAGCAACCAGCCTCTGGAGAGAGCTTCCATGGAAGGGAGGGTGGCAGCTACACTAGGAGACAGGAGTCAGCCTAAAGCTTTGGGGCAAGAGCATGATTCTAGGCAGAAGGGGGGCTGGACGGATGTTGAAATGCGAATGAGGAATACTCCATGCTCAGATCTAGACTGGAGTAACACTTAGAGATCTTCAACACATCACCTCATACAGGGATTGAGGTGGTGACTCCGGGGTAAGCAAGGGCCCTGTACTGCACGCATACCCTGGGCTCGAACTTTAATGCAGACTGAGGATGAAGGGGTTCACTCGGTTGCAACAATGGGCAAGCCGCGCACTGCGAAAGGAGGACCCCCAGATGCAAGAGTGGAGACCACCGGGGAGGGCTGGCCCGAACAGACGGAGGAGCACACGTCCCTGGCTGCAAACACAGTGACTATTTTGGAGGCCATTAGAGACACAAAGACTTCCTTGGAAATGCAGATTGCTGCAGAGGTGAGTAAAGAGGGACTACTGAGGGATGATAACAAAAGTCTGGCTGACTGAGTTAAAGAGACAGAGACCAGCTGTGTATCACCATGCCAGATGTGAAGGAGTTTACACTGAAATGTACTGCCATGCAGAAATAGGTAAAACCGCTGTCACACAGAGTGGAAGTCTCAGAGGGCAGGTCCAGTCATCAAAATGTCAGGCTAGTCAAGGTACCCGAAAAAGCAGAGGGACCAAACACGGAGCTAGTCATGGAAGAGTAGTTAAAAAACTGTTTTGGTGGAAAATCCCTCCAGCTTCTTCTCTGTAGAACGACCACATAGAATCCCAGTGTCATGGATTCATTTTAGTGCCTTTCTTTGGCACATGTATTTTAGCTTAGCTTAGGCAAGATAATATGTTCTATTCTCATTTATTCATTTTAGAATAGATTGCTGTTAGTGTGGATGATTTATTTTTCCTAATCAGCTGTTATTTTGCGAGAGCGTTGTTATTAATATTGCGCACAACATGTTCTCATCATGTTCCTGGCCCAAGGTTGACAGGGAACAGTACAGGACCAACACAAGATAATGTTTGGTGTTGCCACCACTAGAGCACGCACACAGTCTAACACTTAGGCACATGCCCACATCATCCCTAATTTGCAGAACAAAACATGTTTTCCTATAAAAAAACACCATGTGGGCGAAAAGGGGCTGAGAGGGGTAATTCCGACCCGGATATCCAATTATGCTGCATGCCATTTTACAACTGAGCTCAGCCTTGTCTCTGCCAGCCAGCTAAGGAGACGTTCATTCTAAGGTAATGGGGTGGGTGCTCCTCTCATGGACTATGTATGCATAGATTGGCCTATCACCACTGTGGTCTCGCTAGAAGCTAGACGCTAGGCATTAGGTAAAAATTCTACAGACATGTTTATTGCAATATGTTGGGATTGTTCATCTTTTTCTAATTAAGCGTCACAATAGTTAATTTTGTTATGCCTCATTATCCTAATACTTGCAGCTCATATATTTTATCATAGATTACAGTCTTTTCAATAGATGTATTGAAAACCATCCTCCATCTCTTCATTGCCTGTGTGTGTGTGTATGAGATCTTTGCTGTAAGATTTGTTGTAAGATCTGTCACCACCATTTCCCTGAAAGATCATTTGAGTGTCATGCGATAGGCTGCCACAAGTCACCTTTCCTTTTTGGACTGAATGAGGTGCTACTAGCAAGTGGGGAGGGTTGGGTTAACAACCGCCAACTGCTGTGGGAATGACTCAGTCGCCCACAAGTGGTGGCGCTGCTGCCCTGAATCCAGAAGTCTTGTTCGAACAAGAGCCCTACTACACACCCGTCCACCACCACCCATGACCCCCCTGCCCATGACACTTTGCGAGTCATGATGATGATGATGACCCCTCCCACCTGCGACATGGTACAATTGGGTACCGCAGTGTTGGCTGTGCAATGTGCGTCTGCTTCTTTTAATGCAGCATTTACAAAGCTTTCAGCTTTCAATGGATTGCAAACCAAAAAAAACAAGGTGTCTTTCTTTTCCCTCTCAGTGCCCACTCAGTCACCCCCCTTAGTACTGCACTCCTTTCTACGTTCCTAAGTTCTGTCCACATTAAAGAAAGCATTTTTGGCATGTCTCAGATGTTACAGCCCAGGCAAGTGATTCATACTGCACACTTCATATGGCTTCCATAATGGATTTACGCCTTTTCAAATGTGACATTCTTCAGCTTTCATTTTCAACTACATCGACTGATTAAACCTAAGCTACATCATCAGTGAACCGCCCCTCCCAGTATTCTAGAGCACAACCTCTATCGTACCTACCCAGACTTTCCCCTGTACCTCATACTGCTGCAGCAGACTAAGGGCCTGATTTAGAGTTTGGCAGAGAGGGTTACTCCACTACAAGTGTGACGGATATCCCATCGGCCCCATTGTGAATTGTAATACGTTGTGACGGAGTAGCCCCTCTGCCAAACTCTAGTCTAAAATCTAAATCAGCCCCTAAGTCAAGTTCTTTATCTTCCCTTACTGCCAAGCGAAAGGATTTGATTTAAATAATCTGCGTGAGGGCGAGGCCAGGGAGTAAAGCGGGATTAAGTGTCTGTGATTTCCTGTTTTGCGTATGGGATACTCTGTGACGAATGTGACCAATACAATCTATATATCCCATTCCTTTCCCTATATTGCAGAGCATCGTTTCCCCATCATCTACTTACGTCAGACAGGATATCTATTATTCCCATGTTATACATGACATATGTGACATATAATCGTCATCTGCCTTTTTAGAGCCAGGGCAGAATTGAAAGGTTTTTGGAAAAGATCAGGGCCATTGGAATCCAAAATAATTTTTTGTTCATTGCCGCTGCCCCATCTGCAGACTGCAGAGAGTAGCACATTTGTACCCGATGTGTTAGCTAGCACGCTTCCAGTCATTTAGCACAACAAGAATAGAATACTTGTACTCCATAGTGGATGATGTCTTACTCATTAAACAGAGTTCTTTGTAATTTTTCCACAAAAAGTTTCTGTGTGTTTTAATTTTTTAGAAAATCCTTTACCAGAAAACAAATCACTCTTTTTTGGTTAATCTTAAACTGTCTCATTTTAGCCAGTCAATGGTTTTATGTGAGTCACGTGTTGTTAAAATCATGTCCCTCCCTGTGACTGACTTTCCTAATCATCACATCAAAAGTACCAATGGCCCTAGGGGGCCAGCAGCAATGTACTCATAGTGTGCCACTATGCAGTTTAAAAAACAAGCGTTTGCAATGAACATTCTTTACAATTTGTCTTTTTTCTTTCTTGATATACCTACTCCTCCTAGTACATCACCACCACCGACCTGGCAGGAGATCGTGGCCTGGCTCTGCCGGCAGAGGGTGGAGGCCACCAGGGCACATTACCAGTAGCTGGTGGACAAAGAGAAGAAGTAGAGTTCCTCCTTGAAGTTGGTCAGCTAACACACTTGGGGGCATATTTATACTTTTTCACGCAAAACTGCGCTAACGCAGTTTTGCGTGAGAAAGTATGCCGTCGGCTAGCGTCATTCCTGGACGCCAGCCGGGCGGGATGTTTATGGAATGATGCTAGCCAGTGGTAAGGTCCGGTTAGCGTAAAAATAAATGCTGCTAACTGGGTGGGGGAGGCGTAGGGGAAACAGGAGGTTGTTACGTCAAAGAATGGTGCTAGTCAGGTTAGGGTCCGAAAATGACTGTAACCTGACTAGCGTCATTCTTTGACCCACAACCCCCTTGGACATGACTCCTGTCTAAGTAAAGGCAGGAATCATGCCCCACAGCCCAATGGTCATACCCAGGGGACTTATGTCCCCTAGGCAAGGCCATTGGGCCCAGTGCCTTGTAGGGGGGCCCAAGTTAGGCCCCGCTATGGCACTTAAAAAAAATATTGTAAATACTTACCTCTACTTACCTGTACTTACCTGGGATGGGGTCCCCCATCCTCTGGTATCCTCCTGGTGTGGTGGGGGTGTCCCTGGGGCTAGGAAGGGCACCTGTGGGCTCTTTCCATTGCCCACAGGTCCCCTAATGCCTGCCTTGACCCAAGTCTTAAATAATGGCGCTAAGCAAGCTCAGCACCATTATTTAAGGCCCCCGCCCCGTGCGTGATAATGGCACGACGGGATAAATATGGCACTAAGGCCATAGCAGCATTTTTTGCCCGGGAATGCCTACCTTGTATCTCATTGACACAAGGTAGTTTCCTGCAAACAAAAAATGTCGCAAACTCTATAACTTTGGCGCTAGACGTGTTTAGCACCAAAGTATAAATATGGAGTCCAGTTTGCGACGAATTAGCATAAAAAAATTACGCTAATTTGCAAACCGAGAATAAATATGACCCTTAATTCTGACCAATAATCTTCCTCTTCCTGTGCTGTTTCAGCAACGGTGTAATCAGGTGGTACGAAATCTTGGTTCATTTTCATCATGGTCGATCTCTACATGTTTTGAGATGAGAGACTGGTCCTTCTCACTGTAACAACTGTACCAGCTGCAATGAAAAAATGCTCAGCAGACACACTGGTGACAGGACAAGCCAGATACTTTATTTCCAGCCTGCTGATCTCTTCCCATACCAGTACATCAATGGGTTTGATCCACATAGACCTCTTGTGGGTTATCCAGATACACCTGAAACATCATCTGAATGGTCATTGGTGCTGCCAAAGTATAGGTTGGGTCTGATTCTTCTGTTGCTGCCGGTGTCCTTGTTGCTGGTGTTGGCTGCTGTGAGACAAGACTGCCCTCTCTGGAAGTTGAAGATGGCTCCCCAGAACTGGTGAGTGGGACTCTAAGGGCCTGATTGTGAGTTTGGCAGTCCCAACGTGGGACCACCAAACTTGTGGGGAGGACACCACCACCATGGTGGTGGCGTCCCTCAGCTCTATTACAATGTTTCCATTGGTCTGACCAGGTTCACTAGCGGAAACATTGAAATAGAGAGTTCCCGCTGGTCTGACTGGCGGGAACTGTGCTACGGGATAGCACTCGGCTCCCTTAAAGAAGCCAAGTGCTATCTTGTAGCACAGAGGGGACCGTTGTAGGAAAGTACCATCTTGGCTGGCATGTTACCCCCATATTTCACTGTATATATGTTGTTTTAGTCTATGTGTCACTGGGACCCTGCCAGTCAGGGCCCCAGTGCTCATAAGTATGTGCCCTGTATGCATTCCCTGTGTGATGACTAACTGTCTCACTGAGGCTCTGCTAACCAGAACCTCACAGGCTTGTGACCAATTTCACCAATTCACATTGGCATACTGGAACACCCTTATAATTCCCTAGTATATGGTACTGTGGTACCCAGGGTATTGGGGTTCCAGGAGATCCCTATGGGCTGCAGCATTTCTTTTGCCACCCATAGGGTGATCTGACTATTCTTACACAGGCCTGCCAGTGTAGCCTGAGTGAAATAACATCCACGTTATTTCACAGACATTTACCACTGCACTTAAGTAACTTATAAGTCACCTATACGTCTAACCTTCACCTGGTGAAGGTTGGGTGCAAAGTTACTTAGTGTGTGGGCACCCTGGCACTAGCCAAAGTGCCCCTACATTGTTCAGGGCAAATTCCCCGGACTTTGTGAGTGCGGGGACATCATTACACGCGTGCACTATACATAGGTCACTACCTATGTATAGCGTCACAATGGTAACTCCGAACATGGCCATGTAACATGCGTAGACATGGAGTAGACCCCAGACTCAGCCGGGGTCTACTCCATGTCCCTATCATTATCATCAGAAGTGGTGCTTGGAAAAGATGGTGGAGTAGTACCCTTCCTTTTCCTTGCTGGAGATCTGGGAGCCAATGATTGTAAAAGAGGAGGTTCTTGCGCGGCAGGAAACTTGACCTCCTGTTCTGCTCCAACGTCAGGAAGATCTACTGTTGCTGGCTGAAGCTGCTGTCCACTTTGCTCAGATTCCTGAAACAATTGGGTGTTACTTTGTGAAAGGGACAAATCCAATTCAACGTCACTGCTCGTTGGCATTGCCATTATTTCAGTGGCTGCATCACTGACAGACATGGTCTTGGGCTTAGGCTGGGGAGGTGTTGTTGATGGGGGAGTGCTGCTCCCAGGTTCCTCCCCGGAAGCCAATGTAGCAGGCACACGTCTGTGGTTGGCACGCCACTGTTGGAAAGCTGCTTCTTCTCACTGTCTTGGAAGCAACTTTCTTGAGGGCCATCTTAAAGCTTTCAGGGCCATATTTATACTTTTTGCCGCAAAACTGCACTGCCGCAGTTTTGCGTCAAAAATTTTACCGCCGGCTAACGCCATTTCATAGCGCCGTGCGGGCGTCAAATTTATACTTTGACGCACGGCGGCGCAATCACCAGGTGGGAGTCATTTTTTTTACGCACATCACGGCGTCAAGCCGTAAAGGAAAATGACGTTAATGTGGCGTAAATGACTGTGGGTCGATTTACGACACCGCAACCCGGATATGTGCCGTTTTTTTCGACGCAATAGCGTCAAAAATACCCGCAAACACTGCCATTTCAGCAGAGGAGCGCCAAAATGGATCCCAGATGCCACTACAGACCCCAGGAAGATGACAACAGAGCAGGAACCAGCCAGGACGATCCATACAAGAACCAGGACATATATAGAAAAAAAAGAAAGTGTTGCTTCAGTGCAGAGGAGCAGGAAATCCTGGTTAAAGAGGTGACGGAACACCAGCACCAACTGTTTATCACCTCTAAGTTGCCAATCAGTAGGAGAGAGGTCATATGGCAACAAATTGTTGACAAGATCAACAGTGTGGCAGAAGCACGCAGGACAGTCACTGAGTGTAAGAAACGTTGGCATGACTGCAAACGTAGGACAAAGGAAAAAATGGCCAGGAACAGGAAGGCTGCACTGCAGACTGGAGGTGGGAGTCCAGCACACCAGGAGGCCCTGGACCACATGGAGATGGTCGCAGCCGTCATCCCTGAGGAGATCGTCACAGGGATTCAAGGACAGGACAGTGCAGACTACCACGAGACAACGCACATGCAGGGTAAGTCGCATGGGGAATTAAAGTGCAATAATGTCAACTGTGAGCGGGGGGAAATACCGACTACACATTGCATGTAAGTCATCATATACATGGAGTGGCATGGGTAAAGGTGTACTGCAGTGAGGCATGGCCTGCACAAACAGAAGCTGGGGCACAACATTACACTACATCAACAACAGTCCCATGGGGGCATGCTGTCATGCCAACAATGGAGCAAAGGGAAAGCCTCGACAGGACGGAAGGCCACTACGTCAAACTTACATCCTGGCACTCGTCAGCCAACATATCTCCTACATTAACTAGGGCCCTATCAGTAATCCTCTAGCCAAAACAACAACTGCAATGTAACTGCAACAACAGTTGCCACTACCACCTCTGATCTGTGTGCAGCTATAGTAGCCAATGGCAGTAACCTCCCCATGGAACATACATACCTAAATTAGGGGGTGAGGATGACATCTGCAACAATCTCCTGAGCCAAGACAAAGCCCCCAGTACACTCAAATGTCAATGCCCATAGTTGCCGCAAACATCAGCCAATGTAAACAGCAATAGGAGCGACACAGCACTAAGGACACACCCATGCTGCATATGTCAGGGTCCATCCTGTGCCTGGCAAACAAGGCAACATCACAAAAGTCATACTGCTCAGACAACAGCATTGAGGAGGGGACACATGGTACTGGTCACTGAAATACACCTGCACAGTCAGAGGGGGAAATAGGACACTGATACGATAATCAGGGCAATCTAATGTAACACACATTACCCAACATCAGCAGGACACATTAACAATATCAACATCCATATCACATCATAACATTGCCATGCATAGGATATGCTACATGTCAATTAAATTTAAGTCAATGTGAACAATCAGGGATTGGGGCAGGTCCTGAGAGGCAATTGTGCTGCCAGGACCATCAGAACACCCACAGCCAGTGAAAGGTCTCACCATGAGAATGGATATACACGGAGGGTCGAGTAGGACAAAAAAGGTGGCTATTCTCTATTTGGTATAAAGCAAAACCTAGAGGGAATTAGGCAGACATGTCTGATAACTCAATATCATACATGTGACACACAGGTGGGCCATAGGCCTATAACAATGCCCATATGAAGGACAGCAGATACCAATACTAAACAAGATCACAAAGTGAATTCATCAAAAGGCAGGCATGTTACGTCAAAATTGTCACAACACAGACACACTAATTGTACCCTGTTTCATTGCAGAGGAAGATGGATCTCCTGCCGATATGCCTGTCCCAGATTTCGATGGATGACGAGCCCATAAACATTCCCCAGGAGACCATCCAAAAGGTCCTAGAAACCCTCCAGACCCCACCTTCAGTCACAAGGAGGAGCACAGAACAAGCAGCCATCACAGAAAAACCACCCACCACCCCAATTGCAAGACCTGCCAGCTCCTATACAGCTGAGGACTCTGACGACACTGGCACCAGCTTTGAAAGAACTGTAGTTGGAGTACAGCGGGAGCTGGCCAAGGAGGTGCGGGTGGGGATACAAAATATGGCAGCCAGCCTTGAGGGGGTGCGCTTGTGCATGATGTCATCTGCAGATCAGGCAGCAGCTATGCAAGCCCTAACATCCATACTGTAAGGACTACAAGAAACTGTAAAGGAATTCACCACTGCAGTAAGGGAGTTGCCACAACACCTCGCACCCCAAACTTTCCACTGCATGCACGAATGCAATCATGACTCCCTCAGGGCCGACCTGGCTGCCTACCATCGTGATGTGGCTGCTATTCTCAAAAACCAGCAGGCCCTCCTTGCTGCAGTACTGCCCTTAAGAACTTCACACGGAGCAGCCACCGGGATGTCTGACTCCACGTCTTCTAACACTGAGGTGTGTGTTGCCCCTTCACAACCAACAACAACAAAGGCGAAGCAGGCAACACACACATCAGAAGAAAAAGACATGGAACAGATCACATTCACAAGGAAGAGTACCCGGAAGCACTAGTTCCTGCACCATGGCCTACTTCGACCAAGGTCCTACGTATTGTCAAATGCCAGTCTCACTACAACTATACTCAATGACTGTTCTGCTAACCACTGTATAACTTGTCAGAATCGCCAGTGAATGTCTTTCTCCTACCAATTGGCAAATCCTGTCCCTCTGCACTGTCGGTTACATCACCCCAGCATGTCAGGAGCATTATCCACACCCCTTCTGTAGGATCACCATGTAAGATTTCACTAGAATGGACTCAGCAAACATGGACAATGTACATATTGCACTACAGCACCTATCAATAAATAGCACTTGCACACCAAATATGTCTCTGTGTAATTTGACACATCAACTGTGCAGTAGATAACACAAAAGTGCCTGTGTGACAACCATGTAGCTTGTCAATACAACTATCCTGACATCATGTAGTCAGATACATCTGTGTAGTGGCCAGGATTGCATCATAGCCTGCCCATCCTGAGGAGAATAACTGATGAAGGGAGAAACCACACACAATCATGCTGTGTTGGACAGAATAATGCTTCATCAAGAGAAATCAAAGTCAACTAATGGTGGCTGATAAATGTTGTCACCATGCAATACTAATACATTGAATTATGCAGTCTAAGCAAACACAACTAAACAGAGCATCAATCAACCTTTCTGCGTAAACTTCCAAATAGGTAATCATGCTGATTTTTTGCACAAATGATCTATGTCAGTAATGAAGACAAGAAGACAAGAGTGTTAACAAGAGCTCATCTTCAAAGATGTCCCTGAACATCACACTGCAGTCCGACCTAAAAAATTCCCCACAATACCAAGTGATCCATGTAAACTCCAAATGGTGGTTCTATCAAATGGTGGATACTTACCAAGTTAGCACAGGGGTAGCTGCCATTTTAAACCTCTGTTTTCTTTGGTTTGTAGCATAGGACACAAATGTCATAGAACAACAATCACCTACACTGATGGCAAGGCCATGATCAAGTAGCAGTTAACACATAATGCAAAGGGTTAACTATATATTTACTCATAAGTAATCACACCAGAGGCAACTAAGGGAAAAGTCATACCTACACTAATCTAACCTGACTACTCCTTACCCACAACTGTCCCTAACTAACCTAAGCTAAACTTACTCTACACATATAACGAATCGATCTAAACATCAACCCCCCACCCACCATTATGAGACAGGACACATGCAGGACAACACATACTAACCTACACACATACTATACTATCCTAAACAATCATATATTTTTTTGTATATATATTTTTTTTTCTAAACACACAGGAACCCCAACATTGACCCCCACACACTTAATAATGAAAAGTAGAAAGAATAAGGACCCCCCACCCTCCTCCCTAACACTAACTAAGCTAACAACCTATACTAACCTAACACTAATCCCCCAAGCCCACTAATCATGATAACAAGGAAAGAGGAGGGAGGGGAGGGAATAATGTAAATTGACCATATCAGTCCTAGATGTTGGCCCTCCGGAGGGTCCGCCTGATAGACCTGACCCGCTTCTTGATGTAGGCCACATCCTGGCTCAGCTTGTCCACCTTCCTCATAAATTTGTCCATTTTGCGTTCCAAAGCCTGGAATGCTGCAGGGTCAATTGGAGGTGCTGCTGCTGTCTGGGTCCCGGCAGAGGTGCTCTGTGTGGGTGTTGAGCCTAGCCCACTGCACTGTCCTGCAGCTGTCATAATGCTGGGTCCTGGTTGTGCTGCAGAGACAGGGACAACTGTCCCCGCCGTGGCTGGGGCCACTTGGGGAGAACCAGTGGTTGTGGTAGCTGTAGTGGGCAACGTTGGGCCACCCTGTGGTGAAGCCCACCATGCTCCGGACGCCCGATCTGACTGGTATTTTCGGGCCATCCGTCGGAACTCCGACTGCACCTGCAGGATGTGTCGGTACCTCATGGCCCACCTCTCAAATTCATGCCTCTGTGCGGCACTCATGTTTGCAGCTGTGAAGAGAAAGGGCAACTATTTACCATAGGAACTGCATTGTGTGGAATAGCACAAGTGGACAATCGGAAAATACACTTACTGTAGTTGTAACAGCTCATATCACCATATAGATAATTGAAAGTCTCAGAGGAAGTACATGGGAAGCCTGCATACAAAGGTCATCTCACACATAGCATATACAATAATCTACATGATGGGTAACATCAGCAAAAACTTGTCATCATAAAAATTACAAATGCAGCCAACAATCATGCTGCACCTCCTCTGCCTATTGCCTGGACTACATATGTCAGTGTATGTGATAACAATCAAAAACCACAAGATCTGCAATTTGTAATAGGATTCGCTAGTATAGAACTCATGTGCCATAACCGAGTGTGTACACTAGGTTCAAAACAAATTTTCAAATGCTCACAAGTATGTGTAACATACTGGTTGCTTCAGTCCTAGGTACCCTATTTCCAAACACATGCCTGTATTTGAGGGGGGGGTGGGAAGAACAACCAACAATCCCAAAATAGATGCACACCCAGGAGTGGATAGAAACCTCAACATGTTTTTGCCTCCACACACACACCACCAGTGAAGGGCTATCAACAAATTGGAGTCAGCTAAACCTTGTCCTATCCAAGGTCCGCACATGTCAAAATGTACTGACCTAGGCCAACATCACATACTTCCAGTGAGGCATATTTTTCTACAGACACAAAGGAGCAAGAACACCCATGATCATGAATAGCATGCACACCTAGGCCGTTGCACTCTAGTCCCACACACTTCTAGTACAACTTGTGGAAGTACATGCCCCCGGAAGATCCAACCTACAGTGTACTCAGTACATCGGTTACTAGGGAAGCAGCAGATTTCAGACAAGCCATTTGCAGAAGCTATCTGGGAGAATGTCAGTCTGACATGCAGACTCAGTCCGAGACGAGTCCCAGTGCAACTCTGACATTAAATAGTGTATTCCACATGACTCACCCCATTTCCCATAGCGGGCCCTACAGGAATGGCCTACAGACCCAAAATTAGACAAATGGATAAGCATAGGTCAACTCAAAATGAAGTGATAACTGAAACCCAAAATAATGGAACAAGACTAATGATTGGGCAGCGCATCAAACCTTGCAATGTGTTCAACACACAGTAGTCCATCACACATCACCAGCAAACACAAAACATACCACATATGCAACACTCACTGTAGGTGTCGGGGTCCTCAAAACGAGCCACCTCTCCCACTGTGTACGGTGCAGGTCCACCTGTAAAGCATGGAAGGAAGAATATACTCAGAATCCGTGCACTGACAAACAATTTCAAATACAAACACAATGTGATAATATGACATGAGTAATGAAACACTTTCACACATGCTCATACTGCATGGAATTATTCATGCACAACATTTACATAGGATGAGTCTCCTACTACAGTTACACACACGTCTACACACATGCAGTGGCCCGGACTGTCATGTGGTGGCAAAGATGCATCTCCATTAGTATGCAGCAACAATATAGGTGTGCATTCATCTCATCATGTGCATCCAAGAGAGACACCCAAAAGCTGGTTACTTGAGGACTGCCTGACCTGTCAAACAGCCTACGTGGTCATGACACATATGTGACAGATAGGTACATGGTACAGAGGGCCAGGTACTTTGGCAATACCTCATGTTGTTACGGTTTCATACATTGATGTGTCCAAACAATGGTGATTGGCACCAAACATAGATGTTTGTACCCTAGTCCATACCTTTGGACTGCCATCCCTATTATGATTTGGGCACAAGTGACAATAAATACCTGTCTAATATGTTAGCTGAGGGCACCTGAGTCCTTTACAAATATGGTTCATGCTCAGATCTGGCATGTAACAATTAAATGTGAAGGAGCACATTTATCACAACAAGGCATGGCACTACTATGAACATTTTCCCTACACACCGACCAGACACACATGTGACATATGTGTGGGCCACATTGCTAACTTCAATTGACGTGAATGCAGCACTCATTTTCAGCATCATGTAGGGTTTAAAAATGTCAGTCTAGCTATAGCATAAACATATGTAGGTATGATGTTTCTACATCCATACTTCACTGGCTATTAGGACCTCTAGAGTCCTGATTGCGTCATTATTGTGTCGCTTGTCTGACACAAAGGCGGCACTACATTACATTCTGCTACAAGCAACCTGTATGTGTGGAAAACATGAGCTACCTGACTGCTAACATTTGTCATCCTTCAGTGCATCAATTACTCTGTATGTTTCCCTACTATTACACACAGTCAGCTACTTATCTGGCAGATTGGGTAACAATCATCACATGTCACAACACAGCTTTAAATTGTGCACATTTACATGATATGTACTCACCAACATGGCCACCAATCCTGATTCCCAGGTGGTCCAGCAGATCTTGCTCCCTGGAGATCAGATCAGCCCAGCGGTGCTTCAATTGATGATCATTCCGTTGGCTACCATATAGACGCACCAAGTGATGGCGCACCTTCCCCCACCGGACTTTTTGGGCCTCCGTGTGATACCCCTGTATCACCCTACCCCCAGCCTCCAGCATAAGTGAGAGGAAATGGCAAACAAGCCATATAAACCCCCCCAATTCCTCCTCACCCATCCTGGAAAGCCGTGGCCTACCAGACATTGATGCACTGAAAAAGAGGAAAAAGTAGTAGAAAAAAAGAAAAGGGGGAAATGGGGAAAGTTAGAGCGGGGAAATACAAAGAAAACTTAACAAAAAGAAGAGCCCAACGATCCCCTATATCACAGTACCCACAACAGACTCCCACAGACAATATATGCAACACTGGACTTGACAAATGTATACAACACAGACTCAAGAACAAGTGAGATGGCACACAGGACACAAAAGCACTAATACACAGGACAACACTTTGCACACAGCCACACAGTCTAGAATAATCAGAGACTGCAAAGTGAAAGTGAAAGTACACCCACTGTATAGATTCTGTAAACAGGATATCCTGTTACATCACATCCTGCATAAAATGGCCGCCGTTTTTTTCCATTATGCATCATATTTTCACGCATACAGCCTGTGCGTCATATTTTTTGACGCACAGGAGTGCAAATAATGCAGAGTCAAAATATTTTTCATAATTGGGATATATTATTTGTTTGCGGCATATTTTACAGTTCTAGAGGTGAAAATGAAGCCGCAGCAAATTATGATATCTATTTATGAAAAATATTTTTTACTCTGAATTATCTGCACTCCTGTGCGTCAAAAAATATGACGCACAAGCTGTATGCGTGGAAATATGACGCATAATGGAAAAAAACGGCAGCCATGTTTTGCAGGATATTATGATATCTATTTATGAAATATATTTTTGACTCTGCATTATCTGCACTCCTGTGCGTCAAACATTATGGCGCACAAGCTGTATGCGTGAAAATATGACGCATTATGACAAATATATATTTCATTTGTCCAAATGAGAAATGGATTTTGGCATGACCAAACGGTGCTAAGTGATAAACTTTGGGGTTAGCTATAGCAAATGTCCCTTATAGGATGTATAGAAGGTATTCACAGTGCAATAGTAATGATTGGCCAGAATGGATATTACTCATAATTGTGCACATATGTAGGCAATTGCTGATTGCTAATTTCAAAATATCAAAGAGATACGTGGATGTATTCCTTAGGAAAATTGTGTCCACGTGTATCAAGCTATTCCAAATTGCATAAAGTCCAATTAGGTAGTGCAATTGTAGCCTAATAATTTTTTTAGGGGTAACCATGTCCTAATTAGGAGTTAATGTATCTAAAATGTGTTTCACTATTGACATGTAGGGCACACATGCGCCTTATGCATGTGTGTGCTTCACATGTGCATACAAAATGTATATTTGGGGTGCAGCAGAGGGGGACTCAGGCCCCCAGCACCCTGGGGTTTGCTGTTCCTGACTTGCAACTTTATCCAAGGTTTTCCCAAATTCAGTAATGCAAAACCATTGGCAGCAGGCCAATGGAAGCAAATTGGGTATGATTCCCTGTTTGCTAATCTGTAATCCCATTTGCCCATTTGACGTTTGCCCTATTGATTCTTTGGAGAATTCTTACATACCATTTAGCATTGATTTAATAGCAAATTCTCAACGTTCCTTATGTCATGATAGCAAATAGGTTGTTGATGTAGGTGGCCCTTTATGCATTACCTGGTTTAGTGGCATGTTTCATTCTTCCTGCTAGGTTACAACTGGGACACTACTGTGATAGGCTGCTTGCAACCATTTTGTTGATTGGATGGTACATGTACATGTGTGTGGTCCAATATTGATCCAGTATCAACTATTAAGGTGTATGTTGTCACTGTAACGTCCACGTCTCATCATGAGTTAGTGGCAGCTAATCGTGTATCTAATGAGTATCGTTTGTAGCTAAATGTGAGTAAAGTCATTGAGGACATGGTAACCTACACGTGGATGGTCCCACCCTGTCACTGAAGACGTGTAATGAGACTTTCAACTGGGCAACCTTGGTGTGCTGAGTGAGAGAATGTCTCAGGTGTCTGGATCCGGCATGTGTCATTGCAACATTTGTACTGAAGTTGGCCTCTGTGGATGGTAATGTATCAGGAAATATCATAGCCTCTGTGCAGAAGTAAATGGTTGGTATTCAGCACACCGACTCATCTCTATTATTTGAACAATGTAACTCAGTGTGTGAACTGTCAGGGTCCTCATATGTGTTGACTTTTCATGGACATTATCTGAGGTTGCTGGTTCTGCTGGAGGCCACGTACATCATCAAACGCTATGGTCCAGGTACACTGTCACACTTTGTAGTTTAGGCATTAATGAGGCCCAGACAACAGAAGGTCCATGATTTAGCTATTCAAGGGCACTGTCACAAATATGATACAAATAACAGTCAGATGATGCAATACTTTGTATTTGAGTATACATTGATGAGGCAAATGACAAATTATTCTCTGAGGTACAAGAGGTTTTGGACAGCAAGTGTGGTCCATAGGTTGTCCCCAGGTATCTTTAGGGTGACCCACAGACAGGTGCCAGTCAGGCTGACAGGATGCTGGGTCAATCAGGAGCCAGCTCTTTCACAAATTACATGATCAGTGGTCTGACTAGGACTGGTCAGAGGGAGGAGTAGACAGTTGACATGTCACACTGTGTATGTCCTGTGTTGTCTTGAAGGTGACACATGAACCCTGATAAAGTGTTACACAGCAACATTAGTAGCAATGCTTAATGATGTAATTGCCCAAATGTCAACATCTATGCTGTAGGAGGCATCAGCATGGATGGGGCATGTACATTTGGGTGGTGTGCATGGAGGGGATCACTGGTGTAGCCTCCATCAGTGTCTCACTAGTCCTGTCGGATGAGATTTGCTGAAAAATAGCCTACAGTATCTTTCACACGAGAATCAATCTACAGGTGATACCAGGCCTTAAAAACTCCAAGCCAGTGTATTATATGAGCTGAGTTCCATGCAGTGAGATGGTACTATGACAATGGTAGGCATAGGAAAGGGTGTGGCACACTGGATGACTCTTGTGAGTGTGTGTATGTAGATGAGGGAATCTCAGTGTACACATATCAGGATTCCAGGGACCTCTTCAGACAGGTGGGGTGTGACCAGCCGCATGTGTGTGTAATGTTTTTAGATAAGGCCTGACATGTAGATGGGATGTGATGTGCTGGATGCTTGTCATATGTGTGGCACTTGTGCTGTGTATGTTCTGCTTATGTGTAACTCTAGTGACAGATAGTCATTGCTAAGATTGTAAGTAGTTGGAATTACTGCTGCCAAGAGTCTGGTAATACATTCCTGTTCCTGAAGCATAAGCATGTCAACTGCCTGATGTATGAGGCCTGTTTTCCCCTAGTTGAGTGATGGTGTTTTAGTTGTGTGCCATCTGCTGCGATGAACCATGTTTCCTACATGTATGTGTGTCATATGTGTGGTCCTCAGCTATTGCCCTTCAAAGGTGAACTGTACAGGATGTCAGTCATTTACATTGTGTGTGTATGTGACCATTGTATGATAGGCATTAGATTTGTTGTGTGTTTTTCTGTGTCCTGATTGTTATATCATTATTGCTCCATGAGACGACATTCTTCTTCTGATATTTAAAGCTAAAGGTGTGCAGAAATGAATAGGCCAGACCATGATGTGGTGCTTGTTATCAGTGTTTATTTACAATAGTGCAGTAAGTGGTGATGGTGATAATTATGAAAAAAAATTATTTACAATCTGTTGGCGCCTACACACTCCAGCAGCCATGTTTGGTTGTTCCCCCTCCTGTTGCAGGGCAGCATCCTCCTCTTCCTCGTCTTCAGGCATGTATGGGTCTGGTTCGAGGAGGGGAATGTTCCTTTTGACATGAATGTTGTGCAATATTGCACATGTTAGTATGATCCTACAGACCATCTCGGGAGAATATAGTAGGCTACCACCAGTGATGTTGAGGCAGCGGAACCTTGACTTGAGGATGCCAAAGGTCCGCTCGACAATGCTGCGTGTCCTCTTATGGGCATCGTTGTATGCCCGCTCTGCAGCAGTACTCGGGTTGCCATATGGTGTCATTAGCCATGGCTGGATGCCATACCCCTGATCAGCTGAAAGAAAAAAACAATGGGATCATGTTGATGTAGCTTGCATTATTGAAAAGACCGTTCATGGCAGTAGTTGTCTAGTGTTGTCTGTGACTCTTTTGTATACTGATGTGACATCCTATACTTGTAGGCTATACCATCTGCATTGTGTTTTTACCTTGGCTGAGCACGTGTTTGTCTGCTAACAGTTTGTCATCATTATGTTTTGTGATTTTCAGTGCAGTGTGCCCTCCCTATCATTGTGACTTGTGATACAGGTGTCCTTGTGTCTTCACTTGGGGTGAGTAGATAGTTCAATGTAGAGTTTTATTTATAAGTGTTGTTAGCACGTTCATATGAAAGTACCCTGGACATCCCATACCTTTAGACTTAGGCAGTGCATTAATGTAAAGGTCATTGTGACACTTACAATTTGCAAGGTGACATTTCGGCTACCACACTCATTAATGTCTTCACATTAGGCTGTACAGTAAATTCCAATGTGTGACAAGTTCAATGGTGACTTACGAAACATGGCTAGTGATGTCAGGACCTCAGTGTGTTCCTGTCTAGATGTTGCTGTTGTGGTGTATGTGTTGTGTGTCTTAGAGGGTTGCTGTGCAGTGTGTGAATAAGTAGGTTTTAGTACTTACCAACAAGTAGTCCATTGCCCTACCCTCCATCCTGGAAGTGTTGGTTGATGGTGCAGTGACGGAAGATGAATGAGTCATGGACACTCCCAGGATATTTAGCCACGATGTTTGTGAACATTCCTTGGTGATCAACTATGGCCTGCACGTTGATTGAATGTGTGTGCTTCCTGTTGCGGTAGAGGTGTTCAGTCGCAGCAGGTGGCACAAGACGTACATGTGTGCAGTCGATTGCACCAAGGACGTGTGGGAAGCCACTGATTGCGTAGAACCCCTGTTTAGTTTCCTGCTGCTTCTGCAGTGTGTTAGGGAAGCAGATGTGGTGGGGTGTCAGGCGAATGATGGCATCCAGTACTTTGGGCAGAAATGCGGAGAATGATGGTTGTGATATTCCGCCAACCAGGGCACCAGTTGTTTGAAATGAGCCACTTGCCAGCATGTGAAGTACGGCAAGCAGCTTTGTTTATGTTGGTATGGTGTGGGGTGTCACCAAAGTGGGGGCCAACTGCTGTTCAATGCTTCGCAGCAGCTGCTGAGTGGCCTGCCAGTTCAACCGGTACCTCTGTATGATGTTGTGTTCCCTGAGGCCCTGAAGGGTTGTTCTTGGGCGGAATATCCTCTCCTGCCTTCTGCGCTGCCTTTGGGGTCCCTGCTGGTGTTGTGGTAGCTGCTGTTGTTGCTGCTGGGCTCTGCGTCTGCGTGCACGCTGGATAAGTATCACCTCCATGGCTCCCTGTTGCTGCTCTGCTGTTTGTTCTGTGTGTTCTGATTAAATACAGGTGTGTTTGCCCCATTTTAACGCCTGCCCTGACCCAGGTGTTAAATTTTTACGCAAATCGGGCTGTGCGTCATTTTCTGGCTCCGCCTCCCGGCTGTGCGTCATTTTTGCCCGGAAGCATAAATACGAAGCACGGCCGTTTGCGTCATTTTTTGGACGGGAACGCCTACCCTGCATATCATTAACGCAGGGCGGGTTGCCGCATCCAAGAAATGACACACACGGCGGAATTTTGTCGTCCGCGGGCTCAGGCGTCAGAGTTTAACTACGGGGCAACGTTTGCGCTGATTGTGTGTCAAATTTTTGGACGCACAATCGGCGCAAACGGAGTATAAATATGCCCCTCAGTTGGCAGTGACACTAAGCTGCACAAGCGGAAGAGAGTGGAGGACTGAAGTAACTGTACAGGCCTTTTGTTTGGCAGTACTGCTTGTGATGTCTCTTCTTCTCTTGTACACATCAAAGCACCAAGGCAAAAAAACATGTAGTTAATGAAACATGCTATTGATGCAGGTTGAAATAGTACAGACAAAGACAATATTTGTGTGGTTGGTTACTTACATCATAAATAACAATTTATCCAAACATTGTCAAGTCAAACCACCCCACCATACCATGAAATTTCACTTCAAATCAGGCAACACAACCTACAGATATAGCTCTTTGCTCTATGTCCATCTATTCTAAAGAAGACAACTGTGGTAGTCAGAGAGGTGCATGGGTAAATGAAATAATCATTAAAAAAAAGAATGATGTTGATGTGTCTGCAGTGCACCACAGCCGGGTGTCCAGAAGAAAATTGAATTATACCTGTGCGCCTATGGTGGATGAATCGATCCAGGCAAAATGCGAAAAAATAAATGAATAATTATGTTAAAAAATAGAAAAATGTAATTAAAAAAAAAACTAGAATAAAAATTTAAGAAAATTAAGATAACAAATACTAAAATAAAAAATAAAAAAAGTAAAAATTAAAAAATTAAAAAATTAATTTAAAAATAAAATAAAATATTACATTGCAAAAGGATCAATAATTGCCGATGTTTGTATGGAAGGATGGGAAGAAAGAAACCTATTGTGAGGCAAGGTGGTGCAAAATAAAAAATGCAAAAACAACATATTATAATATAAGCACTGTTGATCAAAATCATATTCTTAACATACAAATACTACAATGATCCTCAATACTTATTCAACTGATATCACATCCATCCTTGCAAGCCTATGGCAAAGGCACACTGGCTGGATGCACAAAATTCCTGCCAGCCACATGGTCAAACAACAACATAGAACAAGGAGGCATGGAGAACAAAGAACACCTGCATGCCTATGGCAAAACTCACAGGCTGGACGCTCAAAATGGCTGCCAGACACATAGCCAAACAACAACAACGAGCTAGGAGGCATATGGAACAAAGAACACATGCAAGCCTATGGCACAGGCACACTGGCTGGATGTACAAAATGGCCGTCAGCCATGTGGTCAAACAACAACAGTAAGCAAAGAGGCATAGAGAGCAAAGAACATAAGCAAGCCCATGGCAAAAGCACACTGGATGGATGCGCAAAATGGCTGCCGTGTGGTCAAACAACAACAATGAACAAGAAGACATAGGGAACAAAGAACATATGCAAGACTATGGCAAAGGAATACTGGCTGGCTACACAAAAGGGCTACCATCCACATGGTCAAAAAACAACAGAGAGCAGGGAGGCATGGAGAACAAAAAACACATGTATGCCTATGGCAAAAAAACACACTGGCTGGATGCACAAAAGGGCTACCGGCCACGTGGTCAAACAACAACGGCAAGTAAGGAGGCATGGGAAACAAAGAACACATGCATGCCTATGGCAAAAACGCACTGGCTGGATGCACAATATGGTTGCCAGCCACATGGTCAAACAAACAACAGCAAGCACTGAGTGTAGGAGGCTGACCTGGCTTGTAGTGGTACTTACACCTTGTGCCAGGTCCAGTTATCCCTTATTAGCGTAGAAGAGGTGTTTCTAGCAGCTTAGGCTGATAGAAGGTAGCTATGGCAAAGCAGCTTAGGCTGAACTAGGAGACATGTAAAGCTCCTACTATACCACTGGTGTCATATGCACAATATCATAAGAAAACACAATACATAGAAGTACTAAAAATAAAGGTACTTTATTTTTATGACAATATGCCAAAAATATCTCAGTGAGTACCCTCAGTATGAGGATAAGTTATATATACACAAGATATATGTACACAAACCAAAATTAGGTAAGTAATAGCAAGAAAAGTAATGCAAACAGTGTAGAATTACAATAGATTGCAATAGGAGCACATAGGTAGAGGGGCAACACAAACCATATACTCCAAAAGTGAAATGCGAATCACGAATGTACCCCAAACCTATGTGAGCTTGTAGAGGGTCGCTGGGACTGTAAGAAAACAGTGAGGGTTAGAAAAATAGCCCACCCCAAGACCCTGAAAGGTAGGTGTAAAGTGCACCTACTACCCCCAGAGAGCACAGAAGTCGTGATAGGGGGATTCTGCAGGAAGAACCAGCACCAGCAATGCAACAACAGTGGATTTCCGGACCTGAGTACCTGTAAGACAAGGGGAACAAGTCCAATAGTTGCGACAGTGTCGAGAGTGGGCAAGTGTCCAGGAAATGCCAGCTGAGGGTGCAAGGAAGCTGCCACCAGATGGAAGAAGCTTGGAGTTCTGCAAGAAAGAAGAGAGCTAGGGACTTCTCCTTTGGAAGATGGATGTCCCACGTCGCAATGAAGCTTGCAGAGGTCTTCCCATGCAGAAAGACCACAAACAAGCCCTGCTAGCTGCAAGGGTCGCAGTAGTGGTTTTTGGGTGCTGCTGTGGCCCAGGAGGGACCAGGGTGTCACCACTTAGAGAAGGAGACAGAGGGGGCACCCAGCAACTCAGGGAACCCTCACAGAAGCAGGCAGCACATGCAGAAGTACCTGAACAGGCACTTGGAAGGAAAGTGAACTGGAGTCCACCCAAAGTCACAAAAGGGAGTCCCACGACGCCAGAGGACAACTCAGAAGGTTGTGCACTGCAGGAAGGAGTGTCGGGGATGCAGGCTTGGCTGTGCGCGAAGGAAATCCTGGAAGAGTGCACAGGAGCCTGAGCAGCTGCAAAACACACGGTACCCAGCAATGCAGTCTAGCATGGGGAGGCAAGGACTTACCTCCACCAAACTTGGACTGAAGAGTCACTGGACTGTTGGAGTCACTTGGACGGAGTTGCTGAATTCCAGGTACCACGCTCGTCAGGATGAGAGGGGACCCAGAGGACCAGTGTTGCAGTCTTTTGGTGCCTGCGTTAGCAGGGGGAAGATTCCGTCGACCCACGGTAGATTTCTTCAGAGCTCCTGGTGCAGGGAGGAGGCAGGCTACCCCCAGAGCATGCACCACCTGGAAACAGTCGAGAAAGCCATCAGGATGAGGTGATACAAGGTTTCTAGTAGTCGTCTTGCTACTTTGTTGTGGTTTTGCAGGCGTCCTGAGCAGTCAGCGGTCGATCCTTTGGCAGAAGGTGAAGAGGGAGATGCAGAGGAACTCTGGTGAGCTCTTGCATTCGTTATCTAAACAATTCCCCAAAGCAGAAACCCTAAATAGCCAGAAAGGAAGGTTTGGCTACCAAGGAAGGAGGATTGGCTACCAAGAGAGGTAAGAGCCTATCAGAAGGAGCCTCTGACGTCACCTGCTGGCACTGGCCAATCAGAGCAGTCCAGTGTGCCACAAACACCTCTGTTTCCAAGATGGCAGAGGTTTGGGACACACTGGAGGAGCTCTGGGCACCCCCTTTCCTTTGTCCAGTTTCACGCCAGAGCAGGGCTGGGGGATCCCTAAACCAGTGTAGACTGGCTTATGCAGGGATGGGCACCATCTGTGCCCATCAAAGCATTTCCAGAGGCTGGGGGAGGCTACTCCTCCCCAGCCTTCACACCTATTTCCAAAAGGAGAGGGTGCAACACCCACTCACAGAGGAAATCCTTTGTTCTGCCTTCCTGGGCCAGGGCTGCCTGGACCACAGGAGGGCAGAAACCTGTCTGAGGGGTTGGCAGCAGCAGCAGAAGCTGCAGTGGAGACCCCGGAAAGGCAGTTTGGCAGTACCCGGGTGCTGTGCTAGAGACCCAGAGGAACATGGAATTGACACCCCAATGCCAGAATGGTATTGGGGTGACAATTCCATGGTCTTAGACATGTCACATGGCCATGTTCGGAGTTACCATTGTGACGCTATACATAGGTAGTGACCTATGTGTAGTGCACTTATGTAATGGTGTCCTCGCACTCACAAAGTCTGTGGAATATGCCCTGAACGATGTGGGGGCACCTTGGCTACTGCCAGGGTGCCCACACACTAAGTAACTTTGCACCCAACCTTCACCAGGTGAAGGTTAGACATATAGGTGACTTATTAGTTACTTAAGTGCAGTGGTAAATGGCTGTGAAATAACGTGGACGTTATTTCATGCAGGCTGCAATGGCAGGCCTGTGTAAGAATTGTCAGAGCTCCCTATGGGTGGCAAAAGAAATGCTGCAGCCCATATGGATCTCCTGGAACCCCAATACCCTGGGTACCCCAGTACCATATACTAGAGAATTATATGGGTGTACCAGTATGCCAATGTGAATTGGTAAATTTAGTCACTAGCCTGTTAGTGACAAATTTGTAAAGCAGGGAGAGCATAACCACTGAGGTTCTGGTCAGCAGAGCCTCAGTGAGACAGTTAGGCATCACACAGGGAACACATACAGGGCACATACTTATGAGCACTGGGGCCCTGCCAGGCAGGGTCCCAGTGACACATAGACTAAAACAACATATATACAGTGAAATATGGAGGTAACATGCCAGGCAAGATGGTACTTTCCTACAATACTCCACTTGTTGTGTTATTTATTAAGGGAGACTGCATTCAACAAAGTGGACAGATTGAGACTCTGGCAGAAGCTGCATAACTGGGACATCCTGGAACATCTTATGAGAGCCATTAGGAGCCTTTACAGCAAGACGTGGGTGACAGTGAAAATACTGGATAATAATAATAATAACAAATGATTCCTATAAAGATTTTAGACACGACTACAGCCCGAACAGCTCGATGGAATTACTCCAAATTTAGCAAACAACTAGCTCTTGGTCCAGAAAGTGTGCTTTTTGTGATTATTTATATGCCTGGGTGCAAAACTCCTCTCTGCTGGCGGAGTTCTTGGAATTCGGGGACTTCGCACGACGAGAAGTTGCGCAGACTTTCCGAATTCCGGTGCGAGGCAGAGATATATATTTTTTGTTCATACGCAAAAGATTTGTTTTTGGCGCTCGCTCGTGCCAATATATTCTAAGGCTGCTCGCGAGCTCACACAAGATTTGCAAGTGCGAATGCACCTCTAGTATATTTTCTAAGCAGCTAAAAATACTCAAAAATAGATTTTCGAGTGGATTTTTTTCTCCAAAAGGACCGTTTATGTTGTTTTTTTAGTGTGAGAAGGCTTTTTTTTAAACTTTTTTTCCAACAGGAAGAAAGTGTCCCACAGCAGCCTACTCCCAGCAGGCTCCTTTATTGCTTTTTCCATTTCCTGGTCACTTTTCATTTGTATTTGTATTTCGAGGTGGTAGGATCACTCTCTTTGACTCCTGTATATAAATGTTTGGATTTAAGGACTTTGCTTTTGTGCTATCACACAAGTAATTTCAATGCTATTGTATAAGGGTGTTGTTTGTTTGCTTGGCATGCACCAGTATTTCTTTGTACTTTAATTTGATAAGTAAATTTCATTTTAATTCGTGGCCTTGACTTAAAGTAGTGGCCTAGTTATTATTATTTTTTTGTGCATTTCATTGATTTTTCATCTTTTGCAAAAGAAAATTACACAACTCAGTCTGTACCTTTTCCCCATGTTTGTTACATTTGCAATATTCATTTATTTTACTATGTGGTCTAGACTTCCAACAGGCCATCTAGCCAGTAGGCCCAGTATTAATCATCAGTGTATGAAAGAAATGTTTCAGTGGGATACAGCATTAAAAAGTCCTAATACCTTTTTAGGACGGAGAGCCGCCAACAGCCATACTGGCGGGCAGCGGGGAAGTGGAGGTTGCTCTAACTCCACCGCCACGCCAACAGAACACCGCCCAGTGAATCACGTCCTGTGATTCGGCGCGGCGGTGTTCTGTTGGTGGTGTGGTGTCAGCGGAGCAGCCCCCATGGCTCCCGTCCCCTCCCGGAGGATTGTCGAACAGGTAAGTCGATCGTCCGTTAGGGGAGGGGGGGTGGGGGTGTTGTGTGTTTTGTGGGTGCATGGGGGTGGGCGTCTGTGTATGTAGACGGGGTGTGTGAGTGCGTGTATGCTTGCGGGGGTGTTGCCTGTTTTGGGAATGAGTGCTTGTATGTCCGTATGTATGTCTGTATGGATGTGTGCGTGTATGTCTGTACATGGGTGTGCGTGCCTGACTGTGTGTGTGGATGTAGGCATGTGTGTCGGTGTGTGTGCGTGTGTGTGTTGGTGGTGCCTGCGTGCGTGTCATGTGTGTGTGAGTTATGTGATGTTGGGGGTCGGGGTGGGGAGGGGGGCCCTGCCACCTTTGCGGGGTGGCAGGGGTAGTGGGGGGTATAGGGGAGGGACTCGGGGTGGGGTGGGGGGATAGGGGGAGACCCCTATCAGTGCCAGGGAAGGAATTCCCTGGCACTGATAGTGCTTACCGCCATGGATTTCATGGCGGTTCCTACCGCTGGAAATCCACAGGCATAAGCCGGGTCATTGGGGAGACAATTCCATTATCCCCCGAGTTTCTAGCACAGACCCGGGTACAGAATGGCATTGGGGTGACAATTCCATGATCTTAAACATGTTACATGGCCATGTTCGGAGTTACCACTGTGACGCTATACATATGTAGTGACATATGTATAGTGCACGCGTGTAATGGTGTCCCCGCACTCACAAAGTCCGGGGAATTTGCCCTGAACAATGTGGGGGCACCTTGGCTAGTGCCAGGGTGCCCACACACTAAGTAACTTAGCACCCAACCTTTACCAGGTAAAGGTTAGACATTTAGGTGACTTATAAGTTACTTAAGTGCAGTGGTAAATGGCTGTGAAATAACGTGGACGTGATTTCACTCAGTCTGCAGTGGCAGGCCTGTGTAAGAATTGTCAGAGCTCCCTATGGGTGGCAAAATAAATGCTGCAGCCCATAGGGATCTCCTGGAACCCCAATACCCTGGGTACCTCAGTACTATATACTAGGGAATTATAAGGGTGTTCCAGTATGCCAATGTAAATTGGTTAAATTGGTCACTAGCCTCTTAGTGACAATTTGGAAAGAAATGAGAGAGCATAACCACTGAAGTTCTGGATAGCAGAGCCTCAGTGAGACAGTTAGTCATCACACAGGTAACACATACAGGGCACACTTATGAGCACTGGGGCCCTGGCTGGCAGGGTCCCAGTGACACATACAACTAAAACAACATATATACAGTGAAATTTGGGGGTAACATGCCAGGCAAGATGGTACTTTCCTACAGTCACTTTAACCTTTCATATTTTCAGAGATTTACTATTTTTATATATGTTAAGATTTAATTCACATACCTAATTATACTAATTATAATTTTATATTAACACTTGTTTTTTTAGTGCATAAATGTGCTTATTTATCATAATCAAACTCAACCATGTGCCCAACCCTCTTGTTCAAACTGTGCCCAACCTCGATGGGCTCCCAACCACCTTCTATGCACATCCTTTTGCATGCATAGTGGAAGGTTGGATGCAGGACCTGTACTCTGGCCAAGCCCTGTGCCTGTCTTTCTGTGGGCACCCAACCTGTGGGGGGCAGCAAATCCCTACAGTGTATTGTGCTTGGCTTTGGGCAATGGCGGTTGGCTGCAAAGCCCAGGCTGTACCCTGTAACCCACCCTATATTGGTGGCCAAGCCTATTGTGCAATGTTAAGATCTTTGCTTGCCCACGTGGTTTGGCCTCAGGCCAGGCTATGCACTCCACACTCCACACAACCTCTCTTCCGGCACCAGGGATTGGCTGTAGAGTTTGATGTCTGGCCAGAGCAGCTTTTAACAGTTCAGGGACAGCCAACCCCCAATGCACACAGCCACAATCTTGTTACAACATAAGTTGACCATTGAACATGCCCTGTTGCCAGACCCAGTATCCCAAATTGCAAAGGTGGCCATCCCCCACTGTGCATGGGATTTGGCAATGCACAGAAGGGATCGGCTGTAGGGACTGGCCTTCTCCCAACCAACCATGTGTGGCCAGTGCCCATGTGGGGCTGTTGGCCAAGCACTTCAACAGCACCCTAAATACTTGTTTCTACTTTTTTTATCCACGATTCATAAAACCTGTCAACTCTCTGGGTTCTACCAGCCGGTATAGGATCTGCAAATGTAGCAACACAAGTATATGTTTAATCATTACTTTTTTGCTGACACAGTCCCTTGGGGGACCAAACAAGGCCTGGGGATCGAGGTAGGTTAACCCTGTCCCTTTTGCTTTTTGCTTTTGGCTCTGGGAGCAGAAGGAAGGTACTGCAGGGCCCTTCTTCGGGGAGTTTGGGTGTTAAGAAAGGGGGAACCACTCTCCCTTAGTAATCTGTCACATTAAAAAAAGTATCCCATACCTTTTCCCATTTCTTAAGAAAACCAGTTTGCCCTCTGGCTGTCACCCTGCTATGAAAGAAATAGTTTTCTTTGTTAGACCCTCGACCACTCTAGTATTTTTATTATGGCTTTTTCATTTTTCTCCGGCTTTCTGCTTGTCCACCGAGTTGACTAATAGCAGCTGCAACATGAAACCTGCTATGAAAATCTCAAAGTGGATGCATCTTTTTGGAATACGAAAAACAGTACCAACGTTATTAAGAAAACAAACAAAAATGCCTTTTGGATGTAACCTCTGAGCTAACTATAACATTCACAACAAATAAAGTAAATAACTTAGATTCTGTGTTTGATTGCCTAGCACAACAGCGACGCCTTAGGATCACAAACATACTGCAGATGTCCTTCATGTAATCTTCCACCGAAGCAGTCCCATGAGAAAAACAAATGTTACAAAAACATGTGAAATAAACTCATCATTTCAAGGTCTGATTCAGAACATAGTCCGCAGGGTGGACAATCTGGGGAGTTTGTGATTGAGGAGGACTAGGACTTTTGACCTCACCTCTATTTCTTGAGTAAATCAAACCAGCAGTGACTGTGCTGCCCAAAACAAGAAACTCACTATTTAGAATTTCTCGTCTAATCACTGTCACAGATTCCCCACTACAGAGGATGAAATACACAAACTGCCTGGAGTTAACAGTCTTTAACTCAGCTGTCTCCTCAGGTAGTGAAATAAAGTTTACTTACCGTCTGGATTCACAGACACGTCCAGGAAAGAGCTGTGTTTCTTGTCTGCTGGCGTAGATCAAGTAGAATATTTATCCAGTTAGAATGGTGATGAACAAACCACTTCTAATCATTAACTTGTAGCTCTGAAGAGAGAAAAACAAGGCAACTGATTGTGTATAGTCTGGTTTGCAGTAGACTCCACTTACTCTCCACCCACTCTCCACCCACCTTTTACCACCTCTTCACCTGAGAAAACGCAAGTTACATGCTTTCTGACTGTACATAAACCTAAATATAAACAGAAGCAAACCCAAGCAGAAATACAGGCAGATGCAGCAACCAGAAGCAGTACTGACACATACATATAGAGTGAAATACTGACACAAGTAGACTCACAGAAGCAAGCACACACAGACCCAGTCACACAGGATCACACTTGTACTCACACATAAATATAGAGTGAAATACTGACCGTAGATTCACAGACGCAAGCACACAGACACCTGTGCACACAGGCTCACACTCGCGCTCACACATAAATATAGAGTTAAATACTGACCCTAGATTCACAGAAGCAAGCACACACCGACCCGGGCACACAGGCTCACACTCGTGCTCACACATAAATGTAGATTGAAATACTGACCCTAGATTCACAGAAGCAAGCACACACAGACCTGGGCACACAGGCTCACACTCATGCCCACACATAAATATAGAGTGAAATACTGACACAGTAGATTCACAGGAGTAAGCACACGCAGACCTGGGAACCCGGGCTCACACTCGTGCTCACACATAAATATAGAGTGAAATACTGACACAAGTAGATTCACAGAAGCAAGCACACGCAGACACGGGCACACTGGCTCACACTCATGGTCACACATAAATATAGATTGAAATACTGACAGTAGATTCACAGAAGCAAGCACACACAGACCTGGGCACACAGGCTCACACTCGTACTTTCACATAAATATAGAGTGAAATACTGACACACGTAGATTCACAGAAGCAAGCACACACAGACCTGGGCACACGGGCTCACCCTCGTGCTCACACATAAATATAGAGTGAAATACTGACACAAGTAGATTCACAGAAGCAAGCACACACAAACCTGGACACACGGGCTCACCCTCGTGCTCACACATAAATATAGAGTGAAATACTGACACAAGTAGATTCACAGAAGCAAGCACACACAGACCTAGGCACACGGGCTCACACTTGTGCACACACATAAATACAGAGTGAAATACTGACACAAGTAGATTCACAGAAGCAAGCACACACAGACCTGGGCACACGGGCTCACAGGCTCACACTCGTGCTCACACATAAATATAGAGTGAAATACTGACGCAAGTAGATTCACAGAAGCAAGCACACGCAGACCTGGGCACACGGTTTAGGAGGCTGGACTGGCTTGTAGTGAGTACCAAGGGGTACTTACACCTTGCACCAGGCCCAGGTATCCCTTATTAGTGTAGAGATGTGTCTAGCAGCTTAGGCTGATAGAAAAGGTAGCTTAGCAGAGCAGCTTAGGCTGAACTAGGAGACGAGTGAAGCTCCTACAGTACCACTAGTGTCACTTGCACAATATCATAAGAAAACACAATACACAGATATACTAAAAATAAAGGTACTTTATTTTTATGACAATATGCCAAAGTATCTCAGTGAGTACCCTCAGTATGAGGATAGCAAATATACACAAGATATATGTACACAATACCAAAATATGCAATAATAGCAATAGAAAACAGTGCAAACAATGTATAGTTACAATAGAATGCAATGGGGGCACATAGGGATAGGGGCAACACAAACCATATACTCTAGAAGTGGAATGCGAACCACGAATGGACCCCAAACCTATGTGACCTTGTAGAGGGTCGCTGGGACTGTAGGAAAACAGTGAGGGTTAGAAAAATAGCCCACCCCAAGACCCTGAAAAGTGAGTGCAAAGTGCACTGAAGTTCCCCAAAGAGCACAGAAGTCGTGATAGGGGAATTCTGCAGGAAAGACCAACACCAGCAATGCAACAACAATGGATTTCCAGACGAGAGTACCTGTGGATCAAGGGGACCAAGTCCAAAAGTCACGATCAAGTCAGGAGTGGGCAGATGCCCAGGAAATGCCAGCTGTGGGTGCAAAGAAGCTGCCACTGGACAGTAGAAGCTGAGGATTCTGCAAGAACGACAAGGGCTAGAAACTTTCCCTTTGGAGGATGGACGTCGCACGTCGTGAAGAGTTGTGCAGAAGTGTTTTCCTGTAGAAAGACTGCAAACAAGCCTTGCTAGCTGCAAAGCTCGCGGTTAGGGTTTTTGGATGCTGCTGTGGCCCAGGAGGGACCAGGATGTCACCAATTGCGTGAAGGGACAGAGGGGGCGTCCAGCAAGACAAGGAGCCCACTCAGAAGCAAGCAGCACCCGGAAAAGTGCCGGAACAGGCACTACAAAGTGGAGTGAAATGGTGCTCACCCGAAGCTACACAACAGAGTCCCACGCCGCCGGAGGACAACTCAGGAGGTTGTGCAATGCTGGTTAGAGTGCCGTGGACCCAGGCTTGGCTGTTCACAAAGGAAATCCTCGAGGAGTGCACAGGAGCCGGAGTAGCTGCAAAACACGCGGTTCCCAGCAATGCAGTCTAGCGTGGGGAGGCAAGGACTTACCTCCACCAAACTTGGACTGAAGAGTCACTGGACTGTGGGAGTCACTTGGACAGAGTTGCTGAGTTCAAGTGACCTCGCTCATCATGCTGAGAGGAGACCCAAAGGACCGGTGATGCAGTTCTTTGGTGGCTGCGGTTGCAGGGGGAAGATTCCGTCGACCCACGGGAGATTTCTTCGGAGCTTCTAGTGCAGAGAGGAGGCAGACTACCCCCACAGCATGCACCACCAGGAAAACAGTCGAGAAGGCGGACGGATCAGTGTTACAAGGTCGCAGTAGTCGTCTTTGCTACTTTGTTGCAGTTTTGCAGGCTTCCAGCACGGTCAGCAGTCGATTCCTTGGCAGAAGGTGAAGAGAGAGATGCAGAGGAACTCTGATGAGCTCTTGCATTTGTTATCTAAGGAATTCCCCAAAGCAGAGACCCTAAATAGCCAGAAAAGAGGGTTTGGCTACTCAGGAGGGAGGATAGGCTAACAACACCTGAAGGAGCCTATCAGAAGGAGTCTCTGACGTCACCTGCTGGCACTGGCCACTCAGAGCAGTCCAGTGTGCCAGCAGCACCTCTGTTTCCAAGATGGCAGAGGTCTGGAGCACACTGGAGGAGCTCTGGGCACCTCCCAGGGGAGGTGCAGGTCAGGGGAGTGGTCACTCCCCTTTGCTTTGTCGAGTTTCACGCCAGAGCAGGGCTGAGGGGTCCCTGAACCAGTGTAGACTGGCTTATGCAGAAATGGGCACCAAATGTGCCCATGAAAGCATTTCCAGAGGCTGGGGGAGGCTACTCCTCCCCTGCCTTCACACCTTATTCCAAAGGGAGAGGGTGTAACACCCTCTCTCTGAGGAAGTCCTTTGTTCTGCCTTCCTGGGCCAAGCCTGGCTGGACCCCAGGAGGGCAGAAACCTGTCTGAGGGGTTGGCAGCAGCAGCAGCTGCAGTGAAACCCCTGAAAAGGCAGTTTGGCAGTACCCGGGTCTGAGCTACAGACCCGTGGGATCATGGGATTGTACCAACAATGCCAGGATGGCATAGAGGGGGCAATTCCATGATCTTAGACATGTTACATGGCCATATTCGGAGTTACCATTGTGAAGCTACACATAGGTAGTGACCTATGTGTAGTGCACGCGTTTAATGGTGTCCCCGCACTCACAAAGTCCGGGGAATTTGCCCTGAACGATGTGGGGGCACTCTGGCTAGTGCCAGGGTGCTCACACACTAAGTAACTTAGCACCCAACCTTTACTAAGTAAAGGTTAGACATATAGGTGACTTATAAGTTACATAAGTGCAGTGAAAATGGCTGTGAAATAACGTGGACGTTATTTCACTCAGGCTGCAGTGGCAGGCCTGTGTAAGAATTGTCAGAGCTCCCTATGGGTGGCAAAAGAAATGCTGCAGCCCATAGGGATCTCCTGGAACCCCAATACCCTGGGTACCTCAGTACCATATACTAGGGAATTATAAGGGTGTTCCAGTATGCCAATGTAAATTGGTGAAATTGGTCACTAGCCTGTTAGTGACAATTTGGAAAGAAATGAGAGAGCATAACCACTGAGGTTCTGGATAGCAGAGCCTCAGTGAGACAGTTAGTCATAACACAGGTAACACATACAGGGCACACTTATGAGCACTGGGGCCCTGGCTGGCAGGGTCCCAGTGACACATACATCTAAAACAACATATATACAGTGAAATATGGGGGTAACATGCCAGGAAAGATGGTACTTTCCTACACAACCACCCCCCCCCCCCCCACAAACGAAGGACAATAAGACTAGCCATGACCTGATGAGTCTTCATTGTCTTAGTGGAAATATCTGGAGAGTCCATCTGCATTGGAGTGGGTACTCCCAGGTCTATGTTCCACTGTATAGTCCATTCCCTGTAGGGATATGGACCACCTCAACAATTTAGGATTTTCACCTTTCATTTGTTTTAGCCACAGTAGAGGTTTGTGGTCTGTCTGAACAATGAAGTGAGTGCCAAACAGGTATGGCCTCAACTTCTTCAGTGCCCAGACCACAGCAAAGGCCTCCCTCTCTATGGCAGACCAACGCTTTTCTCTAGGGGTCAACCTCCTGCTGATAGGAAGCAACAGGTTGATCCTGGCCCTCAGAATTAAGTTGGGATAAGACTGCCCCTACCCCTAATTCAGATGCATCAGTTTGGACAATTAATTTTTTGGAGTAACAGGGGCTTTTCAGGACAGGTGCAGAGCACATGGCCTGCTTCAGCTCCTCAAAAGCTTTCTGACAGTTTGCGGTCCATAATACCTTCTTAGGCATTTTTTAGATGTGAGGTCATTAAGAGGGGCTGCAATGGAGTCATAGTTCTTTATGAACCTCCTATAGTACCCAGTGAGGCCTAAAAAGGCTCTCACCTGAGTTTGAGTAGTAGGGGGAACCCAATCTATAATAGTTTGGATTTTCCCCTGAAGTGGTGCAATCTGTTCTCCAACTACCAGGTGTCCCAGATAAACCACCTTCCCCTGCCCTATCTGGCACTTTGAAGCCTTGATAGTGAGGCCTGCCTTTTGCAGGGCCTCCAAAACTTTCCATAGGTAGACCAGGTGATCATCCCAGCAGGAGCTAAAGACAGCTATATCATCTAGATATGCTGCACTAAAAGCTTCCAGCCCTTGCAGGACTGTATTCACCAACCTTTGATAAGTGGCAGGTGCATTTTTCAATCCAAAAGGGATTACTGTGAATTGGTAATGGCCTCCAATGGTTGAAAATGCCGTTTTTGCTTTTGCATCTTCTGATAATTTGATCTGCAAATACCCTGCAGTCAAATCAAAAGTACTTAGATACTTGGTAGATGCCAGTGTATCTATTTGCTCATCTGCCCTGGGTATAGGGTGAGGATCAGTTTTGGTTACCTGGTTGAGACCTCTGTAGTCAACACAAAATCTCATTTCCCTTTTACCATCTTTGGAATGAGGTTTTGGTACAAGTACCACAGGAGAGGCCCATGGACTTTCAGAGTGCTCAACCACTCCAAGTTCAAGCATTTTCTGCACCTCTTGCTTTATGCAGTCTCTGACATGGTCAGGCTGCCTATAGATCTTACTTTTGACAGGCAAACTGTCTCCAGTATCTATAGTGTGCTCACACCAAGAAGTGGTCCCTGGCACAGTAGAGAAGAGTTCAGAAAACTGACCCAGGAGATTTATTCAGTGGTCTTTCTGCTCAGCAGTAAGACAATCTGCCAAAACTACACCTTCCACTAGAGCATCTTGTTCTGTGGAAGAGAAGAGATCAGGGAGAGGGTCACTCTCTTCTTCCTGTCCTTCATCTGTTGCCATGAGCAGGGTGAGATCATCCCTGTCATAGTAGGGTTTCAGGCGATTGACATGGAGCACCCTAAGGGGACTCCTGGCAGTGCCTAAGTCAACTAAGTAGGTGACTTCACCCTTCTTTTCAACAATTGTGTGGGGTCCACTCCATTTCTCTTGGAGTGCTCTTGGGGCCACAGGCTCCAAGACCCACACTTTCTGCCCTGGTTGGTACTGAACCAAAATAGCCTTCTGGTCATGCCATTGCCTTTGGAGCTCTTTACTGGCTTTTTTCATGTACTCAGCCATTCTAGATCTTAGGCCAAGTACATAGTCCACTATGTTTTGCTTTGGAGCTTTTAAAGGTTGTTCCCAACCCTCCTTAACAAGTGTTAGAGGACCTCTCACAGGGTGTCCAAATAGGAGTTCAAAGGGGCTGAAGCCCACTCGTTTTTGGGGTACCTCCCTGTAAGCAAAAAGGAGGCAAGGTAACAGGATATCCCATCTCCTGCGGAGTTTTTCAGGGAGTCCCATTATCATACCTTTGAGAGTTTTGTTAAATCTCTCCACCAGTCCATTTGTTTATGGATGATAGGGTGTGGTGAACTTGTATGTCACACCACACTCCTTCCACATGGCCTTTAAGTAAGTAGACATGAAATTGCTTCCCCTGTCTGATACCACCTCTTTTGTGAAGCCCACCCTGGAAAAGATTCCCAGGAGGGCCTTTGCCACTGCAGGAGCTGTAGTAGTCCTTAGAGGAATAAGGGGTGCCTTTGGGGTGCCACCTGTCTTGCCACTGGCTTGACAGGTTTCACAGGACTTACAAAATTCCTTTGTGTCCTCTGACATTCTAGGCCAATGAAACAGGGGAACAAGCCTGTCCCAAGTTTTCATTTGCCCCAATTTCCAGCTAAGGGAATGTCGTGGGCTAGAGTTAGGAGGAACTTTCTGTACTCCTGAGGAATCACCAATCTCCTGGCAGCTCCATGTTTTGGATCCCTTGCTTCAGTGTACAAAAGGGTGTCCTCCCAGTAAACTCTGTGAGGGTCACTGACATCCCCATTTGCTTGTTTGACAGCTTGCTGCCTTAGACCCTCTAGTGTGGGACAGGTCTGCTGTGCCACACTCAGCTCCTCCCTGGCAGGCCCCTCTTCACCCAAAAGCTCAGCAGTGTCTGATTCCAGCTCCTCTGGTGTAGGTTCTGCACAGGGTGGAAATTCTTCTTCCTCAGAATTAGAATCCACTGTAGAGGGAGGGATAGTAGGTAGTGTTTTACCTTTACTAACCCTAGCTTTAGGGAGCACTTGGTCCATTCTTCCAGGATCCAAGTCACCCTGTCCTTTTTGCTTTTTGGCCTGAGCCCTTGTCAAAGCAAAAATATGCCCTGGAATGCCCAGCATTGCTGCATGAGCCTCCAACTCTACTTCTGCCCAAGCTGATGTCTCTAAATCATTCCCTAATAGACAGTCTACAGGTAAATCTGAGGCAACCACAACTTTCTTTGGGCCAGTAACCCCCCCCAGTTGAGATTCACAACAGCCATGGGGTGGCTAAGGGTGTTGTTATGAGCATCGGTTACTTGGTACTGGTGACCAAGTAGGTGCTGTTCAGGGTGGACCAGTTTCTCTATTACCATTGTACCACTGGCACCTGTTTCCCTGTAGGCCTGAACCTCAACACCATTTATTAGGGGTAGTTGCTTGTACTTATCCATGTTAAGGGGACAAGCAACCAAGGTGGCTAAATCAATAGCCCCTTCAGAGACTAACACAGCCTCTGTGGTCTCCCTAATCAGACCAGCCCCAACTAAGTTACCAAAAGTGAGCCCAGCTACTCCCTTGGATTGGCTATTAGTAGGTTTGCTCCCACCACCACTGCTATTACTAGGGGCATTAGGTGTAGCAGCAGGGGTTGTAGTGGTAGGAGGCTTGGTGCTTTTCTTTGGGCAACTGGGATCAGTTGTCCAATGGCCTTTTATTTTACATAAATAGCACCATGGTTTCTTTTCTTTGTTTTGATTTGAAGAGGAGTTGGGCCCACCACCCCACCAGAGTGTTTTTGTGGGCCTGATGAAGACTCATTTTTAGATTTGTCCCCACCCCTGTCAGAAGACTTACCATCCTTCTTCTTGCCATCCTTGTCACCCCCTGTATGAACTTTTCTGTTCACCCTTGTTCTGACCCATTTGTCTGCCTTCTTTCCCAATTCTTGGGGAGAGGTCAGATCAGAGTCTACCAGGTACTGGTGTAACAAATCAGACACACAATTATTAAGAATATGCTCTCTCAGGATTAAGTTATACAGGCTTTCATAATCAGTAACTTTACTGCCATGTAACCACCCCTCCAAGGCCTTCACTGAATGGTCAACAAAGTCTACCCAGTCTTGTGAAGACTCCTTTTTGGTCTCTCTGAACATCATCCTGTACTGTTCAGTGGTTAAGCCATAACCATCAAGGAGTGCATTCTTAAGAACTGCAAAATTATTGGCATCACTTTCTTTCACAGTAAGGAGCCTATCCCTACCCTTTCCACTAAATGATAGCCATAGGATAGCAGCCCACTGCCTTTGAGGGACATCCTGTACAACACACAATGTCATCCCCCTCCTTGTAAGGGGGAACTATCTTATGCAGATTCCTAGAATCATGCTCTTTTGCAGGATGACTATTTGGAATACTGCTGCTGCCACCATGGGATTCAAATCCCAATTTCTGTCTTTCTCTTTCTATCTCCAATGACTGCCTATCTAAATCCAGCTGTTGCTTCTTGAGCTTCAGTCTGGATTGTTCCACTCTCAATCTATTGAGCTCCCTTTCTAACATTCTGTCATCAGGGTGGGTGGGTGAGGCATGTCTAGAAACAGACGTATGCTGAGACTGAACAGAAGGAGACCTGGCCCTAACAGATGGCACTCTAACAACCTGGCTAACAGAAAGAACACTCCTACTATGATGAGAATGAACACTTTTACTGTGATGTGAGATAACACTATTACTGTGGTGTGAAATCACATCAGTGCCAGCTATGCTAGGTGGCTTGCTAGGGGGCAGGTTGGAAAGATTCCCTCCCAAATCTTTTGCTAGGGGTGCCCCAGGATCAGATTGGGAACCATCAGCTAATTTCTCACCTGAAGTGCCAACTAAGGTCTTATCTTGTTCAATGAGCATATTAACCAACAGTTGTCTTGATGGATTCTTCCCTACCCCTAAACCTCTATCTATGCAGAGACTCCTTGCTTCCTTCCAGCTAAGGTTGTCATAAGCTATGTTGGACAGTTCAAGAGTTTGGCCTGTACCAGACATGATGGAAAGTATTTAAGGGACAGAAAAAGTGAGAAAAAAGTTTTCAGAACTTTTTAAAGAACAGAAAAAAACTTTTTAAACTTTTCAAGAACTTTTAGAAAGTTTAGAGGTACTTTTCAGCACTTTAGTAAAGAAGTGAGAGAAGAAAAGCAAAACTTTTTGGTTAGGTGTACATACACTGAACTTGTTTTGTATATTTTTCTCTTATGAAAAGTACAATGACAAAAGTGGTAAGTAGTTGTGTGAGAAGGTAGCCTCTTTCTAGCCTTGTTACCCCCACTTTTGGCCTGTTTGTGAGTGTATGTCAGGGTGTTTTCACTGTCTCACTGGGATCCTGCGAGCCAGGGCCCAGTGCTCATAGTGAAAACCCTATGTTTTCAGTATGTTTGTTATGTGTCACTGGGACCCTGCTAGTCAGGATCCCAGTGCTCATAAGTTTGTGGCCTATATGTATGTGTTCCCTGTGTGGTGCCTAACTGTCTCACTGAGGCTCTGCTAACCAGAACCTCAGTGGTTATGCTCTCTCATTTCTTTCAAATTGTCACTAACAGGCTAGTGACCAATTTTACCAATTTACATTGGCTTACTGGAACACCCTTATAATTCCCTAGTATATGATACTGAGGTACCCAGGGTATTGGGGTTCCAGGAGATCCCTATGGGCTGCAGCAATTCTTTTGCCACCAATAGGGAGCTCTAGCAATTCTTACACAGGCCTGCCAATGCAGCCTGAGTGAAATAACGTCCATGTTATTTCACAGCCATTTTGCACTGCACTTAAGTAACTTATAAGTCACCTATATGTCTAACCTTTACCTGGTAAAGGTTAGGTGCAAAGTTACTTAGTGTGAGGGCACCCTGGCACTAGCCAAGGTGCCCCCACATTGTTCAGGGCCAATTTCCTGGACTTTGTGAGTGCGGGGACACCATTACACATGTGCACTACATATAGATCACTACCTATATGTAGCTTCACAATGGTAACTCTGAATATGGCCATGTAACATGTCTATGATCATGGAATTGCCCCCTCTATGCCATCCTGGCATAGTTGGCACAGTCCCATGATCCCAGTGGTCTGTAGCACAGACCCTGGTACTGCCAAACTGCCTTTCCTGGGGTTTCACTGCAGCTGCTGCTGCTGCCAACCCCTCAGACAGGTTTCTGCCCCCCTGGGGTCAAGCCAGGCTTGTCCCAGGATGGCAGAACAAAGGACTTCCTCTGAGAGAGGGTGTTACACCCTCTCCCTTTGGAAAATGGTGTGAAGGCAGGGGAGGAGTAGCCTCCCCCAGCCTCTGGAAATGCTTTCTTGGGCACATTTGTGCCCAATTCTGCATAAGCCAGTCTACACCGGTTCAGGGGACCCCTTAGCCCTGCTCTGGCGCGAAACTGGACAAAGGAAAGGGGAGTGATCACTCCCCTGACCTGCACCTCCCATAGGAGGTGTCCAGAGCTCCTCCAGTGTGCTCCAGACCTCTGCCATCTTGGAAACAGAGGTGCTGCCAGCACACTGGACTGCTCTGAGTGGCCAGTGCCACCAGGTGACGTCAGAGACTCCTTCTGATAGGCTCCTCCAGGTGTTGCTAGCCTATCCTCTCTCCTAGGTAGCCAAACCCTCTTTTCTGGCTATTTAGGGTCTCTGTCTCTGGGGAAACTTTAGATAACGAATGCAAGAGCTCATAAGAGTTCCTCTGCATCTCTCTCTTCACCTTCTGCCAAGGAATCGACTGCTGACCGCGCTGGAAGCCTGCAAAACTGCAACATAGTAGCAAAGACGACTACTGCAACTCTGTAACGCTGATCCTGCAGCCTTCTCGACTGTTTTCCTGGTGGTGCATGCTGTGGGGGTAGTCTGCCTCCTCTCTGCACTAGAAGCTCCGAAGAAATCTCCCGTGGGTCGACGGAATCTTCCCCCTGCAACCGCAGGCACCAAAAAGCTGCATTACCGGTCCCTTGGGTCTCCTCTCAGCATGACGAGCGAGGTCCCTTGACTCCAGCAACTCTGTCCAAGTGACTCCCACAGTCCACTGACTTTTCAGTCCAAGGTTGGTGGAGGTAAGTCCTTGCCTCCCCACGCCAGACTGCATTGTTGGAAACCGCGTATTTTGCAACTACTCCAACTTTCGTGCACTTCTGGTGGAAATCCTTCATGCACAGCCAAGCCTGTGTCCACGGCACTCTAACCTGCATTGCACGACTTTCTAAGTTGGTCTCCGGCGACGTGGGACTCCTTTGTGCAACTTCAGCAAGCACCATTTCACGCATCCTTGTAGTGCCTGTTTCTGGTACTTATCTGGGTGCTACCTGCTGCTGAGAGGGCTCTTTGTCTTGCTCGACAAACTCTCTCTCTCCTGACGCAATTTGCAACATCCTGGTCCCTCCTGGGCCATAGCAGCATCCAAAAACGCTTTCTGCTTGATTTGCAACTAGCAAGGCTTGTTGGCAGTCTCTCGGCGGGAAAACACTTCTGCACGACTCCCGACGGCAAGTGGAATCCGCCCACCAAAGGGAAAGTCTCTAGCCCTTTTCGTTCCTGCAGAAACCTCAGCTTCTTCTGTCCAGTAGAAGCTTCTTTGCACCCACAGCTGGCATTTCCTGGGCAACTGCCCATCTCCGACTTGCTTGTGACTTTTGGACTTGGTCCCCTTGTTCCACAGGTACCCTAGATTGGAAATCCATCGTTGTTGCATTGCTGGTTTGTGTCTTTCCTGCATTATTCCCCTATCACGACTTCTTTGTCCTTTGGGGAACTTCAGTGCACTTTGCACTCACTTTTCAGGGTCTTGGGGAGGGCTATTTTTCTAACCCTTACTATTTTCTAATAGTCCCAGCGACCCTTTACAAGGTCACATAGGTTTGGGGTCCATTCGTGGTTCACATTCCACTTTTGGAGTATATGGTTTGTGTTGCCCCTATCTCTATGTGTCCCCATTGCATCCTATTGTAACTATACATTGTTTGCACTGTTTTCTAAGACTATACTGCATATTTTTGGTATTGTGTACATATAACTTGTGTATAATTGCTATCCTCATACTGAGGGTACTCACTGAGATACTGTGGCATATTGTCATAAAAATAAAGTATCTTTATTTTTAGTATATCTGTGTATTGTGTTTTCTTATGATATTGTGCAAGTGACACTAGTGGTACTGTAGGAGCTTCACTCGTCTCCTAGTTCAGCCTAAGCTGCTCTGCTAAGCTACCATTATCTATCAGCCTATGCTGCTAGACACCCTATACACTAATAAGGGATAACTGGGCCTGGTGCAAGGTGCAAGTACCCCTTGGTACTCACTACAAGCCAGTCCAGCCTCCTACATTGGTTGTGCAGCGGTGGGATAAGTGCTTTGAGACTACTTACCACTCTTGTCATTGTACTTTTCATAAGAGAAAAATATACAAAACAAGTTCAGTGTGTGTACACATAAATAAAAAGTTTTGCATTTCCTCTTTTCACTCTTTTCTAAGTGCTGAAAAGTACTTCTAAACTTTCTAAAAAGTTCTAAAAAGTTTTAAAAGTTTTTTTTCTGTCTTTCTAAAAAGTTCTGAAAACTTTTTTCTCTTTTTCTATCACTTTAACTCTCTCTAAAAAATGTCTGGCACAGGCCAAAATGTTGATCTGTCCAAGATTGCATATGATCACCTTAGCTGGAAAGGAGCAAGGAGTCTCTGCATAGAGAGAGGTTTGAGTGTAGGGAAGAATCCTTCCTTGGAATTGTTACTTAACATGCTTAGAGAACAAGAGAAGGCTAAAAGTGCCCCATCTGTAGAAAAAGTAGCTAATGGTTCCCAATCTGATCCAGGGACTCCCCCAGGAAAAGATTCAGGAAAGAAACTTCTTAGCCTGCCCATTACTAGACAGTCTAGCATAGTTGGTACTGAGGTTGAGTCACACCATACAGATAGTGTTGTCTCACATCATAGCAAGAGCATTCATTCTCATCACAGTAGAAATTATGTTTCTTTTAGCCAAGCTGTTAGGGTGGCCTCTGTAAGGGACAGGTCTCCTTCTGTCCATTCTCAACAAACTTCTGTATCTAGGAATGTCCCTCCCACCCACCCTGAAGACAGATTGTTAGAAAGGGAGCTCAATAGATTGAGAGTGCAACAAACCAGACTGAAGCTCAAGAAGCAACAGCTGGATTTGGAAACACAGACCTTAGAAGTAGAGAAGGAAAGACAGAAATTGGGTTTAGAAACCCATGGTGGCAGCAGCAGTATTCCCCATAGTCATCCTGCAAGAGAGCATGATTCAAGGAATCTGCACAAGATAGTTCCCCCTTATAAGGAGGGGGATGACATTAACAAGTGGTTTGCTGCACTTGAGAGGGCCTGTGTTGTACAGGATGTCCCTCAAAGGCAGTGGGCTGCTATCCTATGGCTATCATTTAGTGGAAAAGGTAGGGATAGGCTCTTTACAGTAAAAGAAAATGATGCCAATAATTTCCAAGTTCTTAAGAATGCACTCCTGGATGGTTATGGCTTAACCACTGAACAATACAGGATAAAGTTCAGAGAGACCAAAAAGGAGTCTTCACAAGACTGGGTTGATTTCATTGACCATTCAGTGAAGGCCTTGGAGGGGTGGTTAAATGGCAGTAAAGTGACTGACTTTGAAAGCCTGTATAACTTGATCCTGAGAGAGCATATTCTTAATAATTGTGTGTCTGATTTGTTGCACCAGTACTTGGTGGACTCTGATCTGACCTCTCCCCAAGAATTGGGAAAGAAGGCAGACAAATGGGTCAGAACAAGAGTGAACAGAAAAGTTCATACAGGGGGTGACAAAGATGGCAACAAAAAGAAGGATGGTAAGTCTTCAGACAAGGGTGGGGACAAATCTAAAAATGAGTCTTCATCAGGCCCACAAAAACACTCTGGTGGGGGTGGTGGGTCCAAATCCTCCTTTAATCAGAACAAGGAAAAGAAACCATGGTGCTATTTTTGTAAAATAAAAGGCCATTGGGCAACAGATTCCAGTTGTCCCAAAAAAAGCACCAAGCCTCCTACCACTACAACCCCTACTGCTACACCTAGTGTCCCTACTAATAGCAGTGGTGGTGGGAGCAAACCTACTAATAGCCAATCCAAGGGAGTAGCTGGGCTCACTTTTGGTAATTTAGTTGGGGTTGGCCTTGTTAGGGAGGCCACAGAGGCTGTGTTAGTCTCTGAGGGGGCTATTGATTTAGCCACCTTAGCTGCTTGTCCCCTTAATATGGATAAGTACAGGCAGCTACCCCTAATAAATGGTGTTGAGGTTCAGGCCTACAGGGACACTGGTGCCAGTGTGACTATGGTCATAGAGAAGCTGGTCCACCCTGAACAACACCTACTTGGTCACCAGTACCAAGTAACCGATGCTCACAACAACACACTTAGCCACCCCATGGCTGTTGTTAATCTCAACTGGGGGGGGGGGGTTACTGGTCCAAAGAAAGTTGTGGTAGCCACAGATGTACCTGTAGACTGTCTACTAGGAAATGATTTGGAGACATCAGCTTGGTCAGATGTGGAGTTGGAGGCCCATGCAGCAATGCTGGGCATTCCAGGGCATATTTTTGCTTTAACCAGGGCTCAGGCCAAAAAGCAAAAAGGACAGGGAAGCTTGGATCCTGGAACAATGGACCAAGTGCTCCCTAAAGCTAGGGCTAGTAGAAGCAAACCACTTCCTACTATCCCTCCCTCTACAGTGGATTCTACTTCTGAGGAAGAAGAATTCCCTCCCTGTGCCGAACCTACACCAGAGGAGCTTGAAGCAGACACTGCTGAGCTTTTGGGTGAAGGGGGGCCTGCCAGAGAGGAGCTGAATGTGGCACAGCAAACCTGTCCCACATTAGAGGGTCTGAGACAGCAAGCTGTCAAACAGGCTAATGGGGATGTCAGTGACTCTCACAGAGTTTACTGGGAGGACAACCTCTTGTACACTGAGGCAAGGGATCCTAAACCTGGAGCTGCCAGGAGATTGGTGATTCCTCAGGAGTACAGAAAGTTCCTCCTAACTCTGGCACACGACATTCCCCTAGCTGGGCATCTAGGACAAATGAAAGCTTGGGACAGGCTTGTTCCCTTGTTTCATTGGCCTAGGATGTCTGAGGACACAAAAGATTTTTGTAAGTCCTGTAAAACCTGTCAAGCCAGTGGCAAGACAGGTGGAACTCCAAAGGCACCCCTTATTCCACTGCCTGTGGTTGGGGTACCCTTTGAAAGGGTAGGGGTTGACATAGTTGGACCCCTTGACCCTCCTACTGCTTCAGGCAATAGATTCATCTTGGTGGTAGTGGACCATGCCACAAGATACCCTGAAGCTATTCCTTTAAGGACCACTACAGTTCCTGCAGTGGCAAAGGCCCTCCTGGGAATATTTTCCAGGGTGGGCTTCCCAACGGAAGTAGTATCAGACAGGGGAAGCAATTTTATGTCTGCATACTTAAAGGCCATGTGGAAGGAGTGTGGTGTAACTTATAAGTTCACAACACCCTATCATCCACAAACAAATGGACTGGTGGAGAGATTTAACAAAACTCTCAAAGGCATGATTATGGGTCTCCCTGAAAAACTCCGCAGGAGATGGGATATCCTCCTACCATGCCTCCTTTTTGCCTACAGGGAGGTACCCCAGAAAGGAGTGGGCTTCAGCCCCTTTGAACTTCTTTTTGGACACCCTGTTAGGGGTCCACTCACACTTGTAAAGGAGGGTTGGGAACAACCTTTAAAAGCTCCTAAGCAGGATATTGTGGACTATGTACTTGGCCTCAGATCAAGGATGGCTGAGTATATGAAAAAGGCCAGTAAAAACCTTCAGGCCAGCCAAGAGCTCCAGAAGCAATGGCATGATCAAAAGGCTGTTTTGGTTCAGTACCAACCAGGGCAGAAAGTGTGGGTCTTGGAGCCTGTGGCCCCAAGAGCACTCCAAGATAAATGGAGTGGTCCCCACACAATTGTTGAAAAAAAGGGTGAAGTCACCTACTTAGTTGACTTAGGCACTGCAAGGAGTCCCCTTAGGGTACTCCATGTAAACCACCTGAAACCCTACTATGACAGGGCTGATCTCACCCTGCTCATGGCAACTGATGAGGGACAGGAAGAAGACAGTGATCCTCTACCTGATCTCTTCTCTTCCACAGAACAAGATGCTCTTGTGGAAGGTGTAGTTTTGGCTGATTGTCTTACTGCTGAGCAGAAAGATAATTGCATAAATCTCCTAGATCAATTCTCTGAACTCTTCTCTACTGTGCCAGGTACCACTTCTTGGTGTGAGCACACTATAGATACTGGAGACAGTTTACCTGTCAAAAGTAAGATCTATAGGCAGCCTGACCATGTCAGGGACTGCATAAAGCAAGAAGTCCAGAAAATGTTAGAACTAGGAGTGGTTGAGCACTCTGAAAGTCCATGGGCTTCTCCTGTGGTACTTGTACCAAAACCCTATTCCAAAGATGGAAAGAAGGAAATGCGGTTTTGTGTAGACTATAGAGGTAACCAAAACTGATGCTCACCCTATACCTAGGGCAGATGAGCTCATAGATACACTGGCATCTGCCAAGTATCTAAGCACTTTTGATTTGACTGCAGGGTATTGGCAGATCAAATTATCAGAAGATGCTAAAGCTAAAACTGCATTTTCAACCATTGGAGGACATTACCAATTTACAGTAATGCCTTTTGGATTGAAAAATGCAGCTGCCACTTTTCAGAGGTTGGTGAACACAGTCCTGCAAGGGCTGGAAGCTTCTAGTGCAGCATATTTGGACGATATAGTCTTCAACCTGGTCCACCTATGGAAAGTTTTAGAGGCCCTGCAAAAGGCAGGCCTCACTATCAAGGCTTCAAAGTGCCAGATAGGGCAGGGGAAGGTGGTTTATCTGGGACACCTTGTTGGTGGGGAACAGATTGCACCACTTCAGGGAAAAATCCAAACAATTATTGATTGGGTTCCCCCTACTACTCAGACTCAGGTGAGAGCCTTCCTAGGCCTCACTGGGTATTACAGGAGGTTCATTAAGAACTATGGCTCCATTGCAGCCCCTCTTAATGACCTCACATCCAAGAAAATGCCTAAAAAGGTATTATGGACAGCAAACTGTCAGAAAGCTTTTGAGGAGCTGAAGCAGGCCATGTGCTCTGCACCTGTCCTGAAAAGCCCTTGTTACTCTAAAAAATTCTATGTCCAAGCTGATGCATCTGAATTAGGAGTAGGGGCAGTCCTATCACAACTTAATTCTGAGGGCCAGGATCAACCTGTTGCTTTTATTAGTAGGAGGTTGACCCCTAGAGAAAAGCGTTGGTCTGCCATTGAGACGGAGGCCTTTGCTGTGGTCTGGGCACTGAAGAAGTTGAGGCCATACCTGTTTGGCACTCACTTCATTGTTCAGTCAGACCACAAACCTCTACTTTGGCTAAAACAAATGAAAGGTGAAAATCCTAAATTGTTGAGGTGGTCCATATCCCTACAGGGAATGGACTATACAGTGGAACATAGACCTCTGAGTAGCCACTCCAATGCAGATGGACTCTCCAGATATTTCCACTTAGACAATGAAGACTCATCAGGTCATGGCTAGTCTTATTGTCCTTCGTTTGGGGGGGGGTTGTGTAGGAAAGTACCATCTTGCCTGGCATGTTACCCCCATTTTTCACTGTATATATGTTGTTTTAGTTGTATGTGTCACTGGGATCCTGTTCACCAGGGCCCCAGTGCTCATAAGTGTGCCTGAATGTGTTACCTGTGTAGTGACTAACTGTCTCACTGAGGCTCTGCTAATCAGAACCTCAGTGGTTATTGTAGGAGGCTGGACTGGCTTGTAGTGAGTACCAAGGGGGTACTTGCACCTTGCACCAGGCCCAGTTATCCCTTATTAGTGTATAGGGTGTCTAGCAGCTTAGGCTGATAGATAATGGTAGCTTAGCAGAGCAGCTTAGGCTGAACTAGGAGACGTGTGAAGCTACTACAGTACCACTTAGTGTCATATGCACAATATCATAAGAAAACACAATACACAGTTATACTAAAAATAAAGGTACTTTATTTTTATGACAATATGCCAAAGTATCTTAGAGTGTACCCTGAGTGAGAGGATAGGAAATATACACAAGATATATATACACAATAGCAAAAATATGCAGGATAGTCTTAGAAAACAGTGCAAACAATGTATAGTTACTATAGGATGCAATGGGGAAACATAGGGATAGGGGCAACACAAACCATATACTCCAAAAGTGGAATGCGAACCACGAATGGACCCCAAACCTATGTGACCTTGTAGAGGGTCGCTGGGACTATTAGAAAATAGTAAGAGTTAGAAAAGTAACCCTCCCCAAGACCCTGAAAAGTGAGTGCAAAGTGCACTAAAGTTCCCCTAAGGACAAAGTAGTCGTGTTAGAGGAATAATGCAGGAAAGACACAAACCAGCAATGCAACAACTGTGGATTTCCAATCTAGGGTACCTGTGGAACAAGGGGACCAAGTCCAAAAGTCACAAGCAAGTCGGAGATGGGCAGATGCCCAGGAAATGCCAGCTGTGGGTGCAAAGAAGCTTCGACTGGACAGAAGAAGCTGAGGTTTCTGCAGGAACGAAAAGGGCTAGAGACTTCCCCTTTGGTGGACGCACCCCCCTCGCCGTGGAGAGTCGTGCAGAAGTGATTTTCCGCTGAAAGAACTCCAACAAGCCTTGCTAGCTGCAAATCGTGCGTTTGGCGTTTTTGGACGCTGCTGGGGCCCAGGAGGGACCAGGAGGTCGCAAATTGGACCTGAAGAGAGAAGGGACGTCGAGCAAGACAAAGAGCCCTCACTAAAGCAGGTAGCACCCGAAGAAGTGCCAGAAACAGGCACTACAATGATGCATGAAACAGTGCTCGCCGGAGTTGCACAAAGGAGTCCCACGTCGCCGGAGACCAACTTAGAAAGTCGTGCAATGCAGGTTAGAGTGCCGTGGACCCAGGCTTGGCTGTGCACAAAGGATTTCCGCCGGAAGTGCACAGGGGCCGGAGTAGCTGCAAAGTCACGGTTCCCAGCAATGCAGCCCAGCGAGGTGAGGCAAGGACTTACCTCCACCAAACTTGGACTGAAAAGTCACTGGACTGTGGGGGTCACTTGGACAGAGTTGCTGGATTCGAGGGACCTCGCTCGTCGTGCTGAGAGGAGACCCAAGGGACCGGTAATGCAGCTTTTTGGTGCCTGCGGTTGCAGGGGGAAGATTCCGTCGACCCACGGGAGATTTCTTCGGAGCTTCTGGTGCAGAGAGGAGGCAGACTACCCCCACAGCATGCACAAGCAGGAAAACAGTCGAGAAGGCGGCAGGATCAGCGTTACAGAGTTGCAGTAGTCGTCTTTGCTACTATGTTGCAGGTTTGCAGGCTTCCAGCGCGGTCAGCAGTAGATTCCTTATCAGAAGGTGAAGAGGGAGATGCAGAGGAACTCGGATGAGCTCTTGCATTCGTTATCTAAAATTTCCCCAGAGACAGAGACCCTAAATAGCCAGAAAAGAGGGTTTGGCTACCTAGGAGAGAGGATAGGCTACTAACACCTGAAGGAGCCTATCAGCAGGAGTCTCTGACGTCACCTGGTGGCACTGGCCACTCAGAGCAGTCCAGTGTGCCAGCAGCACCTCTGTTTCCAAGATGGCAGAGGTCTGGAGCACACTGGAGGAGCTCTGGACACCTCCCAGGGGAGGTGCAGGTCAGGGGAGTGGTCACTCCCCTTTCCTTTGTCCAGTTTCGCGCCAGAGCAGGGGCTAAGGGGTCCCTGAACCGGTGTAGACTGGCTTATGCAGAATTGGGCACCTCTGTGCCCAACAAAGCATTTCCAGAGGCTGGGGGAGGCTACTCCTCCCCTGCCTTCACACCATTTTCCAAAGGGAGAGGGTGTCACACCCTCTCTCAGAGGAAGTTCTTTGTTCTGCCATCCTGGGCCAGGCCTGGCTGGACCCCAGGAGGGCAGCTGCCTGTCTGAGGGGTTGGCAGCAGCAGCAGCTGCAGTGAAACCCCAGGAAGGGCAGTTTGGCAGTACCAGGGTCTGTGCTACAGACCACTGGGATCATGGGATTGTGCCAACTATGCCAGAATGGCATAGAGGGGGCAATTCCATGATCATAGACATGTTACATGGCCATATTCGGAGTTACCATTGTGAAGCTACATATAGGTAGTGACCTATATGTAGTGCACGCGTGTAATGGTGTCCCCGCACTCACAAAGTTCAGGGAATTGGCTCTGAACAATGTGGGGGCACCTTGGCTAGTGCCAGGGTGCCCTCACACTAAGTAACTTTGCACCTAACCGTTACCAGGTAAAGGTTAGACATATAGGTGACTTATAAGTTACTTAAGTGCAGTGTAAAATGGCTGTGAAATAACGTGGACGTTATTTCACTCAGGCTGCAGTGGCAGGCCTGTGTAAGAATTGTCAGAGCTCCCTATGGGTGGCAAAAGAAATGCTGCAGCCCATAGGGATCTCCTGGAACCCCAATACCCTGGGTACCTCAGTACCATATACTAGGGAATTATAAGGGTGTTCCAGTAAGCCAATGTAAATTGGTAAAATTGGTCACTAGCCTGTTAGTGACAATTTGAAAGTAATGAGAGAGCATAACCACTGAGGTTCTGGTTAGCAGAGCCTCAGTGAGACAGTTAGGCACCACACAGGGAACATATACATGCACACCTATGAGCACTGGGGCCCTGTGTGACAGGGTCCCAGTGACACATACATATAGGCCACAAACCTATGAGCACTGGGGTCCTGACCAGCAGGATCCCAGTGACACATAACAAACATACTGAAAACATAGTGTTTTCACTATGAGCACTGAGGCCTGGCTATCAGGATCTCAGTGAGACAGTGAAAACAGTGACAAACACCCTGACATACACTCACAAACAGGCCAAACGTGGGGGTAACAAGGCTAAAAAGAGGCTACCTTCTCACACAACCCCCCCCCAAACGAAGGACAATAAGGCTAACCTTGGCCAGTTGAGACTTTATTGTCTAAGTGGTGATAAGTAGAGAGTAGCTCTGCAATAGACTGGTTACTCCCTTTATCATCCACTATATGGTTACTTCCCTGTGGGGATGTAAACCACCCTGTTTGAAGTTTTTTAGCTAAGCAACAATGTGAAGATGTATTTTCAGAGTTTCTATCAGTAAGTTTTAGTTTAGAGCAGTGGGAATTGTCCACTGAACCTATTTGTAGTGATGGAAATGCCAGACAGGGATGCTGTCTCAGAAAAGCCATAGCTGGGCAAAAACTTTGTCCATATGGCTGGAAGAGAGAACAGGGATGCTGTTTCTCTTGGGTTGGAGCAGGGCAGGGATGCTGTCCTATCAGCTCCACACTAGGGCAGGGATGCTGTCCTAAGTGTTGTGAGGCAGTGCAGAGTTTCTGCACTAAAGTTTCTCTGGGAGGGTTGGAGGGATGCTCCATGTTAACTAAAATGGTGCTCTTTTTCTCACCAATGTTAGTTATCCCACAGAGAGGTACTTCCACCTCAGGGAGTACAGTTTTGCCAACTGATGATTCCCTTGGAACAGGTGCCACCCCAGGAGAGGTTTCTCCCACCACAGGAATGGTATCCTGAATGGTAGGGTGGTTAGGGGATACTGTGATACCCTTTTTACCTGTTGATGGAGAGGGTTCCTGAGTTTTCAGGCCTTCTCTCCTTTGCTTTTTCATTTCAGTAGAAATGAGAGGGAACAATTCCGCAGGGATGCCCAGCATGGCTGCATGGGCATAAAACTCTACATCAGCCCAACCTGAGGCCTCTAGGTCATTACCTAAGAGACAGTCTACAGGTAAGCTAGGTGATACCACCACCTGCTTAGGGCCAGTAACTCCACCCCAACTAAACTGAATTATAGCTAAGGGAAGAAACTTAGTGGAGTTATGGACATCAATAATCTTATACTGTTGTCCAATGATGTGTTGATCAGGGTGCACTAGGGTTTCAGTCACCAAAGTGAAACTGGCACCTGTGTCCCTGTAGGCCAAGGCATCAACACCATTTATTGAAACTGTCTGCCTGTACTTATCCATTGTAAGGGGACAAGCAGCCAGTGTGGCAAGGCCAATGCCACTAGGTGTGACAGAAACTGTCTTGGGGCTGACTACCCCAGTTTCTACTATGGACCCAAAAGTGAACCCAACTACACCCTTAACTTGACTGTTGCCAGCAGTCCCACCACTAGTACCACTACTGCTAGGGGCACTAGAGCTTGATGTATTAGTGTTGGTAGGCTCAGGGGGTTTACCTGGACAGGACTTATCCCCTGGCCTATGGCCTCTGTTTTTACACAAAAAGCACCAAGGCTTTGTAATGTGTGCAGGTTGGGAAGAAGAGGAAGAATTTGTTTTATCCCCACCCTCTGAAGAGTGTTTAAGATTTGAAGTGGGATCTTTGGTTTTACCCTTATCCCCATGCTTATCTTGAGATTTTTCACCATCTTTCTTCTTATTGCCATCTTTGTCACCCCCTGTATGAACTTTTCTGTTCACCCTTGTTCTGACCCATTTGTCTGCCTTCTTTCCCAATTCTTGGGGAGAGGTCAGATCAGAGTCTACCAAGTACTGGTGCAACAAATCAGACACACAATTATTAAGAATATGCTCTCTCAGGATCAAGTTATACAGGCTGTCATAATCAGTAACTTTACTGCCATGTAACCACCCCTCCAAGGCCTTCACTGAATGGTCAATAAAATCAACCCAGTCTTGTGAAGACTCCTTTTTGGTCTCTCTGAACTTTATCCTGTACTGTTCAGTGGTTAAGCCATAACCATCCAGGAGTGCATTCTTAAGAACTTGGAAATTATTAGCATAATTGTATTTCACAGTAAGGAGCCTATCCCTACCTTTTCCACTAAATGATAGCCATAGGATAGCAGCCCACTGCCTTTGAGGGACATCCTGTACAACACAGGCCCTCTCAAGTGCAGCAAACCACTTGTTAATGTCATCCCCCTCCTTATAAGGGGGAACTATCTTGTGCAGATTCCTGGAATCATGCTCTTTTGCAGGATGACTATGGGGAATACTGCTGCTGCCACCATGGGTATCTAAACCCAACTTCTGTCTTTCCTTCTCTAATTCAAAAGACTGTCTATCCAAATCCAGCTGTTGCTTTTTGAGCTTCAGTCTGGTTTGTTCCACCCTCAACTTATTGAGTTCCCTCTCTAACATTCTGTCATCAGGGTTGGTGGGAGGGACATTTCTAGAAACAGAGCTATGATGGGAATGAACAGAAGGAGACCTGTCCCTTACAGAAGCCACCCTAACAGCTTGGTTTACAGAAACATTACTACCAGTATGGTGAGAATAAATGCTTTTGCTATGATGTGAGACAACACTATTTATTTGGTGTGGCTCATCATCATTACCATCTATGCTAGATTGTCTAGTAATGGGCAGGCTAGGAAGTTTCTTTCCTGAATCTTTTCCTGGGGGAGTCCCTGAATCAGATTGAGAACTATTAGGTACTTTTTCAACAGATGGGGCACCTATGGCCTTATCCTGTTCTCTAAGCATGTTAAGTAACAGTTCCAAGGAAGGATTCTTCCCTACACTCAAACCTCTCTCTATACAGAGACTCCTTGCTCTTTTCCAGCTAAGGTTGTCATATGCAAGTTTGGACAGATCAACACTTTGGCCTGTGCCAGACATTTTTTAGAGAGAGTTAAAGTGATAGAAAAAGAGAAAAAAGTTTTCAGAACTTTTTGGAAAGACAGAAAAAAACTTTTTAAACTTTTAAGAACTTTTTGAAAGTTTAGAGGTACTTTTCAGCACTTAGAAAAGAGTGAAAAGAGGAAATGCAAAACTTTTTGGCTATGTGTATATACACTGACCTTGTTTTGTATATTTTTCTCTTATGAAAAGTACAATGACAAGAGTGGTAAGTAGTCTCAAGCACTTATCCCACCACTGCACAACCAATGTAGGAGGCTGGACTGGCTTGTGGTGAGTACCAAGGGGGTACTTGCACCTTGCACCAGGCCCAGTTATCCCTTATTAGTGTATAGGGTGTCTAGCAGCTTAGGCTGATAGATAATGGTAGCTTAGCAGAGCAGCTTAGGCTGAACTAGGAGATGTGTGAAGCTACTACAGTACCACTTAGTGTCATATGCACAATATCATAAGAAAACACAATACACAGTTATACTAAAAATAAAGGTACTTTATTTTTATGACAATATGCCAAAGTATCTTAGAGTGTACCCTCAGTGAGAGGATAGGAAATATACACAAGATATATATACACAATAGAAAAAATATGCAGGATAGTCTTAGAAAACAGTGCAAACAATGTATAGTTACAATAGGATGCAATGGGGAAACATAGGGATAGGGGCAACACAAACCATATACTCCAAAAGTGGAATGCGAACCACGAATGGACCCCAAACCTATGTGACCTTGTAGAGGGTCGCTGGGACTATTAGAAAATAGTAAGAGTTAGAAAAATAACCCTCCCCAAGACCCTGAAAAGTGAGTGCAAAGTGCACTAAAGTTCCCCTAAGGACAAAGTAGTCGTGTTAGAGGAATAATGCAGGAAAGACACAAACCAGCAATGCAACAACTGTGGATTTCCAATCTAGGGTACCTGTGGAACAAGGGGACCAAGTCCAAAAGTCACAAGCAAGTCGGAGATGGGCAGATGCCCAGGAAATGCCAGCTGTGGGTGCAAAGAAGCTTCGACTGGACAGAAGAAGCTGAGGTTTCTGCAGGAACGAAAAGGGCTAGAGACTTTCCCTTTGGTGGACTGATCCCTCTCGCCGAGGAGAGTCGTGCAGAAGTGTTTTCCCGCTGAAAGAATGCCAACAAGCCTTGCTAGCTGCAAATCATGCGTTTGACATTTTTGGACGCTGCTGGGGCCCAGGAGGGACCAGGAGGTCGCAAATTGACCAGCAGAGAGAGGGGACGTCGAGCAAGGCAAAGAGCCCTCACTGAAGCAGGTAGCACCCAGAGAAGTGACAGAAACAGGCACTACAATGATGCGTGAAACGGTGCTTGCTGGAGTTGCACAAAGGAGTCCCACGTCGCCGGAGACCAACTTAGAAAGTCGTGCAATGCAGGTTAGAGTGCCGTGGACCCAGGCTTGGCTGTGCACAAAGGATTTACGCCGGAAGTGCACAGGGGCCGGAGTAGCTGCAAAGTCGCGGTTCCCAGCAATGCAGCCCAGCGAGGTGAGGCAAGGACTTACCTCCACCAAACTTGGACTGAAGAGTCACTGGACTGTGGGGGTCACTAGGACAGAGTCGCTGGATTCGAGGGACCTCGCTCGTCGTGCTGAGAGGAGACCCAAGGGACCGGTAATGCAGCTTTTTGGTGCCTGCGGTTGCAGGGGGAAGATTCCGTCGACCCACGGGAGATTTCTTCGGAGCTTCTGGTGCAGAGAGGAGGCAGACTACCCCCACAGCATGCACAAGCAGGAAAACAGTCGAGAAGGCGGCAGGATCAGCGTTACAGAGTTGCAGTAGTCGTCTTTGCTACTATGTTGCAGGTTTGCAGGCTTCCAGCGCGGTCAGCGGTCGTTTCCTTATCAGAAGGTGAAGAGGGAGATGCAGAGGAACTCGGATGAGCTCTTGCATTCGTTATCTAAAGTTTCCCCAGAGACAGAGACCCTAAATAGCCAGAAAAGAGGGTTTGGCTACCTAGGAGAGAGGATAGGCTAGCAACACCTGAAGGAGCCTATCACAAGGAGTCTCTGACGTCACCTGGTGGCACTGGCCACTCAGAGCAGTCCAGTGTGCCAGCAGCACCTCTGTTTCCAAGATGGCAGAGGTCTGGAGCACACTGGAGGAGCTCTGGACACCTCCCAGGGGAGGTGCAGGTCAGGGGAGTGGTCACTCCCCTTTCCTTTGTCCAGTTTCGCGCCAGAGCAGGGGCTAAGGGGTCCCTGAACCGGTGTAGACTGGCTTATGCAGAATTGGGCACCTCTGTGCCCAACAAAGCATTTCCAGAGGCTGGGGGAGGCTACTCCTCCCCTGCCTTCACACCATTTTCCAAAGGGAGAGGGTGTCACACCCTCTCTCAGAGGAAGTTCTTTGTTCTGCCATCCTGGGCCAGGCCTGGCTGGACCCCAGGAGGGCAGCTGCCTGTCTGAGGGGTTGGCAGCAGCAGCAGCTGCAGTGAAACCCCAGGAAGGGCAGTTTGGCAGTACCAGGGTCTGTGCTACAGACCACTGGGATCATGGGATTGTGCCAACTATGCCAGGATGGCATAGAGGGGCAATTCCATGATCATAGACATGTTACATGGACATATTCGGAGTTACCATTGTGAAGCTACATATAGGTAGTGACCTATATGTAGTGCACGCGTGTAATGGTGTCCCCGCACTCACAAAGTTCAGGGAATTGGCTCTGAACAATGTGGGGGCACCTTGGCTAGTGCCAGGGTGCCCTCACACTAAGTAACTTTGCACCTAACCTTTACCAGGTAAAGGTTAGACATATAGGTGACTTATAAGTTACTTAAGTGCAGTGTAAAATGGCTGTGAAATAACGTGGACGTTATTTCACTCAGGCTGCAGTGGCAGGCCTGTGTAAGAATTGTCAGAGCTCCCTATGGGTGGCAAAAGAAATGCTGCAGCCCATAGGGATCTCCTGGAACCCCAATACCCTGGGTACCTCAGTACCATATACTAGGGAATTATAAGGGTGTTCCAGTAAGCCAATGTAAATTGGTAAAAATGGTCACTAGCCTGTTAGTGACAATTTGGAAAGAAATGAGAGAGCATAACCACTGAGGTTCTGGTTAGCAGAGCCTCAGTGAGACAGTTAGGCACCACACAGGGAACATATACATGCACACCTATGAGCACTGGGGCCCTGTGTGACAGGGTCCCAGTGACACATACATATAGGCCACAAACCTATGAGCACTGGGGTCCTGACCAGCAGGATCCCAGTGACACATAACAAACATACTGAAAACATAGTGTTTTCACTATGAGCACTGAGGCCTGGCTATCAGGATCTCAGTGAGACAGTGAAAACAGTGACAAACACCCTGACATACACTCACAAACAGTCCAAAAGTGGGGGTAACAAGGCTAAAAAGAGGCTACCTTCTCACAGTTATGCTCTCTCATTTCTTTCTAAATTGTCATTAACAGGCTAGTGACCAATTTTACCAATTTACATTGGCTTACTGGAACACCCTTATAATTCCCTAGTATATGGTACTGAGGTACCCAGGGTATTGGGGTTCCAGGAGATCCCTATGGGCTGCAGCATTTCTTTTGCCACCCATAGGGAGCTCTGACAATTCTTACACAGGCCTGCCACTGCAGCCTGAGTGAAATAACGTCCACGTTATTTCACAGCCATTTTACACTGCACTTAAGTAACTTATAAGTCACCTATATATCTAACCTTTACCTGGTAAAGGTTAGGTGCAAAATTACTTAGTGTGAGGGCACCCTGGCACTAGCCAAGGTGCCCCCACATTGTTCAGAGCCAATTCCCTGAACTTTGTGAGTGCGGGGACACCATTACACGCGTGCACTACATATAGGTCAATACCTATATGTAGCTTCACAATGGTAACTCCGAATATGGCCATGTAACATGTCTAAGCTCATGGAATTGCCCCCTCTATGCCATCCTGGCATTGTTGGCACAATTCGATGATCCCAGTGGTCTGTAGCTCAGACCCTGGTACTGCCAAACTGCCTTTCCTGGGGTTTCACTGCAGCTGCTGCTGCTGCCAACCCCTCAGACAGGTTTCTGCCCCCCTGGGGTCAAGCCAGGCTTGTCCCAGGATGGCAGAACAAAGGACTTCCTCTGAGAGAGGGTGTTACACCCTCTCCCTTTGGAAAATGGTGTGAAGGCAGGGGAGGAGTAGCCTCCCCCAGCCTCTGGAAATGCTTTCTTGGGCACAGATGTGCCCAATTCTGCATAAGCCAGTCTACACCGGTTCAGGGACCCCTTAGCCCCTGCTCTGGCGCGAAACTGGACAAAGGAAAGGGGAGTGACCACTCCCCTGACCTGCACCTCCCCTGGGAGGTGTCCAGAGCTCCTCCAGTGTGCTCCAGACCTCTGCCATCTTGGAAACAGAGGTGCTGCTGGCACACTGGACTGCTCTGAGTGGCCAGTGCCACCAGGTGACGTCAGAGACTCCTTCTGATAGGCTCCTTCAGGTGTTAGTAGCCTATCCTCTCTCCTAGGTAGCCAAACCCTCTTTTCTGGCTATTTAGGGTCTCTGTCTCTGGGGAAACTTTAGATAACGAATGCAAGAGCTCATCAGAGTTCCTCTGCATCTCTCTCTTCACCTTCTGATAAGGAATCGACTGCTGACCGCGCTGGAAGCCTGCAAAACTGCAACAAAGTAGCTAAGACGACTACTGCAACTCTGTAACACTGATCCTGCCGCCTTCTCGACTGTTTTCCTGCTTGTGCATGCTGTGGGGGTAGTCTGCCTCCTCTCTGCACCAGAAGCTCCGAAGAAATCTCCCGTGGGTCGACGGAATCTTCCCCCTGCAACCGCAGGCACCAAAAAGCTGCATTACCAGTCCCTTGGGTCTCCTCTCAGCACGACGAGCGAGGTCCCTCGAATCCAGCAACTCTGTCCAAGTGACCCCCACAGTCCAGTGACTCTTCAGTCCAAGTTTGGTGGAGGTAAGTCCTTGCCTCACCTCGCTGGGCTGCATTGCTGCGAACCGCGACTTTTGCAGCTACTCCGGCCCCTGTGCACTTCCGGCGGAAATCCTTCGTGCACAGCCAAGCCTGGGTCCACGGCACTCTAACCTGCATTGCACGACTTTCTAAGTTGGTCCTCGGCGACGTGGGACTCCTTTGTGCAACTTCGGTAAGCACCGTTTCACGCATCCTTGTAGTGCCTGTTTCTGGCACTTTTCCGGGTGCTACCTGCTTCAAAGAGGGCTCCTTTTCTCGCTCTACGTGCATTCTCTCTGCTGGTCCAATTTGCGACCTCCTGGTCCCTCCTGGGCTGCAGCAGCATCCGAAAACGCTAACCGCACGATTTGCAGCTAGCAAGGCTTGTTGGCGTTCTTTCGGCGGGAAAACACTTTTGCACGACTCTCCAAGGCGAGTGGGATCCATCCGCCAAAGGGAAAGTCTCTAGCCTTTTTCGTTTTTGCAGAAACCGCAGCTTCTTCTGTCCAGTAGAAGCTTCTTTGCACCCGCAGCTGTCATTTCAAGGGCATTTGCCCATCTCCGACTTGCTTGTGACTTTTGGACTTGGTCCCCTTGTTCCACAGGTACCCTAGATTGGAAATCCACAGTTGTTGCATTGTTGGTTGGTGTCTTTCCTGCATTATTCCTCTATCACGACTCTTTGTCTTTTGGGGAACTTCAGTGCACTTTGCACTCACTTTTCAGGGTCTTGGGGAGGGCTAATTTTCTAACTCTCACTATTTTCTAATAGTCCCAGCGACCCTCTACAAGGTCACATAGGTTTGGGGTCCATTCGTGGTTCACATTCCTCTTTTGGAGTATATGGTTTGTGTTGCCCCTATCCCTATGTGTCCCCATTGCATCCTATTGTAACTATACATTGTTTGCACTGTTTTCTAAGACTATACTGCATATTTTTGGTATTGTGTACATATAACTTGTGTATAATTGCTATCCTCATACTGAGGGTACTCACTGAGATACTTTGGCATATTGTCATGAAAATAAAGTACCTTTATTTTTAGTATATCTGTGTATTGTGTTTTCTTATGATATTGTGCAAGTGACATTTGTGGTACTGTAGTAGCTTCACACGTCTCCTAGTTCAGCCTAAGCTGCTCTGCTAAGCTACCATTATCTATCAGCCTAAGCTGCTAGACACCCTATACACTAATAAGGGATAACTGGGCCTGGTGCAAGGTGCAAGTACCCCTTGGCACTCACTACAAGCCAGTCCAGCCTCCTACAGATGCTGTCTCAGAAAAGCCATAGCTGGGCAAAAACTTTGTCCATATGGCTGAAAGAGAGAACAGGGATGCTGTTTCTCTTGAGTTGGAGCAGGGCAGGGATGCTGTGCTATGAGCTCCACACTCGGGCAGGGATGCTGTTCTAAGTGTTGTGAGGCAGTGCAGAGTTTCTGCACTAAAGTTTCTCTGGGAGGGTTCGAGGGATGCTCCATGTTAACTAAAATGGTGTTCTTTTTCTCACCAATGTTAGTTATCCCACAGAGAGGTACTTCCACCTTGTAGGAGGCTGGACTGGCTTGTAGTGAGTACCAAGGGGTACTTGCACCTTGCACCAGGCCCAGTTATCCCTTATTAGTGTATAGGGTGTCTAGCAGCATAGGCTGATAGATAATGGTAGCTTAGCAGAGCAGCTTAGGCTGAACTAGGAGACGAGTGAAGCTCCTACAGTACCACTAATGTCACTTGCACAATATCATAAGAAAACACAATACACAGATATACTAAAAATAAAGGTACTTTATTTTTATGACAATATGCCAAAGTATCTCAGTGTGTACCCTCAGTATGAGGATAACAATTATACACAAGTTACATGTACACAATACCAAAAATATGCAGTATAGTCTTAGAAAACAGTGCAAACAATGTATAGTTACAATAGGATGCAATGGGGACACATAGGGATAGGGGCAACAAAAACCATATACTCCAAAAGTGGAATGTGAACCACGAATGGACCCCAAACCTATGTGACCTCGTAGAGGGTCGCTGGGACTATTAGAAAATAGTGAGGGTTAGAAAAATAGCCCACCCCAAGACCCTGAAAAGTGAGTGCAAAGTGCACTGAAGTTCCCCAAAAAACAAAGAAGTCGTGATAGAGGAATAATGCAGGAAAGACACAAACCAACAATGCAACACCGGTGGATTTCCAATCTAGGGTACCTGTGGAACAAGGGGACCAAGTCCAAAAGTCACAAGCAAGTCGGAGATGGGCAAATGCCCAGGAAATGCCAGCTGTGGGTGCAAAGAAGCTTCTACTGGACAGAAGAAGCTGAGGTTTCTGAAGGAACGAAAAGGGATAGAGACTTTCCCTTTGCTGGACGGATCCTGCTCGCAGTGAAGAGTCGTGCAGAAGTATTTTCCCGCCAAAAGAACACCAACAAGCCTTGCTAGCTGCAAATCGTGCAGTTAGCATTTTTGGATGCTGCTATGACCCAGCAATGACCAGGATGTCGCAAATTGTGTCAGGAGAGAGAGGGGACGTCGAGCAAGACAAGGAGCCCTCTCAGCAGCAGGTAGCACCCGGAGAAGTGCCAGAAACAGGCACTACGAGAATGTGTGAAACGGTGCTCACCGAAGTTGCACAAAGGAGTCCCACGTCGCCGGAGACCAACTTAGAAAGTCGTTGTAGGAGGCTGGGCTGGCTTGTAGTGAGTACCAAGGGGTACTTGCACCTTGCACCAGGCCCAGTTATCCCTTATTAGTGTATAGGGTGTCTAGCAGCTTAGGCTGATAGATAATGGTAGCTTAGCAGAGCAGCTTAGGCTGAACTAGGAGACGTGTGAAGCTACTACAGTACCACTTAGTGTCATATGCACAATATCATAAGAAAACACAATACACAGTTATACTAAAAATAAAGGTACTTTATTTTTATGACAATATGCCAAAGTATCTTAGAGTGTACCCTCTGTGAGAGGATAGGAAATATACACAAGATATATATACACAATAGCAAAAATATGCAGTATAGTCTTAGAAAACAGTGCAAACAATGTATAGTTACAATAGGATGCAATGGGGAAACATAGGGATAGGGGCAACACAAACCATATACTCCAAAAGTGGAATGGGAACCACGAATGGACCCCAAACCTATGTGACCTTGTAGAGGGTCGCTGGGACTATTAGACAATAGTGAGAGTTAGCAAAATAACCCTCCCCAAGACCCTGAAAAGTGAGTGCAAAGTGCACTAAAGTTCCCCTAAGGACAAAAGAGTCGTGTTAGAGGAATAATGCAGGAAAGACACAAACCAGCAATGCAACAACTGGGGATTTCCAATCTAGGGTACCTGTGGAACAAGGGGACCAAGTCCAAAAGTCACAAGCAAGTCGGAGATGGGCAGATGCCCAGGAAATGCCAGCTGCGGGTGCAAAGAAGCTTCGACTGGACAGAAGAAGCTGAGGTTTCTGCAGGAACGAAAGGGGCTAGAGACTTCCCCTTTGTTGGACGGATCCCTCTCGCCTGGGAGAGTCGTGCAGAAGTGTTTTCCCGCCGGAAGGACGCCAACAAGCCTTGCTACACGCAAATCGTGCGTTTGGCGTTTTTGGACGCTGCTGGGGCCCAGGGGGGACCAGGAGGTCGCAAATTGGACCTGCAGAGAGAGGTGACGTCGAGCAAGACAAAGAGCCCTCACTAAAGCAGGTAGCTCCCGGAGAAGTGCCAGAAACAGGCACTATGAGGATGCGTGAAATGGTGCTCGCCGAAGTTGCACAAAGGAGTCCCACGTCGCCGGAGACCAACTTAGAAAGTCGTGCAATGCAGGTTAGAGTGCCGTGGACCCAGGCTTGGCTGTGCGCGAAGGATTTCCGCCGGAAGTGCACAGGGGCCGGAGCAGCTGCAAAGTCGCGGTTCCCAGCAATGCAGCCCAGCGAGGTGAGGCAAGGACTTACCTCCACCAAACTTGGGCTGAAGAGTCACTGGACTGTGGGGGTCACTTGGACAGTGTCGCTGGATTCGAGGGACCTCGCTCGTCGTGCTGAGAGGAGACCCAAGGGACCGGTAATGCAGCTTTTTGGTGCCTGCGGTTGCAGGGGGAAGATTCCGTCGACCCACGGGAGATTTCTTCGGAGCTTCTGGTGCAGAGAGGAGGCAGACTACCCCCACAGCATGCACAAGCAGGAAAACAGTCGAGAAGGCGGCAGGATCAGCGTTACAGAGTTGCAGTAGTCGTCTTTGCTACTATGTTGCAGGCTTCCAGCGCGGTCAGCGGTCGATTCCTTATCAGAAGGTGAAGAGAGAGATGCAGAGGAACTCGGCTGAGCTCATGCATTCGTTATCTAAAGTTTCCCCAGAGACAGAGACCCTAAATAGCCAGAAAAGAGGGTTTGGCTACCTAGGAGAGAGGATAGGCTACTAACACCTGAAGGAGCCTATCAGCAGGAGTCTCTGACGTCACCTGGTGGCACTGGCCACTCAGAGCAGTCCAGTGTGCCAGCAGCACCTCTGTTTCCAAGATGGCAGAGGTCTGGAGCACACTGGAGGAGCTCTGGACACCTCCCAGGGGAGGTGCAGGTCAGGGGAGTGGTCACTCCCCTTTCCTTTGTCCAGTTTCGCGCCAGAGCAGGGGCTAAGGGGTCCCTGAACCGGTGTAGACTGGCTTATGCAGAATTGGGCACATCTGTGCCCAACAAAGCATTTCCAGAGGCTGGGGGAGGCTACTCCTCCCCTGCCTTCACACCATTTTCCAAAGGGAGAGGGTGTCACACCCTCTCTCAGAGGAAGTTCTTTGTTCTGCCATCCTGGGCCAGGCCTGGCTGGACCCCAGGAGGGCAGCTGCCTGTCTGAGGGGTTGGCAGCAGCAGCAGCTGCAGTGAAACCCCAGGAAGGGCAGTCTGGCAGTACCAGGGTCTGTGCTACAGACCACTGGGATCATGGAATTGTACCAACAATGCCAGGATGGCATAGAGGGGGCAATTCCATGATCATAGACATGTTACATGGCCATATTCGGAGTTACCATGGTGAAGCTACATATAGATAGTGACCTATATGTAGTGCACGCGTGTAATGGTGTCCCCGCACTCACAAAGTTCAGGGAATTGGCTCTGAACAATGTGGGGGCACCTTGGCTAGTGCCAGGGTGCCCTCACACTAAGTAACTTTGCACCTAACCTTTACCAGGTAAAGGTTAGACATATAGGTGACTTATAAGTTACTTAAGTGCAGTGTAAAATGGCTGTGAAATAACGTGGACGTTATTTCACTCAGGCTGCAGTGGCAGGCCTGTGTAAGAATTGTCAGAGCTCCCTATGGGTGGCAAAAGAAATGCTGCAGCCCATAGGGATCTCCTGGAACCCCAATGCCCTGGGTACCTCAGTACCATATACTAGGGAATTATAAGGGTGTTCCAGTAAGCCAATGTAAATTGGTAAAATTGGTCACTAGCCTGTTAGTGACAATTTGAAAGTAATGAGAGAGCATAACCACTGAGGTTCTGGTTAGCAGAGCCTCAGTGAGACAGTTAGGCACCACACAGGGAACATACACATGCACACCTATGAGCACTGGGGCCCTGTGTGACAGGGTCCCAGTGACACATACATATAGGCCACAAACCTATGAGCACTGGGGTCCTGACCAGCAGGATCCCAGTGACACATAACAACCATACTGAAAACATAGTGTTTTCACTACGAGCACTGAGGCCTGGCTATCAGGATCCCAGTGAGACAGTGAAAACAGTGACAAACACCCTGACATACACTCACAAACAGGCCAAAAGTGGGGGTAACAAGGCTAGAAAGAGGCTACCTTCTCACACAACCCCCCCCCAAACGAAGGACAATAAGGCTAACCTTGGTCAGTTGAGACTTTATTGTCTAAGTGGTGATAAGTAGAGAGTAGCTCTGCAATAGACTGGTTACTCCCTTTATCATCCACTATATGGTTACTTCCCTGTGGGGATGTAAACCACCCTGTTTGAAGTTTTTTAGCTAACCAACAATGTGAAGATGTATTTTCAGAGTTTCTATCAGTAAGTTTTAGTTTAGAGCAGTGGGAATTATCCACTGAACCTATTTGTAATGATGGAAGTGCCAGACAGGGATGCTGTCTCAGTAAAGCCATAGCTGGACAAAAACTTTGTCCATTTGGCTGGAAGAGAGAACAGGGATGCTGTTTCTCTTGAGTTGGAGCAGGGTAGGGATGCTGTCTTATGAGCTCCACACTAGGGCAGGGATGCTGTCCTAAGTGTTGTGAGGTAGTGCAGGGTTTCTGCACTAAAGTTTCTCTGGGAGGGTTGGAGGGATGCTCCATGTTAACTAAAATGGTGCTGTTTTTCTCACCAATGTTAGTTATCCCACAGAGAGGTACTTCCACCTCAGGGAGTCCAGCTTTGCCAGCTGATGATTCCCTTGGAACAGGTGCCACCCCAGGAGAGGTTTCTCCCACCACAGGAATAGTATCCTGAATGGTAGGGTGGTTAGGGGATACTGTGATACCCTTTTTACCTGTTGATGGAGAGGGATCCTGAGTTTTCAGGCCTTCTCTCCTTTGCTTTTTCATTTCACTTGAAATGAGAGGGAACAATTCCTCAGGGATGCCCAGCATGGCTGCATGGGCATAAAACTCTACATCAGCCCAACCTGAGGCCTCTAGGTCATTACCTAAGAGACAGTCTACAGGTAAGCGAGGTGATACCACCACCTGCTTAGGGCCAGTAACTCCACCCCAACTAAACTGAATTATAGCTAAGGGAAGGAACTTAGTGGAGTTATGGACATCAATAATCTTATACTGTTGTCCAATGATGTGTTGATCAGGGTGCACTAGGTTTTCAGTCACCAAAGTGAAACTGGCACCTGTGTCCCTGTAGGCCAAGGCCTCAACACCATTTATTGAAACTGTCTGCCTGTACTTATCCATTGTAAGGGGACAAGCAGCCAGTGTGGCAAGGCCAATGCCACTAGGTGTGACAGAAACTGTCTTGGGACTGATTACATCAGTTTCCACTATGGACCCATAAGTGAACCCAACTACACCCTTTGCTTGACTGTTGCCAGCAGTCCCTCCACTAGTACCACTACTGCTAGGGGCACTAGAGCTTGATGTATTAGTGGTGGTAGGCTCAGGGGGTTTACCTGGACAGGACTTATCCCCTGGCCTATGGCCTCTGTTTTTACACACAAAGCACCAAGGCTTTTTAATGTGTGCAGGTTGGGAAGAAGAGGAAGAATTTGTTTTATCCCCACCCTCTGAAGAGTGTTTAAGATTTGAAGTGGGATCTTTGGTTTTACCCTTATCCCCATGCTTATCTTGGGATTTTTCACCATCTTTCTTCTTATTGCCATCTTTGTCACCCCCTGTATGAACTTTTCTGTTCACCCTTGTTCTGACCCATTTGTCTGCCTTCTTTCCCAATTCTTGGGGAGAGGTCAGATCAGAGTCTACCAGGTACTGGTGCAACAAATCAGACACACAATTATTAAGTATATGCTCTCTCAGGATTGTGTTATACAGGCTTTCATAATCAGTAACTTTACTGCCATGTAACCACCCCTCCAAGGCCTTCACTGAATGGTCAATGAAATCAACCCAGTCTTGTGAAGACTCCTTTTTGGTCTCTCTGAACTTTATCCTGTACTGTTCAGTGGTTAAGCCATAACCATCCAGGAGTGCATTCTTAAGAACTGTAAAATTATTGGCATCATTTTCTTTCACAGTAAGGAGTCTATCCCTACCCTTTCCACTAAATGATAGCCATAGGATAGCAGCCCACTGCCTTTGAGGGACATCCTGTACAGCACAGGCCCTCTCAAGTGCAGCAAACCACTTGTTAATGTCATCCCCCTCCTTGTAAGGGGGAACTATCTTGTGCAGATTCCTGGAATCATGCTCTTTTGCAGGATGACTATGGGGAATACTGCTGCTGCCACCATGGGTTTCTAAACCCAACTTCTGTCTTTCCTTCTCTAATTCTAGAGACTGTCTATCCAAATCCAGCTGTTGCTTCTTGAGCTTCAGTCTGGTTTGTTCCACTCTCAATCTATTGAGCTCCCTTTCTAACAATCTGTCATCAGGGTGTGTGGGAGGGACATTTCTAGATACAGAGGTATGATGGGAATGAACAGAAGAAGACCTGTCCCTTACAGAGGGCACCCTAACAGCTTGGCTAACAGTATAATGTGAGAGCACACCACCAGTATGGTGTGATTCAACCTCTGTACCAACTATGCTAGACTGTCTAGTAATGGGCAGGCTGAGAAGTTTCTTTCCTGAACCTTTTCCTGGGGGAGTCCCTGGATCAGATTGAGAACCATTAGCTGCTTTTTCACCAGATTGGGCACTTATGGCCTTATCCTGTACTCTAAGCATGTTAATTAACAGTTCTAAGGAAGGATTCTTCCCTACACTCAAACCTCTCTCTATGCAGAGACTCCTTGCTCCTTTCCAGCTAAGGTGATCATATGCAAGTTTGGACAGTTCAACATTTTGGCCTGTGCCAGACATTTTTAGAGAGAGTTAAAGTGATAGAAAAAAAAGAAAAAAGTTTTCAGAACTTTTTGGAAAGACAGAAAAAACTTTTTAAACTTTTAAGAACTTTTTGAAAGTTTTAGAAGTACTTTTCAGCACTTAGAAAAGAGTGAAAAGAGGAAATGCAAAACTTTTTTGGCTATGTGTATATACACTGACCTTGTTTTGTATATTTTTCTCTTATGAAAAGTAAAATGACAAGAGTGGTAAGTAGTCTCAAGCACTTATCCCACCACTGCACAACCAATGTAGGAGGTTAGGCTGGCTTGTAGTGAGTACCAAGGGGTACTTGCACCTTGCACCAGGCCCAGTTATCCCTTATTAGTGTATAGGGTGTCTAGCAGCTTAGGCTGATAGATAATGGTAGCTTAGCAGAGCAGCTTAGGCTGAACTAGGAGACGTGTGAAGCTACTACAGTACCACTTAGTGTCATATGCACAATATCATAAGAAAACACAATACACAGTTATACTAAAAATAAAGGTACTTTATTTTTATGACAATATGCCAAAGTATCTTAGAGTGTACCCTCTGTGAGAGGATAGGAAATATACACAAGATATATATACACAATAGCAAAAATATGCAGTATAGTCTTAGAAAACAGTGCAAACAATGTATAGTTACAATAGGATGCAATGGGGAAACATAGGGATAGGGGCAACACAAACCATATACTCCAAAAGTGGAATGCGAACCACGAATGGACCCCAAACCTATGTGACCTTGTAGAGGGTCGCTGGGACTATTAGACAATAGTGAGAGTTAGCAAAATAACCCTCCCCAAGACCCTGAAAAGTGAGTGCAAAGTGCACTAAAGTTCCCCTAAGGACAAAAGAGTCGTGTTAGAGGAATAATGCAGGAAAGACACAAACCAGCAATGCAACAACTGGGGATTTCCAATCTAGGGTACCTGTGGAACAAGGGGACCAAGTCCAAAAGTCACAAGCAAGTCGGAGATGGGCAGATGCCCAGGAAATGCCAGCTGCGGGTGCAAAGAAGCTTCGACTGGACAGAAGAAGCTGAGGTTTCTGCAGGAACGAAAAGGGCTAGAGACTTCCCCTTTGGTGGACGGATCCCTCTTGCCTTGGAGAGTCGTACAGAAGTGTTTTTCCGCCGGAAGGACGCCAACAAGCCTTGCTACACGCAAATCGTTTGTTTGGCGTTTTTGGACGCTGCTGGGGCCCAGGGGGGACCAGGAGTTCTAAAATTGGACCTGCCGAGAGAGGGGACGTCGAGCAAGACAAAGAGCCCTCACTGAAGCAGGTAGCACCCGGAGAAGTGCCAGAAACAGGCACTACAAGGATGCGTGAAACGGTGCTCGCCGAAGTTGCACAAAGGAGTCCCACGTCGCCGGAGACCAACTTAGAAAGTCGTGCAATGCAGGTTAGAGTGCCGTGGACCCAGGCTTGGCTGTGCACAAAGGATTTCCGCCGGAAGTGCACAGGGGCCGGAGCAGCTGCAAAGTCGCGGTTCCCAGCAATGCAGCCCAGCGAGGTGAGGCAAGGACTTACCTCCACCAAACTTGGGCTGAAGAGTCACTGGACTGTGGGGGTCACTTGGACAGTGTCGCTGGATTCGAGGGACCTCGCTCGTCGTGCTGAGAGGAGACCCAAGGGACCGGTAATGCAGCTTTTTGGTGCCTGCGGTTGCAGGGGGAAGATTCCGTCGACCCACGGGAGATTTCTTCGGAGCTTCTGGTGCAGAGAGGAGGCAGACTACCCCCACAGCATGCACAAGCAGGAAAACAGTCGAGAAGGCGGCAGGATCAGCGTTACAGAGTTGCAGTAGTCGTCTTTGCTACTATGTTGCAGGTTTGCAGGCTTCCAGCGCGGTCAGCGGTCGATTCCTTATCAGAAGGTGAAGAGAGAGATGCAGAGGAACTCGGCTGAGCTCATGCATTTGTTATCTAAAGTTTCCCCAGAGACAGAGACCCTAAATAGCCAGAAAAGAGGGTTTGGCTACCTAGGAGAGAGGATAGGCTACTAACACCTGAAGGAGCCTATCAGCAGGAGTCTCTGACGTCACCTGGTGGCACTGGCCACTCAGAGCAGTCCAGTGTGCCAGCAGCACCTCTGTTTCCAAGATGGCAGAGGTCTGGAGCACACTGGAGGAGCTCTGGACACCTCCCAGGGGAGGTGCAGGTCAGGGGAGTGGTCACTCCCCTTTCCTTTGTCCAGTTTCGCGCCAGAGCAGGGGCTAAGGGGTCCCTGAACCGGTGTAGACTGGCTTATGCAGAATTGGGCACATCTGTGCCCAACAAAGCATTTCCAGAGGCTGGGGGAGGCTACTCCTCCCCTGCCTTCACACCATTTTCCAAAGGGAGAGGGTGTCACACCCTCTCTCAGAGGAAGTTATTTGTTCTGCCATCCTGGGCCAGGCCTGGCTGGACCCCAGGAGGGCAGCTGCCTGTCTGAGGGGTTGGCAGCAGCAGCAGCTGCAGTGAAACCCCAGGAAGGGCAGTCTGGCAGTACCAGGGTCTGTGCTACAGACCACTGGGATCATGGAATTGTACCAACAATGCCAGGATGGCATAGAGGGGGCAATTCCATGATCATAGACATGTTACATGGCCATATTCGGAGTTACCATGGTGAAGCTACATATAGGTAGTGACATATATGTAGTGCACTAGTGTAATGGTGTCCCCGCACTCACAAAGTTCAGGGAATTGGCTCTGAACAATGTGGGGGCACCTTGGCTAGTGCCAGGGTGCCCTCACACTAAGTAACTTTGCACCTAACCTTTACCACGTAAAGGTTAGACATATAGGTGACTTATAAGTTACTTAAGTGCAGTGTAAAATGGCTGTGAAATAACGTGGACGTTATTTCACTCAGGCTGCAGTGGCAGGCCTGTGTAAGAATTGTCAGAGCTCCCTATGGGTGGCAAAAGAAATGCTGCAGCCCATAGGGATCTCCTGGAACCCCAATACCCTGGGTACCTCAGTACCATATACTAGGGAATTATAAGGGTGTTCCAGTAAGCCAATGTAAATTGGTAAAATTGGTCACTAGCCTGTTAGTGACAATTTGAAAGTAATGAGAGAGCATAACCACTGAGGTTCTGGTTAGCAGAGCCTCAGTGAGACAGTTAGGCACCACACAGGGAACATACACATGCACACCTATGAGCACTGGGGCCCTGTGTGACAGGGTCCCAGTGACACACACATATAGGCCACAAACCTATGAGCACTGGGGTCCTGACCAGCAGGATCCCAGTGACACATAACAACCATACTGAAAACATAGTGTTTTCACTATGAGCACTGAGGCCTGGCTATCAGGATCCCAGTGAGACTGTGAAAACAGTGACAAACACCCTGACATACACTCACAAACAGGCCAAAAGTGGGGGTAACAAGGCTAGAAAGAGGCTACCTTCTCACAGTCGTTCAATGCAGGTTAGAGTGCAGTGGACCCAGGCTTGGCTGTGCACAAAGGATTTCCGCCGGAAGTGCACGGAATCCAGAGTATTTGCAAAAGATGCGGTTTCTAACAATGCAGTCTGGTGTGGGGAGGCAAGGACTTACCTCCACCAAACTTGGACTGAAGAGTCACAGGACTGTGTGAGTCACTTGGACACAGTTTCTGGATTCAAGGGACCTCGCTCGTCGTGCTGAGAGGAGACCCAAGGGACCAGTAATGCAGCTTTTTGGTGCCTGCGGTAGCAGGGGGGAAGATTCCGTCGACCCACGGGAGATTTCTTCGGAGCTTCTAGTGCAGAGAGGAGGCAGACTACCCCCACAGCATGCACCACCAGGAAAATAGTCGAGAAGGTGGCAGGATCAGCGTTACAGAGTTGCAGTAGTCGTCTTAGCTACTTTGTTGCAGTTTTGCAGGCTTCCAGCGCGGTCAGCAGTCGATTCCTTGGCAGAAGGTGAAGAGAGAGATGCAGAGGAACTCTGATGAGCTCTTGCATTCGTTATCTAAAGTTTCCCCAGAGACAGAGACCCTAAATAGCCAGAAAAGAGGGTTTGGCTACCTCGGAGAGAGGATAGGCTAGCAACACCTGAAGGAGCCTATCAGAAGGAGTCTCTGACGTCACCTGGTGGCACTGGCCACTCAGAGCAGTCCAGTGTGCCAGCAGCACCTCTGTTTCCAAGATGGCAGAGGTCTGGAGCACACTGGAGGAGCTCTGGACACCTCCCAGGGGAGGTGCAGGTCAGGGGAGTGGTCACTCCCCTTTCCTTTGTCCAGTTTTGCGCCAGAGCAGGGCTAAGCGGTCCCTGAACCGTTGTAGACTGGCTTATGCAGAAATGGGCACTAAATGTACCCATGAAAGCATTTCCAGAGGCTGGGGGAGGCTACTCCTCCCCTGCCTTCACACCATTTTCCAAAGGGAGAGGGTGTAACACCCTCTCTCAGAGGAAGTCCTTTGTTCTGCCATCCTGGGACAAGCCTGGCTTGACCCCAGGGGGGCAGAACCTGTCTGAGGGGTTGGCAGCAGCAGCAGCTGCAGTGAAACCCCAGGAAAGGCAGTTTGGCAGTACCAGGGTCTGTGCTACAGACCACTGGGATCATGGGATTGTGCCAACTATGCCAGGATGGCATAGAGGGGGCAATTCCATGATCATAGACATGTTACATGGCCATATTCGGAGTTACTATTGTGAAGCTACATATAGGTAGTGACCTATATGTAGTGCACGCGTGTAATGGTGTCCCCGCACTCACAAAGTCAGGGGAATTGGCCCTGAACGATGTGGGGGCACCTTGGCTAGTGCCAGGGTTCCCTCACACTAAGTAACTTTGCACCTAACCTTTACCAGGTAAAGGTTAGACATATAGGTGACTTATAAGTTACTTAAGTGCAGTGTAAAATGGCTGTGAAATAACGTGGACGTTATTTCACTCAGGCTGCAGTGGCAGGCCTGTGTAAGAATTGTCAGAGCTCCCTATGGGTGGCAAAAGAAATGCTGCAGCCCATAGGGATCTCCTGGAACCCCAATACCCTGGGTACCTCAGTACCATATACTAGGGAATTATAAGGGTGTTCCAGTAAGCCAATGTAAATTGGTAAAATTGGTCACTAGCCTGTTAGTGACAATTTGAAAGAAATGAGAGAGCATAACCACTGAGGTTCTGGTTAGCAGAGCCTCAGTGAGACAGTTAGGCACCACACAGGGAACACATACATATAGGCCACAAACTTATGAGCACTGGGGTCCTGACTAGCAGGGTCCCAGTGACACATAACAAACATACTGAAAACATAGGGTTTTCACTATGAGCACTGGGCCCTGGCTAGCAGGATCCCAGTGAGACAGTGAAAACACCCTGACATACACTCACAAATAGGCCAAAAGTGGGGGTAACAAGGCTAGAAAGAGGCTACTTTCTCACACACCTCAGGGAGTACAGTTTTGCCAACTGATGATTCCCTTGGAACAGGTGCTACCCCAGGAGAGGTTTCTCCCACCACAGGAATGGTCTCCTGAATGGTAGGGTGGTTAGGGGATACTGTGATACCCTTTTTACCTGTTGATGGAGAGGGATCCTGAGTTTTCAGGTCTTCTTTCCTTTGCTTTTTCATTTCAGTTGAAATGAGAGGGAACAATTCCTCAGGGATGCCCAGCATGGCTGCATGGGCATAAAACTCTATATCAGCCCAACCTGAGGCCTCTAGGTCATTACCTAAGAGACAGTCTACAGGTAAGCTAGGTGATACTACCACCTGCTTAGGGCCAGTAACTCCACCCCAACTAAACTGAATTATAGCTAAGGGAAGAAACTTAGTGGAGTTATGGACATCAATAATCTTATACTGTTGTCCAATGATGTGTTGATCAGGATGCACTAGGTTTTCAGTCACCAAAGTGATACTGGCACCTGTGTCCCTGTAGGCCAAGGCCTCAACACCATTTATTGAAACGGTCTGCCTGTACTTATCCATTGTAAGGGGACAAGCAGCCAGTGTGGCAAGGCCAATGCCACTAGGTGTGACAGAAACTGTCTTGGGACTGAGTACCCCAGTTTCTACTATGGACCCATAAGTGAACCCAACTACACCCTTAACTTGACTGTTGTCAGCAGTCCCACCACTAGTACCACTACTGCTAGGGGCACTAGAGCTTGATGTATTAGTGGTGGTAGGCTCAGGGGGTTTACCTGGACAGGACTTATCCCCTGGCCTATGGCCTCTATTTTTACACACAAAGCACCAAGGCTTTTTAAATTGTGTAGGTTGAGAAGAAGAGGAAGAATTTGTTTTATCCCCACCCCCTGAAGAGTGTTTAAGATTAGAAGTAGGATCTTTGGTTTTACCCTTATCCCCATGCTTATCTTGAGATTTTTCACCATCTTTCTTCTTATTGTTCTCTTTGTCACCCCCTGTATGAACTTTTCTGTTCACCCTTGTTCTGACCCATTTGTCTGCCTTCTTTCCCAATTCTTGGGGAGAGGTCAGATCAGAGTCCACCAAGTACTGGTGCAACAAATCAGACACACAATTATTAAGAATATGCTCTCTCAGGATCAAGTTATACAGGCTGTCATAATCAGTAACTTTACTGCCATGTAACTACCCCTCCAAGGCCTTCACTGAATGGTCAATGAAATCAACCCAGTCTTGTGAAGACTCCTTTTTGGTCTCTCTGAACTTTATCCTGTATTGTTCAGTGGTTAAGCCATTTCCACCCAGGAGTGCATTCTTAAGAACTTTGTAATCATTGGCTTCACTTTCTTTCACAGTAAGGAGCCTATCCCTACCTTTTCCACTAAATGATAGCCATAGGATGGCAGCCCACTGCCTTTGAGGGACATCCTGTACAACACAGGCCCTCTCAAGTGCAGCAAACCACTTGTTAATGTCATCCCCCTCCTTATAAGGGGGAACTATCTTATGCAGATTCCTGGAATCATGCTCTTTTGCAGGATGACGATGGGGAATACTGCTGCTGCCACCATGGGTTTCTAAACCCAATTTCTGTCTTTCCTTCTCTACTTCTAAGGTCTGTCTTTCCAAATCCAGCTGTTGCTTCTTGAGCTTCAGTCTGGTTTGTTCCACTCTAAATCTATTCAGCTCCCTTTCTAACAATCTGTCTTCAGGGTGGGTGGGAGGGACATTCCTAGATACAGAAGTATGTTGAGAATGGACAGAAGGAGACCTGTCCCTTACAGAGGGCACCCTAACAGCTTGGCTAACAGAAACATCAGTTCTACTGTGATGAGGATGAATGCTCTTGCTATGATGTGAGACAACACTATCTGTATGGTGTGACTCAACCTCAGTACCAACTATGCTAGACTGTCTAGTAATAGGCAGGCTAAGAAGTTTATTTCCAGAATCATTTCCTGGGGGAGTCCCTGGATCAGATTGGGAACCATTAGCTACTTTTTCAACAGATGGGGCACTTTTAGCCTTATCTTGTTCTCTAAGCATGTTAAGTAACAATTCCAAGGAAGGATTCTTCCCTACACTCAAACCTCTCTCTCTGCAGAGACTCCTTGCTCCTTTCCAGCTAAGGTGATCATATGCAATTCTGGACAGATCAACATTTTGGCCTGTGCCAGACATTTTTTTAGAGACAGTTAAAGTGATAGAAAAAGAGAAAAAAGTTTTCAAAACTTTTTAGAAAGACAGAAAAAAAAACTTTTTAAACTTTTTAGAACTTTTTAGAAAGTTTAGAAGTACTTTTCAGCACTTAGAAAAGAGTGAAAAGAGGAAATGCAAAACTTTTTAGTTATGTGTACATACACTGAACTTGTTTTGTATATTTTTCTCTTATGAAAAGTACAATGACAAGAGTGGTAAGTAGTCTCAAAGCACTTATCCCACCGCTGCACAACCAATGTAGGAGGCTGGACTGGCTTGTAGTGAGTACCAAGGGGTACTTGCACCTTGCACCAGGCCCAGTTATCCCTTATTAGTGTATAGGGTGTCTAGCAGCATAGGCTGATAGATAATGGTAGCTTAGCAGAGCAGCTTAGGCTGAACTAGGAGACGAGTGAAGCTCCTACAGTACCACTAGTGTCACTTGCACAATATGATAAGAAAACACAATACACAGATATACTAAAAATAAAGGTACTTTATTTTTATGACAATATGCCAAAGTATCTCAGTGAGTACCCTCAGTATGAGGATAGCAATTATACACAAGTTATATGTACACAATACCAAAAATATGCAGTATAGTCTTAGAAAACAGTGCAAACAATGTATAGTTACAATAGGATGCAATGGGGACACATAGGGATAGGGGCAACACAAACCATATACTCCAAAAGTGGAATGCGAACCACGAATTGACCCCAAACCTATGTGACCTTGTAGAGGGTCGCTGGGATTATTAGAAAATAGTGAGAGTTAGAAAAATAGCCCACCCCAAGACCCTGAAAAGTGAGTGCAAAGTGCACTTGAAGTTCCCCAAAGAGCACAGAAGTCGTGATAGGCGAATTCTGCAGGAAAGACCAACACCAGCAATGCAACAACGATGGATTTCCAGACGAGAGTACCTGTGGATCAAGGGGACCAAGTCCAAAAGTCACGATCAAGTCGGGAGTGGGCTAGAAACTTCCCCCTTTGGAGGATGGATGTCCCACGTCGTGAAGAGTCGTGCAGAAGTGCTTTCATGCAGAAAGACCGCAAACAAGCCTTGCTAGCTGCAAAGCTCACAGTTAGGGTTTTTGGATGCTGCTGTGGCCCAGGAGGGACCAGGATGTCACCAATTGCGTGAGGGGACAGAGGGGGCGTCCAGCAAGACAAGGAGCCCACTCAGAAGCAAGCAGCACCCGGAGAAGTGCCGGAACAGGCACTACGAAGTGGAGTGAAACGGTGCTCACCCGAAGTTACACAAGAGAGTCCCACGCCGCCGGATGACAACTCAGGAGGTTGTGCAATGCAGGTTAGAGTGCCGTGGACCCAGGCTTGGCTGTGCACAAAGGAAATCCTCGAGGAGTGCACAGGCGCTGGAGTAGCTGCAAAACACGCGGTTCCCAGCAATGCAGTCTAGCGTGGGGAGGCAAGGACTTACCTCCACCAAACTTGGACTGAAGAGTCACTGGACTGTGGGAGTCACTTGGACAGAGTTGCTGAGTTCAAGGGACCTCGCTCGTCGTGCTGAGAGGAGACCCAGAGGACCCATGATGCAGTTCTTTGGTGAATGCGGTTGCAGGGGGAAGATTCCGTCGACCCACGGGAGATTTCTTCGGAGCTTCTGGTGCAGAGAGGAGGCAGACTACCCCCACAGCATGCACCATCAGGAAAACAGTCGAGAAGGCCGCAGGATCAGCGTTACAAGGTCGCAGTAGTCGTCTTTGCTACTTTGTTGCAGTTTTGCAGGCTTCCAGCGCGGTCAGCAGTCGATTCCTTGGCAGAAGGTGAAGAGAGAGATGCAGAGGAACTCTGATGAGCTCTTGCATTCGTTATCTAAGGAATTCCCCAAAGCAGAGACCCTAAATAGCCAGAAAAGAGGGTTTGGCTACTTAGGAGAGAGGATAGGCTAGCAACACCTGAAGGAGCCTATCAGAAGGAGTCTCTGACGTCACCTGCTGGCACTGGCCACTCCGAGCAGTCCAGTGTGCCAGCAGCACCTCTGTTTCCAAGATGGCAGAGGTCTGGAGCACGCTGGAGGAGCTCTGGGCACCTCCCAGGGGAGGGGCAGGTCAGGGGAGTGGTCACTCCCCTTTCCTTTGTCCAGTTTCACGCCAGAGCAGGGCTGAGGGGTCCCTGAACCGGTGTAGACTGGCTTATGCAGAAATGGGCACCATCTGTGCCCATGAAAGCATTTCCAGAGGCTGGGGGAGGCTACTCCTCCCCTGCCTTAACACCTTTTTCCAAAGGGAGAGGGTGTAAAACCCTCTCTCTGAGGAAGTCCTATGTTCTGCCTTCCTGGGCCAAGCCTGGCTGGACCCCAGGAGGGCAGAAACCTGTCTGAGGGGTTGGCAGCAGCAGCAGCTGCAGTGAAACCCCTGAAAAGGCAGTTTGGCAGTACCCGGGTCTGTGCTAGAGACCCCTGGGATCATGGGATTGTGCCAACAATGCCAGGATGGCATTGAGGGGGCAATTCCATGATCATAGACATATTACATGGCCATATTCGGAGTTACCATTGTGAAGCTACATATAGGTAGTGACCTATATGTAGTGCACGCGTGTAATGGTGTCCCCGCACTCACAAAGTCCGGGGAATTTGCCCTGAACAATGTGGGAGCTTCTTGGCTAGTGCCAGGGTGCCCACACACTAAGTAACTTAGCACCCAACCTTTACCAGGTAAAGGTTAGGCATATAGGAGACTTATAAGTTACTTAAGTGCAGTGGTAAATGGCTGTGAAATAACGTGGACGTTATTTCACTCAGGCTGCAGTGGCAGGCCTGTGTAAGAATTGTCAGAGCTCCCTATGGGTGGCGAAAGAAATGCTGCAGCCCATAGGGATCTCCTGGAACCCCAATACCCTGGGTACCTCAGTACCACATACTAGGGAATTATAAGGGTGTTCCAGTATGCCAATGTAAATTGGTGAAATTGGTCACTAGCCTGTTAGTGACAATTTGAAAAGAAATGAGAGAGCATAACCACTGAGGTTCTGGATAGCAGAGCCTCAGTGAGACAGTTAGTCATAACACAGGTAACACATACAGGGCACACTTATGAGCACTGGGGCCCTGGCTGGCAGGGTCCCAGTGACACATACAACTAAAACAACATATATACAGTGAAACATGGGGGTAACATGCCAGGCAAGATGGTACTTTCCTACACACGGGCTCAAACTCATGCTCACACATAAATATAGAGTGAAATACTGACACAAATAGATTCACAGAAGCAAGCACACACAGACCTGGGCACACAGGCTCACACTTGTGCTCACACATAAATATAGAGTGAAATACTGACACAAGTAGATTCACAGAAGCAAGCACACACAGACCTGGGCACCCCGGCTCACACTCATGCTCACACATAGGTATGCATTGGCGCACATTAACATTAACACTGACAAAAATAGTCACAGAGTAAGATACAAAGAGACCCACACATACTCAACAGAGCATAGATAATTATTGACATGCTTATAGAAACACACACTAATAGGCATGAACAGACTAACAGAAGCAAACACACGCAAATACATGTAGAACAAACAAACTCTGTTCCCATACTGGTCCTCTTTCACTTGAAGCAGCCTGTAGGTTTATTCACTGGTGTTCAGGAGACTCGTATTTGGTGTTCAGAACTATTCATTCAATGAGATTCTTATTTAGCATAGCCCTTCTTACCTATTATTGAGACTTCACAAAACAACGATGCAGACCACTTCAGGCATGCTCAGCCAGCTGTAATTGTAATAGGACCATGTAGGATTTCTATTGCAACACATACAAAGTTCTACCTCCAGGCGTCAAGGTGCCTAAGTGGAACATCAGACCCTGTCCCCTTCCTTACACTTAGATTCGGCCTCCAATAGCTTCTGTCAAAGCAGCTCCGTTCTTGCTGAGGCATTGGCACTGCGGGGGAAGCTTCAAGGCTTCCCCCGCAGAGCCAGGTAGCCCGTAAGGGCTTTGTATTAAAAAACAAAAAAATAATAAAAAGTAGGGACCACGGGGGGAGCCCTTGAGGGCTCCCTCGCGGTCCCACATAGCCCGTAAAGGGCTTTATAATAAAATGTTAACATTTTTTTTTTTTCAATAAAAAAAATAATTAGGGGCCGTGGAAGATCCCTTAAGGGCTCCACCCGCAGTCCCTACTTTTAATATATATTTTTTCACTACAAAGCCCACAAAGGGCTAAAAAAAAATTCTAACACACCCATAGCTCAGTGTTAGGGTCAGAGACTTTCACACTAAACTATGGGGGTTTGAGTCCAGCGGGACTCATTTTCCTTTTTTTTTTATAAATGAAAAAAATAAAAAATATATTAAATACTTTTTGTTCCTAAATCTAACAAAAATATCTCATTCTAAGTATATGAGATTAAAGCCTAAAAAAAACCTCTTCCTCCTTCACTTTCTCTCTTTCTCTCTTTCAATCAATTTCTCACACACCCACTTAGACACTTACACACCCACTCACAGACCCACTCAGACACTCACGCAACAACTCACAGACCAACTGAGACCCTCTTGCAGCCACTCAGAGACCAGCGCACAGACTGACACACCCATTAAAACAATGATGTACGCACTCTCACACCCAGACAGACAATCTGACAGCCACTCTCACCCCCAGATACACCCTCTCACATCTATTCTCACACCCACAGAAGATGCAGCTAACTCCTGCCACCACAGCAAATGGGCTGTGCACAGCATGAGTTTAGGTGGTTGCGGAGTGATTGCCGCAGGGTCTGGCTGCAGGCCAGGTCCTGTGGGCAACCTCCTCTGCGCATGGGTGAAGGACATGCACCGTTGGAAGCTTATAGGGGGTTGGCCTCAGGGCCTGGCTTGACCGCAGCCGCACATGGCCAAGGCCGTGCACTGTGGTGGTTGAATTAACGTATAGTAATTAAAATTACTATTCGTTAAAAAAAACATAGAAATTCACTGAAAAAAACAAAGGTTACAGTGAGGAGATAGAATAAAAAAAATGTAGAAATTCACTGAAAAATTTAAAGGCTACAGGGACGTTATAGTTAGGAAATAGAATTTAAACAACCTTAGAAATTCACTGAAAAAAACAAAGGTTACATGAATGTTATAGTTAGGTTCTGCATTTACTCGTACAAAACGTAGAAATTCACAACAAGCACTAGCAAGAAACTATAGAAAATAGTTAGGGCCCTGGGGAGGGCCAAACTATATACTAAAATAGTGGAATGTGAAGTGAAGTCCCCTACCCAAGGCTATAGAGTCATTAGAGGGGAGCTTGGAGAACTCGGTACCCCAAGAGGTGAGTGCCTATGTGACCCCCAGCGACCAAGAGAGCAGCAGTAAGTACCTGTTCTTTCCAAGGAGTAACAAGAGGGCTTAGAAAAGGAACTTTGCAAGAAGAGGACCAGATCAAAGGAACCCAAAGGTGGATTCTAGAAGAAGAGGACCTGTAAAAGAAGAGGACGGAGTCCAGTCCATGATGGAGTGTCCAGACGGGGCAGGAGCCACTACCCACCCTTCTGTGGATGAAGATTCAGGTTAACAGGGGAGGAAGAAGAACAGCTGTGGAGCCCAGGAGCTGCAGAGAAGTCCTTGGGGCCATGCAGGTGATGTCCCACGTCAGTTGCCAGGTTGCCATTGGTCAGTGGTCAGGAAGACCACCAACAAGCCTTGGCAAATGCAAGTCAGAGCAAAAGAAGAGTTGCATGGGTGAAGAGGACCAGCAAGGTCCAAGGAACTTGACCCTTGGAGAGGAGTCTGGGCTGCCCTCAGCAGTTGGGAGAGTCAGAAGAAGCAGTTGCAGCCCCCACAGGCAACCCACTGGCAGCAGGCACATTAAGTTGCGGTGAAGCCCAATCAGCACACCTAGAGAGGAGTCCCACGCCACTGGAGCAGCAGAGAGGAGACTGTACTGTGTGAATTATGTGGTTTCTGGTTGGCTAGCGTATGCACCTAAGCCAGGCAGAACTCACCCACTCTAGTCAGGGTGAGGGGGTCACTGTAGGAGGCTGGACTGGCTTGTAGTGAGTACCAACGGGTACTTGCACCTTGCACCAGGCCCAGTTCCCTTATTAGTGTATAGGGTGTCTAGCAGCATAGGCTGATAGATAATGGTAGCTTAGCAGAGCAGCTTAGGCTGAACTAGGAGACGAGTGAAGCTCCTACAGTACCACTAGTGTCACTTGCATAATATCATAAGAAAACACAATACACAGATATACTAAAAATAAAGGTACTTTATTTTTATGACAATATGCCAAAGTATCTCAGTGAGTACCCTCAGTATGAGGATAGCAAATATACACAAGATATATGTACACAATACCAAAAGTATGCAGTATAGTCTTAGAAAACAGTGCAAACAATGTATAGTTACAATAGGATGCAATGGGGAAACATAGGGATAGGGGCAACACAAACCATATACTCCAAAAGTGGAATGCGAACCATGACTGGACCCCAAACCTATGTGACCTTGTAGAGGGTCGCTGGGACTATTAGAAAATAGTAAGGGTTAGAAAAATAGCCCACCCCAAGACCCTGAAAAGTGGGTGTAAAGTGCACTAAAGTTCCCCAAAGGACAAAGAAGTCGTGATAGGGGAATTCTGCAGGAAAGACACAAACCAGCAATGCAACAACGATGGATTTCCAAACGAGGGTACCTGTGGAACAAGGGTACCAAGTCCAAAAGTCACAAGTAAGTCGGAGATGGGCAGATGCCCAAGAAATGCCAACGGTGGGTGCAAAGAAGCTGCTACTGGTCAGTAGAAGCTTAGGATTCTGCAGGAACGACAAGGGCTAGAAACTTCCCCTTTGGAGGATGGATCTCACACGCCGTGGAGAGTTGTGCAGAAGTGTTTTCCTATGGAAATACAGCCAACAAGCCTTGCTAGCTGCAAATAGTGCGTTAAGGGTTTCTGCATGCTGCTGTGGCCCAGGAAGGACCAGGATGTCGCCAATTGCGTCTGGGGACAGAGAGTGCGTCGAGCAAGACAAGGAGCCATCTCAGAAGCAGGCAGCACATGCAGAAGTGCCAGAACAGGCACTTCGAAGAAGAGTGAAATGGTGCTCACCCGAAGTTGCACAAAGGAGTCCCACGTCGCCGGAGACCAACTTAGAAAGTCGTGCAATGCAGGTTAGAGTGCTGTGGACCCAGGCTTGGCTGTACACAAAGGATTTCCACCGGAAGTGCACAGAGGCCGGAGTAGCTGCAAAAGACGTGGTTCCCAGCAATGCAGTCTGGCATGGGGAGGCAAGGACTTACCTCCACCAAACTTGGACTGACGAGTCAATGGACAGTGGGAGTCACTTGGACAGAGTTGCTGGAATCAAGGGACCTCGCTCGTCGTGCTGAGAGGAGACCCAGAGTACCGGTAATGCAGTTCTTTGGTGCCTGCGGTAGCAGGGGGAAGATTCCGTCTACCCACGGGAGATTTCTTCGGAGCTTCTAGTGCAGAGAGGAGGCAGACTACCCCCACAGCATGCACCACCAGGAAAACAGTCGAGAAGGCAGCAGGATCAGCGTTACAGAGTTGCAGTAGTCGTCTTTGCTACTTTGTTGTAGTTTTGCAGGCTTCCAGCGCGGTCAGCAGTCGATTCCTTGGCAGAAGGTGAAGAGAGAGATGCAGAGGAACTCTGATGAGCTCTTGCATTCGTTATCTAAGGAATTCCCCAAAGCAGAGACCCTAAATAGCCAGAAAAGAGGGTTTGGTTACTTAGGAGAGAGGATAGGCTAGCAACACCTGAAGGAGCCTATCAGAAGGAGTCTCTGACGTCACCTGCTGGCACTGGCCACTCAGAGCAGTCCAGTGTGCCAGCAGCACCTCTGTTTCCAAGATGGCATAGGTCTGGAGCACACTGGAGGAGCTCTGGGCACCTCCCAGGGGAGGTGCAGGTCAGGGGAGTGTTCACTCCCCTTTCCTTTGTCCAGTTTCGCGCCAGAGCAGGGCTAAGGGGTCCCTGAACCGGTGTAGACTGGCTTATGCAGAAATGGGCAACAAATGTGCCCATGAAACATTTCCAGAGGCTCGGGAAGGCTACTCCTCCCCTGCCTTCACACCATTTTCCAAAGGGAGAGGGTGTAACACCCTCTCTCAGAGGAAGTCCTTTGTTCTGCCATCCTGGGACAAGCCTGGCTGAACCCCAGGAGGGCAGAAACCTGTCTGAGGGGTTGGCAGCAGCAGCAGCTGCAGTGAAACCCCTGAAAAGGCACTTTGGCAGTACCCGGGTCTGAGCTACAGACCCGTGAGATCATGGGATTGTACCAACAATGCCAGGATGGCATAGAGGGGGCAATTCCATGATCTTAGACATGTTACATGGCCATATTCAGAGTTACCATTGTGAAGCTACACATAGGTAGTGACCTATGTGTAGTGCACGCGTGTAATGGTGTCCCCGCACTCACAAAGTCCGGGGAATTTGCCCTGAACGATGTGGGAGCACCCTGGCTAGTGCCAGGGTGCCCACACACTAAGTAACTTAGCACCCCACCTTTACTAGGTAAAGGTTAGACATATAGGTGAATTATAAGTTACATAAGTGCAGTGAAAATGGCTGTGAAATAATGTGTGCATTATTTCACTCAGGCTGCAGTGGCAGGCCTGTGTAAGAATTGTCAGAGCTCCCTATGGGTGGCAAAAGAAATGCTGCAGCCCATAGGGATCTCCTGGAACCCCAATACCCTGGGTACCTCAGTACCATATACTAGGGAATTATAAGGGTGTTCCATTATGCCAATGTGAATTGGTAAAATTGGTCACTAGCCTGTTAGTGACAATTTTTAAAGAAATGAGAGAACGTTGAAGAACCAGAACCTTTTGGGCCTGGCGGCGCAGGGTACGCCTAAAATCTCCTTGGATTCACCTGCCTCAACTAACAGAGACACGGGACACTCTGTCAGGCGTAAAAGATCAGATTTTATTAGCTGCAGCTAGTACAGTTGTCCAAGAAGTACACAAGGTATGTTCTCAGGAGACTGCCACTTTACTTTACTTTGTGGCGCACAATCTTATATACCGTATAAAAACCATTTATTAACTACATACACTCCCAGAACACATAGAAAGGAGCCAGTAAGAATAATGTAAAGATAGAACAGAGCCAATAGAAATGTCGGAAAACAAGACAGCACCAATAGAAGGAATTGGAAAACAAAGTATCAAGTGACTTAAGGTTGCCTCCCCTCCAGCTGTGTTTGTCACCCCTCCCTTGAACTAATTCATTAACCGATCCACAACGAAGTTGCATGTGGTGTGATAAGTTTGTGTGCGTTTGGAGGACAGTTGTGAAATGAGAGAATACTAGCAAAGGACAGCGAAGGCCAGACGATAAGATAAGATCGGCGGAGAATAGTGTGAGCCTACAGATAGTTGAAACAAGGATTAGAAAACCAGACAGGGATTAGTGTACTCGGTCAGACCTTAATACCAGCCTTGTAAAGATAGAGGCAGAAGGCTGTTTTGAACACCATGTTGCAGAATAAGCAGAAAAGGCAGAATGGACTTCGTTCGCTGTGCTGCCTGAGTGAAGGCAACATAAAATGGCGGCGGGCCACAAAATGGCGGGTCGATACGATCGTATTAAAAATCGAATTTCCTCAGACCCTCCTTTTGCCAGAACTCAGGCAAGATACACAAACTCATGTTAATCTGAGTCGATGTCTATGGCCATGAGGTCATCAAGCTGTTGCTGTACCATCATTTTGATATTCTCTGCTCTTTGTGACTTGGGTTTGGGAATACATGCAGTAGCACATAGGTTACAGATGGCAGGACCGCAGTGCATACAAAGACAACAAGAGAATATAAAAGCTAAAATTACTCCAAAGAATGTCAATACCTTCCAACCCCATTTGGACAGTAATCCCCAAAACCACTCTGAAAAGGACCAATCTCCTTCGTCCTGATGAATCGACTCGGAGATTATGTGTAACTTAGAGATAGCTTGGTATACTGTCGGAGCGTCATTAGGTATGAAAATACAGCAACTTGATCCGATCAATTTGCATACTCCACCACGGTCCGCAAGAACAAAGTCTAAGGCAACACGGTTCTGCAAGGTCATAAGACGATCAGCCTGTAGTTCAGCTGTAATGTTACTTAAAGCTCCTACAGTGATGTCTATGGTGGTTTCTACGACACGAACCAATTGCCTTATATTTCTGCTGTTGGCCATTGGACCCCAGAAGGGAAGAAATCCTTTGAGGAAATCTCCTCCCTCTTGTCCTGCTGTGTCTTTCAAATCCACAATCCCTCTGCCATATCTATTTTTATGATGGTTCGCAGGAGCGGTGTATGTAGGGGGAAGAAGAAAGGCTATATAACAAGTACCAGAGAAATCAGCTGGCAACCATGTATAAGCCCTATCGTGGCAAACGAAGTATGTACTTTGAGATGGTACTAACGGCAGTGAATTCAGGGCTGAATAAACATATGTATGGGAACATAAACTTTCTCTTTGTCCGGTGTTTGGAGTTCTACCATTTATTTGCAGACAGAAATTTCCTTGTTGGGGTATGACCCGTATCGGAGGAGATTTTCCTTGCTTAACCTTATCATTGAGGCTGGAAATGTAATTAGTTATGTTCCAATTGGTATATGCTTTTCTTTCATCTATGGAAGCTTCACTTTTTTCCATGATTTTAGCCATAGCTACCATTCCCTTTATCAATAAACTATGACTGAAATCTGAACCAACACTATGTGAACTGACAGGTTGTTTAATTTTACTTTGATATGCATTATTGAAAATGACAAAATAAGCCCAAGCGGAACCTTCATAGGAGAATGGAAGAACTAAATATGGCATTCCTTTTTCTACCGTATGTGGTATGAGTCCACACACCCAACAGTCAGTTGTATTGATCACTAACTGATGTTGATGTAACAACTGGACGAAGGAATTGTTAAAGTATTCAGTTCTTCTGATGAGTTCATGCTGGGGAAGAGTGTGAAATAGGTGCGGAGAGATAGTAGAAGAAGATGTAGAGGTAGGAGAAGAGACAACTTTTTGCTGCAGAGTAATAATGATCCAGTTTACAGATGCCAAAAGAATACACGACAATATAATGACGCATAGAGCAATACTACAACGACTATATATTTCTTTACAATTATTCTTTACATTTTTACTTTCTCTTTTATCTAATGTAGCCTCCATCTTTCTAAGTGGATGCTCACGGCAATCTTCCTCAATCACTGTAGTCACGATTATCTACCGTCCTATGACACTGTGAGGTCCTGCAGGCCTATTGCCACTTACTCAGGTCGTAACTAAGACTCCTACCGTGACCCTGCAACCGGGATAGAGTACTACATAGAAGAGAAATTTACAAATTCTTTGGTCTTGGTCTCAAATTATAGCGTTCCTGTCCAGAGGCAGTCTGGTTTTGAAACAATGTTCCTGGATTTGTCGTGTTCAAGCGACGATGCGATGGTATTGCTTCTTGAAGGATGTCGTCGTCCTCTTTCTCAGAAAGTGTTCCAATTAGACGCGCATCACTGAATGGTACAAATTGCGGAACTTTCTCACTTTCAGAGTCACTGATGCCTCTACGGACCCACTGATCGAAAGGCAAGGGCAAAGGCACTTTCTTGCAGTGCACGGCATGCACCCAGTTTTTCTTTCCTTCGACTTTAACTGCTGTTCTTGTGGTCAAAAGAACCAGGCGTGGCTCTCTCCATCTGGGCTCCAAATTTCTCTGTCGTTGGAAATTTTTCGTGCAGACCCAGTCACCTGGTCGGATGGAATGACCTGGGTCTGTGGAAGCCTCTGGTAGAGCACTCTGAACCTGTTGATGAAGAACACGCAATTTAGTTGTAAGGTCATGCAAGTAGTCAATCAACATCGGGTATGGCAAGTCTGAGTATTTCTTAGGGCGAGGAACTCCCCATACATTAGCTGGGCGACCAAATATCACTTCGTAAGGGCTAAGCCCCAAACGAGAGTGTACTGCTGTTCTGGTGGACAGAAGAGCCAATGGTAAAGCATCAGGCCAATTAAGTCCTGTGCTAGCTTGCACCTTAGCAATTTTAAGCTTCAAGGTTCCATTGTAGCATTCTACTAAACCAGCCGACTGTGGGTGATTCGCCGCGTGGAACTTCTGTTTTATGCCAAGACCTGCACAAACTTTTTGCATGACTTGACCCACAAATTCGCTCCCATTGTCACTCCAGACAATGCGCGGCAAACCAAACCTAGGGAAGAATTCTTTCAAAAGTATTTTGGCAGTTGATAAAGCAGTATTGTCCTTCAGAGGGTAGGCTTCTACCCATCTAGAAAAAGCACATACTACCACCAGAACATATTTGAGGTTGTTGCATCGTTCCATGTGAATATAATCGATCTGCAACACCTCAAATGGATATGTTGGAGGAGCAAAATGACCTGCTGGAGTTGGGGTTCCCTTTCCCGGATTGTACATCAAGCAAACAATACAATGTTTTACTACATTATTTGCACACTTTGGGATCCCCTCATTTTGCCACACTGGAGCCAGAAGTTTACATATTCCTTTTGCACTTAGGTGAGCTGGACCATGTGCCATAGTAACTACAGGTAGTACATAAGCATCTGGTAACAGCCAACGTTGATGTTCTGATAATTCAACCCAACATCCCATCTCATCTAACATTCCTGTACTTTCCTTCCACTTTCTCAACTCATTCTCCGTAGCCTCTCCTTGAATTGATTTCACACTCTCTACTGTATCTTCACACATTCCCTTTTCTCTTACGCAGTTTGCGGGACCTGCAACATACATTCGACTTGTGTTGTCTCTGGCTGTCTTTTTCGCTACCTCATCTGCAAATGCATTTCCTCGACCAACATCGTCCACAATCTTTTTGTGTGCACTACACTTCACGATCGCTATCTGAGTAGGCATTGTAAGTGACTCAAGAAGTTCAGTCACTAATTGACCATGTTGTATCTTAGTACCATGGGAAGTAAAGAATCCTCTTTCCTTCCATAAACGCCCAAAGTTAAACGCTACACCAAAAGCGTATTGGCTATCAGTGTACACGTTTACTCTTTTTCCTTTGGATAACACACACGCTCTAGTTAAGGCTATCAATTCAGCTGCCTGAGCTGAATTATGTCTAATGCGTGCTGTCTCCACAATCGTATGCAAAGTAGTAATAGCGTAGGCTGAAACTGTATCTCCATTCGGGAGCTTGAAACAAGAACCATCTACCCATAGTGTTCCATCTGGATTCACTAATGGCGTGTCTTTTAGGTCAATTCTACCCTTAGTCTCTTCTTCAGTACGGAGAAAACAATCATGCTGTTCAGAGACATCTCTCTCTTCTGGAAGAGGCAACAAAGTAGCTGGATTCAGGGTATTACATCGTTTGATGTGTATGTGACTAGCCAAAAGCGTCAGCTCATATCCGGACAACCGAGCACTCGTAAGATGCTGCGTTTTTGTCCTATTTAGTAAAGTATCCACTGCATGTGGCACCATAACAATGAGAGTATTATCTAGCACTACTCCAGCAGACTGTCGAATAGAAATTGCTGCTGCCGCTGTCGCCTTAAGACAACTAGGCAATGCTTTAGCTACTGGATCTAACGTAGCTGAGAAATATGCGCATGGTCGCTGTTGATCTCCAAAACGCTGCGTTAAGACTGACAATGCACAACCCTCTCTTTCGTGGACATAGAGCGTAAAGGGCTTACTGTAATCAGGAGTACCCAATACAGGAGCAGAACACAAAGCAATACGCAAATCAGTAAAACTCTTCTGACATTCGTCAGTCCACGGAAGAGGCTGAGGCGTATCTTTTAAAGTTAGCGCCAACAGCGGTTTAGCCAATAAAGAGAAACTCGGAATCCACTGTCTACAATAAGAAGTAATGCCCAAAAAAGCACGTACCTCTCTTTGTGTGGATGGCACTGACATTTGTGCAATTGCCTGAATTCGTTCGGGGGTCAATCGTCGTCCCTCCTTTGACAAGAGATGACCCAAATAAGTCACCTCGCGACAGACATATTGTAATTTAGAAGGAGAAACCTTGTGATTTAGATCAAACAAATGACGCAACAGTGCAACGGTCACGTTTTTGCAAATCTCCTCTGAATCAGCGGCAACTAATAAGTCATCCATGTACTGAATGAGAGCGGCACCGGACGGTAAGGAAAAGGCATCAAGATGACATTTTAGAGCTTGACTGTAAATAGAGGGACTTTCACAATAACCTTGAGGTGCGCGTTTAAACCGGAAGCTTCGGCCTCCGAGGGAAAAACCAAAAATATCTCTACTCTCTTCGGCGATGGGAATACTAAAGAAAGCATTCTTTAGATCAATAACTGAAAACCAAGTCGCTGTAGAAGGTATCATCGTCAACAGAGCAGTGATATCTGGGACTACAGGAAACTGCGGTACGACAATCTTGTTTACCTCCCGAAGATCAATTATAAAACGATAAACAGGAGGCTGAGAAGGATCAGTGCGTTTAAGAACCGGAAGAACAGGACTGTTACATGTATTTCCTCTCGTTTCCTCAACCACACCCTTCTGAATCAAATCATGGACAATTTCCAGAAGTGCTTTCTCACCTTCAGTAGAGATTCTGTATTGCGGAATACGTGGCATTTCAGCATTGGGCTTAAGAGTAACAACATAAGGTGGGATCTCAAGACAACCAACGTCATTCGGACCCGTAGCCCAAAGCGTTTCGGGAAGAGAAAGCAATTCAGGTGGGAATTGATCTTTTGATAAGTACATTGGACTAGTCATTTTCTGTCCTAGAGTGAGGTATACACCAGAAGGTGAACAATATATCGTAGCATGCATTCTTTTTAATAGATCTAAACCCAACAGATTTTCACCACAACCATTCGTCAGAAGAAGCGGAGCTTCTAAATCATAAGGGCCTATTGAAACAGGCAAAGGGCAAGAAACTGGATTGCGAACAGGGGCGCCAGAAAATCCTACAGATACATTTGTTAAGCCAGACAAAGGTGCGCCAGGGAGTTTAGAATGAATGATAGAGCTTCTCATGGCACCAGTATCTAAAAGAAATGGCTCTGAAACACCCATTGTAGTGACATTAACATAAGGTCCATTCTGATCCACTGGAATTGACGTAACCCCCTTACTTTGTCCATGGCTGTCCTATTCAAAATGAAGACTTTCATTCCCTCCTTCAATATACTGATCCTCACTGTAATACTGTGTAGACCTAACATTTTGCTGGTCAAAGTAATTTCCGGAATTTGGAGGAACAAAAGAACGCTGCTCTTGGGTTAACACACCTCGACCTCTACCTCTATTTGCTGACTGAAGACCACCACGACCTCGTGAAGCAGATGTTGCTCCATTACGCTGCAACAATGCCGGACAATTGTTCTTAAAATGACCTTCCTCCCTACAATAAGCACATTGATTGGGACCTAGCAAAGGTCTTGGAATGAATGGTTCAGGCTTTTGATACAACCTCTGAAACTGCGGAGGCTGTTGAAACTGAGGCTGAACATAACGAGGAGGATAAGCCTGTTGCAAGAGAACTTTAGTTTTTAATTCTTTCGTCTTTTTCTCTTGTTTTTCCCTTTCTTCTTTGTCTCTATTTTCATAATATTGTGCAGTAGCCAATATCTGGGCGGAAGAAGAAACTGCCCATGAACTCTCGGAGTCTTTTAGCTTGTGTGATAGTTCAGGAAGCAAGTTATATACGAACTTATCCACAAATAATCGCTGTCCCCCTTCTGTAGCCATATCTTGACCACTGTGATCAATGAATGTCTCCTCGAATCGGGTAAAGAAATCGGAAACACTTTCATCTTTCTTTTGTTTACATACTGCTAGCTTATCCCAATTAACTCTCAAAGCAGGCATCATTGTTTTCATTAATGTAATAATCCTACCAGGGAGTTCTGAGATCAAAGCGTCGGGCTTTGCACCACCTACTTGACCTCTATCTGCGGCAATAATAGCGTTCCAATCGCCGCCTAATTCTTGAGCGTGATCCTCTCTACGAATTTTAGCCCATATTGTCTGTGGAACTACATTTCCCATCAACATGTCAATATCTGCTAGATTCATAGTACATGCATCAACTGTTTGCGACAACTCTTTATAGTAACCAGCAGGATTTTTGCGTGGATCTGGTAGTGACTGTTTAAGTGCTAAAACTTCAGACCTTTTCCAGGGGACATGTATCCATATGCGCTGAAAATGCGCAGGAATAGCTGGATTAGCACCTGCTGCTGCAACTTCTTCCTTCCATATTGGAGAAACCTCTCTCATGGGATAGTTTTTCAGTGTTGTCCTAACTGAAGGATCAGAATCAGGAAAAGTCTGTGAGAACAATAGGGATCTGAAAGAAATAAGTGTTCTGACAGCGTTTTCAACCATAGGACCCACAATAAGTCCTTTGTCAAAGTCAGCCTGAACATCTAACAGATCCTGTGGGACCGAACCCAAATTCATATCCTCCCATTCTTTAGCGAGAGTATCGCACATAACTTTAAAAACATATCTCTGCGTAGGTGCATTCCATTGCAGAAAGGTGGACATAATATCAGACGTACTATATTGGGGACCCTTCTTGATCCATCTACAAGCAAGTGAGTCCAATTTTTCTCGCTCTTCGGAGTCTGGGAATTGACTACGAGACTGTCTTCGAGAAAAAGCTGGAGACACGTTTAAAGCTTCAAAGAAAGGTGATAAGAGACCAGAGACAGTATCGGTAAATCGCTTACGCATAGATGGAGAATTTGACATAAGGATAGGGGACAAGGTATTAGGTGAATTAACTAAAGGAGCATTAGGAATTGCCAAAGGAGCAGAAGGCAAAGGAGTTAAAGGCAAAGCTGGCATAGGCAATACTTGAGGAGGCAAATGTGGAAAAGCTGGAGCAGGCGGAAGCACAACTGGCGGCTGAACAGGCTGTAACATCGGGGGTGCATTAGCACCTTGTACATAGGGCGGAGGCAATTTCAATAAGTGGGACATTAAGGAATCTTCCTCAAAATCTTTTCTCTTATCAAGGGAAGAGATAGGCAACGTCGGATAGCATTTATCTATTGCCATTCGATGCTGTCTGTCTGAAATTTCCATTGCATTATCTATTTCATCATCTTTGAATTGCTGAGCAGCCTGTATAATCGTCATTCCCTGTGTTTTCCTATCTCGTTTCGCTTGTTTAATTTCTCTCTGTTTGGCTTCCTTACGCCAAAGGCGAAAAGAGTCAAACATTGCCGGCCGGGCTTTTCTTTTAAATAACGTTGCTTCTAAATGATTTAGCACATCAGTTTCGAAACTACCATTTTCTGGCCATTTTAAAACACCATCTTTCTTTGTATATCGGGTCCATGTCTTATTAAAGGCAATAGGACCAACACCATGTTTAGAATAGAGCTCATATGTGGGAGTTCCAACCGAAGGAATCGGACAGGAGTCCTCAAGCTGGGAGTCCCTATTACAACCAAAGCAACAAAGTTTTCCAAACTTAGTCAGACCAGACATCTCACGATTTTTACTGGCTGTTCACAAACATCAAGGGGGTAAAACTTTCAGTTTACACAGCACAAATGCACTTACCCCTCGGCTTTGGCCACTGCAATGGCCAAATCTAAGGACCTAAGGACAAAACAAAGACCAAAATTTGTGGGCGCGACCCACCAAATACTTAACTAAGGATGTCTTCTTACACCAACAGAGGCCCGTCTATCGTCTCGCTTTACCATACATCATCAAAGAAAGGGCCAAGGCAGGGCGGCAGTCAGGGCAGCAGTCGTCAGTAGCCGTCAGGAAGGAGTAACCGCGCTGAAAAAGACCTTCGGACCACTTCGACATACAGGGGTCGCTTGACGTGGCTCGCGATTCCTCCAGAATTTTCTTGCGGGGTTCCTCACGACCTTCAGGCAGAACCGGTACCGCTGAAGCCGCCCCACGTTGGGCGCCAGTTGAAGAACCAGAACCTTTTGGGCCTGGCGGCGCAGGGTACGCCTAAAATCTCCTTGGATTCACCTGCCTCAACTAACAGAGACACGGGACACTCTGTCAGGCGTAAAAGATCAGATTTTATTAGCTGCAGCTAGTACAGTTGTCCAAGAAGTACACAAGGTATGTTCTCAGGAGACTGCCACTTTACTTTGTGGCGCACAATCTTATATACTGTATAAAAACCATTTATTAACTACATACACTCCCAGAACACATAGAAAGGAGCCAGTAAGAATAATGTAAAGATAGAACAGAGCCAATAGAAATGTCGGAAAACAAGACAGCACCAATAGAAGGAATTGGAAAACAAAGTATCAAGTGACTTAAGGTTGCCTCCCCTCCAGCTGTGTTTGTCACCCCTCCCTTGAACTAATTCATTAACCGATCCACAACGAAGTTGCATGTGGTGTGATAAGTTTGTGTGCGTTTGGAGGACAGTTGTGAAATGAGAGAATACTAGCAAAGGACAGCGAAGGCCAGACGATAAGATAAGATCGGCGTAGAATAGTGTGAGCCTACAGATAGTTGAAACAAGGATTAGAAAACCAGACAGGGATTAGTGTACTCGGTCAGACCTTAATACCAGCCTTGTAAAGATAGAGGCAGAAGGCTGTTTTGAACACCATGTTGCAGAATAAGCAGAAAAGGCAGAATGGACTTCGTTCGCTGTGCTGCCTGAGTGAAGGCAACATAAAATGGCGGCGGGCCACAAAATGGCGGGTCGATACGATCGTATTAAAAATCGAATTTCCTCAACATAACCACTGAGGTTCTGGATAGCAGAGCCTCAGTGAGACAGTTAGTCATATACACAGGTAACACAGTCAGGCACACTTATGAGCACTGAGGCCCTGGCTGGCAGGGTCCCAGTGGCACATACAACTAAAACAACATATATACAGTGAAAAATGGGGGTAACATGCCAGGCAAGATGGTACTTTCCTACACAACCCCCCCCCCAAACGAAGGACAATAAGACTAATCATTACCAGATGGGTCTTCATTGTGTTAGTGGAAATATCTGGAGAGTCCATCTGCATTGGAGTGGGTACTCCCAGGTCTATGTTCCACTGTATAGTCCATTCCCTGTAGGGATATGGACCACCTCAACAATTTAGGATTTTCACCTTTCATTTGTTTTAGCCAAAGTAGAGGTTTGTGGTCTGTCTGAACAATGAAGTGAGTGCCAAACAGGTATGGCCTCAACTTCTTCAGTGCCCAGACCACAGCAAAGGCCTCCGTCTCAATGGCAGACCAACGCTTTTCTCTAGGGGTCAACCTCCTACTAATGAAAGCAACAGGTTGATCCTGGCCCTCAGAATTAAGTTGTGATAGGACTGCCCCTACTCCTAATTCAGATGCATCAGCTTGGACATATAATTTTTTTGAGTAACAAGGGCTTTTCAGGACAGGTGCAGAGCACATGGCCTGCTTCAGCTCCTCAAAAGCTTTCTGACAGTTTGCTGTCCATAATACCTTTTTAGGCATTTTCTTGGATGTGAGGTCATTAAGAGGGGCTGCAATGGAGCCATAGTTCTTAATGAACCTCCTGTAATACCCAGTGAGGCCTAGGAAGGCTCTCACCTGAGTCTGAGTAGTAGGGGGAACCCAATCAATAATTGTTTGGATTTTCCCCTGAAGTGGTGCAATCTGTTCCCCACCAACAAGGTGTCCCAGATAAACCACCTTCCCCTGCCCTATCTGGCACTTTGAAGCCTTGATAGTGAGGCCTGCCTTTTGCAGGGCCTCTAAAACTTTCCATAGGTGGACCAGGTTATCATCCCAACTAGAGCTAAAGACAGCTATATCGTCCAAATATGCTGCACTAGAAGCTTCCAGCCCTTGCAGGACTGTGTTCACCAACCTCTGAAAAGTGGCAGCTGCATTTTTCAATCCAAAAGGCATTACTGTAAATTGGTAATGTCCTCCAATGGTTGAAAATGCAGTTTTAGCTTTAGCATCTTCTGATAATTTGATCTGCCAATACCCTGCAGTCAAATCAAAAGTGCTTAGATACTTGGCAGATGCCAGTGTATCTATGAGCTCATCTGCCCTGGGTATAGGGTGAGCGTCAGTTTTGGTTACCTGGTTGAGACCTCTGTAATCTACAGAAAACAACATTTCCTTCTTTCCATCTTTGGAATGGGGTTTTGGTACAAGTACCACAGGAGAAGCCCATGGACTTTCAGAGTGCTCAACCACTCCCAGTTCTAACATTTTCTGCACTTCTTGCTTTATGCAGTCCCTGACATGGTCAAGCTGCCTATAGATCTTACTTTTGACAGGCAAGCTGTCTCCAGTATCTATAGTGTGCTCACACCAAGGAGTGGTACCTGGCACAGTAGAGAAGAGTTCAGAGAACTGACCTAGGAGATTTATGCAGTGGTCTTTCTGCTCAGCAGTAAGACAATCTGCCAGTACAACACCTTCCACTAGAGCATCTTGTTCTGTGGAAGAGAAGAGATCAGGTAGAGGATCACTGTCTTCTTCCTGTCCCTCATCAGGTGCCATGAGCAGGGTGAGATCCGCCCTGTCATAGTAGGGTTTCAGGCGATTGACATGGAGCACCCTAAGGGGACTCCTGGCAGTGCCTAAGTCAACTAAGTAGGTGACTTCACCCTTTTTCTCAACAATTGTGTGGGGTCCACTCCATTTATCTTGGAGTGCTCTTGGGGCCACAGGCTCCAAGACCCACACTTTCTGTCCTCGTTGGTACTGAACTAAAACAGCCTTCTGGTCATGCCATTGCTTCTGGAGCTCTTGGCTGGCCTGAAGGTTTTTACTGGCCTTTTTCATGTACTCAGCCATCCTTGATCTGAGGCCAAGTACATAATCCACAATATCTTGTTTTGGAGCTTTTAAAGGTTGTTCCCAACCCTCCTTGACAAGTGTGAGTGGACTCCTAATAGGGTGTCCAAAAAGAAGTTCAAAGGGGCTGAAGCCCACTCCTTTCTGGGGTACCTCCCTGTAGGCAAAAAGGAGGCATGGTAACAGGGTATCCCAATTCCTGCGGAGTTTTTCAGGGAGACCCATAATCATGCCTTTGAGAGTTTTATTAAATCTCTCTACGAATCCATTTGTTTGTGGATGATAGGGTGTAGTGAACTTGTAAGTCACACCACACTCCTTCCACATGGCCTTCAAGTAAGCAGACATGAAATTGCTTCCTCTGTCTGATACCACCTCTTTTGGTAAGCCCACTCTGGAAAAGATTCCTAGGAGGGCCTTTGCCACTGCAGGAGATGTAGTGGTCCTAAGAGGAATAGCTTCAGGGTATCTTGTGGCATGGTCCACTACCACCAAGATAAACCTATTGCCTGAAGCAGTAGGAGGGTCAAGGGGGCCAACTATGTCAACCCCTACCCTTTCAAAGGGAACCCCAACCACAGGCAGTGGAATATGGGGTGCCTTTGGGGTGCCACCTGTCTTGCCACTGGCTTGACAGGTTTCACAGGACTTACAAAAATCTTTTGTGTCCTCAGACATTCTAGGCCAATGAAGCAAGGGAACAAGCCTGTCCCATGTTTTCATTTGTCCTAGATGCCCAGCTAGGGGAATGTCGTGAGACAGTGTTAGGAGGAACTTTCTGTACTCCTGAGGAATCACTAATCTCCTGGCAGCTCCAGGTTTAGGATCCCTTGCCTCAGTGTACAAGAGGTTGTCCTCCCAGTAAACTCTGTGAGAGTCACTGACATCCCCATTAGCCTGTTTCAGTGGTTAAGCCATAACCATCCAGGAGTGCATTCTTAAGAACTGTAAAATTATTGGCATCACTTTCTTTCACAGTAAGGAGCCTATCCCTACCTTTTCCACTAAATGATAGCCATAGGATAGCAGCCCACTGCCTTTGAGGGACATCCTGTACAACACAGTCCCTCTCAAGTGCAGCAAACCACTTGTTAATGTCATCCCCCTCCTTATAAGGGGGAACTATCTTGTGCAGATTCATTGAATCATGCTCTCTTGCAGGATGACTATGGGGAATACTGCTGCTGCCACCATGGGTTTCTAAACCCAGTTTCTGTCTTTCCTTCTCTACTTCTAAGGATTGTCTATCTAAATCCAGCTGTTGCTGTTTAAGCTTCAGTCTGGATTGCTCCACTCTCAATCTATTGAGCTCCCTTTCCAACATTCTGTCATCAGGGTGGGTGGGAGGGACATTCCTAGACACAGAAGTATGGTGAGAATGGACAGAAGGAGACCTGTCCCTTACAGAAGGCACCCTAACAGCTTGGCTTACAGAAACATCACTTCTACTGTGGTGAGAAACAATGTTCTTGCTATGATGTGAGATAACACTATTTGTATGGTGTACCTCCACATCAGTACCAACTATGCTAGACTGTCTAGTAATGGGCAGGCTGGGAAGTTTCTTTCCTGAATCTTTTCCTGGGGGAGTCCCTGGATCAGATTGGGAACCATTAGCTACTTTTTCAACAGATGTGGCCCCTTTGGCCTCATCTTGTTCTCTAAGCATGTTAAGCAACAATTCCAAAGAATGATTCTTCCCTACACTCAAACCTCTTTCTACACAGAGACTCCTTGCTCCTTTCCAGCTAAGATGATCATATGCAAGTTTGGACAGATCAACATTTTGGCCTGTGCCAGACATTTTAGAAAGAGTTAAAGTGATAGAAAAAGTGAAGAAAAAGTTTTTCAGAACTTTTTAAAAAGACAGAAAAAAACTTTTTAAAAACTTTTTAAGAACTTTTAGAAAGTTTAGAAGTACTTTTCAGCACTTAGAAAAGAGTGAAAAGAGGAAATGCAAAACTTTTTAGCACTGTGTACACACACTGAACTTGTTTTGTATATTTTTCTCTTATGAAAAGTACAATGACAAAAGTGGTAAGTAGTCTCAAAGCACTTATCCCACCACTGCACAACCAATGTAGGAGGCTGGACTGGCTTGTAGTGAGTACCAAGGGGTACTTGCACCTTGCACCAGGCCCAGTTATCCCTTATTAGTGTATAGGGTGTCTAGCAGCATAGGCTGATAGATAATGGTAGCTTAGCAGAGCAGCTTAGGCTGAACTAGGAGACGAGTGAAGCTCCTACAGTACCACTAGTGTCACTTGCACAATATCATAAGTAAACACAATACACAGATGTACTAAAAATAAAGGTACTTTATTTTTATGACAATATGCCAAAGTATCTCAGTGAGTACCCTCAGTATGAGGATAGCAAATATACACAAGATATATGTACACAATACCAAAAGTATGCAGTATAGTCTTAGAAAACAGTGCAAACAATGTATAGTTACAATAGGATGCAATGGGGACCCATAGGGATAGGGGCAACACAAACCATATACTCCAAAAGTGGAATGCGAACCACGACTCGACCCCAAACCTATGTGACCTTGTAGAGGGTCGCTGGGACTATTAGAAAATAGTAAGGGTTAGAAAAATAGCCCACCCCAAGACCCTGAAAAGTGGGTGCAAAATGCACTAAAGTTCCCCAAAGGACAAAGAAGTCGTGATAGGGGAATTCTGAAGGAAAGACACAAACCAGCAATGCAACAACAATGGATTTCCAAACGAGGGTACCTGTGGAACAAGGGGACCAAGTCCAAAAGTCACAAGTAAGTAGGAGATGGGCAGATGCCCAAGAAATGCCAACGGTGGGTGCAAAGAAGCTGCGACTGGTCAGTAGAAGCTTAGGATTCTGCAGGAATGACAAGGGCTAGAAACTTTTCCTTTGGAAGATGGATCCCCCACGCTGTGGAGAGTTGTGCAGAAGTGTTTTCCTGTGGAAATGCAGCCAACAAGCCTTGCTAGCTGCAAATCGTGCGGTAAGGGTTTCTGCATGCTGCTGTGGCCCAGGAAGGACCAGGATGTCGCCAATTGCGTCTGGGGACAGAGGGGGCGTCGAGCAAGACAAGGAGCCCTATCAGAAGCAGGCAGCACATGCAGAAGTGCCGGAACAGGCACTTCGAAGAAGAGTGAAACAGTGCTCACCCAAAGTTGCACAAAGGAGTCCCACGTCGCCGGAGACCAACTTAGAAAGTCGTGCAATGCAAGTTAGAGTGCCGTGGACCCTGGCGTGGCTGTGCACAAAGGATTTCCGCCAGAAGTGCACAGAGGCCGGAGTAGCTGCAAAAGACGCATCTCCCAGCATAGCACTCTGGCGTGGGGAGGCAAGGACTTACCTCCACCAAACTTGGACTGACGAGTCACTGGACTGTGGGAGTCACTTGGACAGAGTTGCTGGAATCAAGGGACCTCGCTCGTCGTGCTGAGAGGAGACCCAGAGTACCCGTAATGCAGTTCTTTGGTGCCTGCGGTAGCAGGGGGAAGATTCCGTCGACCCACGGGAGATTTCTTCGGAGCTTCTAGTGCAGAGAGGAGGCAGACTACCCCCACAGCATGCACCACCAGGAAAACAGTCGAGAAGGCGGCAGGATCAGCGTTACAGAGTTGCAGTAGTCGTCTTTGCTACTTTGTTGCAGTTTTGCAGGCTTCCAGCGCGGTCAGCAGTCGATTCCTTGGCAGAAGGTGAAGAGAGAGATGCAGAGGAACTCTGATGAGCTCTTGCATTCGTTATCTGAGGAATCCCTAGAGACAGAGACCCTAAATAGCCAGAAAAGAGTTTTTGGCTACATAGGAGAGAGGATAGGCTAGCAACACCTGAAGGAGCCTATCAGAAGGAGTCTCTGACGTCACCTGGTGGCACTGGCCACTCAGAGCAGTCCAGTGTGCCAGCAGCACCTCTGTTTCCAAGATGGCAGAGGTCTGGAGCACACTGGAGGAGCTCTGGACACCTCCCAGGGGAGGTGCAGGTCAGGGGAGTGGTCACTCCCCTTTCCTTTGTCCAGTTTCGTGCCAGAGCAGGGCTAAGGGGTCCCTGAACCGGTGTAGACTGGCTTATGCAGAAATGGGCACCAAATGTGCCCATGAAAGCATTTCCAGAGGGTGGGGGAGGCTAATCCTCCCTTGCCATCACACCATTTTCCAAAGGGAGAAGGTGTAACACCCTCTCTCAGAGGAAGTCCTTTGTTCTGCCATCCTGGGACAAGCCTGGCTGGACCCCAGGAGGGCAGAAACCTGTCTGAGGGGTTGGCAGCAGCAGCAGCAGCAGCTGCAGTGAAACCCCTGAAAAGGCAGTTTGGCAGTACCCGGGTCTGAGCTACAGACCCGTGGGATCATGGGGTTGTACCAACAATGCCAGGATGGCATAGAGGGGGCAATTCCATGATCTTAGACATGTTACATGGCCATATTCGGAGTTACCATTGTGAAGCTACACATAGGTAGTGACCTATGTGTAGTGCACGCGTGTAATGGTGTCCCCGCACTCACAAAGTCTGGGGAATTTGCCCTGACTGATGTGGCAGCACTCTGGCTAGTACCAGGGTGCCCACACACTAAGTAACTTAGCACCCCACCTTTACTAGGTAAAGGTTAGACATATAGGTGACTTATAAGTTACATAAGTGCAGTGAAAATGGCTGTGAAATAATGTGTGCATTATTTCACTCAGGCTGCAGTGGCAGGCCTGTGTAAGAATTGTCCGAGCTCCCTATGGGTGGCAAAAGAAATGCTGCAGCCCAGAGGGATCTCCTGGAACTCCAATACCCTGGGTACCTCAGTACCATATACTAGGGAATTATAAGGGTGTTCCAGTATGCCAGTGTGAATTGGTAAAATTGGTCACTAGCCTGTTAGTGACAATTTTGAAAGAAATGAGAGAACATAACCACTGAGGTTCTGGATAGCAGAGCCTCAGTGAGACAGTTAGTCATATACACAGGTAACACAGTCAGGCACACATATGAGCACTGGGGCCCTGGCTGGCAGGGTCCCAGTGGCACATATGTAGGAGGCTGGACTGGCTTGTAGTGAGTACCAAGGGGTACTTGCACCTTGCACCAGGCCCAATTATCCCTTATTAGTGTATAGGGTGTCTAGCAGCATAGGCTGATAGATAATGGTAGCTTAGCAGAGCAGCTTAGGCTGAACTAGGAGACGAGTGAAGCTCCTACAGTACCACTTAGTGTCACTTGCACAATATCATAAGAAAACACAATACACAGATATACTAAAAATAAAGGTACTTTATTTTTATGACAATATGCCAAAGTATCTCAGTGAGTACCCTCAGTATGAGGCTAGCAATTATACACAAGTTATATGTACACAATACCAAAAATATGCAGTATAGTCTTAGAAAACAGTGCAAACAATGTATAGTTACAATAGGATGCAATGGGGACACATAGGGATAGGGGCAACACAAACCATATACTCCAAAAGTGGAATGCGAACCACGAATGGACCCCAAACCTATGTGACCTTGTAGAGGGTCGCTGGGACTATTAGAAAATAGTAAGGGTTAGAAAAATAGCCCTCCCCAAGACCCTGAAAAGTGAGTGCAAAGTGCACTAAAGTTCCCCAAAGGACAAAGAAGTTGTGATAGGGGAATTCTGCAGGAAAGACACAAACCAGCAATGCAACAACGATGGATTTCCAAACGAGGGTACCTGTGGAACAAGGGGACCAAGTCCAAAAGTCACAAGCAAGTCGGAGATGGGCAGATGCCCAAGAAATGCCAACGGTGGATGCAAAGAAGCTGCTACTGGACAGTAGAAACTTAGGATTCTGCAGGAACGACAAGGGCTACAAAATTCCCCTTTGGATGATGGATCCCCCACTCCGTGGAGAGTTGTGCAGAAGTGTTTTCTCGTGGAAATACAGCCAACAAGCCTTGCTAGCTGCAAATCGTGCGGTAAGCGTTTTTGGACGCTGCTGTGGCCCAGGAGGGACCAGGATGTCCCCAATTGCGTCTGGGGACAGAGGGGACATCGAGCAAGACAAGGAGCCCTCTCAGCAGCAGGTAGCACCCGCAAAAGTGCCAGAAACAGGCACTACAAGGATGCATGAAACGGTGCTCACCTGAAGTTGCACAAAGGAGTCCCACGTCGCCGGAGACCAACTTAGGAAGTCGTGCAATACAGGTAAGAGTGCCGTGGACCCAGGCTTGGCTGTGCACGTGGGATTTCTGCTGGAAGTACACAGAGGCCGGAGTAGCTGCAAAAGTCGCGGTTCCCAGCAATGCAGTCTGGCGTGGGGAGGCTAGGACTTACCTCCACCAAACTTGGACTGAAGAGTCACTGGACTGTGGGAGTCCCTTGGACAGAGTTGCTGGAATCAAGGGACCCAGCTCGTCGTGCTGAGAGGAGACCCAGAGTACCGGTAATGCAGTTCTTTGGTGCCTGCGGTTGCAGGGGGAAGATTCCATCGACCCACGGGAGATTTCTTCGGAGCTTCTAGTGCAGAGAGGAGGCGGACTACCCCCACAGCATGCACCACCAGGAAAACAGTCGAGAAGGCGGCAGGATCAGCGTTACAGAGTTGCAGTAGTCGTCATTGCTACTTTGTTGCAGTTTTGCAGGCTTCCAGCGCGGTCAGCAGTCGATTCCTTGGCAGAAGGTGAAGAGAGAGATGCAGAGGAACTCTGATGAGCTCTTGCATTCGTTATCTAAGGAATCCCAAGAGACAGAGACCCTAAATAGCCAGAAAAGAGGGTTTGGCTACCTAGGAGAGAGGATAGGCTAGCAACACCTGAAGGAGCCTATCAGAAGGAGTCTCTGACGTCACCTGGTGGCACTGGCCACTCAGAGCAGTCCAGTGTGCCAGCAGCACCTCTGTTTCCAAGATGGCAGAGGTCTGAAGCACACTGGAGAAGCTCTGGACACCTCCCAGGGGAGGTGCAGGTCAGGGGAGTGGTCACTCCCCTTTCCTTTGTCCAGTTTCGCGCCAGAGCAGGGCTAAGGGGTCCCTGAACCGGTGTAGACTGGCTTATGCAGAAATGGGCACCAAATGTGCCCATGAAAGCATTTCCAGAGGCTGGGGGAGGCTACTCCTCCCCTGCCTTCACACCATTTTCCAAAGGGGGAGGGTGTAACACCCTCTCTCAGAGGAAGTCCTTTGTTCTGCCATCCTGGGACAAGCCTGGCTGGACCCCAGGAGGGCAGAAACCTGTCTGAGGGGTTGGCAGCAGCAGCAGCTGCAGTGAAACCCCTGCAAAGGCAGTTTGGCAGCACCCGGGTCTGAGCTACAGACCCGTGGGATCATGGGATTGTACCAACAATGCCAGGATGGCATAGAGGGGGCAATTCCATGATCTTAGACATGTTACATAGCCATATTCGGAGTTACCATTGTGAAGCTACACATAGGTAGTGACCTATGTGTAGTGCACGCGTGTAATGGTGTCCCGCACACACAAAGTCAGGGGAATTTGCCCTGAACTATGTGGGAGCACTCTGGCTAGTGCCAGGGTGCCCACACACTAAGTAACTTAACACCCAACCTTTACTAGGTAAAGGTTTGACATATAGGTGATTTATAAGTTACATAAGTGCAGTGAAAAATGGCTGTGAAATAATGTGTGCATTATTTCACTCAGGCTGCAGTGGCAGGCCTGTGTAAGAATTGTCAGAGCTCCCTATGGGTGGCAAAAGAAATGCTGCAGCCCATAGGGATCTCCTGGAACCCCAATACCCTGGGTACCTCAGTACCATATACTAGGGAATTATAAGGGTGTTCCAGTATGCCAATGTAAATTGGTAAAATTAGTCACTAGCCTGTTAGTGACAATTTGGAAAGAAATGAGAGAGCATAACCACTAAGGTTCTGGTTAGCAGAGCCTCAGTGAGACAGTTAGGCATCACATAGGGAACACATACATATAGGTCACTAACTTATGACCACTGGGGTCCTGGCTAGCAGGGTCCCAGTGACACATAACAAACATACTGAAAACATAGGGTTTTCACTATGAGCACTGGGTCCTGGCTAGCAGGATCCCAGTGAGACAGTGAAAACACCCTGACATACACTCACAAATAGGCCAAAAGTGGGGGTAACAAGGCTAGAAAGAGGCTACTTTCTCACACAACCCCCCCCCCCCCCAAACGAAGGACAATAAGGCTAACCTTGGCCAGTTGAGACTTTATTGTCTAAGTGGTGATAAGTAAAGAGTAGCTCTGCAATAGACTGGTTACTCCCTTTATCATCCACTATATGGTTACTTCCCTGTGGGGATGTAAACCACCCTGTTTGAAGATTTTTAGCTAAGCAACAATGTGAAGATGTATTTTCAGAGTTTTCATCAGTAAGTTTTAGTTTAGAGCAGTGGGAATTGTCTACTGAACCTATTTGTAGTGATGGAAATGCCAGACAAGGATGCTGTCTCAGTAAAGCCATAGCTGGGCAAAAACTTTGTCATTTTGGCTGGAAGAGAGAACAGGGATGCTGTTTCTCTTTAGTTGGAGCAGGGCAGGGATGATGTCCTATGAGCTCCACACTAGGGCAGGGATGCTGACCTAAGTGTTGTGAGGTAGTGCAGGGTTTCTGCACTAAAGTTTCTCTGGGAGGGTTGGAGGGATGCTCCATGTTAACTAAAATGGTGCTCTTTTTCTCACCAATGTTAGTTATCCCACAGAGAGGTACTTCCACCTCAGGGAGTCCAGTTTTGCCAACTGATGATTCCCTTGGAACAGGTGCCACCCCAGGAGAGGTTTCTCCCACCACAGGAATGGTATCCTGAATGGTAGGGTGGTTAGGGGATACTGGGATACCCCTTTTACCTGTTGATGGAGAGGGAACCTGAGTTTTCAGGCCTTCTCTCCTTTGCTTTTTCATTTCAGTAGAAATGAGAGGGAACAATTCCTCTGGGATGCCCAGCATGGCTGCATGGGCATAAAACTCTACATCAGCCCAACCTGAGGCCTCTAGGTCATTACCTAAGAGACAGTCTACAGGTAAGCTAGGTGATACTACCACCTGCTTAGGGCCAGTAACTCCACCCCAACTAAACTGAATTATAGCTAAGGGCAGAAACTTAGTGGAGTTATGGACATCAATAATCTTATACTGTTGTCCAATGATGTGTTGATCAGGGTGCACTAGGTTTTCAGTCACCAAATTGATACTGGCACCTGTGCCCCTGTAGGCCAAGGCCTCAACACCATTTATTGAAACTGTCTGCCTGTACTTATCCATTGTAAGGGGACAAGCAGCCAGTGTGGCAAGGCCAATGCCACTAGGTGTGACAGAAACTGTCTTGGGACTGCCTACCCCAATTTCTACTATGGACCCATAAGTGAACCCAACTACACCCTTAACTTGACTGTTGCCAGCAGTCCCACCACTAGTACCACTACTGCTAGGGGCACTAGAGCTTGATGTATTAGTGGTGGTAGGCTCAGGGGGTTTACCTGGACAGGACTTATCCCCTGGCCTATGGCCTCTGTTTTTACACACAAAGCACCAAGGCTTTTTAACTTGTGTAGGTTGAGAAGAAGAGGAAGAATTTGTTTTATCTCCACCCCCTGAAGAGTGTTTAAGATTTGAAGAAGGATCTTTGGTTTTACCCTTATCCCCATGCTTATCTTGAGATTTTTCACCATCTTTCTTCTTATTGCCATCTTTGTCACCCCCTGTATGAACTTTTCTGTTCACCCTTGTTCTGACCCATTTGTCTGCCTTCTTTCCCAATTCTTGGGGAGAGGTCAGATCAGAGTCCACCAAGTACTGGTGCAACAAATCAGACACACAATTATTAAGAATATGCTCTCTCAGGATCAAGTTATACAGGCTGTCATAATCAGTAAATTTACTGCCATGTAACCACCCCTCCAAGGCCTTCACTGAATGGTCCACAAAATCAACCGAGTCTTGTGAAGACTCATTTTTGGTCTCTCTGAACTTTATCCTGTATTGTTCAGTGGTCAAGCCATAACCATCCAGGAGTGCATTCTTAAGAACTGTAAAATTATTGGCATCACTTTCTTTCACAGTAAGGAGCCTATCCCTACCTTTTCCACTAAATGATAGCCATAGGATAGCAGCCCACTGCCTTTGAGGGACATCCTGTACAACACAGGCCCTCTCAAGTGCAGCAAACCACTTGTTAATGTCATCCCCCTCCTTATAAGGGGGAACTATCTTATGCAGATTCCTTGAATCATGCTCTCTTGCAGGATGACTATGGGGAATACTGCTGCTGCCACCATGGGTTTCTAAACCCAACCTTTGTCTCTCCTTCTCTACTTCTAAGGTCTGTCTATCCAAATCCAGCTGTTGCTTCTTGAGCTTCAGTCTGGTTTGTTCCACTCTCAATCTATTGAGCTCCCTTTCTAACAATCTGTCATCAGGGTGGGTGGGAGGGACATTCCTAGACACAGACGTATGGTGAGAATGGACAGAAGGAGACCTGTCCCTTACAGAAGGCACCCTAACAGCTTTGCTAACAGTGTAATGTGAGAGCACACCATCTGTATGCTGTGATTCAACCTCTGTACCAACTATGCTAGACTGTCTAGTAATGGGCAGGCTGAGAAGTTTCTTTCCTGAATCTTTTCCTGGGGGAGTCCCTGGATCAGATTGGGAACCATTTGCTGCTTTTTCAACAGATGTGGCCCCTAAGGCCTTATCTTGTTCTCTAAGCATATTAAGCAACAATTCCAAAGAAGGATTCTTCCCTACACTCAAACCTCTTTCTATACAGAGACTCCTTGCTCCTTTCCAGCTAAGGTGGTCATATGCAAGTTTGGACAGATCAACATTTTGGCCTGTGCCAGACATTTTAGAAAGAGTTTAAGTGACAGAAAAAGTGAAGAAAAATGTTTTCAGAACTTTTAGAAAGAGAAAAAAACTTTTAAAACTTTTTAAGAATTTTTTAGAAAATTAGAAGTACTTTTCAGCACTGAGAAAAGAGTGAAAAGAGGAAATGCAAAACTTTTTAGCAATGTGTACACACACTGAACTTGTTTTGTATATTTTTCTCTTATGAAAAGTACAATGACAAGAGTGGTAAGTAGTCTCAAAGCACTTACCCCACTGCTGCACAACCAATGTAGGAGGCTGGACTGGCTTGTAGTGAGTACCAAGGGGTACTTGCACCTTGCACCAGGCCCAGTTATCCCTTATTAGTGTATAGGGTGTCTAGCAGCATAGGCTGATAGATAATGGTAGCTTAACAGAGCAGCTTAGGCTGAACTAGGAGACGAGTGAAGCTCCTACAGTACCACTTAGTGTCACTTGCACAATATCATAAGAAAACACAATACACAGATATACTAAAAATAAAGGTACTTTATTTTTATGACAATATGCCAAAGTATCTCAGTGAGTACCCTCAGTAAGAGGCTAGCAATTATACACAAGTTATATGTACACAATACCAAAAATATGCAGTATAGTCTTAGAAAACAGTGCAAACAATGTATAGTTACAATAGGATGCAATGGGGACACATAGGGATAGGGGCAACACAAACCATATACTCCAAAAGTGGAGTGCGAACCACAAATGGACCCCAAACCTATGTGACCTTGTGAAGGGTCGCTGGGACTATTAGAAAATAGTAAGGGTTAGAAAAATAGCCCTCCCCAAGACCCTGAAAAGTGAGTGCAACGTGCACTAAAGTTCCCCAAAGGACAAAGAAGTCGTGATAAGGGAATACTGCAGGAAAGACACAAACCAGCAATGCAACAATGATGGATTTCCAAACGAGGGTACCTGTGGAACAAGGGGACCAAGTCCAAAAGTCACAAGCAAGTCGGAGATGGGCAGATGCCCAAGAAATGCCAACGGTGGATGCAAAGAAGCTGCTACTGGACAGTAGAACTTAGGATTCTGCAGGAACAACAAGGGCTAGAAACTTCCCCTTTGGAGGATAGATCCCCCACGCCGTGGAGAGTTGTGCAGAAGTGTTTTCCCATGGAAATACAGCCAACAAGCCTTGCTAGCTGAAAATCGTGCTGTAAGGGTTTTTGTACGCTGCTGTGGCCCAGGAGGGACCAGGATGTCGCCAATTGCGTCTGGGGACAGAGGGGACATCGAGCAAGACAAGGAGAACTCTCAGCAGCAGGTAGCACCCGCAAAAGTGCCAGAAACAGGCACTACAAGGATGCGTGAAACGGTGCTCACCTGAAGTTGCACAAAGGAGTCTAACGTCGCCGGAGACCAACTTAGGAAGTCGTGCAATACAGGTTAGAGTGCCGTGGACCCAGGCTTGGCTGTGCACGAAGGATTTCTGCCGGAAGTGCACGGAAGCCGGAGTAGCTGCAAAAGTCACGGTTCCCAGCAATGCAGTCTGGCGTGGGGAGGCTAGGACTTACCTCCACCAAACTTGGACTGAAGAGTCACTGGACTGTGGGAGTCACTTGGACAGAGTTGCTGGAATCAATGGACCTCGCTCGTCGTGCTGAGAGGAGACCCAGAGTACCGGTAATGCAGTTCTTTGGTGCCTGCGGTTGCAGGGGGAAGATTCCGTCGACCCACGGGAGATTTCTTCGGAGCTTCTAGTTCAGAGAGGAGGCGGACTACCCCCACAGCATGCACCACCAGGAAAACAGTCGAGAAGGCGGCAGGATCAGCGTTACAGAGTTGCAGTAGTCGTCATTGCTACTTTGTTGCAGTTTTGCAGGCTTCCAGCGCGGTCAGCAGTCGATTCCTTGGCAGAAGGTGAAGAGAGAGATGCAGAGGAACTCTGATGAGCTCTTGCATTCGTTATCTAAGGAATCCCAAGAGACAGAGACCCTAAATAGCCAGAAAAGAGGGTTTGGCTACCTAGGAGAGAGGATAGGCTAGCAACACCTGAAGGAGCCTATCAGAAGGAGTCTCTGACGTCACCTGGTGGCAGTGGCCACTCAGAGCAGTCCAGTGTGCCAGTAGCACCTCTGTTTCCAAGATGGCAGAGGTCTGAAGCACACTGGAGGAGCTCTGGACACCTCCCAGGGGAGGTGCAGGTCAGGGGAGTGGTCACTCCCCTTTCCTTTGTCCAGTTTCGTGCCAGAGCAGGGCTAAGGGGTCCCTGAACCGGTGTAGACTGGCTTATGCAGAAATGGGCACCAAATGTGCCCATGAAAGCATTTCCAGAGGCTGGGGGAGGCTACTCCTCCCCTGCCTTCACACCATTTTCCAAAGGGGGAGGGTGTAACACCCTCTCTCAGAGGAAGTCCTTTGTTCTGCCATCCTGGGACAAGCCTGGCTGGACCCCAGGAGGGCAGAAACCTGTCTGAGGGGTTGGCAGCAGCAGCAGCTGCCGTGAAACCCCTGAAAAGGCAGTTTGGCAGTACCCGGGTCTGAGCTACAGACCCGTGGGATCATGGGATTGTACCAACAATGCCAGGATGGCATAGAGGGGGCAATTCCATGATCTTAGACATGTTACATGGCCATATTCGGAGTTACCATTGTGAAGCCACACATAGGTAGTGACCTATGTGTAGTGCACACGTGTAATGGTGTCCCCGCACTCACAAAGTCAGGGGAATTTGCCCTGAACTATGTGGGAGCACTCTGGCTAGTGCCAGGGTGCCCACACACTAAGTAACTTAGCACCCAACCTTTACTAGGTAAAGGTTAGACATATAGGTGACTTATAAGTTACATAAGTGCAGTGAAAAATGGCTGTGAAATAATGTGTGCATTATTTCACTCAGGCTGAAGTGGCAGGCCTGTGTAAGAATTGTCAGAGCTCCCTATGGGTGGCAAAAGAAATGCTGCAGCCCATAGGGATCTCCTGGAACCCCAATACCCTGGGTACCTCAGTACCATATACTAGGGAATTATAAGGGTGTTCCAGTATGCCAATGTGAATTGGTAAAATTAGTCACTAGCCTGTTAGTATCAATTTGGAAAGAAATGAGAGAGCATAACCACTGAGGTTCTGTTTAGCAGAGCCTCAGTGAGACAGTTAGGCATCACACAGGGAACACATACATATAGGTCACAAACTTATGAGCACTGCGGTCCTGGCTAGCAGAGTCCCAGTGACACATAACAAACATACTGAAAACATAGGGTTTTCACTATGAGCACTGGGTCCTGGCTAGCAGGATCCCAGTGAGACAGTGAAAACACCCTGACATACACTCACAAATAGGCCAAAAGTGGGGGTAACAAGGCTAGAAAGAGGCTACTTTCTCACAACATACAACTAAAACAACATATATACAGTGAAAAATGGGGGTAACATGCCAGGCAAGATGGTACTTTCCTACAGTCACACACCCAGGATAACCCCTGCTTACCCCCTTGGTAGCTTGGCACGAGCAGTCAGGCCTAACCCGGAGACAATGTGTAGAGCAATTGCACAACACACACAACACACGTGATGGACTATCCCCACCACAAAGGAAACACAACATCATGTTATATAAAGATAAACTGTATTGCACAAAACATCATTAGATCAAACACAACATGTATCAGTAGTACCCTGCTACTCAAGCAGAACATCCCTCAGGTTACTAGTACTTTGCAGAAGTAAGCAGTAGTCATAATAAAACACATAGGTCAGGTAGGCATATAGGTTACTGGTTGTCCTACAACATAAATGGTAAGCAGGTTGTCATTATCATAAGAATGCACATATCAGGGTAAAACATATGATCATAATGGCCACTACATTATCATGGACGAGTATAACATGACAGACCCCCCAAGAATACACATGACGCGATAGGCGTATAATTATAGGCCAAGATAGAATCATAAGAACTGTAGGAAGCTGGCCAGATGTGTGGTGGGTACCTATGTTACTTACACCTTATATCAGGTCCAGGTATCCCCTTATTAGTGTAGTGTAGTGAGTGTCTAGAAGCCAGGCTCTCTAGAGGTAGCTGTGGATGAGCAGCCAAGGCTTATCTAGGAGAGATGCTTAGTACTTACACACATCAAAGAATACACTCAGTGTTACAAAAATAAAGGTACTTTATTTTGGTGAAACAAATACAAAAATGCTGTAGAGGCTACACTTCCTTAGGAGGTAAGTAATACAGAAAATATAGGGCTGCGTCGATTCTTCTCAGGAAGTCGGGCTGTGTCGTTCTGGGTCGGCTTGCATCAATCAGTAGGGCCGTACGTCGATGTTCTGGTCGCGTCGCTGGCACTGCGTCGATCCTCCGTCACAAAGTCGGGCTGCATTGTTCCAGTCTCGGCGTGCGGTGAATTTTTCACTGCGAGCAGGCTGTGCGTCATTTTTGGCAGGCGGTGCATCGAATTTTCACCGCACAGGGATTTTAGCTGCAGGAGAGAAGTCTTTTTGGTCCTGAAACTTCAGGGAACAGGAGGCAAGCTCTATCCAAGCCCTTGGAGTGAACTCCTTCAGCACAGCAAGAGAGCAGCAAGGCAGCAGGGCAACAGCAAGGCAGCAGTCCTTTATAGAAAGCAGTCAGGTGAGTCCTTTGGGCAGCCAGGCAGTTCTTCTTCGCAGGTTGCAGGTTCTGGTCCAGAGTTTCCTTCCCAGGTAGTGTCTGATTTGGTAGGGCAGAGGCCCTGTTTAAATACCCAAATGTGACTTGGGGGGAGACTTCAAAGAGTGGCTTAAAAGTGCACAAGTTCCCCTTTCAGTTCCATCCTGTCTGCCAGTGGTCCCAGTAGGGGGTGTGGCAGTCCTTTGTGTGAAGGAAGGCTACTGTCCTTTGACATGTAAGTGTCAGGCCCTCCACCCTCCCATCCCAGGAAGACCCATTCAAAATGCAGATGTGTGCAAGTGTGACTGAGCATCCTGTGTTTGGGGTTTGTCTGAGTGAATGCACAAAGGATCTGTCAACTAAACCTAGCCAGACGTGGATTGTACGGCACAAAAGGATGTAAGTGCAGAGAAATGCTCACTTTCTAAAAGTGGCATTTCTAAAATTAAACCCAACTTCACCCGTCAGCAGGATTTTGCATTGCCATTCTGGCCATACTAAATATGACCTGTCTACTCCTTTCAGATCAGAATTTACCACTAAAACAGTATATGAGGGTAGCCCTAATGTTAGCCTATGAAAGGAGCAGGCCTCACAGCAGTGTAAAAACAAATTTAGGGGTTTTACACTACCAGGACATGTAAACTATACCGGCACATGTCCTGCCTTTTGCCTACACAGCACCCGGCCCTAGGGGTTACCTAGGGCCCAACTTAGGGGTGACTTATATGTAGAAAAAGGGGTGTTTTAGGCTTGGCAAGTACTTTTAAATGCCAAGTCGAATTGGCAGTGAAACTGCACACACATGCCCTGCAATGGCAGGCCTGAGACATGGTTAGGGGGCTACTTATGTGGGTGGCACAACCACTGCTGCAGCCCACTAGTAGCATTTAATTTACAGGCCCTGGCACATGTAGTGCACTAGACTAGGGACTTACAAGTAAATTAAATAAGCCAATTGGGTATGAACCAATGTTACCATGTTTGAAGGAAGAGAGCATGTGCACTTTAGCACAGTCCTAAAACCAGCAAAAACAGTGTCCAAAAAGTGGGGGGGGCAAGCAAAAAGTTAGGGGTGACCACCCTAAGGCTGTCAGGTCTAACATGTGTCCCCTCCAGTTGAAAGTGGGGAGAGCTACCCAACCTCCTGGGAGCTCTCACCGCTAAGGAAGTATCTGGAGAGACCATCAGCGTTGGCGTGGTCAGTCCCCGGACTATGCTCCACCGTAAAGTCCATCCCCTGTAGGGAAATCCACCTCAAGAGTTTAGGATTTTTGCCCCTCATCTGCATGAGCCATCTGCGGGGCCTGTGGTCTGTCTGAACCCGAAAGTGAGTCCCAAACAGGAATGGTCTCAGCTTCTTCAGTGCCCAGACCACAGCAAATGCTTCTCTTTCAATAGCACTCCACCTCTGTTCCAGTGGTAATAGTCTTCTGCTAATAAAGACTACTGGTTGGTCTAGGCCCTCCTCATTTAGCTGTGCTAGGACCGCCCCTATGCTACGCTCTGAAGCGTCTGTCTGCATGATAAATTCCTTGGAGTAGTCAGGGGCCCTGAGCACGGGGGCCGTGCACATGGCTTCCTCGAGAGAATCAAAGGCGTTCTGACAAGCCTCTGTCCAATTCACCAACCTAGGTTGCTTTTTGGATGGCAGCTGTCAAGGGTGTCACAATGGTTCCACAGCCCTTGACAAATCTGCGGTAGTAACTAGTGAGGCCCAAGAAGGCCCTCACCTCGGTTTGGGTTTTAGGTGGTTGCCAGGCCTCGATAGTTTCAATCTTGGCCTGGAGGGGCTGCACCTTGCCAAAATCTACTAGGTGTCACAAGTACACCATGGAACCCTACCCAATCTGGCACTTACTAGCCTTGATGGTCAGGCCTGCCTGTTGCAGGGCCTGAAGCACCTCCTGGAGGTGGAGCAGGTGTTCCTCCCAGCTGGAACTGTAGATGGAAATGTCGTCCAAGTAGGCTGCACAGAAGGCATCCTTGCCAGCTAGGACCCCGTTCACCAAAATTTGGAAGGTAGCACGGGCATTCTGCAGCCCAAAGGGCATCACCCGGAATTGGTAATGGCCCTCTGGTGTGGAGAATGCAGATCTCTCTTTAGCCCCCTCAGTCAAGGCGATCTGCCAGTACCCTGATGTGAGATCAAAGGTACTGAGGAACTTGGCAGCGCCTAGCCTGTCTACGAGATCATCAACTCAGGGATGGGGTGAGCGTCAGTCCGTGTGACTGAGTTGAGACCCCTGTAGTCCACGCAGAACCGGAGTTTTGGCTTGGCACCGGGTGCAGCAGACTTGGGTACCAGCACTAGAGGGCTGGACCAGGGACTACTGGACTTCTCAATAACCCCTAGAGTCAGCATCTTGGAGACTTCCTCCTTGATGCTGGCCTTCACCTTATCTGACAACCTGTAAATGTTGTTCTTTACAGGGGGACTGTCTCCCGTGTCAATGTCATGGACACACAGATGTGTGAGTCCAGGGGTGAGGGAAAACAGGGAGGAGTACAGTTCCAGTAACTGGTAGCAGTCCCCTCTCTAGTCTTTGGTCAGGGAGTCAGAGAAAATGACACACTCCACTGACCCATCACCTTCCTTAGCAGAGTGGAGGTCGGGGAGAGGTTCACTGTCCTCCTCCACACCCTCATCTGTCACCAGAAGCATGTTGACTTCAGTCCTCTCAAAGTGAAGCTTCAGTCTGTTGACATGGAGCACCCTTAGAAGCGGTGCATCTGGTTGCCGAGGGCCAGCATGTAGCTGACCACGTCCTGAGGGGGTGCCTTGGGAGCTTTCTCCCACCCGTCCTTGACAATGCTTAAGGGTCCCCTGACAGGGTACCCATAGAGGAGCTCAAAGGGGCTGAACCCCACCCCTTTCTGGGGTACTTCTCTGTAAGCAAAGAGAAGGCATGGTAAGAGGACGTTCCACTGATGCCTCAAGGCCTCAGGGAGGCCTGTAATCATGCCTTTCAAGGTTTTGTTGAATCTCTCCACCAGACCATTAGATTGGGGATGATAGGGTGCGGTGAACTTGTAGCTTACACCACACGCATCCCACATGGAATTCATGTACGCAGACATGAAGTTTGTGCCTTTGTCAGACATAGGTGGTCATTACAACCCTGGCGGACGGTGTTAAAGCGTCGGTAATACCGCAAACAGGCCGGCGGACAAAAAAAGGGAATCATGACCCTGGCGGAAACCTCAAACAAAGACAGCCACTTTAACACACCGTCTGCCACAGTGGTACAGACAAGCATCGGGCGGTCACCGCCAACAGACAGGCGGAAGACAATGTACCGCCCATAGTATCACAACCCGCCAATCCGCCACCTTTTCCGGGGCGGTTTCACCGGGGATAAAAACACGGCGGAAACAGTTTCTGCAATGGGAAAACGCTCACCTGAACACATCCCACGAGGAAGGAGGACACCATGGAGCCGGAATGCCAAATCCTACCGGCCCTTGTATTCCTACTCATCTACGAAGACCAACGCCGGCGCCGGCGAAGACAACGGTGAGTACTGCACCTACGACATAGGGGAGGGGGGAGGCAAAAGTCAGGGGGACACACACGCAACACCCCCACCCCCACCCTCGCACATTACAACACACACACCAATGCATTTACAAACATCACAGTAACAACCCACAACCCCCCCGGAAGAATGCAAAGACAAAACGAAATCAGTTCAAACATTGTAATGTATCAATATACATTTTTCAAATATATACAGATATATCATAAAATCATTCAAAAATATAAACATAACGAGAAGTAGTGCAGATATGCACATATCAATGTCCGTGCACCACTAGTCCAAAAATGCATGGCAGAGGCCCACACAAGATACCTGTCCACAAACGGAGAGAACACTGCCGGGGCATCAGAGAGAAATACAACAGGCACCTCAGGGGGAAGGGAACGGGGGGCACCTCAGCCGGATGAGTGCAAAGCCAGATCCACGATGGGGCTCCATGCCCATTGATGTATCCTGGGGAGTGAAAAGCCACAGTCTTTCAAGTCTCTACAGTGGGTGGTTTGCCCACTGTACCATCCTGGGGAGTGCAAAGCCACAGTCTCTCAAGTCTCACAAGTGGGTGGGTTGCCCACTGTACCATCCTGGGGAGTGCAAAGCCACAGTCTCTCAAGTCTCTACAGTGGGTGGGTTGCCCACTGGACCATCCTGGGGAGTGCAAAGCCACAGTCTCTCAAGTCTCTACAGTGGGTGGTTTGCCCACTGTACCATCCTGGGGAGTGCAAAGCCACAGCCTCTCAAGTCTCTACAGTGCGTGGGTTGCCCACTGCTTGCTCCTGGGGAGTGCAAAGCCACAGTCTCTCAAGTCTCTACAGTGGGTGGGTTGCCCACTGTACCATCCTGGGGAGTGCAAAGCCACAGTCTCTCAAGTCTCTACAGTGGGTGGGTTGCCCACTGGACCATCCTGGGGAGTGCAAAGCCACAGTCTCTCAAGTAGATAACAGCCTCCACTGGTTCTGGAGGGGGACTGGTGCCCAGAGTGCTTCATCCTGTGCAGGACAGACAGAGTGGATGCATGTCTCCACTGGTTCTGCAGGGGGTCTGGTGCCCAGAGTGCTTCATCCTGCGCAGGACAGACAGAGTGGATGCATGTCTCCACTGGTTCTGGAGGGGGACTGGTGCCCAGACTGGAATACTCTCCCCGTGACAGTTCCTGTCCCGTCACTGTCCCAGCTGCACATGGGATAACGATGCTTGATGTGGCGGTCTTTTCTTTCTTCAGCAGTGCTTGCCCTGTTCAGTGGTGCATGCCCTGTTCAGCGGTGCTTTCCCTGTTCAGCGGTGCTTTGCCATGTTCAGCGGTGCTTTGCCATGGCGGTTCTGGACTGTTCAGCGGTGCTTGCCCTGTTCAGCGGTGCTTTGCCATGGCGGTTCTGGACTGTTTAGCGGTGCTTTGCCATGTTCAGCTGTGCATTGCCATGGCGGTGCTGGACAGTTCAGCGGTGCTTTGCCATGGCGGTTCTGGACTGGGCATTGGTGTGTGGCATGACGTTCTCTGGACTGGGCATTGGTGTGTGGCATGACGGTCCCTCATTGCCTAGCGGGGCTGTGGCTGCCGGGGCCCTCCTGGGCACTGACTCCGGCGGTGGCGGTGGTCTCCTGACCAGTGACGATACTTGTGGCCTCCTGGGCACTGACTCCGGCGGTGGTCTCCTGACCAGTGACGATACTTGGGCCCTCCTGGGCACTGACTCCGGCGGTGGTCTCCTGACCAGTGACGATACTTGTGCCCTCCTAGGCACTGACTCCGGCGGTGGTCTCCTGACCAGTGATGATACCTGGGCCCTCCTGGGCACTGACTCCGGCGGTGGTCTCCTGACCAGTGACGATACTTGTGCCCTCCTGGGCAACGACTCCGGCGGTGGTCTCCTGTTCAGTGATGATACTTAGGCCCTCCTGGGCAATGACTCCGGCGGTGGTCTCCTGACCAGTGACGACGGTGCTGGCGTCCCGGCCGCCGGGAAGGATGCCGCCCTTCTCCGCTGTGATGCTCACACCAGGCTGTGCAAACTTCTTCTGGCCCTTTCCCACCTTTGGAGGAGTCACAGCTGACTCTGCAATCCCCCTGGGACCCCTGTGAGTTGTTTTGCCTCCAGGAGTCTTCACACGGTCCTGTCGGCCACTTTCCAACTTCAGAGCCTTTACAGGGGGTGGACTGGCAGTGCCTTGGCTCCGTGTCACACTGCCTGCCCTGGTGGCCGGTGCACTCCACACACCTGTAACACGCACCACTGGTACTGGAGGCTTTTTGGCTGAGGCGCTACGACGGGACTGATGAATTGGAGGGGTGGGTGCAAAAAGGTCAACTTTACAGAGGGACAGTTTCTGACGAACACTGGGATGGGTAGCTGGAGGGGGTCTGGGAGTGGAGGAAGAGTAGGTGGTTGTAGGAGGTGTCACTTTAGGTGTTTTGGGTGCAGGTGCAGGTACTGGAGGCTGTCGTGAGGTGGATGGATGTGGGGTGTGTGGGTGCCCGCGTTTGTGTACTTTGGGAGGGGGCGTCACACACACACTGGGAGAGGACACAGGGGACGTGTAAATGGTAGTGGGGGTGGTGAGTGCAGGTGAGCGGGGTGTGGTGCTGGGTGTTCTGGTGCGAGCCCTGGTGCCTGTAGATGTAGTGTATGCAGGTGAGAGTGTAGACGACACTGGGAGGGAGGAGGCAGATGACGAGGAGGGGGACACAGTGGAGGCAGTGGATGTTGCAGTGTTTGCATGTGGGTGATGCTTGTGTGAGTTCCTGTGGGTTGTGTGGTGCTTATGTTTGCCTGAGCTACTTTTGTGTGTTGAGGTGTGTTCATGCTGGTCTGATGGTCTGCTTCGGATAGGCTGGGGTACAGGGGACTGGGTCTGGGTGGAGGAAGTTGGAGGGGGAGGCTAGAGACAGGGACAATGGCTGCCATCAGTGCTGAGGCCAGAGATTGCAGGGTTCGCTAAAGGACAGCCTTACCAGAATGAATGCCCTCCAGGAATGCATTACCGTGTTGCAACTCCCTTTCTACACCCTGGATGGCATTCACAATGGTAGGCTGCCCAACAGTGAGTGACCTGAGGAGGTCAATGGCCTCCTCACTGAGGGCAGCAGGGGTGACTGGGGCAGGGCCTGAGGTGCCCGGGGCGAAGGTGATGCCCATCCTCCTGGGTGAGCGGGCACGGGGCGAACGCAGGGGGGCTGCAGGGAGGGCGGTGCTGGTAGGGGTGGTGGCGGCTGTACCTGTAGAAGTGGGGTGCACAGATGGTGCCACCACCACAAGGGAGCTCCCATCGGCAGACGAGTCTGTGTCGCTGGCTGGTGATCTGGTGGCCGACGTGATGCTCCCCTCGCCCTCGTCCCACTGGTGCATTCTGAGTCCGTGGTGTGGCCCTCCATGGCCATGTGGGATGCAGCTCACTCGTGCTCCGGTGCCACTGTACCTCCGCCTGATGATGCTGATGCACAAAAGAACAGGGAGAGCAAAAAAAGCAGTGGGGGAAGACAGAAGAAAGACAGGTTGAGTGCATGGCATACCGCTACTGTTGGCGGACAATACAGACACAGCAGCTCCCTGCACTACGCCGTGCTCCTGGCCTCCACATATGCAATTTCTGGGATCTGGCCTACATGGCCATGGTGGACATCTGCACACATGGATGCCACAGGGGCATGTATACCTGTACTTGGCACTATACTGCGATGGGGTAGAGTGCCACATGGCCTGCATTACGGAGGGGCCTAGCCTACGTATTTCTGCCTGGCCTAAGTACACCCATAGCCCTCCTCCCTCAGCCAGACCCTCCACTGCGCCCAAAGTCCCCAGAATGAGGTTGTACTCACCTCCTTGTGTCTGCTGTGATGCCCTCAAGCGCCCATCCAACTCTGGGTAGGCCACCACCAGAATCCGGAACATCAGGGGGGTCATGGGGCGACGGGCACCCCTCCCACGTTGGGAGGCCATCCCCAGCTGAGCCTCCGCCGTCTTCTTGCTCCAGCAGCGAAGCATCTTTTCCGGCAGTGGGTGCCCCGTCTCTGGTGGACCCCAGGGTCCAGACGTCCTTGGCGATGGCACGCTAAATGTTCTTCTTCTGGTGGGCGCTGACCTACATGACATGCACAAGGGAAGAAGAGAAGTCATTATCAACTGCACCGTTGATGTGAGTGTCTCCCCTCCCTACCCTAGCCATGTGGCACATTCATTCACATGCATTCATGTTCCCTGAACTCTGCCCCCTTCCCTCTTACAAACAGCCCCCTCCACCCAGGCCTAACCCATACAACGTGCTCCCTGTGTACTCACCTGTTGGTCTGGAGGACCGTAGAGTAGCGTGTACTGGGGGAGGACCCCGTCTACTAGTTTTTCCAACTCCTGAGCAGTGAAGGCAGGGGCCCTTTCCCCAGACGCAGCAGCCATCGTCGCTTCCAGACCGAGGTCACAGCAGCACTTGCAGTGTAGGTCCTCTCCTGTCAAAGATCAGGTATCTAGTGATTGAACAGCTAGAAAATGGCGGTGACATCTGCTCGGTGACGTCCGCGGCGGTGCGTATCATCACCGGTGGCGCACTTGTTCATTGGCTCCTGGGAGTCCTGTGAGAAAGTAGCCTCTTTCTAGCCTTGTTACCCCCACTTTTGGCCTGTTTGTGAGTGTATGTCAGGGTGTTTTCACTGTCTCACTGTGATCCTGCTAGCCAGGGCCCAGTGCTCATAGTGAAAACCCTATGTTTTCAGTATGTTTGTTATGTGTCACTGTGTAGGAGGCTGGACTGACTTGTAGTGAGTACCACGGGGTACTTGCACCTTGCACCAGGCCCAGTTATCCCTTATTAGTGTATAGGGTGTCTAGCAGCTTAGGCTGATAGATAATGGTAGCTTAGCAGAGCAGCTTAGGCTGAACTAGGAGACGTGTGAAGCTACTACAGTACCACTTAGTGTCATATGCACAATATCATAAGAAAACACAATACACAGTTATACTAAAAATAAAGGTACTTTATTTTTATGACAATATGCCAAAGTATCTTAGAGTGTACCCTCAGTGAGAGGATAGGAAATATACACAAGATATATATACACAATAGCAAAAATATGCAGTATAGTCTTAGAAAACAGTGCAAACAATGTATAGTTACAATAGGATGCAATGGGGAAACATAGGGATAGGGGCAACACAAACCATATACTCCAAAAGTGGAATGCGAACCACGAATGGACCCCAAACCTATGTGACCTTGTAGAGGGTCGCTGGGACTATTAGAAAATAGTGAGAGTTAGAAAAATAACCCTCCCCAAGACCCTGAAAAGTGAGTGCAAAGTGCACTAAAGTTCCCCTAAGGACAAAGAAGTCGTGTTAGAGGAATAATGCAGGAAAGACACAAACCAGCAATGCAACAACTGTGGATTTCCAATCTAGGGTACCTGTGGAATAAGGGGACCAAGTCCAAAAGTCACAAGCAAGTCGGAGATGGGCAAATGCCGAGGAAATGCCAGCTGCGGGTGCAAAGAAGCTTTTACTGGACAGAAGAAGCTGAGGTTTCTGCAGGAACGAAGAGGGCTAGAGACTTCCCCTTTGGTGGACGGATCCAACTCGCCATGGAGAGTTGTGCAGAAGTCTTTTTCCGCCGAAAGAACGCCAACAAGCCTTGCTAGCTGCAAATCTTGGTTTTAGCGTTTTTGGACGCTGCTGAGGTCCAGGAGGGACCAGGAGGTCGCAAATTGGACCAGCAGAGAGAGGGGACGTCGAGCAAGACAAGGAGCCCTCTCTGAAGCAGGTAGCTCCCAAAGAAGTGCAAGAAACAGGCACTACAAGGATGCGTGAAACGGTGCTCGCCGAAGTTGCACAAAGGAGTCCCACGTCGCCGGAGACCAACTTAGAAAGTCGTGCAATGCAGGTTAGAGTGCCGTGGACCCAGGCTTGGCGGTGCACAAAGGATTTCCGCCGAAAGTGCACAGGGGCCGGAGTAGCTGCAAAGTCGCGGTTCCCAGCAATGCAGCCCAGCGAGGTGAGGCAAGGACTTACCTCCACCAAACTTGGACTGAAGAGTCACTGGACTGTGGGGGTCACTTGGACAGAGTCGCTGGATTCGAGGGACCTCGCTCGTCGTGCTGAGAGGAGACCCAAGGGACCGGTAATGCAGCTTTTTGGTGCCTGTGGTTGCAGGGGGAAGATTCCGTCGACCCACGGGAGATTTCTTCTGAGCTTCTGGTGCAGAGAGGAGGCAGACTACCCCCACAGCATGCACAAGCAGGAAAACAGTCGAGAAGGCGGCAGGATCAGCGTTACAGAGTTGCAGTAGTCGTCTTTGCTACTATGTTGCAGGTTTGCAGGCTTCCAGCGCGGTCAGCAGTCGATTCCTTATCAGAAGGTGAAGAGAGAGATGCAGAGGAACTCGGCTGAGCTCATGCATTCGTTATCTGAAGATTCCCCAGAGACAGAGACCCTAAATAGCCAGAAAAGAGGGTTTGGCTACCTAGGAGAGAGGATAGGCTACTAACACCTGAAGGAGCCTATCAGCAGGAGTCTCTGGCGTCACCTGGTGGCACTGGCCACTCAGAGCAGTCCAGTGTGCCAGCAGCACCTCTGTTTCCAAGATGGCAGAGGTCTGGAGCACACTGGAGAAGCTCTGGACACCTCCCAGGGGAGGTGCAGGTCAGGGGAGTGGTCACTCCCCTTTCCTTTGTCCAGTTTCGCGCCAGAGCAGGGGCTAAGGTGTCCCTGAACCGGTGTAGACTGGCTTATGCAGAATTGGGCACCTCTGTGCCCAACAAAGCATTTCCAGAGGCTGGGGGAGGCTACTCCTCCCCTGCCTTCACACCATTTTCCAAAGGGAGAGGGTGTCACACCCTCTCTCAGAGGAAGTTCTTTGTTCTGCCATCCTGGGCCAGGCCTGGCTGGACCCCAGGAGGGCAGATGCCTGTCTGAGGGGTTGGCAGCAGCAGCAGCTGCAGTGAAACCCAAGGAAGGGCAGTTTGGCAGTACCAGGGTCTGTGCTACAGACCACTGGGATCATGGAATTGTACCAACAATGCCAGGATGGCATAGAGGGGGCAATTCCATGATCATAGACATGTTACATGGCCATATTCGGAGTTACCATTGTGAAGCTACATATAGGTAGTGACCTATATGTAGTGCACGCGTGTAATGGTGTCCCCGCACTCACAAAGTTCAGGGAATTGGCTCTGAACAATGTGGGGGCACCTTGGCTAGTGCCAGGGTGCCCTCACACTAAGTAACTTTGCACCTAACCTTTACCAGGTAAAGGTTAGACATATAGGTGACTTATAAGTTACTTAAATGCAGTGTAAAATGGCTGTGAAATAACGTGGACGTTATTTCACTCAGGCTGCAGTGGCAGGCCTGTGTAAGAATTGTCAGAGCTCCCTATGGGTGGCAAAAGAAATGCTGCAGCCCATAGGGATCTCCTGGAACCCCAATACCCTGGGTACCTCAGTACCATATACTAGGGAATTATAAGGGTGTTCCAGTAAGCCAATGTAAATTGGTAAAAAGGGTCACTAGCCTGTTAGTGACAATTTGGAAAGAAATGAGAGAGCATAACCACTGAGGTTCTGATTAGCAGAGCCTCAGTGAGACAGTTAGTCACTACACAGGTAACACATTCAGGCACACTTATGAGCACTGGGGCCCTGGGTTACCAGGGTCCCAGTGACACATACAACTAAAACAACATGTATACAGTGAAAAATGGGGGTAACATGCCAGGCAAGATGGTACTTTCCTACACAGTGGTACCCTGCTAGCCAGCACCCCAGTGCTCATAAGTTTGTGACCTATATGTATGTGTTCCCTGTGTGGTGCCTAACTGTCTCACTGAGGCTCTGCTAACCAGAACCTCAGTGGTTATGCTCTCTCATTTCTTTCCAAATTGTCACTAACAGGCTAGTGACCAATTTCAACAATTCACATTGGCATACTGGAACACCCTTATAATTCCCTAGTATATGGTACTGAGGTACCCAGGGTATTGGGGTTCCAGGAGATCCCTATGGGCTGCAGCATTTCTTTTGCCACTCATAGGGAGCTCTGACAATTCTTACACAGGCCTGCCACTGCAGCCTGAGTGAAATAATGCACACATTATTTCACAGCCATTTTCACTGCACTTAAGTAACTTATAAGTCACCTATATGTCTAACCTTTACCTGGTAAAGGTTGGGTGCAAAGTTTCTTAGTGTGAGGGCACTCTGGCACTAGCCAAGGTGCCCCCACATTGTTCAGGGCAAATTCCCCGGACTTTGTGAGTGCGGGGACACCATTACACGCGTGCACTACACATAGGTCACTACCTATGTGTAGCTTCACAATGGTAACTCCGAATATGGCCATGTAACATGTCTAAGATCATGGAATTGGCCCCTCTATGCCATCCCGGCATTATTGGTACAATCCCATGATCCCACAGGTCTGTAGCACAGACCCTGGTACTGCCAAACTGCCTTTTCAGGGGTTTCACTGCACCTGCTGCTGCTGCCAACCCCTCAGACAGGTTTCTGCCCTCCTGGGGTCCAGCCAGGCCTGGCCCAGGATGGCAGAACAAAGGACTTCCTCAGAGAGAGGGTGTTACACCCTCTCCCTTTGGAAAATGGTGTGAAGGCAGGGGAGGAGTAGCCTTCCCCAGCCTCTGGAAATGCTTTCATGGGCACAGATGGTGCCCATTTCTGCATAAGCCAGTCTACACCGGTTCAGGGACCCCTCAGCCCTGCTCTGGCGCGAAACTGGACAAAGGAAAGGGGAGTGACCACTCCCCTGACCTGCACCTCCCCTGGGAGGTGCCCAGAGCTCCTCCAGTGTGCTCCAGACCTCTGCCATCTTGGAAATAGAGGTGCTGCTGGCACACTGGACTGCTCTGAGTGGCCAGTGCCAGCAGGTGACGTCAGAGACTCCTTCTGATAGGCTCCTTCAGGTGTTGCTAGCCTATCCTCTCTCCTAAGTAGCCAAACCCTCTTTTCTGGCTATTTAGGGTCTCTGCTTTGGGGATTTCCTTAGATAACGAATGCAAGAGCTCATCAGAGTTCCTCTGCATCTCTCTCTTTACCTTCTACCAAGGAATCAACTGCTGACCGCGCTGGAAGCCTGCAAAACTGCAACAAAGTAACGAAGATGACTACTGCAACTCTGTAACGCTGATCCTGCCGCCTTCTCGACTGTTTTCCTGGTGGTGCATGCTGTGGGGGTAGTCTGCCCCCTCTCTGCACTAGAAGCTCTGAAGAAATCTCCGGTGGGTCGACGGAATCTTCCCCCTGCTACCGCAGGCACCAAAGAACTGCATCACCGGTCCCCTGGGTCTCCTCTCAGCACAATGAGCGAGGTCCCTTGAATCCAGCAACTGTGTCCAAGTGACTCCCACAGTCCAGTGACTCTTCAGTCCAAGTTTGGTGGAGGTAAGTCCTTGCCTCCCCACGCCAGACTGCATTGCTGGGAACCGCGACTTTTGCAGCTACTCCGGCCTCTGTGCACTTCCGGTGGAAATCCTTTGTGCACAGCCAAGCCTGGGTCCACGGCACTCTAACCTGCATTGCACGACTTTCTAAGTAGTCCTCCGGCGACGTGGGACTCCTTTGTGCAACTTCGGGTGAGCACCGTTTCACTCTTATTTGTAGTGCTTGTTCTGGCACTTCTGCGGGTGCTGCCTGCTTCTGATAGGGCTCCTTGTCTTGCTCGATGCCCCCTCTGTTTCCAGACGCAATTGGCGACATCCTGGTCCCTCCTGGGCCACAGCAGCATCCAAAAACCCTAACTGCACGATTTGCAGCTAGCAAGGCTTGTTGGCAGTCTTTTGGCGGGAAAACACTTCTGTACGACTCTCCACGTCGTGGGGAATCCATCCTCCAAAGGGGAAGTCTCTAGCCCTTGTCATTCTTGCAGAATCCTCAGCTTCTACTGTCCAGTAGCAGCTTCTTTGCACCCACAGCTGGCATTTCCTGGGCATCTGCCCATCTCCGACTTGCTTGTGACTTTTGGACTTGGTCCCCTTGTTCCACAGGTACCCTCGACTGGAAATCCATCGTTGTTGCATTGCTGGTTTGTGTCTTTCCTGCAGAATTCCCCTATCACGACTTCTATGTCCTTTGGGGAACTTTAGTGCACTTTGCACTCACTTTTCAGGGTCTTGGGGTGGGCTATTTTTCTAACCCTCACTATTTTCTAATAGCCCCAGTGACCCTCTACAAGGTCACATAGGTTTGGGGTCCATTCGTGTTTCGCATTCCACTTTTGGAATGTATGGTTTGTGTTGCCCCTATCCCTATGTGTCCCCATTGCATCCTATTGTAACTATACATTGTTTGCACTGTTTTGTAAGACTATACTGCATATTGTTGGTATTGTGTACATATATCTTGTGTATATTTGCTATCCTCATACTGAGGGTACACTCTGAGATACTTTGGCATATTGTCATAAAAATAAAGTACCTTTATTTTTAGTATATCTGTGTATTGTGTTTTCTTATGATATTGTGCAAGTGACACTAGTGGTACTGTAGGAGCTTCACTCGTCTCCTAGTTCAGCCTAAGCTGCTCTGGTAAGCTACCATTATCTATCAGCGTAAGCTGCTAGACAGTCTATACACTAATAAGGGATACCTGGGCCTGGCGCAAGGTGTAAGTACCCCTTGGTACTCACTACAAGCCAGTCCAGCCTCCTACAAGTCCAATATTAACCAATGCAGCATTGCGCCGTGGTCTACGACCGCCTACCGCGATGGTGTGCAACGCCAACGCAGTTACCCCACAATCCCATTGTCCCAGTTTAGAGGTCAGACAACCGCCATTTCAGGTACCCACATGGCTTCATTTACTTCTGCGTCACACATAGCTAGGCCTACACTCAACACACATACAGGAAGGGTTTTGTGTTTGGTGGCGTGTTCTGTGTAATTGTGGGTACATACCTGGAAAACAGTTGACTCTGTGGTCGCTGTTGTCCTTCCTAGGCACCGTCATTTGGGACAATTGAGAAGATGGCGGAATCCTCCGGTGTACCGACCGCTGGTGGACCTGTTGACAATGGAGGAGCGACATTTAATCATCACCTACAGGTTTGACCGTGCCACTATCCAGGAACTGTGTACCCAGTTGGAGCCAGACCTGATGTCACCAATCCGCCATCCCACAGGAATCCCCCCTGACGTGCAGGTGCTGTCAGTGCTCCATTTCCTTGCAAGTGGGTCTTTTCAGACAACAGTGGCCCTGGCATCAGGGATGTCCCAGCCTATGTTTTCTAACGTGCTGTCCAGAGTGTTGGCTGCCCTGCTGAAACACGTTAGGAGATACATCATTTTCCCTCAAGTGGAAGATTTGGCTACAGTTCAAGGTGACTTCTATAGCCTTGGACATATCCCCAACATCATAGGTGCTATTGATGGGACTCATGTAGCTCTGGTCCCCCCCCACAGGAGTGAACAGGTGTACAGGAACCGGAAGAGTTATCATTCTATGAATGTACAGATGGTAAGTTTGGCAGACCAGTACATCTCTCAGGTAAATGCAATGTTTCCTGGCTCAGTGCATGACTCCTACATCCTGCGCAATAGCAGCATCCCTGATATGATGGGTCAACTCCAGAGGCACCGTGTGTGGCTATTAGGAGACTCTGGTTACCCCAACCTGTAGGAGGCTGGACTGGCTTGCAGTGAGTACCAAGGGGTACTTGCACCTTGCACCAGGCCCAGTTATCCCTTATTAGTGTATAGGGTGTCTAGCAGCTTAGGCTGATAGATAATGGTAGCTTAGCAGAGCAGCTTAGGCTGAACTAGGAGACGTGTGAAGCTACTACAGTACCACCTAGTGTCATATGCACAATATCATAAGAAAACACAATACACAGTTATACTAAAAATAAAGGTACTTTATTTTTATGACAATATGCCAAAGTATCTTAGAGTGTACCCTCAGTGAGAGGATAGGAAATATACACAAGATATATATACACAATAGCAAAAATATGCAGTATAGTCTTAGAAAACAGTGCAAACAATGTATAGTTACAATAGGATGCAATGGGGAAACATAGGGATAGGGGCAACACAAACCATATACTCCAGAAGTGGAATGCGAACCACGAATGGACCTCAAACCTATGTGACCTTGTAGAGGGTCGCTGGGACTATTAGAAAATAGTGAGAGTTAGCAAAATAACCCTCCCCAAGACCCTGAAAAGTGAGTGCAAAGTGCACCAAAGTTCCCCTAAGGACAAAATAGTCGTGTTAGAGGGAAAATGCAAGGAAAACACAAATCAGCAATGCAACAACGATGGATTCCTGACTGAGGGTACCTGTGGAACAAGGGGACCAAGTCCAAAAGTCACAAGCAGCTCGGAGATGGGCAGATGCCCAAGAAATGCCAGCGGTTGGTGCAAAGAAGCTCTTACTAGGCTGAAGAACTGTGAATACTGCAGGAACGACAAGGGCTAGAGACTTCCCCTTTGGAGGATGGATCCCCCACGCCTTGGAGAGTCGTGCAGAAGTGTTTTCCCGCCGGATGGACGCCAACAAGCCTTGCTACATGCAAATCGTGCGTTTGGCGTTTTTGGACGCTGCTGGGGCCCAGGAGGGACCAGGAGGTCGCAAATTGGACCTGCAGAGAGAGGGGACGTCGAGCAAGACAAAGAGCCCTCACTGAAGCAGGTAGCACCCGGAGAAGTGCCAGAAACAGGCACTACGAGGATGCGTGAAACGGTGCTCGCCGAAGTTGCACAAAGGAGTCCCACGTCGCCGGAGACCAACTTAGAAAGTCGTGCAATGCAGGTTAGAGTGCCGTGGACCCAGGCTTGGCTGTGCACGAAGGATTTCCGCCGGAAGTGCACAGGGGCCGGAGTAGCTTGCAAAGTCGCGGTTCCCAGCAATGCAGCCCAGCGAGGTGAGGCAAGGACTTACCTCCACCAAACTTGGGCTGAAGAGTCACTGGACTGTGGGAGTCACTGGGACGGTGTCGCTGGATTCGAGGGACCTCGCTCGTCGTGCTGAGAGGAGACACAAGGGACCGGTAATGCAGCTTTTTGGTGCCTGCGGTTGCAGGGGGAAGATTCCGTCGACCCACGGGAGATTTCTTCGGAGCTTCTGGTGCAGAGAGGAGGCAGACTACCCCCACAGCATGCACAAGCAGGAAAACAGTCGAGAAGGCGGCAGGATCAGCGTTACAGAGTTGCAGTAGTCGTCTTTGCTACTATGTTGCAGGTTTGCAGGCTTCCAGCGCGGTCAGCGGTCGATTCCTTATCAGAAGGTGAAAGGGAGATGCAGAGGAACTCGGCTGAGCTCATGCATTCGTTATCTAAAGTTTCCCCAGAGACAGAGACCCTAAATAGCCAGAAAAGAGGGTTTGGCTACCTAGGAGAGAGGAAAGGCTACTAACACCTGAAGGAGCCTATCACAAGGAGTCTCTGACGTCACCTGGTGGCACTGGCCACTCAGAGCAGTCCAGTGTGCCAGCAGCACCTCTGTTTCCAAGATGGCAGAGGTCTGGAGCACACTGGAGGAGCTCTGGACACCTCCCAGGGGAGGTGCAGGTCAGGGGAGTGGTCACTCCCCTTTCCTTTGTCCAGTTTCGCGCCAGAGCAGGGGCTAAGGGGTCCCTGAACCGGTGTAGACTGGCTTATGCAGAATTGGGCACATCTGTGCCCAACAAAGCATTTCCAGAGGCTGGGGGAGGCTACTCCTCCCCTGCCTTCACACCATTTTCCAAAGGGAGAGGGTGTCACACCCTCTCTCAGAGGAAGTTCTTTGTTCTGCCATCCTGGGCCAGGCCTGGCTGGACCCCAGGAGGGCAGCTGCCTGTCTGAGGGGTTGGCAGCAGCAGCAGCTGCAGAGAAACCCCAGGAAGGGCAGTCTGGCAGTACCAGGGTCTGTGCTACAGACCACTGGGATCATGGAATTGTACCAACAATGCCAGGATGGCATAGAGGGGGCAATTCCATGATCATAGACATGTTACATGGCCATATTCGGAGTTACCATGGTGAAGCTACATATAGGTAGTGACCTATATGTAGTGCACGCGTGTAATGGTGTCCCCGCACTCACAAAGTTCAGTGAATTGCCTCTGAACAATGTGGGGGCACCTTGGCTAGTGCCAGGGTGCCCTCACACTAAGTAACTTTGCACCTAACCTTTACCAGGTAAAGGTTAGACATATAGGTGACTTATAAGTTACTTAAGTGCAGTGTAAAATGGCTGTGAAATAACGTGGACGTTATTTCACTCAGGCTGCAGTGGCAGGCCTGTGTAAGAATTGTCAGAGCTCCCTATGGGTGGCAAAAGAAATGCTGCAACCCATAGGGATCTCCTGGAACCCCAATACCCTGGGTACCTCAGTACCATATACTAGGGAATTATAAGGGTGTTCCAGTAAGCCAATGTAAATTGGTAAAAATGGTCACTAGCCTGTTAGTGACAATTTAGAAAGAAATGAGAGAGCATAACCACTGAGGTTCTGATTAGCAGAGCCTCAGTGAGACAGTTAGTCACTACACAGGTAACACATTCAGGCACACTTATGAGCACTGGGGCCCTGGGTTACCAGGGTCCCAGTGACACATACAACTAAAACAACATATATACAGTGAAAAATGGGGGTAACATGCCAGGCAAGATGGTACTTTCCTACACAACCTGTCCTGGCTATTGACCCCAGTGAGGAATCCCAAGACCAGGGCAGAGGAACGCTACAATGAGGCCCATGGGCGAACTAGGAGGGTGATCGAACGCACCTTCGGCCTCCTGAAGGCCAGGTTCAGGTGCCTCCATATGACAGGTGGTTCCCTATTCTACTCACCGAAGAAGGTGTGCCAGATCATCATCGCCTGCTCGATGCTTCACAATCTTGCATTGCGACGCCAGGTGCCTTTTCTGCAGGAGGATGGTCCAGATGGTGGTGTTGTGGCAGCTGTGGAGCCTGTGGAGCCTGTGGACAGTGATGAGGAGGAAGCTGAGGTAGAAGACAATGACAACAGGGAGTCAGCCATACAGCAATATTTCCAGTGACAAACAGGTGAGAACATTTCCATTTTTACCATTACATTCACTGTCACACGTCTTCCTCTATCCTGTGTGTAATTTCATAGCATTATTTGGTAACTGAGTTGTACCTTTCCATTACGGTTTCACAGGTGTGGTTACCAACGTGTGTCATCTGCATGCATCCTTCAAGGACTTGTGATGTGTGACATAGGTATGTTGCCTTTACAACTAGAAACGCATTTTCACACTGTCATTGATAATACATTTTATCAAATCATAGACTGACTCCAGATTGTTTTGTGTTTCAAGGGTGTTTATTTAAGTGCTCAAAAATGGAAGGGGGTTGTAAAATGGACGGTGGAGGAATGTCCATGGCAGAGTCCAGTCTATTGGTCACACAGGTGCACTGCCCATATGGGCATAGGAAGTGGAGCTGGGGCAGTTTAAGTATGGACAGGGTAACAAAGTGGGACAGTGGGAGAACATCAGGGTGGTCTCATTTCCTGGTGGGGGTCTTGCCATCTTGCTCTGTCCTGTTCCTGGATCTCAGGGCCTGCTTGTGTGGTGGTTGTCAGTCTGCACGGAGTCCCTCAAGGTCTGCTGTATGTCCTTCAGCACCCCTACGATGGTGCCCAAGGCGGAGCTGATGGCCCTGAGCTCCTCCCTGAACCCCAAAAACTATTCCTCCTGCAGGCGCTGGGTCTCCTGAAACTTGACCAGGACCGTCGCCATCGTCTTCTGGGAGTGGTGATATGCTCCCATGATGGAGGAGAGGGCCTCGTGGAGAGTGGGTTCCCTTGGCCTGTCCACCCCCTGTCGCACAGCAGCCCTCTCAGTTCCCCTGTGTTCCTGTGCCTCCGTCCCCTGGACCGTGTGCCCACTACCACTGCCCCCAGGTCCCTGTTGTTGTTGGGGTGGTGGATTATCCTGGGTTCCCTGAAGTGGTGGACACACCGCTGATTGACCTGTCCTGGGTAGGGAGGTTTGGGCCCGCTGGGTGGGTGCTGTGCTGGTGTTACCAGAGGTTTGAAGGTCAGTGTTGGGCTGTGCCTGTGCAAGGGGAACCGACTGCCCCGAGGCCCACGATGGTCCGGGCTGGTCATCAGGATCCAGTAGGGCAGAGCTGCTATTGTCACTGTGGGCCCCTTCTGTGGGTGGAGTGGAGTTGTCTGGACCCTCCGGGGTGGTGACGGTCCTTCGTGTTCCTGCAGGTGCATAAGTGCATGATTATTGCATGTGTGTGTGTCATGGTGTGCAATTGGTGGCTCACTGTGTACCCTAGTGCAAGCATTCCTGTGTTGAGGCTTGTGTGATGATGGTTTAGGGTGGGTGCATGGGTATGTGCAGTGGCCATGCTTTAGTGATGAGTGTCCATGCTTAGTTGTGTAATGCAGGGCTTGGTGTTGGGATGGGTGGTTTGTATTATGAGTACATTAGTGAGGAGTTGGAGTGATAGGGGAGGTGGTGTTGGTGGGGGTGTGCATTAGCATGCAGGTAGGGTGGGGGATATAATAGTTAAGAATTGGCTTACCAGTGTCCATTCCTCCACCGACTCCTCTGAGGCCCTCTGGATGCATGATGTTCAAGACTTGCTCCTCCCATGTTGTTAGTTGTGGGGGAGGAGGTGGGGGTCTGCCGCCAGTCCACTGAACCCCAATGTTGTGCCTGGAGACCGCTGAACGCACCTTCCCCCCGTAGGTCGTTCCACCTCTTCCTGATGTCCTCCCGATTTCTTGGATGCTGTCCCACAGCGTTGACCCTGTCGACTATTCTGCGCCATAGCTCCATCTTCCTGGCTATGGATGTGTGCTGCACCTGTGAGCCAAATAGCTGTGGCTCTACCCGTAGGATTTCCTCCACCATGACCCAGAGCTGCTCCTCGGAAAAGCGGTGATGTGTGGGGCGGTGTCAGTGTTGATATGTGTGGTGATGTGTAGTGGTGTTTTGTGCGTGGATGTTGTGTGGGTGATGGTGTTGTGTGCCTCTGTGTGGTGGGGTTGTCTATTCTGTGCTGTCTCTCTGGCCTTCGTGACAAATTTTTGGTCGTAGGTGTTTGTGGGTGATGTGGGAGTGTGTTTTATATAGTGCTGGATGTGTGGGAGTGGTTTTGTACAGGTGTGTGTATTTTGAATTGTCCAATGTGGCGGTGTTTTGGAGATGTGTGTGTATTTTGAGCACGGCGGTGTGTACCGCCAATGGAATACCGCGGTTGAAACACCGCTGAGTGGATTTGTGGGTTGTAATAGCATGGGCGTGTTTCTGTTGGCGTGGAGGTTTTGTTTTCGACACTTTACCACTGACCTTTGGTGTGGCGGACTTGTGTGGGTGTCTGAATTTCGGCGGATTCCGAGATGTGGGTCATAATAGCTGTGGCAGAGTTCCACGGCGCCGGCGGTGTATTGGCGGTCTTCTGCACGGCGGTAAGCGCCTTTTACCGCCAATGTTATAATGACCCCCATAATCTCCTTTGGGAATCCCACACGGATAAATATTCCCATTAGAGTTCTTGTCACCACCGGTGCAGTTACGGTTCTCAGAGGGATTGCCTCTGGGTAATGGGTGGCATGGTCCACCAAAACCAGGATGAACCTGTTGCGTAGGGCAGTGTTTTGGTCCAAGGGACCAACCACGTCGATGCCTACCCTTTCAAAGGGGGTGCCAACGACAGGGACTGGGATCAGGGGAGCTTTTAGCTTTTTACCTGTTTTCCTACTGGCCTGGCAGTTAGGGCAGGACCTACAGAACGCATCTGAGTTATTCCTCATCTGGGGAGAATAAAAGTGGGTGACAAGCCTGGCAAAGGTCTTGTCTTGCCCCAGATGTCCTGCCAGGGAAATGTTGTGGGCCAAACCCAGTAGGAAGGCTCGGTAACACTGGGGGACCACCAGCGCATGCGCTGCCCCAATGGACGGAACCTTAGGCTCACTGTAAAGGAGATCATTCTCCCAATAGATATGGTGATCGCCAGAGGCTTCACCTGCTGCCTGGGCTGAGGCCTGTCGCCTCAATCCCTCTAGAGTAGGGCACTCTTTCTGCGCCTTGCAGAATTCCTCCCTTGTGGGCACACCCTCAACTTGCCAGCCAGCAAGCTCAGGTAGGTCACGTAGGGTGGCAATGTCTTCCCCAGTTGGGTCGGGAGCCTCCTCCTCGGGAACCCCGTCAACCACCCCTGGAACTTCTGGGACCGGTTTCCCATGGCCCTTGCCCTCTTCTTGGCAGCTGTCTGGGCCATTGTTCCAGGCTCTAGACGCCCTTGACTTCCCTCCTGGGCAGCCATGGACCGTGTGGTCATGCAGACCCATTCAGGCAACCCTAACATCTCCAAGTGAGACCTTAACTCCACCTCCTTCCAGGTAGTGTGCTCAAGGTCATTGCCTAACAGACAATCTACAGGCATGGCAGGACTCACAGCTACTTTCAGAGTACCAGAGACCCCCCCCCCCCTCAAAGGGAACCAGAGCTACCGGTAGGTGGCTCTCTCGATTGTCGGCAACTATGACTTGGTGGAATGTATTTGGGATGACCTGCTCTGCTGACACCAGCTGACCCCTGACAGTAGTCATGCTGGCTCCTGTGTCACACAGAGCCTCCACCCGTTGCCCATTGATGGTGACCCACTGCCTATACTTAGAAGTATTGGCAGGCATGTGGGCTTTTGGCACCATCTCTGCATCCCCCAGGGACACTAGGGTTACCTCTGTCTGCTCCCCGAAACTATCTGGGACTACCTCCTCCCCGAGCGCTACACTAGCCAACCCAGGTGTCTGCCCTCCTTTAGGGGGCTTTGCCTTCTTGGGGCACTTGGAGTCGCCCTCAGAGTGCCCATACTTATTGCACTTTGCACATTGGGGTACAAACCTCCCTGTCTTATGGTCAGTGAACCCTCTCTTCTTAGAGTCAGACCAGGACTGGTTACCACTATTTCCTTGGGAATTATTTTGGGGGTCTTTTGAGAACTCCTTGTTTTTAAGTTTTTCTCCCCCCTCTTTCTTCTGATGGGAACCCTGACCACCTTTGTGGGTGCCCCCCCTGATACCTTTCTGGACACTCTGGTGCTAGTCCAGAGGTCCGCCTCCTCAGCAAGCTTCCTGGGGTCAGTCAGCTTACTGTCTATTAGGTGCTGGTGCAACTCTGTAAAACAAGTACTATGCTCTCTCAAATTATACAATCCTGTGTAATCATTTACTTTGCAACCCTGCACCCATCCATTCAGTGCCTTATTGGAAAAGTCAAAGAAATCTACCCATGTTTGTGTGGACTGTTTGGTACTGTCCCTGAACCTCTGACGGTATTTCTCAGGGGTCAGTCCAAACTTGGCAAGTAAAATGGCTCTCATGAGTGGGTATGTGTTTTGATCCTTTGGGTCCAATGTAAGGAGTGTGTCCCTCCCAATTGCTGGTACATACCCCTACATAGCTGTACCCCATTGCTCTTCAGGAACCCCATGAGCCCTTAGTGCAACTTCATAAGCAGCTAGCCATTTATCAATGTCATCTCCCACCACAAAACTGGGCACCACGCTTTTGGGTATACAAACCTTCTTCTCTCCAGCAGGTCCTGCATGTATGCTACCACCATTACTGCTGGATTCAGACTGCTTCGCCTTCAGATCCAGTTCCTTGAGACTCAGTTCATAAGCCAACAAACGTTTTTTTTCTGCCAAGGCTCTCTCAGCAGCAGCCTCAGCTCTCCTCTCTTCTGCTGCTCTTTGAGCTTTCCTTTCCTCTGCTTCCAGGTTTAACTTTGCCATTTGTAATTGAAACTCTCTTTCTTCCCTCCTTTCCTCTGCGGTCAGACCGTGGCTAGAGACACTGCTCCCTGGTTTGGCATGGGACACAATCACAGTGGTAACTTCCGCCACTAATGGCGAAAAATCCTATGAGGGGCCATCCTCTGGACCCTCCTCCTCAACATTCTCTTCAGAATGGGCTTCTGCACAGGCCCTGAGCACCTTTTGAATTTCCCCCTTTCTGGAGGCACCTTGGGTGTGTGCACCCATATCCTTGCAGAACCCCTTCAGCTGTTTAACAGTATATATCTCCAGCCTGGCTAGATCAAAATCTTTAGATCCTGTTTGAGACCCAGCCAGAGACATGTTGAAAATGAGCATTTAGTTAAACTCAAGCAGAAAAACGAAATTGCAGAAAAAAAGGATAAAAATCAAGTTGACCTTCAACTGTGGGTAGGTAGTGTACACGTAGCTACTGTATGTCACTGCATAAATACAAGTCCTATCCTCACCGCTGATCACCAATGTTAGAAATAGGGTCTTTGGTGGGCAGTCAGGCTACCCCCTGTCCAAGCAAGGACCCTCTTTCTAGTCAGGGTAAGTCACACACAATCCAAATGATCCTTTGCCCTCCATCTGCTAGCTTAGCACCGAGCAGTCAGGTTTACCTTAGAAGGCAATGTTTAAAGTATTTGTGCAATAATCATACAATAACACCACAAAAATACACCACACAGTGTTTGTAAAAATATAGAATATTTATCTGAATATTTGCAGGTCAAAACGATTAAAATGCAATGAGTATACACTGAGATATTACTGTAAAAGCAATATAAAGTGTCTATAGAGTTTAATTTTCACTGTAAAAGCAATAACAAGTGTCCTAAGTTCTCCAAGAAACAACAAGTGTCGCTTGCAGGGCAAAGTACCTGGTTTGCATTGAAAAATCATCGCAAGGGACCGCAGAGCAGGAGATGCGTGGAAAAAAGGCAGGTGTGCGTCAGTTTTGTACCTTTGCACACGGACTTGCGTCAATATTTTCGACGCGGGGAAGAAGTTACGTCGATTTCTGGCACGCGGACTTGGATCCTCTTCGGTTTGCAGGGTTTTTGGACGCCCCGGGGACGATACGTTGAATCCTGGGCTCACGGAACGAAGTCACAGGTGCTGCGTCGATTCCGGTCGCCGATGCGTGGAAATGTCTCCCACACGGCAGCCGCTGCGTCGATTTCTCTCAGGAAGTCGGGCTGCGTCGTTCTGGGTCAGCTTGCGTCGATCCAGTAGGGCCGCGCGCCGAAGTTCCGGTCATGTCGCTGGCGCTGCATCGATCTTCTGTCGCAAAGTCGGGCTGCGTCGTTCTGGTCTCGGCGTGCAGTGAATTTTTCACCACGAGCAGGCTGTGCATCGTTTTTGGCAGGCGGTGCGTAGAATTTTTTCCGCACAGGGATTTCAGCTGCAGGAGAGAAGTCTTTTTGATCCTGAGACTTTAGGGAACAGGAGTGTAGGAGGCTGGCCTGATTGTAGTGGGTACCAAGGAGTCTCTGACGTCACCTGCTGGCCCTGGCCACTCAGAGCAGTCCAGTGTGCCAGCACACCTCTGAATCCAAGATGGCAAAGGTCTGGGGCGTGCTGGAGGAGCTCTGGACACCTCTCCTGGGAGGTGCAGGTCAGGGGAGTGGTCACTCCCCTTTCCTTTGTCCAGTTTCGCGCCAGAGCAGGGCTGGGGGATCCCTGAACCGGTGTAGACTGGCTTATGCAGAGATGGGCACCATCTGTGCCCATCAAAGCATTTCCAGAGGCTGGGGGAGGCTACTCCTACCCTGGCCTGACACCTATTTCCAAAGGGAGAGGGTGTAACAGCCTCTCTCTGAGGAAGTCCTTTGTTCTGCCTTCCTGGGCCAGGCCTGGCTGGACCCCAGGAGGTCAGAAATCTGTCTGAGGGGTTGGCAGCAGCAGCAGCTGCAGTGAAACCCCGGGAAAGGCAGTTTGGCAGTACCCGGGTTCTGTGGTAGAGACCCGGGGGATCATGGAATTGTCTCCCCAATGCCAGAATGGCATTGGGGTGACAATTCCATGATCTTAGACATGTTACATGGCCATGTTCGGAGATACCATTGTGACGCTATACATAGGTAGTGACCTATGTATAGTGCACGCGTGAAATGGTGTTCCGCACTCACAATGTCCGGGGAATTTGCCCTGAACAATGTGGGGGCACCTTGGCTAGTGCCAGGGTGCCCACACACTAAGTAACTTTGCACCCAACCTTTACCAGGTGAAGGTTAGACATATAGGTGACTTATAAGTTACTTATGTGCAGTGGTAAATGGCTGTGAAATAACGTGGACGTTATTTCACTCAGGCTGCACTGGCAGGCCTGTGTGAGAATAGTCAGATCTCCCTATGGGTGGCAAAAGAAATGCTGCAGCCCATAGGGATCTCCTGGAACCCCAATATCCTGGGTACCTCAGTACCATATACTAGGGAATTATAAGGGTGTTCCAGTATGCCAATGTGAATTAGTGAAATTGGTCACTAGCCTGTTAGTGACAATTGAGAAAGCAGAGAGAGCATAACCACTGAGGTTCTGGTTAGCAGAGCCTCAGTGAGACAGTTAGTCATCACACAGGGAACACATACAGGGCACACTTAGGAGCACTGGGGCCCTGGCTGGCAGGGTCCCAGTGACACATACAACTAAAACCACATATATACTTTGAAATATGGGGGTAACATGCCAGGCAAGATGGTACTTTCCTACATAACCCCCTCCCCAAACGAAGGACAATAAGACTAGCCATGACCTGATGAGTCTTCATTGTCTAAGTGGAAATATCTGGAGAGTCCATCTGCACTGGAGTGGGTACTCCAGGGTCTATGTTCCACTGTATAGTCCATTCCCTGTAGAGATATGGACCACCTTAACAATTTAGGGTTTTCACCTTTCATTTGTTTTAGCCAAAGTAGAGGTTTGTGGTCTGTCTGAAAAATGAAGTGAGTGCCAAACAGGTATGGCCTCAACTTCTTCAGTGCCCAGACCACAGCAAAGGCCTCCCTCTCTATGGCAGAGCAGCGCTTTTCTCTAGGGGTCAACATCCTGCTGATAAAAGCAACAGGTTGATCCTGGCCCTCAGAATTGACTTGTGATAAGACTGCCCCTACCCCTAATTCATGCATCAGTTCGAACAATGAATTTCTTGGAATAACATGGGCTTTTTAGGACAGGTGCAGTGCACATGGCCTGTTTGAGCTCCTCAAAAGCTTTCTGACAGCTACCTGTCCATAATACCTTTTTAGGCATCTTCTTACTAGTGAGATTATTAAATGAGGCTGCAATGGAGCCATAGTTTTTAATGAATCTCCTGTAATACGCTGTGAGGCCTAGGAAGGCTCTCACCTGGGTCTGGGTTGTAGGGGGAACCCAATCCATGATTGTCTGGAATTTCCCCTTGTGAGAAAGTAGCCTCTTTCTAGCCTTGTTACCCCCACTTTTGGCCTGTTTGTGAGTGTATGTCAGGGTGTTTTCACTGTCTCACTGGGATCCTGCTAGCCAGGGCCCAGTGCTCATAGTGAAAACCCTATGTTTTCAGTATGTTTGTTATGTGTCACTGGGACCCTGCTAGTCAGGACCCCAGTGCTCATAAGTTTGTGGCCTATATGTATGTGTTCACTGTGTGGTGCCTAACTGTCTCACTGAGGCTCTGCTAACCAGAACCTCAGTGGTTATGCTCTCTCATATCTTTCAAATTGTCACTAACAGGCTAGTGACCAATTTTACCAATTAACATTGGCTTACTGGAACACACTTATAATTCCCTAGTATATGGTACTGAGGTACCCAGGGTATTGGGGTTCCAGGAGATCCATATGGGCTGCAGCATTTCTTTTGCCACCCATAGGGAGCTCTGACAATTCTTACACAGGCCTGCCACTGCAGCCTGAGTGAAATAACGTCCACGTTATTTCACAGCCATTTTACACTGCACTTAAGTAACTTATAAGTCACCTATATGTCTAACCTTTACCTGGTAAAGGTTAGGTGCAAAGTTACTTAGTGTGAGGGCACCCTGGCACTAGCCAAGGTGCCCCCACATTGTTCAGAGCCAATTCCCTGAACTTTGTGGTCAATACCTATATGTAGCTTCACAATGGTAACTCCGAATATGGCCATGTAACATGTCTAAGATCATGGAATTGCCCCATCTATGCCATCCTGGCATTGTTGGCACAATTCGATGATCCCAGTGGTCTGTAGCACAGACCCTGGTACTGCCAAACTGCCTTTCCTGGGGTTTCACTGCAGCTGCTGCTGCTGCCAACCCCTCAGACAGGTTTCTGCCCCCCTGGGGTCAAGCCAGGCTTGTCCCAGGATGGCAGAACAAAGGACTTCCTCTGAGAGAGGGTGTCACACCCTCTCCCTTTGGAAAATGGTGTGAAGGCAGGGGAGGAGTAGCCTCCCCCAGCCTCTGGAAATGCTTTCTTGGGCACAGATGTGCCCAATTCTGCATAAGCCAGTCTACACCGGTTCAGGGACCCCTTAGCCCCTGCTCTGGCGCGAAACTGGACAAAGGAAAGGGGAGTGACCACTCCCCTGACCTGCACCTCCCCTGGGAGGTGTCCAGAGCTCCTCCAGTGTGCTCCAGACCTCTGCCATCTTGGAAACAGAGGTGCTGCTGGCACACTGGACTGCTCTGAGTGGCCAGTGCCACCAGGTGACGTCAGAGACTCCTTCTGATAGGCTCCTTCAGGTGTTAGTAGCCTATCCTCTCTCCTAGGTAGCCAAACCCTCTTTTCTGGCTATTTAGGGTCTCTGTCTCTGGGGAAACTTTAGATAACGAATGCAAGAGCTCATCAGAGTTCCTCTGCATCTCTCTCTTCACCTTCTGCCAAGGAATCGACTGCTGACCGCGCTGGAAGCCTGCAACACTGCAACAAAGTAGCAAAGACGACTACTGCAACTCTGTAACGCTGATCCTGCCGCCTTCTCGACTGTTTTCCTGGTGGTGCATGCTGTGGGGGTAGACTGCCTCCTCTCTGCACTAGAAGCTGCGAAGAAATCTCCCATGGGTCGACGGAATCTTCCCCCTGCTACCGCAGGCGCCAAAAAGCTGCATTACCGGTCCCTTGGGTCTCCTCTCAGCACAACGAGCGAGGTCCCTCAAATCCAGCAACTCTGTCCAAGTCACTTGCACAGCCCAGTGACTCTTCAGTCCAAGTTTGGTGGAGGTAAGTCCTTGCCTCCCCACGCCAGACTGCATTGTTGGAAACCGCGTCTTTTGCAACTACTCTGGCTCCTGTGCACTTCCGGTGGAAATCCTTTGTGCACAGCCAAGCCTGGGTCCACGGCACTCTAACCTGCATTGCACGACTTTCTAAGTTGGTCTCCGGCGACGTGGGACTCCTTTGTGCAACTTCGGCGAGCACCGTTTCACGCATCCTTGTAGTGCTTGTTTCTGGCATTTTTCTGGGTGCTACCTGCTTCAGAGAGGGCTTCTTGTCTTGCTCGACGTCCCCTCTCTCTCCTGGTCCAATTTGCGACCTCCTGGTCTCTCTTGGGCCTCAGCAGCGTCCAAAAACGCTAACTGCACAATTTGCAGCTAGCAAGGCTTGTTGGCGTTCTTTCGGCGGAAAAACACATCTGCACAATTTTCCTCGGCGAGAGGGATCCGTCCACCAAAGGGGAAGTCTCTAGCCCTTTTTGTTCCTGCAGAAACCTGAGCTTCTTCTGTCCAGTAGAAGCTTCTTTGCATCCACAGCTGGCATTTCCTGGGCATATGCCCATCTCCGACTTGCTTGTGACTTTTGGACTTGGTCCCCTTGTTCCACAGGTACCCTAGATTGGAAATCCACAGTTGTTGCATTGTTGGTTTGTGTCTTTCCTGCATTATTCCTCTATCACGACTCCTTTGTCTTTTGGGGAACTTTAGTGCACTTTGCACTCACTTTTCAGGGTCTTGGGGAGGGCTAATTTTCTAACTCTCACTATTTTCTAATAGTCCCAGCGACCCTCTACAAGGTCACATAGGTTTGGGGTCCATTCGTGTTTCGCATTCCACTTTTGGAGTATATGGTTTGTGTTGCCCCTATCCCTATATGTCCCCATTGCATTCTATTGTAACTATACATTGTTTGCACTGTTTTCTAAGACTATACTGCATATTTTTGGTATTGTGTACATATAACTTGTGTATATTTGCTATCCTCATACTGAGGGTACACTCTAAGATACTTTGGCATATTGTCATAAAAATAAAGTACCTTTATTTTTAGTATAACTGTGTATTGTGTTTTCTTCTGATATTGTTCAAGTGACACTTGTGGTACTGTAGTAGCTTCACACGTCTCCTAGTTCAGCCTAAGCTGCTCTGCTAAGCTACCATTATCTATCAGCCTAAGCTGCTAGACACTCTATACACTAATAAGGGATAACTGGGCCTGGTGCAAGGTGCAAGTACCCCTTGGTACTCACTACAAACCAGTCCAGCCTCCTACATTGGTTGTGCAGCGGTGGGATAAGTGCTTTGAGACTACTTACCACTCTTGTCATTGTACTTTTCATAAGAGAAAAATATACAAAACAAGTTCAGTGTGTGTACACATTGCTAAAAAGTTTTGCATTTCCTCTTTTCACTCTTTTCTAAAGTGCTGAAAAGTACTTCTAAACTTTCAAAAAGTTCTTAAAAGTTTAAAAAGTTTTTTTTCTGTCTTTCTAAAAAGTTCTAAAAACTTTTTTCTCTTTTTCTATCACTTTAACTCTCTCTAAAAATGTCTGGCACAGGCCAAAATGTGGACCTGTCTAAGATTGCATATGATCACCTTAGCTGGAAAGGAGCAAGGAGTCTCTGCATAGAGAGAGGTTTGAGTGTAGGGAAGAATCCTTCCTTGGAATTGTTGCTTAATATGCTTAGAGAACAAGATAAGGCCATAGGGGCCACATCTGTTGAAAAAGTAGCAAATGGTTCCCAATCTGATCCAGGGACTACCCCAGGAAAAGATTCAGGAAAGAAACTCCCTAGCCTGCCCATTACTAGACAGTCTTGCATAGTTGGTAATGATGAAGAGCCACACCATACAAATAGTATTGTCTCACATCATAGCAAAAGCATTTATTCTCACCACACTGGTAGTGATGTTTCTGTTAGCCAAGCTGTTAGGGTGGCTTCTGTAAGGGACAGGTCTCCTTCTGTTCATTCTTCTGTGTCTAAGAATGTCCCTCCCACCAACCCTGATGACAGAATGTTAGAAAGGGAACTCAATAAGTTGAGGGTGGAACAAACCAGAATGAAGCTTAAAAAGCAACAGCTGGATTTGGATAGACAGTCTTTAGAACTAGAGAAGGAAAGACAGAAGTTGCGTTTAGAAACCTATGGTGGCAGCAGCAGTATTCCCCATAGTCATCCTGCAAAAGAGCATGATTTCAGGAATCTGCACAAGATAGTTCCCCCTTATAAGGAGGGGGATGACATTAACAAGTGGTTTGCTGCACTTGAGAGGGCCTGTGTTGTACAGGATGTCCCTCAAAGGCAGTGGGCTGCTATCCTATGGCTATCATTTAGTGAAAAAGGTAGGGATAGGCTCCTTACTGTAAAAGAAAGTGATGCCAATAATTTTACAGTTCTTAAGAATGCACTCCTGGATGGTTATGGCTTAACCACTGAACAATACAGGATAAAGTTCAGAGAGACCAAAAAGGAGTCTTCACAAGACTGGGTTGATTTCATTGACCATTCAGTGAAGGCCTTGGAGGGGTGGTTACATGGCAGTAAAGTTACTGATTATGACAGCCTGTATAACTTGATCCTGAGAGAGCATATTCTTAATAATTGTGTGTCTGATTTGTTGCACCAGTACTTGGTGGACTCTGATCTGACCTCTCCCCAAGAATTGGGAAAGAAGGCAGACAAATGGGTCAGAACAAGGGTGAACAGAAAAGTTCATACAGGTGGTGACAAAGAGAACAATAAGAAGAAAGATGGTGAAAAATCTCAAGATAAGCATGGGGATAAGGGTAAAACCAAAGATCCCACTTCAAATCTTAAACACTCTTCAGGGGGTGGGGATAAAACAAATTCTTCCTCTTCTTCTCAACCTACACAATTTAAAAAGCCTTGGTGCTTTGTGTGTAAAAGCAGAGGCCATAGGCCAGGGGATAAGTCCTGTCCAGGTAAACCCCCGGAGCCTACCACCACTAATACATCAAGCTCTAGTGCCCCTAGCAGTAGTGGTACTAGTGGTGGGACTGCTGGCAACAGTCAAGTTAAGGGTGTAGTTGGGTTCACTTATGGGTCCATAGTAGAAACTGGGGTAGTCAGTCCCAAGACAGTTTCTGTCACACCTAGCGGCATTGGCCTTGCCACACTGGCTGCTTGTCCCCTTACAATGGATAAGTACAGGCAGACAGTTTCAATAAATGGTGTTGAGGCCTTGGCCTACAGGGACACAGGTGCCAGTATCACTTTGGTGACTGAAAACCTAGTGCATCCTGAACAACACATCATTGGACAAAAGTATAAAATTATTGATGTCCATAACTCCACTAAGTTTCTTCCCTTAGCTATAATTCAGTTTAGTTGGGGTGGAGTTACTGGCCCTAAGCAGGTGGTGGTATCACCTAGCTTACCTGTAGACTGTCTCTTAGGTAATGACCTAGAGGCCTCAGGTTGGGCTGATGTAGAGTTTTATGCCCATGCAGCCATGTTGGGCATCCCTGAGGAATTGTTCCCTCTCATTTCAATTGAAATGAAAAAGCAAAGGAGAGAAGGCCTGAAAACTCAGGATCCCTCTCCAACAACAGGTAAAAGGGGTATCACAGTATCCCCTAACCACCCTACCATTCAGGATATCATTCCTGTGGTAGGAGAAACCTCTCCTGGGGTGGCACCTGTTCCAAGGGAATCATCAGTTGGCAAAACTGTACTCCCTGAGGTGGAAGTACCTCTCTGTGGGATAACTAACATTGGTGAGAAAAAGAGCACCATTTTAGTTAACATGGAGCATCCCTCCAACCCTCCCAGAGAAACTTTAGTGCATAAACCCTGCACTGCCTCACAACACTTAGGACAGCATCCCTGTCCTAGTGTGGAGCTCATAGGACAGCATCCCTGCCCTGCTCCAACTCAAGAGAAACAGCATCCCTGTTCTCTCTTCCAACAATATGGACAAAGTTTTTGCCCAGCTAGGGCTTTTCTGAGACAGCATCCCTGTCTGGCATTTCCATCACTACAAATAGGTTCAGTGGACAATTCCCACTGCTCTAAACTAAAACTTACTGATAGAAACTCTGAAAATACATATTCACATTGTTGCTTAGCTAAAAAACTTCAAACAGGGTGGTTTACATCCCCACAGGGAAGTAACCATATAGTGGATGATAAAGGGAGTAACCAGTCTATTGCAGAGCTACTCTCTACTTATCACCACTTAGACAATAAAGTCTCAACTGGCCAAGGTTAGCCTTATTGTCCTTCGTTTGGGGGGGGGTTGTGTGAGAAAGTAGCCTCTCTCTAGCCTTGTTACCCACACTTTTGGCCTGTTTGTGAGTGTATGTCAGGGTGTTTTCACTGTCTCACTGGGATCCTGCTAGCCAGGGCCCAGTGCTCAGAGTGAAAACCCTATGTTTTCAGTATGTTTGTTATGTGTCACTGGGACCCTGCTAGTCAGGACCCCAGTGGTCATAAGTTTGTGGCCTATATGTATGTGTTCCCTGTGTGGTGCCTAACTGTCTCACTGAGGCTCTGCTAACCAGAACCTCAGTGGTTATGCTCTCTCATATCTTTCAAATTGTCACTAACAGGCTAGTGACCAATTTTACCAATTAACATTGGCTTACTGGAACACCCTTATAATTCCCTAGTATATGGTACTGAGGTACCCAGGGTATTGGGGTTCCAGGAGATCCATATGGGCTGCAGCATTTCTTTTGCCACCCATAGGGAGCTCTGACAATTCTTACACAGGCCTGCCACTGCAGCCTGAGTGAAATAACGTCCACGTTATTTCACAGCCATTTTACACTGCACTTAAGTAACTTATAAGTCACCTATATGTCTAACCTTTACCTGGTAAAGGTTAGGTGCAAAGTTACTTAGTGTGAGGGCACCCTGGCACTAGCCAAGGTGCCCCCACATCGTTCAGAGCCAATTCCCTGAACTATGTGAGTGCGGGGACACCATTACACGCGTGCACTACATATAGGTCAATACCTATATGTAGCTTCACAATGGTAACTCCGAATATGGCCATGTAACATGTCTAAGATCATGGAATTGCCCCATCTATGCCATCCTGGCATTGTTGGCACAATTCGATGATCCCAGTTATCTGTAGCACAGACCCTGGTACTGCCAAACTGCCTTTCCTGGGGTTTCACAGCAGCTGCTGCTGCTGCCAACCCCTCAGACAGGTTTCTGCCCTCCTGGGGTCCAGCCAGGCATGGCCCAGGAAGCAGAACAAAGGACTTCCTCAGAGAGAGGGTGTTACACCCTCTCCCTTTGGAATAAGGTGTGAAGGCAGGGGAGGAGTAGCCTCCCCCAGCCTCTGGAAATGCTTTCATGGGCACATTTGGTGCCCATTTCTGCATAAGCCAGTCTACACCGGTTCAGGGACCCCTTAGCCCTGCTCTGGCGTGAAACTGGACAAAGGAAAGAGGAGTGACCACTCCCTGACCTGCACCTCCCCTGTGAGGTGTCCAGAGCTCCTCTAGTGTGCTCCAGACCTCTGCCATCTTGGAAACAGAGGTGCTGCTGGCACACTGGACTGCTCTGAGTGGTCAGTGCCACCAGGTGACGTCAGAGACTCCTTCTGATAGGCTCCTTCAGGTGTTGCTAGCCTATCTTCTCTCCTAGGTTGCCAAACCCTCTTTTCTGGCTATTTAGGGTCTCTGTCTCTAGGGATTCCTCAGATAACGAATGCAAGAGCTCATCAGAGTTCCTCTGCATCTCTCTCTTCACCTTCTGCCAAGGAATCGACTGCTGACCGCGCTGGAAGCCTGCAAAACTGCAACAAAGTAGCAAAGGCGACTACTGCAACTCTGTAACGCTGATCCTGCCGCCTTCTCGACTGTTTTCCTGGTGGTGCATGCTGTGGGGGTAGTCTGCCTCCTCTCTGCACTAGAAGCTCTGAAGAAATCTCCCGTGGGTTGACGGAATCTTTCCCCTGCAACCGCAGGCACCAAAGAACTGCATTACCGGTCCCCTGGGTCTCCTCTCAGCACAACGAGCGAGGTCCCTTGAATCCAGCAACTCTGTCCAAGTGACTCCCACAGTCCAGTGACTCTTCAGTCCAAGTTTGGTGGAGGTAAGTCCTTGCCTCCCCACGCCAGACTGCATTGCTGGGAACCGCGACTTTTGCAGCTACTCCGGCTTCCGTGCACTTCCGGCGGAAATCCTTTGTGCACAGCCAAGCCTGGGTCCACGGCACTCTAACCTACATTGCACAACTTTCTAAGTTGGTCTCCGGCGACGTGGGACTCCTTTGTGCAACTTTGGCGAGCACCATTTCACGCATCCTCTTAGTGCCTGTTTCTGGCACTTTTGCGGGTGCTACCTGCTGCTGAGAGGGCTCCTTGTCTTGCTCGACGTCCCCTCTGTCCCCAGACGCAATTGGCGACATCCTGGTCCCTCTTGGGCCACAGCAGCGTCCAAAAACCCTTTTCGCACAATTTGCAGCTAGCAAGGCTTGTTGGCTGTATTTCCACAGGAAAACACTTCTGCACAACTCTGCATGGCGTGGGGGATATATCCTCCAAAGGGGAAGTTTCTAGCCTTTGTCGTTCCTGCAGAATCCTAAGTTTCTACTGTCCAGTAGCAGCTTCTTTGCATCCACCGTTGGCATTTCTTGGGCATCTGCCCATCTCCGACTTCCTTGTGACTTTTGGACTTGGTCCCCTTGTTCCACAGGTACTCTCGTTTGGAAATCCATCGTTGTTGCATTGTTGGTTTGTGTCTTTCCTGCAGAATTCCCCTATCACGACTTCTTTGTCCTTTGGGGAACTTTAGTGCACTTTGCACTCACTTTTCAGGGTCTTGGGGTGGGCTATTTTTCTAACCCTCACTATTATCTAATAGTCCCAGCGACCCTCTACAAGGTCACATAGGTTTGGGGTCCATTCGTGGTTCACATTCCACTTTTGGAGTATATGGTTTGTGTTGCCCCTATCCCTATGTGTCCCCATTGCATCCTATTGTAACTATACATTGTTTGCACTGTTTTCTAAGACTATATTGCATATTTTTGGTATTGTGTACATATAACTTGTGTATAATTGCTATCCTCATACTGAGGGTACTCACTGAGATACTTTGGCATATTGTCATAAAAATAAAGTACCTTTATTTTTAGTATATCTGTGTATTGTGTTTTCTTATGATATTGTGAAAGTGACACTAGTGGTACTGTAGGAGCTTCACTCGTCTCCTAGTTCAGCCTAAGCTGCTCTGCTAAGCTACCATTATCTATCAGCCTATGCTGCTAGACACCCTATAAACTAATAAGGGATAACTGGGCCTGGTGCAAGGTGCAAGTACCCCTTGGTACTCACTACAAGCCAGTCCAGCCTCCTACATCCATTGCCTACAAAAAGAAGTAAGACCAAGGAATGCACGAACATCTTTCTGAGTAGAGGTTACTGGTGTGTCTAAAATTGCTTGAATATGATCTGATGTAAGTGCACGGCCCTCCTTAGACAAAAGGTGACCTAAATAGGTTACCTTTGGTCTACAATATTTCACTTTCCTTTACAGTAAGGAGCCCATCCCTAACCTTTCCACTAAAAGATAGTGTAGGAGGCTGGACTGGCTTGTAGTGAGTACCAAGGGGTACTTGCACCTTGCACCAGGCCCAGTTATCCCTTATTAGTGTATAGGGTGTCTAGCAGCTTAGGCTGGTAGATAATGGTAGCTTAGCAGAGCAGCTCAGGCTGAACTAGGAGACGTGTGAAGCTACTACAGTACCACTTAGTGTCATATGCACAATATCATAAGAAAACACAATACACAGTTATACTAAAAATAAAGGTACTTTATTTTTATGACAATATGCCAAAGTATCTTAGAGTGTACCCTCAGTGAGAGGATAGGAAATATACACAAGATATATATACACAATAGCAAAAATATGCAGTATAGTCTTAGAAAACAGTGCAAACAATGTATAGTTACAATAGGATGCAATGGGGAAACATAGGGATAGGGGCAACACAAACCATATACTCCAAAAGTGGAATGCGAACCACGAATGGACCCCAAACCTATGTGACCTTGTAGAGGGTCGCTGGGACTATTAGAAAATAGTGAGAGTTAGAAAAATAACCCTCCCCAAGACCCTGAAAAGTGAGTGCAAAGTGCACAAAAGTTCCCCTAAGGACAAAAGAGTCGTGTTAGAGGAATAATGCAGGAAAGACACAAACCAGCAATGCAACAACTGTGGATTTCCAATCTAGGATACCTGTGGAACAAGGGGACCAAGTCCAAAAGTCACAAGCAAGTCGGAGATGGGCAGATGCCCAGGAAATGCCAGCTGCGGGTGCAAAGAAGCTTCGACTGGACAGAAGAAGCTGAGGTTTCTGCAGGAACGAAAAGGGCTAGAGACTTTCCCTTTGGTGGACGGATTTCTCTTGCCTTGGAGAGTCGTGCAGAAGTGTTTTCCCGCCGGAAAGACGCCAACAAGCCTTGCTACACGCAAATCGTCCGTTTGGCGTTTTTGGACGCTGCTGGGGCCCAGAAGGGACCAGGAGATCGCAAGTTGGACCTGCAGAGAGAGGGGACGTCGAGCAAGACAAAGAGCTCTCACTGAAGCAGGTAGCACCCGGAGAAGTGCCAGAAACAGGCACTACGAGGATGCATGAAACGGTGCTCGCCGAAGTTGCACAAAGGAGTCCCACGTCGCCAGAGACCAACTTAGAAAGTCGTGCAATGCAGGTTAGAGTGCCGTGGACCCAGGCTTGGCTGTGCACGTAGGATTTCCGCCGGAAGTGCACAGGGGCCGGAGTAGCTGCAAAGTCGCGGTTCCCAGCAATGCAGCCCAGCGAGGTGAGGCAAGGACTTACCTCCACCAAACTTGGGCTGAAGAGTCACTGGACTGTGGGGGTCACTAGGACAGAGTCGCTGGATTCGAGGGACCTCGCTCGTCGTGCTGAGAGGAGACCCAAGGGACCGGTAATGCAGCTTTTTGGTGCCTGCGGTTGCAGGGGGAAGATTCCGTCGACCCACGGGAGATTTCTTCGGAGCTTCTGGTGCAGAGAGGAGGCAGGCTACCCCCACAGCATGCACAAGCAGGAAAACAGTCGAGAAGGCGGCAGGATCAGCGTTACAGAGTTGCAGTAGTCGTCTTTGCTACTATGTTGCAGGTTTGCAGGCTTCCAGCGCGGTCAGCGGTCGTTTCCTTATCAGAAGGTGAAGAGAGAGATGCAGAGGAACTCGGCTGAGCTCATGCATTCGTTATCTAAAGTTTCCCCAGAGACAGAGACCCTAAATAGCCAGAAAAGAGGGTTTGGCTACCTAGGAGAGAGGAAAGGCTACTAACACCTGAAGGAGCCTATCAGCAGGAGTCTCTGACGTCACCTGGTGGCACTGGCCACTCAGAGCAGTCCAGTGTGCCAGCAGCACCTCTGTTTCCAAGATGGCAGAGGTCTGGAGCACACTGGAGGAGCTCTGGACACCTCCCAGGGGAGGTGCAGGTCAGGGGAGTGGTCACTCCCCTTTCCTTTGTCCACTTTCGCGCCAGAGCAGGGGCTAAGGGGTCCCTGAACCGGTGTAGACTGGCTTATGCAGAATTGGGCACATCTGTGCCCAACAAAGCATTTCCAGAGGCTGGGGGAGGCTACTCCTCCCCTGCCTTCACACCATTTTCCAAAGGGAGAGGGTGTCACACCCTCTCTCAGAGGAAGTTCTTTGTTCTGCCATCCTGGGCCAGGCCTGGCTGGACCCCAGGAGGGCAGCTGCCTGTCTGAGGGGTTGGCAGCAGCAGCAGCTGCAGTGAAACCCCAGGAAGGGCAGTCTGGCAGTACCAGGGTCTGTGCTACAGACCACTGGGATCATGGAATTGTACCAACAATGCCAGGATGGCATAGAGGGGGCAATTCCATGATCATAGACATGTTACATGGCCATATTCGGAGTTACCATGGTGAAGCTACATATAGGTAGTGACCTATATGTAGTGCACGCGTGTAATGGTGTCCCCGCACTCACAAAGTTCAGTGAATTGGCTCTGAACAATGTGGGGGCACCTTGGCTAGTGCCAGGGTGCCCTCACACTAAGTAACTTTGCACCTAACCTTTACCAGATAAAGGTTAGACATATAGGTGACTTATAAGTTACTTAAGTGCAGTGTAAAATGGCTGTGAAATAACGTGGACGTTATTTCACTCAGGCTGCAGTGGCAGGCCTGTGTAAGAATTGTCAGAGCTCCCTATGGGTGGCAAAAGAAATGCTTCAGCCCATAGGGATCTCCTGGAACCCCAATACCCTGGGTACCTCAGTACCATATACTAGGGAATTATAAGGGTGTTCCAGTAAGCCAATGTAAATTGGTAAAAATGGTCACTAGCCTGTCAGTGACAATTTGGAAAGAAATGAGAGAGCATAACCACTGAGGTTCTGATTAGCAGAGCCTCAGTGAGACAGTTAGTCACTACACAGGTAACACATTCAGGCACACTTATGAGCACTGGGGCCCTGGGTTACCAGGGTCCCAGTGACACATACAACTAAAACAACATATATACAGTGAAAAATGGGGGTAACATGCCAGGCAAGATGGTACTTTCCTACACAACCCCCCCCCCAAACGAAGGACAATAAGACTAGCCATTACCTGATGAGTCTTCATTGTCTAAGTGGAAATATCTGGAGAGTCCATCTGCATTGGAGTGGCTACTCCCAGGTCTATGTTCCACTGTATAGTCCATTCCCTGTAGGGATATGGACCACCTCAACAATTTAGGATTTTCACCTTTCATTTGTTTTAGCCAAAGTAGAGGTTTGTGGTCTGTCTGAACAATGAAGTGAGTGCCAAACAGGTATGGCCTCAACTTCTTCAGAGCCCAGACCACAGCAAAGGCCTCCCTCTCAATGGCAGACCAACGCTTTTCTCTAGGGGTCAACCTCCTACTAATAAAAGCAACAGGTTGATCCTGGCCCTCAGAATTAAGTTGTGATAGGACTGCCCCTACTCCTAATTCAGATGCATCAGTTTGGACATAGAATTTTTTAGAGTAACAAGGGCTTTTCAGGACAGGTGCAGAGCACATGGCCTGCTTCAGCTCCTCTAAAGCTTTCTGACAGCTTGCTGTCCACAATACCTTTTTAGGCATTTTCTTGGATGTGAGGTCATTAAGAGGGGCTGCAATGGAGCCATAGTTCTTAATGAACCTCCTGTAATACCCAGTGAGGCCTAGGAAGGCTCTCACCTGAGTCTGAGTGGTAGGGGGAACCCAATCAATAATAGTTTGGATTTTCCCCTGAAGTGGTGCAATCTGTTCCCCACCAACAAGGTGTCCCAGATAAACCACCTTACCCTGCCCTATCTGGCACTTTGAAGCCTTGATAGTGAGGCCTGCCTTTTGCAGAGCCTCCAAAACTTTCCAAAGGTGGACCAGGTGATCATCCCAGCTGGAGCTAATGACAGCTATATCATCCAAATATGCTGCACTGAAAGCTTCCAGCCCTTGCAGGACTGTGTTCACCAACCTCTGAAAAGTGGCAGGTGCATTCTTCAAACCAAAAGGCATTACAGTAAACTGGTAATGTCCTCCAATGGTAGAAAATGCAGTCTTAGGTTTAGCATCTTCTGACAATTTGATCTGCCAATACCCTGCAGTCAAATCAAAAGTGCTTAGATACTTGGCAGATGCCAGTGTATCTATGAGCTCATCTGCCCTGGGTATAGGGTGAGCATCAGTTTTGGTTACCAAGTTGAGACCTCTATAGTCTACACAAAACCTCATTTCCTTCTTTCCATCTTTAGAATTGGGTTTTGGTACCAGTACCACAGGAGAAGCCCATGGACTGTCAGAGTGCTCAACCACTCCTAGTTCCAACATTTTCTGAACTTCTTGCTTTATGCAGTCCCTGACATGGTCAGGCTGCCTATAGATCTTACTTTTGACAGGTAAACTGTCTCCAGTATCTATAGTGTGCTCACACCAAGAAGTGGTGCCTGGCACAATAGAGAAGAGTTCTGAAAATTGTCCTAGGAGATTTATGCAATTATCTTTCTGCTCAGCAGTAAGACAATCAGCCAAAACTACACCTTCCACAAGAGCATCTTTTTCTGTGGAAGAGAAGATATCAGGTAGAGGATCACTGTCTTCTTCCTGTCCCTCATCAGTTGCCATGAGCAGGGTGAGATCAGCCCTGTCATAGTAGGGTTTCAGGCGGTTGACATGGAGCACCCTAAGGGGACTCCTGGCAGTGCCTAAGTCAACCAAGTAGGTGACTTCACCCTTCTTTTCAACAATTGTGTGGGGTCCACTCCATTTATCTTGGAGTGCTCTTGGGGCCACAGGCTCCAAGACCCACACTTTCTGCCCTGGTTGGTACTGAACCAAAACAGCCTTCTGATCATGCCATTGCTTCTGGAGCTCTTGGCTGGCCTGAAGGTTTTTACTGGCCTTTTTCATGTACTCAGCCATCCTTGATCTGAGGCCAAGTACATAATCCACAATATCCTGCTTAGGAGCTTTTAAAGGTTGTTCCCAACCCTCCTTTACAAGTGTGAGTGGACCCCTAACAGGGTGTCCAAAAAGAAGTTCAAAGGGGCTGAAGCCCACTCCTTTCTGGGGTACCTCCCTGTAGGCAAAAAGGAGGCATGGTAGAAGGATATCCCATCTCCTGCGGAGTTTTTCAGGGAGTCCCATAATCATGCCTTTGAGAGTTTTATTAAATCTCTCCACCAGTCCATTTGTTTGTGGATGATAGGGTGTTGTGAACTTGTAAGTTACACCACACTCCTTCCACATGGCCTTTAAGTATGCAGACATGAAATTGCTTCCTCTGTCTGATACTACTTCCTTTGGGAAGCCCACCCTGGAAAATATTCCCAGGAGGGCCTTTGCCACTGCAGGAGCTGCAGTGGTCCTTAAAGGAATAGCTTCAGGATATCTTGTGGCATGGTCCACTACCACCAAGATAAACCTATTGCCTGAAGCAGTAGGAGGGTCAAGGGGGCCAACTATGTCAACCCCTACCCTTTCAAAGGGAACCCCAACCACAGGCAGTGGGATAAGGGGTGCCTTTGGGGTGCCACCTGTCTTCCCACTGGCTTGACAGGTTTCACAGGACTTGCAAAATTCTTTTGTGTCCTCAGACATCCTAGGCCAATGAAACAGGGGAACAAGCCTGTCCCAAGTTTTCATTTGTCCTAGATGCCCAGCTAAGGGAATGTCATGTGCCAGTGTTAGGAGGAACTTTCTGTACTCCTGAGGAATCACTAATCTCCTGGCAGCTCCAGGTTTAGGATCCCTATGCTCAGTGTACAAGAGGTTGTCCTCCCAGTAAACTCTGTGAGAGTCACTGACATCCCCATTAGCCTGTTTGACAGCTTGCTGTCTGAGACCCTCTAATGTGGGACAGGTTTGCTGTGCCACACTCAGCTCCTCCCTGGCAGGCCCCCCTTCACCCAAAAGCTCAGCAGTGTCTGCTTCCAGCTCCTCTGGTGTAGGTTCTGCACAGGGAGGGAATTCTTCTTCCTCAGAATTAGAATCCACTGTAGAGGGAGGGATAGTAGGAAGTGGTTTGCTTCTACTAGCCCTAGCTTTAGGGAGCACTTGGTCCATTGTTCCAGGATCCAAGCTTCCCTGTCCTTTTTGCTTTTTGGCCTGAGCCCTTGTCAAAGCAAAAATATGCCCTGGGATGCCCAGCATTGCTGCATGGGCCTCCAACTCCACATCTGACCAAGCTGATGTCTCGAAATCATTCCCTAATAGACAGTCTACAGGTAAATCTGAAGCTACCACAACTTTCTTTGGACCAGTTACCCCCCCCCAGTTGAGATTTACAACAGCCATGGGGTGGCTTTGTGTTATGTTGTGAGCATCGGTTACTTGGTACTGGTGTCCAAGTATGTGTTGTTCAGGGTGCACCAGTTTCTCAATCACCATTGTGACACTGGCACCTGTGTCCCTGTAGGCCTGGACCTCAACACCATTTATTAGGGTTAGTTGCTTGTACTTCTCCAAGTTATGGGGGCAAGCAACCAAAGTGGCTAAATCAATAGCCCCTTCAGAGACTAAAGTAGCCTCTGTGGTCTCCCTAATCAGACCAACCCCAACTAAATTACCAAAAGTGAGCCCAGCTACTCCCTTGGATTGGCTATTAGTAGGTTTGCTCCCACCACCACTGCTATTAGTAGGGACACTAGGTGTAGCAGTAGGGGTTGTAGTGGTAGGAGCTGTGGTGCCTTTCTTTGGACAACTGGGATCTGTTGTCCAATGGCCTTTTATTTTACATAAATAGCACCATGGTTTCTTTTCCTTGTTCTGATTAAAGGAGGATTTGGACCCACCACCCCCACCAGAGTGTTTTTGTGGGCCTGATGAAGACTCATTTTTAGATTTGTCCCCACCCTTGTCTGAAGACTTACCATCCTTCTTTTTGTTGCCATCTTTATCACCCCCTGTATGAACTTTTCTGTTCTCTCTTGTTCTGACCCATTTGTCTGCCTTCTTTCCCAATTCTTGGGGAGAGGTCAGATCAGAGTCCACCAAGTACTGGTGCAACAAATCAGACACACAATTATTAAGAATATGCTCTCTCAGGATTAAGTTATACAGGCTGTCATAATCAGTAACTTTACTGCCATGTAACCACCCCTCCAAGGCCTTCACTGCCTGGTCAATGAAATCAACCCAGTCTTGTGAAGACTCCTTTTTGGTCTCTCTGAACTTTATCCTGTACTGTTCAGTGGTTAAGCCATAACCATCCAGGAGTGCATTCTTAAGAACTTGGAAATTATTAGCATCATTTTCTTTTACAGTAAGGAGCCTATCCCTACCTTTTCCAGTAAATGATAGCCATAGGATAGCAGCCCACTGCTTTTGAGGGACATCCTGTACAGCACAGGCCCTCTCAAGTGCAGCAAACCACTTGTTAATGTCATCCCCCTCCTTATAAGGGGGAACTATCTTGTGCAGATTCCTGGAATCATGCTCTTTTGCAGGATGACTATGGGGAATACTGCTGCTGCCACCATGGGTATCTAAACCCAACTTCTGTCTTTCCCTCTCTATTTCTAAAGACTGTCTATCCAAATCCAGCTGTTGCTTCTTGAGCTTCAGTCTGGTTTGTTCCACTCTCAATCTATTGAGCTCCCTTTCCAACAATATGTCATCAGGGTGGGTGGGAGGGACATTTCTAGATACAGAGGTATGATGGGAATGAACAGAAGGAGACCTGTCCCTTACAGAGGGCACCCTAACAGCTTGGCTACCAGCATAATGTGAGAGCACACCATCAGTATGGTGTGATTCAACCTCTGTACCAACTATGCTAGACTGTCTAGTAATGGGCAGGCTGAGAAGTTTCTTTCCTGAACCTTTTCCTGGGGGAGTCCCTGGATCAGATTGAGAACCATTAGCTACTTTTTCTACAGATTGGGCACTTATGGCCTTATCCTGTACTCTAAGCATATTAATTAACAGTTCTAAGGAAGGATTCTTCCCTACACTCAAACCTCTCTCTATGCAGGGACTCCTTGCTCCTTTCCAGCTAAGGTGATCATATGCAAGTTTGGACAGTTCAACATTTTTTTCTGTGCCAGACATTTTTTAGAGAGAGTTAAAGTGATAGAAAAAGAGTAAAAAGTTTTCAGAACTTTTTGGAAAGACAGAAAAAACTTTTTTAAAACTTTTAAGAACTTTTTGAAAGTTTTAGAAGTACTTTTCAGCACTTAGAAAAGAGTGAAAAGAGGAAATGCAAAACTTTTTGGCTATGTGTATATACACTGACCTTGTTTTGTATATTTTTCTCTTATGAAAAGTACAATGACAAGAGTGGTAAGTAGTCTCAAGCACTTATCCCACCACTGCACAACCAATGTAGGAGGCTGGACTGGCTTGTAGTGAGTACCAAGGGGTACTTGCACCTTGCACCAGGCCCAGTTATCCCTTATTAGTGTATAGGGTGTCTAGCAGCTTAGGCTGGTAGATAATGGTAGCTTAGCAGAGCAGCTCAGGCTGAACTAGGAGACGTGTGAAGCTACTACAGTACCACTTAGTGTCATATGCACAATATCATAAGAAAACACAATACACAGTTATACTAAAAATAAAGGTACTTTATTTTTATGACAATATGCCAAAGTATCTTAGAGTGTACCCTCAGTGAGAGGATAGGAAATATACACAAGATATATATACACAATAGCAAAAATATGCAGTATAGTCTTAGAAAACAGTGCAAACAATGTATAGTTACAATAGGATGCAATGGGGAAACATAGGGATAGGGGCAACACAAACCATATACTCCAAAATTGGAATGCGAACCACGAATGGACCCCAAACCTATGTGACCTTGTAGAGGGTCGCTGGGACTATTAGAAAATAGTGAGAGTTAGAAAAATAACCCTCCCCAAGACCCTGAAAAGTGAGTGCAAAGTGCACAAAAGTTCCCCTAAGGACAAAAGAGTCGTGTTAGAGGAATAATGCAGGAAAGACACAAACCAGCAATGCAACAACTGTGGATTTCCAATATAGGATACCTGTGGAACAAGGGGACCAAGTCCAAAAGTCACAAGCAAGTCGGAGGTGGGCAGATGCCCAGGAAATGCCAGCTGCGGGTGCAAAGAAGCTTCGACTGGACAGAAGAAGCTGAGGTTTCTGCAGGAACGAAAAGGGCTAGAGACTTCCCCTTTGGTGGACGGATCCACCTCGCCTTGGAGAGTCGTGCAGATGTGTTTTCCCGCCGGAAAGACGCCAACAAGCCTTGCTACACGCAAATTGTGCGTTTGGCGTTTTTGGACGCTGCTGGGGCCCAGGAGGGACCAGGAGGTCCCAATTTGGACCTGCGGAGAGAGGGGACGTCGAGCAAGACAAAGAGCCCTCACTGAAGCAGGTAGTACCCAGAGAAATGCCAGAAATAGGCACTACGAGGATGCGTGAAACGGTGCTTGCCGAAGTTGCACAAAGGAGTCCCACGTCGCCGGAGACCAACTTAGAAAGTCGTGCAATGCAGGTTAGAGTGCCGTGGACCCAGGCTTGGCTGTGCACGAAGGATTTCCACCGGAAGTGCACAGGGGCCGGAGTAGCTGCAAAGTCGCGGTTCCCAGCAATGCAGCCCAGCGAGGTGAGGCAAGGACTTACCTCCACCAAACTTGGGCTGAAGAGTCACTGGACTGTGGGGGTCACTAGGACAGAGTTGCTGGATTCGAGGGACCTCGCTCGTCGTGCTGAGAGGAGACCCAAGGGACCGGTAATGCAGCTTTTTGGTGCCTGCGGTTGCAGGGGGAAGATTCCGTCGACCCACGGGAGATTTCTTCGGAGCTTCTGGTGCAGAGAGGAGGCAGGCTACCCCCACAGCATGCACAAGCAGGAAAACAGTCGAGAAGGCGGCAGGATCAGCGTTACAGAGTTGCAGTAGTCGTCTTTGCTACTATGTTGCAGGTTTGCAGGCTTCCAGCGCGGTCAGCGGTCGTTTCCTTATCAGAAGGTGAAGAGAGAGATGCAGAGGAACTCGGCTGAGCTCATGCATTCGTTATCTAAAGTTTCCCCAGAGACAGAGACCCTAAATAGCCAGAAAAGAGGGTTTGGCTACCTAGGAGAGAGGAAAGGCTACTAACACCTGAAGGAGCCTATCAGCAGGAGTCTCTGACGTCACCTGGTGGCACTGGCCACTCAGAGCAGTCCAGTGTGCCAGCAGCACCTCTGTTTCCAAGATGGCAGAGGTCTGGAGCACACTGGAGGAGCTCTGGACACCTCCCAGGGGAGGTGCAGGTCAGGGGAGTGGTCACTCCCCTTTCCTTTGTCCAGTTTCGCGCCAGAGCAGGGGCTAAGGGGTCCCTGAACCGGTGTAGACTGGCTTATGCAGAATTGGGCACATCTGTGCCCAACAAAGCATTTCCAGAGGCTGGGGGAGGCTACTCCTCCCCTGCCTTCACACCATTTTCCAAAGGGAGAGGGTGTCACACCCTCTCTCAGAGGAAGTTCTTTGTTCTGCCATCCTGGGCCAGGCCTGGCTGGACCCCAGGAGGGCAGCTGCCTGTCTGAGGGGTTGGCAGCAGCTGCAGTGAAACCCCAGGAAGGGCAGTCTGGCAGTACCAGGGTCTGTGCTACAGACCACTGGGATCATGGAATTGTACCAACAATGCCAGGATGGCATAGAGGGGGCAATTCCATGATCATAGACATGTTACATGGCCATATTCGGAGTTACCATGGTGAAGCTACATATAGGTAGTGACCTATATGTAGTGCACGCGTGTAATGGTGTCCCCGCACTCACAAAGTTCAGTGAATTGGCTCTGAACAATGTGGGGGCACCTTGGCTAGTGCCAGGGTGCCCTCACACTAAGTAACTTTGCACCTAACCTTTACCAGGTAAAGGTTAGACATATAGGTGACTTATAAGTTACTTAAGTGCAGTGTAAAATGGCTGTGAAATAACGTGGACGTTATTTCACTCAGGCTGCAGTGGCAGGCCTGTGTAAGAATTGTCAGAGCTCCCTATGGGTGGCAAAAGAAATGCTGCAGCCCATAGGGATCTCCTGGAACCCCAATACCCTGGGTACCTCAGTACCATATACTAGGGAATTATAAGGGTGTTCCAGTAAGCCAATGTAAATTGGTAAAAATTGGTCACTAGCCTGTCAGTGACAATTTGGAAAGAAATGAGAGAGCATAACCACTGAGGTTCTGATTAGCAGAGCCTCAGTGAGACAGTTAGTCACTACACAGGTAACACATTCAGGCACACTTATGAGCACTGGGGCCCTGGGTTACCAGGGTCCCAGTGACACATACAACTAAAACAACATATATACAGTGAAAAATGGGGGTAACATGCCAGGCAAGATGGTACTTTCCTACAGATAGCCATAGGATAGCAGCCCACTGCCTTTGAGGGACCCCCTGTACCATACAGGCCCTCTCAAGTGCAGCAAACCACTTGTTAATGTCATCCCCCTCCTTGTAAGGGGGAACTATCTTATGCAGATTCCTAGAATCATGCTCTTTCACAGGATTACTATCAGGAATAATGCTGCTGCCACCATGGGGCCCTAACCGCAACCTCTGTCTCTCTTTTTCTAAGTCTAGGGATTCCCTGTCTAGAGCCAGCTGTTGCTGTTTAAGCTTCAGCCTGGACTCTTCCACTCTCAATCTATTGAGTTCCCTTTCTAACATTCTGTCATCAGGGTGGGTGGGTTGGGAATGCTTTGACACAGAAGAATGATGTGAATGAGCAGAGGGAGACTTGTCCCTAACAGTTGGCACTCTAACAACCTGGCCTCCAGGAACAAAAACATCCCTACTGTGATGGGAGCTTCCATTTCTACGAGCTATGCTAGGTGGTCTGCTAAGGGGCAGGTTAGGAAGGGCACCCTCTAACACTCTTACTGGGGGCTCCCCTGAGTCAGAGTGTGAGCTATCTCCTAACTTATCAATTGAAGTGCCAGCTAAGGTCTTATCATTTTCAATAAGCATGTTAGACAATAATTCTCTAGAGGGGCTCTTTCCTACCACTAAACCTCTATCAATGCAGAGACTCTTTAGGCCCTTAATGTTAAGGTGGTCATAAGCTGTATTGACCACATTAAGAGGAGTTCCTACATCAGACATGATAGAAAAGGTTTAGGGACAGAAAAAAGAGAGAAAACGTTTCAGGACTTTTTAAGGAAACAGAAAAAAAACTTTTTCAACTTTTTAGAAACTTTTTGAAAGTTTAGGAGTACTTTTCAACACTTAACAGATAGTGTAAGAGAAGAAAAGCAAAACTTTTTGGTTAGGTGTACATACACTGAACTTGTTTTGTATATTATTCTCTTATGAAAAGTACACAATGTGGTAAGTAGTTACAAGTACTTATCCCACCGCTGCACAACCAATGTAGGAGGCTGGCCTGGCTTGTAGTGGGTACCAAGGGGTACTTACACTCTGTACCAGGTCCAGTTATCCCTTATTAGTGTAGAAGAGGTGTTTCTAGCAGCTTAGGCTGATAGAAGGTAGCTATAGCAAAGCAGCTTAGGCTGAACTAGGAGACATGCAAAGCTCCTACTATACCACTGGTGTCATATGCACAATATCATAAGAAAACACAATACACAGATATACTAAAAATAAAGGTACTTTATTTTTATGACAATATGCCAAAAGTATCTCAGTGAGTACCCTCAGTATGAGGATCCCAAATATACACAAGATATATGTACACAATAGAAAAAATATGCAGTAATAGCAAAAGGAAGTAATGCAAGCAATGTAAAGTTACAGTAGATTGCAATAGGAGCACATAGGTATAGGGGCAACACAAACTATATACTCCAAAAGTGTAATGCGAACCACGAATGGACCCCAAACCTATGTGAGCTTGTAGAGGGTCGCTGGGGCTGTAAGAAAACAGCGAGGGTTAGAAAAATAGCCCACCCCAAGACCCTGAAAAGTAGGTGTTAAGTGCACCTATAACCCCCAGAGAGCACAGAATGCGTGATAGGGGGATTCTGCAAGGAAGACCAACACCAGCAAAGCAACAACAGTGGATTTCCGGACCTGAGTACCTGTAAAACAAGGGGACCAAGTCCAAGAGTCACGACAGTGTCAAGAGTGGGCAGATGCCCAGGAAATGCCAGCTGAGGGTGCAAAGGAGCTGCCACCGGATGGTAGAAGCTGTGGATTCTGCAAGAACGAAGAGGACTAGGAACTTCCCCTTTGGAAGATGGATGTCCCACGTCGTGAAGAAGCTTGCAGAGGTGTTCCCATGCAGAAAGACTGCAAACAATCCTTGCTAGCTGCAAGGGTCGCCGTTAGGGTTTTTGGATGCTGCTGTGGCCCAGGAGGGACCAGGATGTTGCCACTTGGATGAGGAGACAGAGGGGGCGCCCAGCAAGTCAGGGAGCCCTCACAGAAACAGGCAGCACCCGCAGAAGTACCGGAACAGGCACTTGGAAGAGGAGTGAACCGGAGTCCACTCGAAGACACAAAAGGGAGTCCCATGACACCGGAGGACAACTCAGAAGGTTGTGCACTGCAGGTTAGAGTGTCGGGGACCCAGGCTTGGCTGTGCACAAAGCAAATCCTGGAAGAGTCCACAGGAGCCGGAGCAGCTGCAAATCACGCGGTACCCAGCAATGCAGTCTACCGTGGGGAGGCAAGGACTTACCTCCACCAAACTTGGACTGAAGAGTCACTGGACTGTGGGAGTCACTTGGACAGAGTTGCTGAGTTCCAGGGACCACGCTCGTCGTGCTGAGAGGGGACCCAGAGGACCGGTGATGCAGTCCTTTGTTGCCTGCGGTTACAGGGGGAAAATTCCGTCGACCCACAGGAGATTTCTTCAGAGCTCCTGGTGCAAGAAGGAGGCAGGCTACCCCCAGAGCATGCACCACCAGGAAACAGGCGAGAAAGCCAGCAGGATGAAGCAATACAAGGTTGCAGTAGTCGTCTTTGCTACTTTGTTGCGGTTTTGCAGGCGTCCGGAGCAGTCAGCGGTCGATCCTTTGGCAGAAGGTGAAGAGGGAGATGCAGAGGAACTCTTGTGAGCTCGTGCATTCAGTATCTGAAGAATTCCCCAAAGCAGAGACCCTAAATAGGCAGAAAAGGAGGTTTGGCTAACCAGGAAGGAGGATAGGCTAGTAAGAAAGGTAAGAGCCAATCAGAAGGAAGCTCTGACATCACATGCTGGCCCTGGCCACTCAGAGCAGTCCAGTGTGCTAGCACACCTCTGAATCCAAGATGGCAGAGGTCTGGGGCATGCTGGAGGAGCTCTGGGCACCTCCCTTGGGAGGTGCAGGTCAGGGGAGTTGTCACTCCCCTTTCCTTTGTCCAGTTTCGCGCCAGAGCAGGGCTGGGGGATCCCTCAACCGGTGTAGACTGGCTTATGCAGAGATGGGCACTATCTGTGCCCATCAAAGCATTTCCAGAGGCTGGGAGAGGCTACTCCTCCCCAGCCCTGACACCTTTTTCCAAAGGCAGAGGGTGTAACACCCTCTCTCTGAGGTAGTCCTTTGTTCTGCCTTCCTGGGCCAGGCCTGGCTGGACCCCAGGAGGGCAGAAACCTGTCTGAGGGTTTGGCAGCAGCATCAGCTGCAGTGAAACCCCGGGAAAGGTAGTTTGGCAGTACCCGGGTCTGTGCTAGAGACTCGGGGGATCATGGAATTGTCTCCCCAATGCCAGAATGGCATTGGGGTGACAATTCCATGATCTTAGACATGTTACATGGCCATGTTCGGAGTTACCATTTGACGCTATACATAGGTAGTGACCTATGTATAGTGCACACGTGAAATGGTGTCCCCGCATTCACAAAGTCCAGGGAATTTGCCCTGAACGATGTGGGGGCACCTTGGCTAGTGCCAGGGTGCCCACACACTAAGTAACTTTGAACCCAACCTTCCCCAGGTGAAGGTTAGACATATAGGTGACTTATAAGTTACTTAAGTGCAGTAGTAAATGGCTGTGAAATAACGTGGACGTTGTAAGAATTGTCAGAGCTCTCTATGGGTGGCAAAAGAAATGCTGCAGCCCATAGGGATCTCCTGGAACCCCAATACCCTGGGTACCTCAGTACCATATACTAGGGAATTATAAGTGTGTTCCAGTATGCCAATGTGAATTGGTGAAATTGGTCACTAGCCTGTTTGTGACAATTTGAAAAGCAGAGAGAGCATAACCACTGAGGTTCTGGTTAGCAGAGCCTCAGTGAGACAGTTAGTCATCACACAGGGAACACATACAGGGCATACATATGAGCACTGGGGCCCTGCCTGGCAGGGTCCCAGTGACACATACACTAAAACAACATATATTCAGTGAAATATGGGGGTAACATGCCAGGCAAGATGGTACTTTCCTACACCTACAAAGTTTCATAACACAAACAATTAAGAAAGAGAACCTGAAGAAGGGTTTTGTTTGGACCAAGGATGCTGAACGCGCGTTTCAAGAATTGAAGACAGCCTTTACCCAAGCTCCCGTGCTGCGTCATCCTGACAATACCAAGAAATTTATCGTTGTGACTGATGCCTCAGACAGAGCTATTGGGGCAGTTCTGCTACAGAAACAAGACAACAATGGATTGGAACATCCTATCTTTTATCTGTCTCATATCCTATCAGAGGCTGAACGCAATTATTCTGTACTGGAACGAGAACTACTCGCTCTCAATGTAGCTTGTAAAGAATGGAGGAATTTCTTTATGGGTTCCAGAGAGCCTTTTGAAGCCAGGACTGATCATCGTAATCTCCAATGTCTTCGGAGTTTTTAGTGTCGCAATAGTCATCAGGCTCGATGGGTTTTCTTCTTTAGCCTGTACGATTTCGTGAGCACGTACATACCTGGTTCCCAGAATTCAGTGGCAGATGCCTTATCCCGCAGATATCCTGACATAGCCCAGAACTCCTCTCCACATCTTATTGAGTCTAGCAGAATCATGGGAGCTACTCAATCTTTTCAAGAACGCGTTCAATCCGAGTACGAGTTTCTGTCTGCTTCAGAATGGGATAGAGTGACTCCTTTTTTGCAGAAGAAGGACAATTACTTCTATCGTCAACATGCTCTTTTCCTACCTACCTAGAAAGTGCAGACAGAAGCTCTACAAATGTGCCATCATTCTCCTATAGCCGTTCATCGAGGGATCAGGAAGACCCAGGAGCTGCTTCAACAATCTTTTTGGTGGCCTTTGCTTAAGATAGACACTGAAACCTATGTGTCAGCATGCCCAGTCTGTGCTCAGACTAAGACACCCCTAACTAAGGTGGCAGGTTTATTAAGACCTTTACCGGTTCCTTACCGCCCCTTGGTGTACTCTATCCACGGATTTCATTTGCTTTCTACCTACCTCCTCTGGTAACCAAGTAATCATGGTGACCGTAGATTCATTCACCAAGATGGCCCATTTCTCAGCCTTGAAGAAATTACCGACGGCCCCAGAAATGAGTCACATTTTTCTTGGGGATATTTTTCACCTCCATGGTCTTCAGCAAGAGGTCATTTCGGACAGAGGGCCTCAATATGTATCACGTTTCTGGAGAGCTTTTTGTGCCTTATTTAACATTGAGATTTCTTTATCCTCTGGTTTCCATCCACAAACTAATGGGCAAACTGAAGGAGTGAATCAAGAACTTCAGCAGTATCTGAGATGTTACTGTAATGCCACACAAAGCAATTGGTCGGAGTATCTTGCTCTTGCCGAGTTCTCCTATAACAACACAATACATAGTGCGACCAAGACCACACCCTTTTATTGTACCTATGGATTTCATCCGAGGACTTTCACTACTGTTTCCTGAACCTCCTCTTCTGTGCCTGCTGTCATTTCTTTTTCACGACAGATCTGTCGAATCCAGGGCCTACTTCACACAACTCTCCTAACTTCTAAACAAGCAATGAAACGAAAGGCGGATCGCTATTGACAAGCCGCACCTTTGTATCAAGTGGGCTAAAAGGTATGGCTTTCTTCCAGATTTCCACCTTCCCGGTTTTCCACTAATAAGTTCAAGCCACATTTTTATGGACCCTTTCGGATTTCGCAAGTCCTAAATCCTGTAGTTGTGCGTCTCCGCTTACCTCATACCTGGAGGGTTCATCCTGTTTTCCATGTGTCCCAGTTAAAACTCTTTGTTCCTGATCCATACCATCGTCAGTTCCAGCGTCCACCTCCTCTTTCTATTAACGGACAGCCTGAGTATGAAGTCCAGGAAATCTGTGATTCCAGAATTTTTCGACACAAACTACATTTTTTGGTCCATTGGAAAGGATACCCTCTCAGTGACTGTTCTTGGGAGGATGCTTCCTCCATCCATGCTCCCCATTTGGTCCGCCTGTTTTTTGACCGCCATCCTGACAAACCTGGTGCCTCGGGGAGGGGACCTACTGTAACACCACGCTAAGACATGGCATCTCTTTCTGTCCTCACGGATGGAACGCGCTACTGATACACGGAGCGCCCGTTCCCTGTGTTTTTTGACTACACATTCTGGGAAGCATATATTTCGCTCCCGGTCACGCTACACTTACCTGTAGCCCTTTTTTCTTCTTTTTGTTGTTGGTAGTGGGTTTGTCTGGTTTTTTTCCCTGTCTCTGTACATGTTGTGTCCATCTTGTCTTCTTCGTGTTTTTGTCCCAACATGCTCTGTTTTTCTTTCATACTACTTACGTTTTCCTATACTGGTCTATGGGCTCTTCCCAATTCAAGATGGTGTTCTTTCCTTTTCCTGTGATGTCACTTCCCTTTTCTCAGTATATAAGTCAGTCAGTCTTGTTCCACTTTGCGTTGCAAACACTTCCTTCTGGTTGTGGGTGATGGTGTTGTATGCCTGTGGATGCTGTTGTTCTTGCTGGTGCTGTCTCTCTCTGGCTTTCGTTCATGAATTGTTGTCGTAAGGGTTTGTGGGTGATGTGGGTGTGTGTTTTATATTGTATTGGGTGTGTGGGAGTGGTGTGTGTATGTGTATCAGGTGTGTGTATTTTGAATAGTCCAATGAGGTAGTGCTTTGTAAGAGTGTGTGGATTCGTGGGTCATGATAATGTGGGCGTATTTCTGTTGGCGTGACGGTGGAGGTTTTGTTTTTGCCCGTTTATCACTGACCTTTGGCGTGGGGGACTTGTGCGGGTGTCTAGATTTTGGCGGATTCAGGACTGTGGGTCATAATTGCTGTGGCGGAATTCCACGGCAACAGCGGTGTGTTGGCGGTCTTCTGCATGGCGGTAAGCGGGATTTACCGCCAATGTTGTAATGACCACCATATTATCTTATCTGAGTTGTCATTTGTGGCCACCAAAATTCTCGTTGAATCAATTTCTGAGTTTTTTAATTCCTTTATGTCCAGCCAACTGATCATCATGATAGGCCTGAAGAATCTTTTCTTGCAGCTCCACAGTCAGCACATACAGAGCACCTTTGTAATATGGTAAGGCATTTTTTATTTCTCTTCCTCGGTCTTCTTTGGACCACTTCAGCATTCCATCAAAGGTTAAGTTTTCTTGGATTTCTCTGATCAAGTCTTCATACAATATGGTGAATATGAACTTCTCTTGTGGAATAATTGGATCTCTTTCTGGAGGCTCATTAGATGCACCGGTATCAATTCGAGACAGAGCATCTGCTTTACCATTTACTTTTCCTGGTCTAAAGGTGATAACAAAATCGAAGTCTGCAAAATAAAGAGACAAATGCAGTTGCCTTGCGGTCAAAGTTCGAGCTGATTTTAAGAATTGTAGATTTCGGTGGTCCGTGTAGACGGTCACTTTATGCTTAGCTCCCAGAATATAATGTCTCCACTCACGAAAAGTTTCTTTGACCACCAACAGCTCCTTATCCGCAATTGAATAATTTATCTCTGGTGAAGTCAATTTTCTAGAGAAATGGGCAACTGGATGTAACTGACCTGTATCTTTATGGCGCTGGGAAAAGATACCTCCTATTCCAACATCTGAAGCATCTGCCTCCACATAATATGGCTCATCTGGATTGGGGTGGAGCAATAATGGAGCTGTGATGAAGGAGTTTTTCAAAAAATTAAAAGCATCTTCTGCTTCTTTTGTCCACTCAAACTTCACTCCTTTCTTCAACAATTGTGTAATGGGTGTAACTGTTTGAGAAAAATTTGATATGAAGCTTCGATAAAAATTGGCAAACCCCAAGAAACTCTGTATTTCTTTGACATTACAAGAAGAAGGCCAATGTTGTACTTCCTTTATCTTGGTTGGGTCCATACTAACTCTTTCCGGTGACAAAATGAATCCTAAGAACTCTACTCATTCCACATGAAATGCACACTTCTCCAATTTCACATAGAGATGGTACTCTTGCAGCCTTGTGAGGATGGATCGTACATGGGAAACATGTTCCTGCAGATTGTCAGAAAAGATCAAAATGTCATCTATATATACCACAGCAATCCTGTCGAGGAATTCTCGTAATATATCATTAACGAAATGCTGGAAAGCAGCGGGAGCATTGCATAACCCATAAGGCATTACTTGATATTCAAATAATCTGTACTGAGTTCGAAAAGCGGTTTTCCATTCATCTCCAGATGCCACTCGTATCAAATGATATGCTCCTCGCAAATCCAATGTGGTGTAGATTTTAGCATTCTTTACTTGGTCTAATAAAACTGACACCAAGGACAGTGGGTATCGATTTTTGATAGTAACCTGGTTGAGGGCTCGATAATCTATGCAAGCTCGAAGTCCCCCATCCTTCTTCAGTATGAAAAATAGTGTGGATGAAACCGGGGATTTAGAAGGTGGAATAAACCCATTAGCAAGATATTGATCCAAATACTCCTTCAAATGTCGGTTCTCTGCTTCGGTCAACGCATATATTTGGCTACATGGCAATATCGCACCTGGCTCCAGTTCAATTTTGCAGTCATAGGGTGGATGTGCCGGCAATTTCTCAGCTTCCTTTTCGTCAAAAACTGCAACTAAATCTTCATATTCTTTTGGGATTCCTATTATTTCAAGTGCACAAATCATTGGAGAATGTGATGATAAACAGGCCGCTTGGGACTTAGTGAACACTTCCTCTTCACCATGAAAGCAATTCTCTTTGCAGTAAGAGGAATTTATTTTGATTGTTCTCTTGCTCCAATCAATTTGTGGATTATGTTCTGTAAGCCAGGGTAGACCCAAAATTAGGGTAGACCCAAAATTAGTTGAAATTGTGAAGCATCTATTAAATTGAGAATTATCTGTTCCTGATGTCTACCAAAGCCTCGCAATTGAATTGGTTCGGTCTCATGAGTAATGGGACCTGAAGAAAGACTGGTACCATCCACAGCTCTTACCATTTCCAGAATAGATTTCATAATAAATCGAATACCCATTTTACGAGCGTATTTGATGCCACAGAAATTGCCTGTAGCTCTAGAATCAATCATAACTGACATTCCTTGAATTTCCTTCTCAGGTGTCTTGACTGATACTGTTTGTACCAAATGTGGCGCTGCTGTTTGCAAGGTATTTGCCACTCGTTGTTCTGAGGGAGTTATCTTGGATTCTGCTTTCATCAGGGCAACTCCCCATACTGATGAAGCTGGCCTTTTCCCGACTGAATAGTCTTGGGTTTCTTGGGACAGTTTTTAACAAAATGTCCGGATGTGCCACAATACAAACACAGTTGATTCATTCTTCTTTTCTCTTTCTCTTCCTTAGATAACCGACCTCGAATGGAGCTAATTTGCATTGGCTCTTCTATTGTTATCCATTCTCCGGCTCTCAGATGATCATTTCTTACACGATCAAATCTCAGAGGACGAGGTCGATAATCTCTTCTCTTTTCTGCTTTTCGTTCGGTTAACCGATGGTCAATCTGCAGCACAAGATCAATTAGCTCTGAGATTTTGGTGGGTCTATTTGGAATTTGCGCAAAAGCATCTTTCAATTCATCCTTCAACCCACGATAAAATATGGCAGCCCTTTTTGATTCCGGCAAAGTAGTTTCTACTATGAGTTTATTGAAATGAGCCATTTAGGCTACTAGATCTTTATTACCCTGCTCGATTTCCAATAAGTCATTGTCAGTGGCTTGAGCTGCAGTTCAACGATCAAATGTTCTCAAGAAACTTTGAAAGGTTGAAAATTATATACGGGATCATTTCTGGAAACTATTGGCATGGACCATGCAGCCGCATCACCTGTCAGATAAGACAATATAAATGCCACTTTGGACTGGTCTTCGGAAAAAATTACTGGTCTACATAAAAAAAATGCAATGAGCATTGAGTTAGAAAAATCTGCGCCTTATTCAGATCTCCACCAAAGCGCTCAGGTTGGGCCAAAGGAATAATAGGGGAAATTGCATGAATGACTTGAGTGGATATACCTGCGGACTGTGAAGGGCTAGGGGTTTGTGAAAACGCAGAATCACTGGATTTGGATGTGTTTCCTCATTCATTTATTCGCTGTTTTATTTGGACTGTTTCTTCTATGGTGCTACTTAATTGTTTCTGCAGACCTTCCAAAATAGTAGCTAATGCTTTTACATCAATTCCCTCTGCCATTCTGCTCAGGAGGAAATCTGATTTCCCTAAAATTAGGGTGGCACTTCAATCTGCCAGGATACCGTCACAGCTATTATGACACACAATCCGGAAACCGCCGAAATTCAGACACCCACACAAGTCCGCCACACCAAAGGTCAGTGTTAAACTGCCGAAAACAAAACCTCCAACGTCACGGCAACTGAAACACGCCCTTGCTGTCACGACCCACGAATCCACGCGACGGTCTTTCAACCGCGGTATTCCATTGGCAGTACACACTGCTGCGCTCAAAATACATACACATCTCCAAAACACCGCCACATTGGACAATTCAAAATACACACACCTGATACACATACAAACACCACTCCCATACACCCATCACAATATAAAACACACACCCACATCACCCACAAACCCCTACGACCCAAAATCAGAGACGAAGGCGACAGAGAGCACAGCATTAGAGAACCCCACCACACAGAGGCACACAACACCATCACCCATACAATATTCCACGCACAAAGCACCACACAACACTACACATCACCACACTCATCAACACATACACCACCACACATCACCCACACCACCCCATGTCACGCCAAAGACACCCCAGGTTTTCCGAGGAGGAGCTCAGGGTTATGGTGGAGGAAATAATCCGGGTAGAGCCACAGCTATTTGGAGCACAGGTGCAGCAAACCTCCATAGCCAGGAAGATGGAGCTATGGCGCAGAATTGTGGACAGGGTCAACGCTGTGGGACAGCATCCAAGAAATCAGGAGTACATCAGGAAGAGGTGGAACGACCTACGGGGGAAGGTGCGTTCTGTGGTCTCCAGGCACAACATCGCGATTCAGCGGACTGGCAGCGGACCCCCACCTCCTCCCCCACAACTAATAACAAGGGAGGAGCAAGTCTTGACCATCATGCATCCAGAGGGCCTCGGAGGAGCCGGTGGAGGAATGGACACTGGTAAGTCAAATCTTAACTATCATATCCCCCACCCTACCTGCATGCTATCACAGACCCCCACCCTCGCCCCGTCCCCTATCACTCCAACTCCTCACTAATGTACTAATAACACAAACCACCCATCCCAACACCAAGCCCTGCATGACACAACTAAGCATCACACAAGCCCCCACACAGGAATGCTTGCACAGGGGTTCACAAACACCCACCCATTGCATACCATGACACACACACATGCAATAATCATGCTCTTATACCCCTGCAGGACCACTACGTAACGTCACCACACAGGAGGGTCCAGACATCTCCACTCCACCCACAGAAGAGGCCCACAGCGATGACAGCAGCTCTGGCCAACTGGATCCAGATGACCAGCCCGGACCATCGTGGGCCTTGGGACAGTCGTTTCCCCTTGAACAGGCACAGCCCGACACTGACCTTCCACCCTCTGGTAACACCAGCACAACACCCACCCAGCGGGACCATACCTCCGTACCCAGGACACGTCAATCAGCGGTGTGTCCACCACTACAGGGAACCCAGGGTAACCCACCACCCCAACAACAACAGGGACCTGGGGGCAGTGGTAGTGGGCACACGGTCCAGGGGACGAAGGCACAGGAACACAGAGGAACTGGGAGGGCTGCTGTGCGACAGGGGGCGGACAGGCCAAGGGAACCCACCCTCCATGAGGCCCTCTCCTCCATCATGGGAGCATACCACCACTCCCAGGAGACGATGGCTACGGTCCTGGGGAAGTTTCAGGAGACCCAGCGCATGCAGGAGGAACAGTATTTGGGGTTCAGGGAGGAGCTCTGAACCATCAGCTCCACCCTGGGCACCATCGTAGGGGTGCTGAAGAACATACAAAAGACCATGAGGGACACTGGGGCACTCCATGGGGCCCCTGACACTATCATGGACGATGAATTGCCCACCACCTCTGCTGGCGCTAGTGGACAGGACGCCCCGCCACAGGGCCACCACACCAGCACCCCACCCCCTGCAGACTGACAACCACCACGCAAGAGGTCCCTGAGATCCAGGAACAGGACAGAGCAAGATGGCAAGACCCCCGCCAGGAAATGAGACCACCCTGATTGTCCTCCCACTGTCCCACTTTGTTACCCTGTCCAGATTGGAACTTCCCCTGCTCCACTTCCTATGCCCATATGGGCAGTGCACCTGTGTGACCAACAGACTGGACTCTGCCATGGACATTCCTCCACCATCACCCATCACCATTTTGCCACCCCCTCCAATAATTAGCACTTCAATAAACACCCTTGAACCACAAAACAATCTGGAGTCAGTCTGTGATTTTGAAAAAGTGTTTTAGCTATGACAATGACAAAATGCGTTTTCAAATGTAATGCCAACATACCTATGTCACACATCACAAGTCCATGAAGGATGCAAGCAGATGACACACGTTGGTAACCACACCTGTGAAACCGTAATAGAAAGGTACAACTCAGTTACCAAATACTGCTACTAATTGACAGACAGGATAGAGGTAGAAGTGTGAAAGTGAATGTAATAGTAAAAAAATTGTTCTCACCTGTGTGTCACTGGAAATATTGCTGTATGACTGACTCCCTGTTGTCTATGTCTTCTTCGTCAGCTTCCTCCTCATCACTGTCCACAGGCTGCACAGCTGCCACAACACCGTTTTCTGGACCATCCTCCTGCAGCAAAGGCACCTGGCGTCGCAAAGCAAGATTGTGAAGCATCGAGCAGGCGATGATGATCTGGCACACCTTCCTTGGTGAGTAGAATAGGGAACCACCTGTCATATGCAGGCACCTGAACCTGGCCTTCAGGAGGCCGAAGGTGCGTTCGATCACCCTCCTAGTCCGCCCATGAGCCTCATTGTAGCGTTCCTCTGCCCTGGTCCTGGAATTCCTCAGTGGGGTCAATAGCCATGACAGGTTGGGGTAACCAGAGTCCCCTAATAGCCACACCAGGTGCCTCTGGAGTTGACCCATTCTAGGAGGCTGGACTGGCTTGTAGTGAGTACCAATGGGTACTTGCACCTTGCACCAGGCCCAGTTATCCCTTATTAGTGTATAGGGTGTCTAGCAGCTTAGGCTGATAGATAATGGTAGCTTAGCAGAGCAGCTTAGGCTGAACTAGGAGACAAGTGAAGCTCCTAAAGTACCACTAGTGTCACTTGCACAATATCTTAAGAAAACACAATACACAGATATACTAGAAATAAAGGTACTTTATTTTTATGACAATATGCCAAAGTATCTCAGTGAGTACCCTCAGTATGAGGATAGTAATTATACACACGTTATATGTACACAATACCAAAAATATGCAGTATAGTCTTAGAAAACAGTGCAAACAATGTATAGTTACAATAGGATGCAATGGGGACACATGGGGATAGGGGCAACACAAACCATATACTCCAAAAGTGGAATGCGAACCACGAATGGACCCCAAACCTATGTGACCTTGTAGAGGGTCGCTGGGACTATTAGAAAATAGTGAGAGTTAGAAAAATAGCCCTCCCCAAGACCCTGAAAAGTGAGTGCAAAGTGCACTAAAGTTCCCCAAAGGACAAAGAAGTCGTGCTAGGGGAATTATGCAGGAAAGACACAAACCAGCAATGCAACAATGATGGATTTCCAAACGAGGGTACCTGTGGAACAAGGGGACCAAGTCCAAAAGTCACAAGCAAGTCGGAGATGGGCAGATGCCCAAGAAATGCCAACGGTGGATGCAAAGAAGTTGCTACTGGACAGTAGAAACTTAGGATTCTGCAGGAACGACAGGGGATAGAAACTTCCCCTTTGGTGGATGGATCCCCCACACCGTGGAGAGTCGTGCAGAAGTGCTTTCCCGTGGAAATACATCCAACAAGCCTTGCTAGCTGCAAATTGTGAGAAAAGGGTTTTTGGACGCTGCTGTGGCTCAGGAGGGACCAGGATGTCGCCAATTGCGTCTGGGGACAGAGAGGACGTCGAGCAAGACAAGAAGCCCTCTCAGCAGCAGGTAGCACCCGCAGAAGTGCCAGAAACAGGCACTATGAGGATGCGTGAAACGGTGCTCGCCGAAGTTGCACAAAGGAGACCCACGTCGCCGGAGACCAACTTAGAACGTCGTGCAATGCAGGTTAGAGTGCCGTGGACCCAGGCTTGGCTGTGCACAAAGGATTTCCGCCGGAAGTGCACGGAAGCCGGAGTAGCTGCAAAAGTCGCGGTTCCCAGCAATGCAGTCTGGCGTGGGGAGGCAAGGACTTACCTCCACCAAACTTGGACTGAAGAGTCACTGGACTGTGGGAGTCACTTGGACAGAGTTGCTGGATTCAAGGGACCTCGCTCGCCGTGCTGAGAGGAGACCCAGGAGACCGGTAATGCAGTTCTTTGGTGCCTGCGGTTGCAGGGGGAAGATTCCGTCGACCCACGGGAGATTTCTTTGGAGCTTCTAGTGCAGAGAGGAGGCAGACTACCCCCACAGCATGCACCACCAGGAAAACAGTCGAGAAGGCGGCAGGATCAGCGTTACAGAGTTGCAGTAGTCGTCTTTGCTACTTTGTTGCAGTTTTGCAGGCTTCCAGCGCGGTCAGAAGTCGATTCCTTGGCAGAAGGTGAAGAGAGAGATGCAGAGGAACTCTGAGGAGCTCTTGCATTCGTTATCTGAGGAATCCCAAGAGACAGAGACCCTAAATAGCCAGAAAAGAGGGTTTGGCTACCTAGGAGAGAGGATAGGCTAGCAACACCTGAAGGAGCCTATCAGAAGGAGTCTCTGACGTCACCTGGTGGCACTGGCCACTCAGAGCAGTCCAGTGTGCTAGCAGCACCTCTGTTTCCAAGATGGCAGAGGTCTGGAGCACACTGGAGGAGCTCTGGACACCTCCCAGGGGAGGTGCAGGTCAGGGGAGTGGTCACTCCCCTTTGTCCAGAGCAGGGCTAAGGGGTCCCTGAACCGGTGTAGACTGGCTTATGCAGAAATGGGCACATCTGTGCCCATGAAAGCATTTCCAGAGGCTGGGGGAGGCTACTCCTCCCCTGCCTTCACACCATGTTCCAAAGGGAGAGGATGTAACACCCTCTCTCAGAGGAAGTCCTTTGTTCTGCCATCCTGGGACAAGCCTGGCTTGACCCCAGGGGGGCAGAAACCTGTGTGAGGGGTTGGCAGCAGCAGCAGCTGCAGTGAAACCCCTGAAAAGGCAGTTTGGCAGTACCCGGGTCTGAGCTACAGACCCGTGGGATCATGGGATTGTACCAACAATGCCAGGATGGCATAGAGGGGGCAATTCCATGATCTTAGACATGTTACATGGCCATATTCGGAGTTACCATTGTGAAGCTACACATAGGTAGTGACCTATGTGTAGTGCACGCATGTAATGGTGTCCCCGCACTCACAAAGTCAGGGGAATTGGCCCTAAACAATGTGGGGGCACCTTGGCTAGTGCCAGGGTGCCCTCACACTAAGTAACTTTGCACCTAACCTTTACCAGGTAAAGGTTAGACATATAGGTGACTTATAAGTTACATAAGTGCAGTGAAAATGGCTGTGAAATAATGTGTGCATTATTTCACTCAGGCTGCAGTGGCAGGCCTGTGTAAGAATTGTCAGAGCTCCCTATGGGTGGCAAAAGAAATGCTGCAGCCCATAGGGATCTCTTGGAACCCCAATACCCTGGGTACCTCAGTACCATATACTAGGGAATTATAAGGGTGTTCCAGTAAGCCAATGTAAATTGGTAAAATTGTTCACTGGCCTGTTAGTGACAATTTGAAAGAAATGAGAGAGCATAACCACTGAGGTTCTGGATAGCAGAGCCTCAGTGAGACAGTTAGGCACCACACAGGGAACACAGTCAGGCACACTTATGAGCACTGGGGCCCTGGCTGGCAGGGTCCCAGTGACACATACAACTAAAACAACATATATACAGTGAAAAATGGGGGTAACATGCCAGGCAAGATGGTACTTTCCTACACAACCCCCCCCCCCCAAACTAAGGACAATAAGACTAATCATTACCAGATGGGTCTTCATTGTCTAAGTGGAAATATCTGGAGAGTCCATCTGCATTGGAGTGGGTACTCCCAGGTCTATGTTCCACTGTATAGTCCATTCCCTGTAGGGATATGGACCACCTCAACAATTTAGGATTTTCACCTTTCATTTGTTTTAGCCAAAGTAGAGGTTTGTGGTCTGTCTGAACAATGAAGTGAGTGCCAAACAGGTATGGCCTCAACTTTTTCAGTGCCCAGACCACAGCAAAGGCCTCCCTCTCAATGGCAGACCAACGCTTTTCTCTAGGGGTCAACCTCCTACTAACAAAAGCAACAGGTTGATCCTGGCCCTCAGAATTAAGTTGTGATAGGACTGCCCCTACTCCTAATTCAGATGCATCAGTTTGGACATAGAATTTTTTAGAGTAACAAGGGCTTTTCAGGACAGGTGCAGAGCACATGGCCTGCTTCAGCTCCTCAAAAGCTTTCTGACAGTTTGCTGTCCATAATACCTTTTTAGGCATTTTCTTGGATGTGAGGTCATTAAGAGGTGCTGCAATGGAGCCATAGTTCTTAATGAACCTCCTGTAATACCCAGTGAGGCCTAGGAAGGCTCTCACCTGAGTCTGAGTAGTAGGGGAAACCCAATCAATAATTGTTTGGATTTTCCACTGAAGTGGTGCAATCTGTTCCCCACCAACAAGGTGTCCCAGATAAACAACCTTTCCCTGCCCTATCTGGCACTTTGAAGCCTTGATAGTGAGGGCTGCCTTTTGCAGGGCCTCCAAAACTTTCCATAGGTGGACCAGGTGATCATCCGAACTGGAGCTAAAGACAGCTATATTGTCCAAATATGCTGCACTGAAAGCTTCCAGCCTTTGCAGGACTGTGTTCACCAACCTTTGAAAAGTGGCAGGTGCATTTTTCAATCCAAAAGGCATTACTGTAAATTGGTAATGTCCTCTAATGGTTGAAAATGCAGTTTTAGCTTTAGCATCTTCTGATAATTTGATCTGCCAATACCCTGCAGTCAAATCAAAAGTGCTTAGATACTTGGCAGATGCCAGTGTATCTATGAGCTCATCTGCCCTGGGTATAGGGTGAGCGTCAGTTTTGGTTACCTGGTTGAGACCTCTGTAATCTACACAAAACCGCATTTCCTTCTTTCCATCTTTGGAATGAGGTTTTGGTACAAGTACCACAGGAGAAGCCCATGGACTTTCAGAGTGCTCAACCACTCCCAGTTCTAACATTTTCTGCACCTCTTGCTTTATGCATTCTCTGACATGGTCAGGCTGCCTATAGATCTTACTTTTGACAGGCAAGCTGTCTCCAGTATATATAGTGTGCTCACACCAAGAAGTGGTACCTGGCACAGTAGAGAAGAGTTCGGAGAATTGATCTAGGAGATTTATGCAGTGGTCTTTCTGCTCAGCAGTAAGACAATCTGCCAAAACTACACCTTCCACAAGAGCATCTTGTTCTGTGGAAGAGAAGAGATCAGGTAGAGGATCACTGTCTTCTTCCTGTCCCTCATCAGTTGCCATGAGCAGGGTGAGATCAGCCCTGTCATAGTAGGGTTTCAGGCGGTTTACATGGAGTACCCTAAGGGGACTCCTTGCAGTGCCTAAGTCAACTAAGTAGGTGACTTCACCCTTTTTTTCAACAATTGTGTGGGGACCACTCCATTTATCTTGGAGTGCTCTTGGGGCCACAGGCTCCAAGACCAACACTTTCTGCCCTGGTTGGTACTGAACCAAAACAGCCTTTTGATCATGCCATTGCTTCTGGAGCTCTTGGCTGGCCTGAAGGTTTTTACTGGCCTTTTTCATATACTCAGCCATCCTTGATCTAATGGTTGTTCCCAACCCTCCTTGACAAGTGTGAGTGGACCCCTAACAGGGTGTCCAAAAAGAAGTTCAAAGGGGCTGAAGCCCACTCCTTTCTGGGGTACCTCCCTGTAGGCAAAAAGGAGGAATGGCAACAGGATATCCCATCTCCTGCGGAGTTTTTCAGGGAGACCCATAATCATGCCTTTGAGAGTTTTATTAAATGTCTCCACCAGTCCATTTGTTTGTGGATGATAGGGTGTAGTGAACTTGTAAGTCACACCACACTCCTTCCACATGGCCTTTAAGTAAGCAGACATGAAATTGCTTCCTCTGTCTGATACCACCAATTTTTGGGAAGCCCACCCTGGAAAATATTCCCAGGAGGGCCTTTGCCACTGCAGGAGCTGTAGTGGTCCTAAGAGGAATAGCTTCAGGGTATCTTGTGGCATGGTCCACTACCACCAAGATAAACCTATTGCCTGAAGCAGCAGGAGGGTCAAGGCGGCCAACTATGTCAACCCCTACCCTTTCAAAGGGAACCCCAACCACAGGCAGTGGAATAAGGGGTGCCTTTGGAGCGCCACCTGTCTTGCCACTGGCTTGACAGGTTTCACAGGACTTACAAAAATCTTTTGTGTCCTCAGACATTCTAGGCCAATGAAACAAGGGAACAAGCCTGTCCCATGTTTTCATTTGTCCTAGATGCCCAGCTAGGGGAATGTCATGAGCCAGTGTTAGGAGGAACTTTCTGTACTCCTGAGGAATCACTAATCTCCTGGCAGCTCCAGGTTTAGGATCCCTTGCCTCAGTGTACAAGAGGTTGTCCTCCCAGTAAACTCTGTGAGAGTCACTGACATCCCCATTAGCCTGTTTGACAGCTTGCTGTCTCAGACCCTCTAATGTGGGACAGGTTTGCTGTGCCACACTCAGCTCCTCCCTGGCAGGCCCCCCTTCACCCCTAAGCTCAGCAGTGTCTGCTTCAAGCTCCTCTGGTGTAGGTTCTGCACAGGGAGGGAATTCTTCTTCCTCAGAAGTAGAATCCGCTGTAGAGGGAGGGATAGTAGGTAGTGCTTTACTTCTACTAGCCCTAGCTTTAGGGAGCACTTTGTCCATTGTTCCAGGATCCAAGCTTCCCTGTCCTTTTTGCTTTTTGGCCTGAGCCCTGGTTAAAGCAAAAATATGCCCTGGGATGCCCAGCATTGCTGCATGGGCCTCCAACTCCACATCTGACCAAGCTGATGTCTCCAAATCATTTCCTAGTAGACAGTCTACAGGTAAATCTGTGGCTACCACAACTTTCTTTGGACCAGTAACCCCCCCCCCAGTTGAGATTTACAACAGCCATGGGGTGGCTAAGTGTGTTGTTGTGAGCATCGGTTACTTAGTACTGGTGACCAAGTAGGTGTTGTTCAGGGTGGACCAGTTTCTCAATTACCATATTAACACTGGCACCAGTGTCCCTGTAGGCCTGAACCTCAACACCATTTATTAGGGGTAGTTGCTTGTACTTATCCATGTTAAGGGGAGAAGCAACCAAGGTGGCTAAATCAATAGCCCCCTCAGAGACTAACACAGCCTCTGTGGTCTCCCTAATCAGACCAACCCCAACTAAGTTACCAATAGTGAGCCCAGCTACTCCCTTGGATTGGCTATTAGTAGGTTTGCTCCCACCACCACTGCTATTAGTGGGGACACTAGGTGTAGCAGTAGGGGTTGTAGTGGTAGGAGGCTTGGTGCTTTTCTTTGGACAACTGGGATCTGTTGTACAATGGCCTTTTATTTTCCATAAATAGCACCATGGTTTCTTTTCTTTGTTTTGATTTGAACAGGATTTGGGCCCACCACCCCCACCAGAGTTCTTTTGTGGGCCTGATGAAGACTCATTTTTAGATTTGTCCCCACCCTTGTCAGAAGACTTACCATCCTTCTTCTTATTGCCATCTTTGTCACCCCCTGTATGAACTTTTCTGTTCACCCTTGTTCTGACCCATTTGTCTGCCTTCTTTCCCAATTCTTGGGGAGAGGTCAGATCAGAGTCCACCAAGTACTGGTGCAACAAATCAGACACACAATTATTAAGAATATGCTCTCTCAGGATCAAGTTATACAGGCTGTCATAATCAGTAACTTTACTGCCATGTAACCACCCTTCCAAGGCCTTCACTGAATGGTCAACAAAATCAACCCAGTCTTGTGAAGACTCCTTTTTGGTCTCTCTGAACTTTATCCTGTATTGTTCAGTGGTTAAGCCATAACCATCCAGGAGTGCATTCTTAAGAACTGTAAAATTATTGGCATCACTTTCTTTCACAGTAAGGAGCCTATCCCTCCCTTTTCCACTAAATGATAGCCATAGGATAGCAGCCCACTGCCTTTGAGGGACATCCTGTACAACACAGGCCCTCTCAAGTGCAGCAAACCACTTGTTAATGTCATCCCCCTCCTTATAAGGGGGAACTATCTTGTGCAGATTCCTTGAATCATGCTCTCTTGCAGGATGACTATGGGGAATACTGCTGCTGCCACCATGGGTTTCTAAACCCAGTTTCTGTCTTTCCTTCTCTACTTCTAAGGATTGTCTATCTAAATCCAGCTGTTGCTGTTTGAGCTTCAGTCTGGATTGCTCCACTCTCAATCTATTGAGCTCCCTTTCTAACATTCTGTCATCAGGGTGGATGGGAGGGACATTCCTAGACACAGAGGTATGGTGAGAATGGACAGAAGGAGACCTGTCCCTTACAGAAGGCACCCTAACAGCTTGGCTAACAGAAACATTACTTCTACTGTAGTGAGAAGGAATACTCTTGTTATGATGTGAGACAACACTATCTGTATGGTGTAACTCAACTTCAGTACCAACTATGCTAGACTGTCTAGTAATGGGCAGGCTGAGAAGTTTCTTTCCTGAATCTTTTCCTGGGGGAGTCCCTGGATCAGATTGGGAACCATTAGCTACTTTTTCAACAGATGTGGCCACTTTGGCCTTATCGTGTTCTCTAAGCATGTTAAGCAACAATTCCAAAGAAGGATTCTTCACTACACTCAAACCTCTTTCTACACAGAGACTCCTTGCTCCTTTCCAGCTAAGGTGGTCATATGCAATTTTGGACAGATCAACATTTTGGCCTGTGCCAGACATTTTAGAAAGAGTTTAAGTGACAGAAAAAGTGAAGAAAAAGTTTTTCTGAACTTTTAGAAAGACAGAAAAAAAACTTTTAAAACTTTTTAAGAACTTTTAGAAAGTTTAGAAGTACTTTTCAGCACTTAGAAAAGAGTGAAAAGAGGAAATGCAAAACTTTTTAGCAATGTGTACACACACTGACTGAACTTGTTTTGTATATTTTTCTCTTATGAAAAGTACAATGACAAGAGTGGTAAGTAGTCTCAAAGCACTTATCCCACCGCTGCACAACCAATGTAGGAGGCTGGACTGGCTTGTAGTGAGTACCAAGGGGTACTTGCACCTTGCACCAGGCCCAGTTATCCCTTATTAGTGTATAGGGTGTCTAGCAGCTTAGGCTGATAGATAATGGTAGCTTAGCAGAGCAGCTTAGGCTAAACTAGGAGAAGAGTGAAGCTCCTACAGTACCACTAGTGTCACTTGCACAATATCATAAGAAAACACAATACACAGATATACTAAAAATAAAGGTACTTTATTTTTATGACAATATGCCAAAGTATCTCAGTGAGTACCCTCAGTATGAGGATAGTAATTATACACAAGTTATATGTACACAATACCAAAAATATGCAGTATAGTCTTAGAAAACAGTGCAAACAATGTATAGTTACAATAGGATGCAATGGGGACACGTAGGGATAGGGGCAACACAAACCATATACTCCAAAAGTGGAATGCGAACCACGAATGGACCCCAAACCTATGTGACCTTGTAGAGGGTCGCTGGGACTATTAGAAAATAGTAAGGGTTAGAAAAATAGCCCTCCCCAAGACCCTGAAAAGTGAGTGCAAAGTGCACTAAAGTTCCCCAAAGGACAAAGAAGTCGTGCTAGGGGAATTATGCAGGAAAGACACAAACCAGCAATGCAACAACGATGGATTTCCAAATGAGGGTACCTGTGGAACAAGGGGACCAAGTCCAAAAGTCACAAGCAAGTCGAAGATGGGCAGATGCCCAAGAAATGCCAATGGTGGATGCAAAGAAGTTGTTACTGGACAGTATAAACTTAGGATTGTGCAGGAACGACAAGGGCTAGAAACTTCCCCTTTGGAGGATGGATCCCCCACCCCGTGGAGAGTTGTGCAGAAGTATTTTCCTGTGGAAATACAGCCAACAAGCCTTGCTAGCTGCAAATCATTTGAAAAGGGTTTTTGGACGCTGCTGTGGCCCAGAAGGGACCAGGATGTCGCTAATTGCGTCTGGGGACAGAGGGGACGTCGATCAAGACAAAGAGCCCTCTCAGCAGCAGGTAGCACCCACAGAAGTGCCAGAATCAGGCACTACGAGGATGCTTGAAATGGTGCTCGCCGAAGTTGCACAAAGGAGTCCCACGTCACCGGAGACCAACTTAGAACGTCGTGCAATGCAGGTTAGAGTGCTGTGGACCCAGGCTTGGCTGTGCACAAAGGATTTCCACCGGAAGTGCACGGAAGCCGGAATAGCTGCAAAAGTTGCGGTTCCCAGCAATGCAGTCTGGCGTGGGGAGGCAAGGACTTACCTCCACCAAACTTGGACTGAAGAGTCACTGGACTGTGGGAGTCACTTGGACAGAGTTGCTGGATTCAAGGGACCTCGCTCGTCGTGCTGAGAGGAAACCCAGGAGACCGGTAATGCAGTTCTTTGGTGCCTGCGGTTGCAGGGGGAAGATTCCGTCGACCCACGGGAGATTTCCTCGGAGCTTCTAGTGCAGAGAGGAGGCAGACTACCCCTACAGCATGCACCACCAGGAAAACAGTCGAGAAGGCGGCAGGATCAGCGTTACAGAGTTGCAGTAGTCGTCTTTGCTACTTTGTTGCAGTTTTGCAGGCTTCCAGCGCGGTCAGCAGTCTATTCCTTGGCTGAAGGTGAAGAGAGAGATGCAGAGGAACTCTGATGAGCTCTTGCATTCGTTATCTGAGGAATCCCAAGAGACAGAGACCCTAAATAGCCAGAAAAGAGGGTTTGGCTACCTAGGAGAGAGGATAGGCTAGCAACACCTGAAGGAGCCTATCAGAAGGAGTCTCTGACGTCACCTGGTGGCACTGGCCACTCAGAGCAGTCTAGTGTGCTAGCAGCACCTCTGTTTCCAAGATGGCAGAGGTCTGGAGCACACTGGAGGAGCTCTGGACACCTCCCAGGGGAGGTGCAGGTCAGGGGAGTGGTCACTCCCCTTTCCTTTGTCCAGTTTCGCGCCAGAGCAGGGCTAAGGGGTCCCTGAACCGGTGTAGACTGGCTTATGCAGAAATGGGCACATCTGTGCCCATGAAAGCATTTCCAGAGGCTGGGGGAGGCTACTCCTCCCCTGCCTTCACACCATTTTCCAAAGGGAGAGGGTGTAACACCCTCTCTCAGAGGAAGTCCTTTGTTCTGCCATCCTGGGACAAGCCTGGCTTGACCCCAGGGGGGCAGAAACCTGTGTGAGGGGTTGGCAGCAGCAGCAGCTGCAGTGAAACCCCTGAAAAGGTATTTGGCAGTACCCGGGTCTGAGCTACAGACCCGTCGGATCATGGGATTGTACCAACAATGCCAGGATGGCATAGAGGGGGCAATTCCATGATCTCAGACATGTTACATGGCCATATTCGGAGTTACCATTGTGAAGCTACACATAGGTAGTGACCTATGTGTAGTGCACGCATGTAATGGTGTCCCCGCACTCACAAAGTCAGGGGAATTGGCCCTGAACAATGTGGGGGCACCTTGGCTAGTGCCAGGGTGCCCTCACACTAAGTAACTTTGCACCTAACCTTTACCAGGTAAAGGTTAGACATATAGGTGACTTATAAGTTACATAAGTGCAGTGAAAATGGCTGTGAAATAATGTGTGCATTATTTCACTCAGGCTGCAGTGGCAGGCCTGTGTAAGAATTGTCAGAGCTCCCTATGGGTGGCAAAAGAAATGCTGCAGCCCATAGGGATCTCTTGGAACCCCAATACCCTGGGTACCTCAGTACCATATACTAGGGAATTATAAGGGTGTTCCAGTAAGCCAATGTAAATTGGTAAAATTGTTCACTAGCCTGTTAGTGACAATTTGAAAGAAATGAGAGAGCATAACCACTGAGGTTCTGGATAGCAGAGCCTCAGTGAGACAGTTAGTCACTACACAGGTAACACAGTCAGGCACACGTATGAGCACTGGGGCCCTGGCTGGCAGGGTCCCAGTGACACATACAACTAAAACAACATATATACAGTGAAAAATGGGGGTAACATGCCAGGCAAGATGGTACTTTCCTACACCCATCACATACAGGATGCTGCTATTCCGCAGGATGTAGGCGTCATGCACTGAGCCAGGGAACATTGCATTTACCTGGGAGATGCACTGGTCTGCCAAACACACCATCTGTACATTCATGGAATTATAACTCTTCCGGTTCCTGTACACCTGTTCACTCCTGTGGGGGGGACCAGAGCTACATGGGTGCCATCAATAGCACCTATGATGTTAGGTGTATGTACAAGGGCATAGAAGTCACCTTTCACTGTAGCCAAATCCTGCACCTGAGGGAAAACGATGTAGCTCCTTACGTGTTTCAGCAGGGCAGACAACACTCTAGACAACACGTTGGAAAACATAGGCTGGGACATCCCTGATGCCATGGCCACAGTTGTTTGAAATGATCCACTTGCAAGGAAATGGAGCACAGATAGCACCTGCACTTCAGGGGGTATTCCTGTGGGATGGCGGATTGGTGAGATCAGGTCTGGCTCCAACTGGGTACACAGTTCCTGGATTGTGGCACGGTCAAACCAGTAGGTGATGATCAAATGTCGCTCCTCCATTGTTAACAGGTCCACCAGCAGTCGGTACATCGGAGGATCCCGCCATCTCCTCAAATGACCCAGCTGACGGTGCCTAAGAAGGACAACAGCGACCACAGAGTCAACAAATTCCCAGGTATGTACCCACAGCTACACAGAACACAACACCAAATACAAAACTCTTCCTGTATGTGTGTTGAGTGTAGGCCTAGGTATGTGTGACGCAGTACTAAATGAAGCCATGTGGGCCCCTGAAATGGCGGCTGCCTGACCTCTAAAGTGGGACAATAGGATGTGAGGTATCTGCGCTGGCGTTGTACACCGTCACGGTAGGCGGTCGTAGACCACGGCGTAATGCTGCATTGGGTAACATTGGACCCTATGGGTCCCAGGAGCCAATGATGAAGTGCGCCGGCGGTGACATCACCGCCGCGGACGTGACCGACATTTTCTATCTGTTCAATCTTCGACAGGAGAGGACCTACACTGCAAGTGCTGCTGTGACCTCGGTCTGGAAGAGACAATGACTGCTGCATCTGGGGAAAGGGCCCCTGCTTTCACTGCTCAGGAGTTGGAGAAGCTCGTGGACGGGGTCCTCCCCCAGTATACGCTACTCTACGGTCCTCCAGACCAACAGGTAAGTACACAGGGAGCACATTGTATGGGCTATGCTGGGTGGAGAAGGCTGGATGTTAGTAGGAAGGGGGCAGAGTTCAGCGAACATGAAGGACTGTGAATGCATGTGCCACATGGCAAGGGTAGGGATGGGGGCCACTCACTTCGACGGTGCAGTTGGTAATGACTTCTCTTATTCCCCTGTACATGTCATGTAGGTCAGCGCCCACCAGAAGAAAGACATTTGGCGTGCCATCGCCAAGGACGTCCAGACCCTGGGGGTCCACCAGAGACGGGGCACCATCTGCCATAAAAGATGGGAGGACATTTGCCGCTGGAGCAAGAAGACGGCGGAGGCTCAGCTGGGGATGGGCTCCCAAAGTGGGAGGGGTGCCTGTCGCACCATGACCCCCTGATTTTCTGGATCCTGGTGGTGGCCTACCCGGAGTTGGATGGGCGCTTGAGGGCATCACAACAGACACAATGGGGTGAGTACACTCTCATTCTGAGGACTTTGCGCGCAGTGGAGGGGTCTGGGTGGGGGAGGAGGGCTGTAGGATTCTCTAGGCCAGGGCGAGTTACGTAGGCTAGGCCCCTCCCGAATGCAGGCCATGTGGCACTCCACCCCACCTCTGTAGAGTGACAAGTACAGGTATACATGTCCCTGTGTTATCTATGTGTGCAGATGTCCACCATAGCCATGTAGCCCAGATCCCAGAAATTGCATCTGTAGAGGCCAAGAGCACGGCGTAGTGCAGGGGGCTGCTGTGTCTGTATTGTCCGCCAACGGTAGTGGTAAGCCATGCACTCAACCTGTCTTTCTTCTGTTCTCCCCCCCCTTTTTGTGCTCTCCCTGTTCTTGTGTGCATCAGCATCATCAGGCGGAGGTACAGTGGCACCGGAGCACGAGGGAGCTGCATCCCACATGGCCATGGAGGGCCACACCACAGACTCTGAATACACCAGTGGGACGGAGGGCGAGGGGAGCTTCACGTCGGTCACCGGATCACCAAACAGCGACACAGACTCGTCCCCCGATGGGAGCTCCCTTGTGGTGGCGGCACCATCTGTGCCCCCCACTTCTACAGGTACAGCCGTTACCTCCCCTACCAGCACCGTCCTCCCAGCAGCCCCTCAGCCTTCGATCCTTGCCCGCTCACCCAGGAGGGTGGGCATCACCTTCACCCCAGGCACCTTAGCCCCTGCCCCAGTCACCCCTGCTGCCCTCACTGAGGAGGCCATTGACCTCCTCAGGTCACTCACTGTTGGGCAGTCTACCATTGTGAATGCCATCCAGGGTGTAGAAAGGGAGTTGCAACACGGTAATGCATTCCTGGAGGGCATTTATTCTGGTCAGGCTGCCCTTCATCGAACCCTGCAATCTCTGGCCTCAGCACTGATGGCAGCCATTGTCCCTGTGTCTAGCCTCCCCCCTCCAACTTCCTCCACCCAGACCCAGTCCCCTGTACCCCAGCCTATCCCAAGCACACCATCAGACAAGCATGCACACACCTCAACACACAAAAGTAGCTCAGGCAAACATAAGCACCACACAACCCCCAGGCACTCAAACAAGCATCACCCACATACAGACACAACAACATCCACTGCCTCCACTGTGTCCCCCTCGTCTCCCTCCTCCCTCCCAGTGTCGTCTACACTCTCACCTGCATGCACTACATCTACAGACACTAGGACTCGCACCAGAACACCCAGCACCACACCCCGCTCACCTGCACTCACCACCCCCACTACCATTTACACGTCCCCTGTGTCCACTCCCAGTGTGTCTGTGACGCCCCCTCCCAAAGTACACAAACGTGGGCACCCACACACCCAACATCCATCCACCTCACAACAGCCTCCAGTACCTGCACCCAAATCACCTAAAGTTACACCTCCTACAACCACCTCCTCTTCCTCCACTCCCAGACCCCCTCCGTCTACCCATCCCAGTCTTCGTCACAAACTCTTCCTCAGCAACGTTGACCTCTTTGCCACCACCCCCACCCCTCCAATTCATAGGTCTCGTAGTAGCACCTCAGCCCAAAAAAGTCCAGTACCAGTGGTGCGTGTTACAGGTGTGTGGAGTGCACCGGCCATCAGGGCAGCCAGTGTGACACGGAGCCAAAGCTCTGCCAGTCCACCCCCTGTAAAGCACCTTAAGTTGGAAAGTGGCCGACGGGAGAGGGTGAAGACTCTTGCCGGCAAAACTGCTCACAAGGGTCCCGGGGGGAGTGCCGAGTCAGCTGTGACTCCTCCCAAGGTGGTGAAGGGGCAGAAGAAGTCTCCAAAGTCTGGTAAGAGCAGCACGGCGGAGAAGGGCACCATCCTCCCCGGCGGCCGGGACGCCACTGCCAGCACTGTCATCACTGGTCCGGAGACCTCCACCAGAGTCAGTGCCCTGGAGGGCAGCAGTATCGTCACTGGTCAGGAAACCACTGCCAGAGTCAGTGCCCTGGAGGGCAGCAGTATCGTCACTGGTCCGGAGACCACCGCCAGCGTCAGTGACCTGGAGGGCCCCGGCAGCCACAGCCCCGCTGGGCACTGAGGGACCGTAATGCCACACACCGCTGCACAGGTCAGAGACAGCAAAGGCAAGCACCGCTGAACAGGGCAAAGACCGCCATGGTGAAGAAAGCTGAACAGGGCAAAGACCACCATGGTGAAGACCACTGAACAGGGCAAAGCACCGCTGAACAGGGCAAAGACCGCCATGGCAAAGCACTGCTGAACAGGCCAAAGACCGGCATGGTGAAGACCGCTGAACAGGGCAAAGCACCGCTGAACAGGGCAAAGACCTCCATGGCAAAGCACCGCTGAACAGGTCACAGACAGCAAAGGCAAGCACCGCTGAACAGGCCAAAGACCGCCATGGCAAAGCACCGCTGAACAGGGCAAAGACCTCCAAATCAAGCATTGTTAGCCCATGTGCAGCTGGGACAGTGACGGAACTGGGACCGCCACGGGGAGCGTGATGCACTCTGGGCACAATTCCCCCTCCAGAACCAGTGGAGACCTGCATACACTTGAGAGACTGTGGCTTTGCACTCCCCAGGATGGTACAGTGGGCAACCCATCCACTGTCGAGACTTGAGAGACTGTGGCTTTGCACACCCCAGGATGGTACAGTGGGCAAACCACCCACTGTAGAGACTTGAGAGACTGTGGCTTTGCACTCCCCAGGATACATCAATGGGCATGGAGCCCCGTCGTGGATCTGGCTTTGCACTCATCTGGGTGAGGTGCCCCCCGGTTCCCTTCCCCCTGAGGTGCCTGTTGTATTTCTCTCTGATGCCCTGGCAGTGTTCTCTCTGTTTGTGGACAGGTATCTTGTGTGGGCCTCACCCATGCATTTTTGGACTAGTGGTGCACGGACATTGATATGTGCATATCTGCACTACTTCTCGTTATGTATTTATTTTTGAATGATTTTATGATATATCTGTATATATTTGAAACATGTATATTAATACATTACAATGTTTGAACTGATTTCGTTTTGTCTTTGCATTCTTCTGGGGGGGTTGTGGGTTGTCACTGTGATGTTTGTAAATGCATTGGTGTGTGTGTTGTAATGTGCGAGGGTGGGGGTGGGGGTGTTGCATGTGTGTCCCCCTGACTTTTGCCTCCCCCCTCCCCTATGTCATAGGTGCAATACTCACTGTTGTCTTTGCCGGCGCTGGCGTTGGTCTTCGTAGATGAGTAGGAATACAAGGGCCGGGAGGATTTGTAATTCCGGCTCCATGGTGTCCTCCTTCCTCGTGGGATGTGTTCAGGTGAGCGTTTTCCCATTGTAGAAACTGTTTCCGCTGTGTTTTTATCCACGGTGAAACCGCCCCGGAAAAGGTGGCGGATTGGCGGGTTGTGATACTATGGGCGGTACATTGTCTTCTGGCTGTCTGTTGGCGGTGGCCGCCGCGATGCTTGTCTGTACCGCCGTGGCGGGCGTTGTGTTAAAGTGGCTGTCTTTGTTGGCGGTTTCCGCCAGGGTCATGATTCCCTTTTTTTGTCCGCCGGCCTGTTTGCGGTATTACCGCCGCTTTAACACCGTCCGCCAGGGTTGTAATGACCACCTATGTCTGACAAAGGCACAAACTTCATGTCTGAGTACATGAAGTCCATGTGGGATGCGTGTGGTGTAATCTACAAGTTCACCACACCCTATCATCCCCAATCTAATGGTCTTGTGGAGAGATTCAACAAAACCTTGAAAGGCATGATTACAGGCCTCCCTGAGGCCTTGAGGCATCAGTGGAACGTCCTCTTACCATGCCTTCTCTTTGCTTACAGAGAAGTACCCCAGAAAGGGGTGGGGTTCAGCCCCTTTGAGCTCCTCTATGGGTACCCTGTCAGGGGACCCTTAAGCATTGTCAAGGACGGGTGGGAGAAAGCTCCCAAGGCACCCCCTCAGGACGTGGTCAGCTACATGCTGGCCCTCGGCAACCAGATGCACCGCTTCTGGAAAACGGCCAAAAGTAACCTTGAGGCCAGTCAAGAGGTAATGAAACACTGGTATGACCAATAGGCCGCTCTGGTGAAGATTCAACCTGGAGACAAAGTGTGGGTAATGGAGCCAGTAGAGCCTAGAGCTCTCCAGGACCGCTGGTCTGGCCCATTCGAGATTAAGGAGCAGAAAGGGGAGGCCACTTACTTAGTGGACCTCCAATCCCCTAGGAACCCCCTAAGGGTGCTCCGTGTCAAGAGACTGAAGCTTCCCTTTGAGAGGACTGAAGTCTTCATGCTTCTGGTGACAGATGAGGTTGTGGAGGAGGAGAGTGAACCTCTCCCCGACCTCCACTCTGCTAAGGAAGGTGATGAGTCAGTGGAGGGTGTCATTCTCTCTGACTCCCTGACCCTGGACTAGAGAGGGGACTGCTACCAGTTACTGGAACAGTACTCCTCCCTGTTTTCCCTCACCCCTGGACTCACACATCTGTGTGTCCATGACATTGACACAGGAGACAGTCCCCCTGTAAAGAACAAAATTTACAGGTTGTCAGATAAGGTGAAGGCCAGCATCAAGGAGGAAGTCTCCAAGATGCTGACTCTAGGGGTTATTGAGTAGTCCAGTAGTCCCTGGTCCAGCCCCTAGTGCTGGTACCCAAGTCTGTTGCACCCGGTGCCAAGCCAAAACTCTGGTTCTGCGTGGACTACCGGGGTCTCAACTCAGTCACACGGACTGACGCTCACCCCATCCCCCGAGCTGATGATCTCGTAGACAGGCTAGGCGCTGCCAAGTTCCTCAGTACCTTTGATCTCAGATCAGGGTACTGGCAGATCGCCTTGACTGAGGGGGCTAAAGAGAGATCTGCATTCTCCACACCAGAGGGCCATTACCAATTCCGGGTGATGCCCTTTGGGCTGCAGAATGCCCCCGCTACCTTCCAAAGGTTGGTGAACGGGGTCCTAGCTGGCAAGGATGCCTTCTGTGCAGCCTACTTGGACGACATTTCCATCTACAGTTCCAGCTGGGAGGAACACCTGCTCCACCTCCAGGAGGTGCTTCAGGCCCTGCAACAGGCAGGCCTGACCATCAAGGCTAGTAAGTGCCAGATTGGGTAGGGTTCCGTGGTGTACTTGGGACACCTAGTAGATTTTGGCAAGGTGCAGCCCCTCCAGGCCAAGATTGAAACTATCGAGGCCTGGCAACCACCTAAAACCCAAACCGAGGTGAGGGCCTTCTTGGGCCTCACTAGTTACTACCGCAGATTTGTCAAGGGCTATGGAACCATTGTGACACCCTTGACAGCTGCCATCCAAAAAGCAACCTAGGTTGGTGAATTGGACAGAGGTTTGTCAGAACGCCTTTGATTCTCTCAAGGAAGCCATGTGCACGGCCCCCGTGCTCAGGGCCCCTGACTATTCCAAGGAATTTATCATGCAGACAGACGCTTCAGAGCATGGCATAGGGGCGGTCCTAGCACAGCTAAATGAGGAGGGCCTAGACCAACCAGTAGTCTTTATTAGCAGAAGACTATTACCACTGGAACAGAGGTGGAGTGCTATTGAAAGAGAAGTATTTGCTGTGGTCTGGGCACTGAAGAAGCTGAGACCATACCTGTTTGAGACTCACTTTCGGGTTCAGACAGACCACAGGCCCCGCAGATGGCTCATGCAGATGAGGGGAAAAAATCCTAAACTCTTGAGGTGGATTTCCCTACAGGGGATGGAATTTACGGTGGAGCATCGTCCGGGGATTGACCATGCAAACGCTGATGGACTCTCCAGATACTTCCGCCTTAGCGATGAGAGCTCCCAGGAGATTGGGTAGGTCTCCCCACTTTCAACTGGAGGGGACACATGTTAGACCTGACAGCCTTAGGGTGGTCACCCCTAACTTTTTGCTTGCCTCCCCCCACTTTTTGGACACTGTTTTTGCTGGTTTTAGGACTCTGCCCACTTTACCACTGCTAACCAGTGCTAAAGTGCATATGCTCTCTTCCTTCAAACATGGTAACATTGGTTCATACCCAATTGGCTTATTTAATTTACTTGTAAGTCCCTAGTCTAGTGCACTACATGTGCCAGGGCCTGTAAATTAAATGCTACTAGTGGGCTGCAGCAGTGGTTGTGCCACCCACATAAGTAGCCCCCTAACCATGTCTCAGGCCTGCCATTGCAGGGCCTGTGTGTGCAGTTTCACTGCCAATTCGACTTGGCATTTAAAAGTACTTGCCAAGCCTAAAACACCCTTTTTTCTACATATGTCACCCCTAAGTTGGGCCCTAGGTAACCCCTAGGGCAGGGTGGTGTGTAGGCAAAAGGCAGGACATGTACCGGTATAGTTTACATGTCCTGGTAGTGTAAAACCCCTAAATTTGTTTTTACACTGCTGTGAGGCCTGCTCCTTTCATAGGCTAACCTTAGGGCTACCCTCATATACTGTTTTAGTGGTAGATTCTGATCTGAAAGGAGTAGACAGGTCATATTTAGTATGGCCAGAATGGTAATACAAAATCCTGCTGACTGGTGAAGTTGGATTTAATTTTAGAAATGCCACTTTTAGAAAGTGAGCATTTTTTCTGCACTTACATCCTTTTGTGCCATACAATCCACGTCTGGCTAGGTTTAGTTGACAGATCCTTTGTGCATTCACTCAGAAAAAAAACCAAACACAGGATGCTCAGTCACACTTGCACACATCTGCATTTTGAATGGGTCTTCCTGGGATGGGAGGGTGGAGGGCCTGACACTTACATGTCAAAGGACAGTAGCCTGCCCTCACACAAAGGACTGCCACATCCCCTACTGGGACCACTGGCAGACAGGATGGAACTGAAAGGGGAACTTGTGCACTTCTAAGCCACTCTTTGAAGTCTCCCCCCAAGTCACAATTGGGTATTTAAACAGGGCCTCTGCCCTACCAAATCAGACACTACCTGGGAAGGAACCACTGGACCAGAACCTGCAACCTGCCAAGAAGAACTGCCTGGCTGCCCAAAGGACTCACCTGACTGCTTTCTATGAAGGACTGCTGTCTTGCTGTTGCCCTGCTGCCTTGCTGCTCTCTTGCTGTGCTGAAGGAGTGCTCTCCAAGGGCTTGGATAGAGCTTGCCTCCTGTTCCCTGAAGTTTCAGGACCAAAAAGACTTCTCTCCTGCAACTGAAATCCCTGTTCGGTGAAAATTCGATGCACCACCTGCCAAAAACGACGCACAGCCTGCTTACGGTGAAAAATTCACCACACACCGAGACCGGATCAATGCAGGCCGACTTCGCGACGGAGGATCGACGCAGCGCCAGCGACGCAACCGGAACATCGACGCACGGCCCTACTGATTGACGCAAGCCGACCCAGAACGACACAGCCCGACTTCCTGAGAGGAATCAACGCAGCCCTATATTTTGTGTATTACTTACCTCCTAAGGAAGTGTAGCCTCTATAGCATTTTTGGTATTTGTTCCACCAAAATTAAGTACCTTTATTTTTGTAACACTGAGTGTATTCTTTGATGTGTGTAAGTACTAAGGGGCATATTTATACTCTGTTTGCGCCGAATGTGCGTCAAAGATTTTGACGCACAATCGGCGCAAACCCTGCCCCATATTTATACTTTGACGTCCGACCCCTCGGGCGTCAAAATTACACCATGTGCGTCATTTTTTGGAAGGGGGAACCAGTCTTGCGTTAATTATATGCAAGGTAGGCGTTCCCTTCCATAAAAATGACTTTAAGGCCTGTGCCCCATATTTATACTCTGACGTTATTTTGATGCACAGGAGGGGGTGGGCCTTGAAAAACGGCGCACAGCCCGATGGGTGCCGTTTTTTAACGCCTGGGTCAGGGCAGGTGTTAAGGGACCTGTGGGCTTGGAAGGAGCCCAGAGGTGCCCTCCCCTGCCCCCAGGGACACCCCCGCCACCCTTGCCCACCCCAGGAGGACACCCAAGGATGGAGGGACCCATCCCAGGGAAGTAAAGGTAAGTTCGGGTAACTATTTTTTTCCGATTTGTTTTGTGGCATAGGGGGGCCTGATTTGGGCCCCCCTACATGCCATTATGCCCAATGACCATGCCCAAGGGACATAAGTCCCCTGGGCATGGCCATTGGGCAAGGGGACATGACTCCTGTCTTTGCTAAGACAGGAGTCATGTCAATGGAGGTTGGGCATCAAAATAAATGGCGCAAATCCGGTTTGAGGCCTGATTTTTGCCTCAGACCTGACTTGCCCCATTTTTTGACGCACAACCCCCATTTTCCCATACGAAGGCGCTGCCTGGTGTGAGTCGCACACCAGTCCGCAGCGCCAGCTAACGTCATTCCATAAATAAGGCGCCCGCATGGTGCGTTGGAATGGCGTTAGCCGGCGGTAAATTTTTTGACGCACAACTGCGTTGGCGCAGTTGTGCGTCAAAAAGTATAAATATGAGCCTAAGCATCTCTCCTAGATAAGCCTTGGCTGCTCATCCACAGCTACCTCTAGAGAGCCTGGCTTCTAGCCACTCACTACACTACACTAATAAGGGGATACCTGGACCTGATATAAGGTGTAAGTAAAATAGGTACCCACCACACATCTGGCCAGCTTCCTACAGTTCTTATGATACTATCTTGGCCTATGATTATACGCCTATCGCGCCATGTGCATTCTTGGGGGGTCTGTCATGTTATACTCCTCCATGATAATGTAGTGGCCATTCTGATCATATGTTTTACCCTGATATGTGCATTCTTATGATAATGACAACCTGCTTACAATTTATGTTGTAGGACAACCAGTAACCTATATGCCTACCTGACCTATGTGTTTTATTATGACTACTGCTTACTTCTGCAAAGTACTAGTAACCTGAGGGATGTTCTGCTTGAGTAGCACTACTGATACATGTTGTGTTTGATCTAATTATGTTTTGTGCAATACAGTTTATTTTTATATAACATGATGTTGTGTTTCCTTTGTGGTGGGGATAGTGCATCACGTGTGTTGTGTGTTTTGTGCAATTGCTCTACACATTGTCTCCGGGTTAGGCCTGACTGCTTGTGCCAAGCTACCAAGGGGGTGAGCAGGGGTTATCCTGGGTGTGTGACCCCCTCACCCTGACTAGAGTGGGTGAGTTCTGCCTGGCTTAGGTGCATACCCTAGCCAACCAGAAACCCCATTTCTAACACAGTACAGTCTCCTCTCTGCTGCTCCAGTGGTGTGGGACTCCTCTCTAGGTGTGCTGATTGGGCTTCACCGCAACTTAATGTGCCTGCTGCCAGTGGGTTGCCTGTGGGGGCTGCAACTGCTTCTTCTGACTCTCCCAACTGCTGAGGGCAGCCCAGACTCCTCTCCAAGGGTCAAGTTCCTTGGACCTTGCTGGTCCTCTTCACCCATGCAACTCTTCTTTTGCTCTGACTTGCATTTGCCAAGGCTTGTTGGTGGTCTTCCTGACCACTGACCAACGGCAACCTGGCAACTGACGTGGGACATCACCTGCATGGCCCCAAGGACTTCTCTGCAGCTCCTGGGCTCCACAGCTGTTCTTCTTCCTCCCCTGTCAACCCGAAGCTTCATCCACAGAAGGGTGGGTAGTGGCTCCTGCCCTGTCTGGACACTCCATCATGGACTGGACTCCGTACTCTTCTTTTACATGTCCTCTTCTTCTAAAATCCACCTTTGGGTTCCTTTGATCTGGTCCTGTTCTTGCAAAGTTCCTTTTCTAAGCCCTCTTGTTACTCCTTGGAAAGAACAGGTACTTACCGCTGCTCTCTTGGTCGCTGGGTGTCACATAGGTACTCACCTCTTGGGGTCCCGAGTTCTCCAAGCTCCTCTCTAATGACTCTATAGCCTTGGGTGGCGGACTTCACTTCACATTCCACTATTTTAGTATATGGTTTTGCCCTCCCCAGGGCCCTAACTATTTTCTATAGTTTCTTGCCAGTGCTTGTTGTGAATTTCTACGGTTTTGTACGAGTAAATGCAGAACCTAACTATAACATTCATGTAACCTTTGTTTTTTTCAGTGAATTTCTAAGGTTGTTTAAATTCTATTTTCTTACTATAACCTCCCTGTAACCTTTAGTTTTTTCAGTGCATTTCTGTGTTTTTTTAATTCTATCTCCTCACTGTAACCTTTGTTTTTTTCAGTGAATTTCTATGTTTTTTTTAACGAATAGTAATTTTAATTACTATACGTTAATTCAACCACCACAGCGCACGGCCTTTGGCCATGTGTGGCTGCGGTTAGGCCAGGCCCTGAGGCCAACCCCCTATAAGCTTCCAACCGTGCATGTCCTTCACCCATGCGCAGAGGAGGTTGCCCACAGGACCTGGCCTGCAGCCAGACCCTGCGGCAATCACTCCCCAACCACCTAAACTCATGCTGTGCACAGCCCTTTCACTGTGGCGGCAGGATTTAGCTGCATCTTCTGTGGGTGTGAGAATAGATGTGAGAGGGTGTATCTGGGGGTGAGAGTGGCTGTCAGATTGTCTGTCTGGGTGTGAGAGTGCGTACATCATTGTTTTAGTGGGTGTGTCAGCCTGTGCGCTGGTCTCTGAGTGGCTGCAAGAGGGTCTCAGTTGGTCTGTGAGTTGTTGCGTGAGTGTCTGAGTGGGTCTGTGAGTGGGTGCGTAAGTGTTTAAGTGGGTGTGTGAGAAATTGATTGAAAGAGAGAAAGAGAGAAAGTGAGAGAGGAAGAGGTTTTTTTTAGGCTTTAATCTCATATACTTAGAATGAGATATTTTTGTTAGATTTAGGAACATAAAGTATTTAATATAATTTTTTTTTTTTTTCATTTATAAAAAAAAAAAGGAAAAGGAGTCCCGCTGGACTCAAACCCCCATAGTTTATTGTGAAAGTCTCTGACCCTAACACTGAGCTATGGGGGTGTTAGATTTTTTTTTTAGCCCTTTGTGGGCTTTGTAGTGAAAAAATATATATTAAAAGTAGGGACAGCGGGTGGAGCCCTTAAGGGATCTCCCACAGCCCCTAATTATTTTTTTTATTGAAATTTTTTTTTAAACATTTTATTATAAAGCCCTTTACGGGCTATGTAGGACCACGAGGGAGCCCTCAAGAGCTCCCCCCGTGGTCCCTACTTTTTATTTTTGTTTTTTAATACGAAGCCCTTACGGGCTACCTGGCTCTGCGGGGGAAGCCTTGAGGCTTCCCCCGCAGTGCCAATGCCTCAGCAAGAACGGAGCTGCTTTGACAGAAGCTATTGGAGGCCGAATCTAAGTGTAAGGAAGGGGACAGGGTCTGATGTTCCACTTAGGCACCTTGACGCCTGGAGGTAGAACTTTGTATGTGTTGCAATAGAAATCCTACATGGTCCTACTACAATTACAGCTGGCTGAGCATGCCTGAAGTGGTCTGCATCGTTGTTTTGTGAAGTCTCAATAAAAGGTAAGAAGGGCTATGCTAAATAAGAATCTCGTTGAATGAATAGTTCTGAACACCAAATACAAGTCTCCTGAACACCAATGAATAAACCTACAGGCTGCTTCAAGTGAAAGAGGACCAGTATGGGAACAGAGTTTGTTTGTTCTACATGTATTTGTGTGTGTTTGCTTCTGTTAGTATGTTCATGCCTATTAGTGTGTGTTTCTATAAGTATGTAAATAATTATCCATGCTCTATTGAGTATGTGTGGGTCTCTTTTTATCTTACTCTGTTTGTGACTATTTTTGTCAGTGTTAATGTTAATGTGTGCCAATGCATACCTGTGTGTGAGCATGAGTGTGAGCCGGGGTGCCCAGGTCTGTGTGTGCTTGCTTCTGTGAATCTACTTGTGTCAGTATTTCACTCTATATTTATGTGTGAGCACGAGTGTGAGCCTGTGTGCCAAGGTCTGCGTGTGCTTGCTTCTGTGAATCTACTTGTGTCAGTATTTCACTCTATATTTATGTGTGAGCACGAGTGTGAGCCTGTGTGCCCAGGTCTGCGTGTGCTTGCTTCTGTGAATCTATTTGTGTCAGTATTTCACTCTATATTTATGTGTGTGCACAAGTGTGAGCCTGAGTGCCCAGGTCTGCGTGTGAACAGTATTTCACTCTATATTTATGTGTGAGCACGAGTTTGAGCCTGTGTGCCCAGGTCTGTGTGTGCTTGCTTCTGTGAATCTACTTGTGTCAGTATTTCACTCTATATTTATGTGTGAGCACGAGGGTGAGCCTGTGTGCCCAGGTCTGTGTGTGCTTGCTTCTGTGAATCTACTTGTGTCAGTATTTCACTCTATATTTATGTGAAAGCACAAGTGTGAGCCTGTGTGCCCAGGTCTGTGTGTGCTTGCTTCTGTGAATCTACTGTCAGTATTTCAATCTATATTTATGTGTGACCATGATTATGAGCCTGTGTGCCCGTGTCTGCGTGTGCTCGCTTCTGTGAATCTACTTGTGTCAGTATTTCACTCTATATTTATGTGTGTGCACGAGTGTGAGCCTGTGTGACCGGGTGTGCGTGTGCTTGCTTCTGTGAATCTACTTGTGTCAGTATTTCAATCTATATTTATGTGGAAGCACGAGTGTGAGCCCGAGTTCCCAGGTCTGCGTGTGCTTGCTCCTGTGAATCTACTGTGCCAGTATTTCACTCTATTGTATATTTATGTGTGAGCATGAGTGTGAGCCTGTGTGCCCAGGTCTGTGTGTGCTTGCTTCTGTGAATCTAGGGTCAGTATTTCAATCTACATTTATGTGTGAGCACGAGTGTGAGCCTGTGTGCCCGGATCGGTGTGTGCTTGCTTCTGTGAATCTAGGGTCAGTATTTCAATCTACATTTATGTGTGAGCAGGAGTGTGAGCCTATGTGCCCGGGTCTCTGTGTGCTTGCTCCTGTGAATCTACTGTCAGTAGTTCACTCTATATTTATGTGTGAGCATGAGTGTGAGCCTGTGTGCCCAGGTCTGTGTGTGCTTGCTTCTGTGAATCTACTTGTGTCAACATTTCAGTCTATATTTATGTGTGAGCCCGAGTGTCAGCCTATGTGCCTGGGTCTGTGTGTGCTTGCTCCTGCGAATCTATTGTCAGTATTTCAATCTAAATTTATGTGTGTGCACGAGTGTGAGCCTGTGTGCCCAGGTCTGTGTGTGCTTGCTTCTGTGAATCTACTGTCAGTATTTCAATCTATATTTATGTGTGACCATGATTATGAGCCTGTGTGCCCGTGTCTGCGTGTGCTCGCTTCTGTGAATCTACTTGTGTCAGTATTTCACTCTATATTTATGTGTGTGCACGAGTGTGAGCCTGTGTGACCGGGTGTGCGTGTGCTTGCTTCTGTGAATCTACTTGTGTCAGTATTTCAATCTATATTTATGTGGAAGCACGAGTGTGAGCCTGAGTTCCCAGGTCTGCGTGTGCTTGCTCCTGTGAATCTACTGTGCCAGTATTTCACTCTATTGTATATTTATGTGTGAGCATGAGTGTGAGCCTGTGTGCCCAGGTCTGTGTGTGCTTGCTTCTGTGAATCTAGGGTCAGTATTTCAATCTACATTTATGTGTGAGCACGAGTGTGAGCCTGTGTGCCCGGATCGGTGTGTGCTTGCTTCTGTGAATCTAGGGTCAGTATTTCAATCTACATTTATGTGTGAGCAGGAGTGTGAGCCTATGTGCCCGGGTCTCTGTGTGCTTGCTCCTGTGAATCTACTGTCAGTAGTTCACTCTATATTTATGTGTGAGCAAGAGTGTGAGCCTGTGTGCCCAGGTCTGTGTGTGCTTGCTTCTGTGAATCTACTTGTGTCAACATTTCAGTCTATATTTATGTGTGAGCCCGAGTGTCAGCCTATGTGCCTGGGTCTGTGTGTGCTTGCTCCTGCGAATCTATTGTCAGTATTTCACTCTAAATTTATGTGTGTGCACGAGTGTGAGCCTGTGTGCACAGGTGTCTGTGTGCTTGCGTCTGTGAATCTACGGTCAGTATTTCAATCTATATTTATGTGTGAGTACAAGTGTGATCCTGTGTGACTGGGTCTGTGTGTGCTTGCTTCTGTGAGTCTACTTGTGTCAGTATTTCACTCTATATTTATGTGTCAGTATTGCTTCTGGTTGCTGCATCTGCCTGTATTTCTGTTTGGGTTTGCTTCTGTTTATATTTAGGTTTATGTACAGTCAGAAAGCATGTAACTTGCATTTTCTCAGGTAGAAGAGGTGGTAAAAGGTGGGTGGAGAGTGGGTGGCGAGTAAGTGGAGTCTACTGCAAACCAGACTATACATAATCAGTTGCCTTGTTTTTCTCTCTTCAGAGCTACAAGTTAATGATTAGAAGTGTTTTGTTCATCACAATTCTAACTGGATAAATATTCTACTTGATCTACGCCAGCAGACAAGAAACACAGCTCTTTCCTGGACGTGTCTGTGAATCCAGACGGTAAGTAAACTTTATTTCACTACCTGAGGAGACAGCTGAGTTAAAGACTGTTAACTCCAGGCAGTTTGTGTATTTCATCCTTTAGTGGGGAATCTGTGACAGTGATTAGACGAGAAATTCAAAATAGTGAGTTTCTTGTTTTGGGGAGGACAGTCACTGCTGGTTATTGATTTACTCAAGAAATAGAGGTGAGGTCAAAAGTCCTAGTCCTCCTCAATCACAAACTCCCTAAGATTGTCCACTCTGCGGACTATGTTCTGAATCAGACCTTGAAATGATGAGTTTATTTCACATGTTTTTGTAACATTTGTTTTTCTCGTGGGACTACATAGGTGGAAGATTACATGAAGGACATCTGCAGTATGTTTGTGATCCTAAGGCGCCGCTGTTGTGCTAGGCAATCAAACACAGAATCTAAGTTATTTACTTTATTTGTTGTGAATGTTATAGTTAGCTCAGAGGTTACATCCAAAAGGCATTTTTGTTTGTTTTCTTAATAACGTTGGTACTGTTTTTCGTATTCCAAAAATGTGCATCCACTTTGAGATTTTCATAGCAGGTTTCATGTTGCAGCTGCTATTAGTCAACTCGGTGGACAAGCAGAAAGCCGGAGAAAAATGAAAAAGTCATAATAAAAATACTAGAGTGGTCGAGGGTCTAACAAAGAAAACTATTTCTTTCATAGCAGGGTGATAGCCAGAGGGCACACTGGTTTTCTTAAGAAATGGGAAAAGGTATGGGATACTTTTTTTAATGTGACAGATTACTAAGGGAGAGTGGTTCCCTCTTTCTTAACACCCAAAGTCCCCGAAGAAGGGCCCTGCAGTACCTTCTTTTTGCTCCCAGAGCCAAAAGCAAAAAGCAAAAGGGACGGGGCTAACCTACCTCGATCCCCAGGCCTTCTAGGGTCCCCCAAGGGACTGTGTCAGCAAAAAAGTAATGATTAATAATATACTTGTGTTGCTACATTTGCAGATCCTATACCGGCTGGTAGAACCCAGAGAGTTGGCAGGTTTTATGAATTGTGGATAAAAAAAGTAGAAACAAGTATTTAGGGTGCTGTTGAAGTGCTTGGCCAACAGCCCCACATGGGCACTGGCCACACATGGTTGGTTGGGAGAAGGCCAGTCCCTACAGCCGATCCCTTCTGTGCATTGCCAAATCCCATGCACAGTGGGGGATGGCCACCTTTGCAATTTGGGATACTGGGTCTGGCAACAGGGCATGTTCAATGGTCAACTTATGTTGTAACAAGATTGTGGCTGTGAGCATTGGGGGTTGGCTGTCCCTGAACTGTTAAAAGCTGCTCTGGCCAGACATCAAACTCTACAGCCAACCCCTTGTGCCGGAAGACAGGTTGTGTGGAGTGTGGAGTGCAGAGCCTGGCCTGAGGCCAAACCACGTGGCCAAGCAAAGACCTTAACTTTACACAATAGGCTTGGCCACCAATATAGGGTGGGTTACAGGGTACATCCTGGGCTTTGCAGCCAACCGCCACTGCCCAAAGCCAAACGCAATACACTGTAGGGATTTGCTGCCCCCCACAGGTTGGGTGCCCACAGAAAGACAGGCACAGGGCTTGGCCAGAGGACAGGTCCTGCATCCAACCTTCCACTGTGCATGGCAAAAGGATGTGCATAGAAGGTGGTTGGGAACCCATCGAGGTTGGGCACAGTTTGAACAAGAGGGTTGGGCACATGGCTGACTTTGATTATGATAAATAAGCACGTTTATGCACTAAAAAACAAGTGTTAATATAGATTTATAATTAGTATAATTAGGTATGTGAATTAAATCTTAACATATATAAAAACAGTAAATCTCTGAAAAAATGAAAGGTTAAAGTTACGTTATAGACAGGAGTTGAAATCAGATGAGAACTAACATTTAGAAAACAAGTAACTCCTGTTGTTCACTGTTGGAAAGTACCATCTTGCCTGGCATGTTACCCCCATATTTCACTGTATATATGTTGTTTTAGAGTATGTGTCACTGGGACCCTGCCAGCCAGGGCCCCAGTGCTCATAAGTGTGCCCTGTATGTGTTCCCTGTGTGATGACTAACTGTCTCACTGAGGCTCTGCTAACCAGAACCTCAGTGGTTATGCTCTCTCTGCTTTCTCAATTGTCACTAACAGGCTAGTGACCAATTTCACCAATTCACATTGGCATACTGGAACACCCTTATAATTCCCTAGTATATGGTACTGAGGTACCCAGGGTATTGGGGTTCCAGGAGATCCCTATGGGCTGCAGCATTTCTTTTGCCACCCACAGGGAGCTCTGACAATTCTTACACAGGCCTGCCACTGCAGCCTGAGTGAAATAACGTCCATGTTATTTCTCAGCCATTTACCACTGCACTTAAGTAACTTATAAGTCACCTATATGTCTAACCTTCACCTGGTGAAGGTTGGGTGCTAAGTTACTTAGTTTGTGGGCACCCTGGCACTAGCCAAGGTGCCCCCACATGGTTCAAGGCAAATTCCCCGGACTTTGTGAGTGCGGGGACACCATTTCACGCGTGCACTAGCCATAGGTCACTACCTATGTATAGCGTCACAATGGTAACTCCGAACATGGCCATGTAACATGTCTAAGATCATGGAATTGTCACCCCAATTCCATTCTGGCATTGGGGAGACAATTCCATGATCCCCCGAGTCTCTAGCACAGACCCGGGTACTGCCAAACTGCCTTTCCCGGGGTTTCACTGCAGCTGCTGCTGCTGCCAACCCCTCAGACAGGTTTCTGCCTTCCTGGGGTCCAGCCAGGCCTGGCCCAGGAAGACAGAACAAAGGACTTCCTCAGAGAGAGGGTGTTACACCCTCTCCCTTTGGAAAAAGGTGTCAGGGCTGGGGAGGAGTAGCCTCCCCCAGCATCTGGAAATGCTTTGATGGGCACAGATGGTGCCCATCTCTGCATAACCCAGTCTACACCGGTTCAGGGATCCCCCAGCCCTGCTCTGGTGCAAAACTGGACAAAGGAAAGGGGAGTGACCACTCCCCTGACCTGCACCTCCCAGGGGAGGTGCCCAGAGCTCCTCCAGTGTGCTCCAGACCTCTGCCATCTTGGAAACAGAGGTGTTGCTGGCACACTGGACTGCTCTGAGTGGCCAGTGCCATCAGGTGACGTCAGAGACTCCTTCTGATAGGCTCTTAGCTGTGTTACTAGCCTATCCTCCTTCCTAGGTAGCCAAACCTCCTTTTCTGGCTATTTAGGGTCTCTGCTTTGGGGAATTCTTCAGATACCGAATGCAAGAGCTCATCAGAGTTCCTCTGCATCTCTCTCTTCACCTTCTGCCAAAGGATCGACCGCTGACTGCTCAGGACGCCTGCAAAACCGCAACAAAGTAGCAAAGACAACTACTGCAACCTTGTATCGCTGATCCTGCCGCTTTCTCGTCTGTTTCCTGGTGGTGCATGCTCTGGGGGTAGCCTGCCTCCTTCTTGCACCAGGAGCTCTGAAGAAATCTCCCGTGGGTCGACGGAATCTTCCCCCTGCAACCGCAGGCAACAAAGACTGCATCATCGGTCCTCTGGGTCCCCTCTCAGCACGACGAGTGTGGTCCCTGGAACTCAGCAACTCTGTCCAAGTAACTCCCACAGTCCAGTGACTCTTCAGTCCAAGTTTGGTGGAGGTAAGTCCTTGCCTCCCCACGCTAGACTGCATTGCTGGGTACCACGTGATTTGCAGCTGCTCCGGCTCTTGTGCACTCTTCCAGGATTTCCTTCGTGCACAGCCAAGCCTGGGCCCCCGACACTCTAACCTGCAGTGCACAACCTTCTGAGTTGTCCTCCGGCGTCGTGGGACTCCCTTTTGTGTCTTTGGGTGGACTCCGGTTCACTCCTCTTCCAAGTGCCTGTTCCGGTACTTCTGCGGGTGCTGCCTGCTTCTGTGAGGGCTCCCTGCCTTGCTGGACGCCCCCTCTGTCTCCTCATCCAAGTGGCGACATCCTGGTCCCTCCTCAGCTAGCAAGGCTTGTTTGCGGTCTTTCTGCGTGGGAACACCTCTGCAAGCTTCTTCATGACATGGGACATCCATCCTCCAAAGGGGAAGTTTCTAGCCCTCTTCGTTCTTGCAGAATCCACAGCTTCTACCATCCGGTGGCAGCTTCTTTGCACCCTCAGCTGGCATTTCCTGGGCATCTGCCCACTCTCGACATTGTCGCGACTCTTGGACTTGGTCCCCTTGTTCCACAGGTACTCAGGTCCGGAAATCCACTTTGGTTGCTTTGCTGGTGTTGGTCTTCCTTGCAGAAACCCCCTATTACGACTTCTGTGCTCTCTGGGGGTTATAGGTGCACTTTACACCTACTTTTCAGGGTCTTGGGGTGGGCTATTTTTCTAACCCTCACTGTTTTCTTACAGTCCCAGTGACCCTCTACAAGCTCACATAGGTTTGGGGTCCATTCGTGGATCGCATTCCACTTTTGGAGTATATGGTTTGTGTTGCCCCTATACCTATGTGCTCCTATTGCAATCTACTGTAATTCTACACTGCTTGCATTACTTTTCTTGCTCTTACTCACCTATTTTTGGTTTGGAAGAAGAGTGAACCAGAGTCCATGCAAAGTTACAAAAGGGAGTCCCATGACGTTGGAGGACAACTCAGAAGGTTGTGCACTGCAGGACGGAGTTCTAGGGACCCAGGCTAAGATGTGCATGAAGGAAATCCAGGAGCCGGAGCAGCTGCAGATCACGCGGTACACAGCTTTGCAGTCTAGCGTGGGGAGGCAAGGACTTACCTCCACCAAACTTGGACTGAAGAGTCACTGGACTGTGGGAGTCACTTGGACAGAGTTGCTGTGTTCCAGGGACCACGCTCGTCAGGATGAGAGGGGACCCAGAGGACCAGTGATGCAGTCTTTTGGTGCCTGCGTTAGCAGGGGGAAGATTCCGTCGACCCCTGGGAGATTTCTTCGGAGCTTCTGGTGCAGGGTAAAGGCAGGCTACCCCCAGAGCATGCACCACCTGGAAACAGTCGAGAAAGCCGGCAGGATGAGGCGCTACAATGTTGCTGGTAGTCGTCTTGCTACTTTGTTGTGGTTTTGCAGGTGTCCTGGAGCAGTCAGCGATCGATCCTTGGTAGAAGTCGAAGAGGGAGATGCAGAGGAACTCTGGTGAGCTCTTGCATTCGTTATCTGAAGAATTCCACAAAGCAGAGACCGTAAATAGCCAGAAAAGGATGTTTGGCTACCAAGGAAGGAGGATTGGCTACCTAGAGAGTCTCTGACGTCACCTGGTGTCACTTGCCACTCAGAGCAGTCCACTGTGCCCCCAACACCTCTGTTTCCAAGATGGCAGAGGTCTGGGACACACTGGAGGAGCTCTGGGCACCTCCGGTGGGAGGTACTGGTCAGGGGAGTGGTCACTCCCCTTTCCTTTGTCCAGTTTCGTGCCAGAGCAGGACTGGGGGATCCCTGAACCCATGTAGACTGGCTTACGCAGAGATGGGCACCATCTGTGCCCATCAAAGCATTTCCAGAGGCTGGGGGAGGCTACTCCTCCCCAGCCCTTCACACCTATTTCCAAAGGGAGAGGGTGTAACACCCTCTCTCAGAGGAAATCCTTTGTTCTGTCTTCCTGGGCCAGGGCTGCCTGGACCCCAGGGGGGCAGATACCTGTGTGAGGGGTTGGCAGCAGCAGCAGCTGCAGTGGAAACCCTGGAAAGGCAGTTTGGCAGCACCCAGGTTCTGTGCTAGAGACCCGGGGGATCATGGAATTATCCCCCCAATACCAGAATGGTACAGGGGTGACAATCCCATGATCTTAGACATGTTACATGGCCATGTTCTGAGTTACCATTTTGACGCTATATATAGGTAGTGACCTATGTATAGTGCACATGCGTAATGGTGTCCCCGCACTCACAAAGTCCGGGGAATTTGCCCTGAACGATGTGGGGGCACCTTGGCTAGTGCCAGGGTGCCCACACACTAAGTAACTTGGCACCCAACCTTCACCAGGTGAAGGTGAGATATATAGTTGACTTATAAGTTACTTATGTGCAGTGGTAAATGGCTGTGAAATAACGTGGACGTTATTTCACGCAGGCTGCAGTGGCAGGCCTGTGTAAGAATTGTCTGAGCTCCCTATGGGGGCAAAAGAAATGCTGCAGCCCATAGGGATCTCCTGGAACCCCAATACCCTGGGTACCTAAATACCATATACAAGGGGATTATATGGGTGTACCAGTGTGCCAATGAGAATTGGTAAATTTAGTAACTAGCCTGCAGTGACAAATTTAGAAAGCAGAGAGAGCATAAACACTGAGGTTCTGGTTAGCAGAGCCTCAGGGAGACAGTTAGGCACCACACAGGGAACACATATAGGCCACAAACTTATGAGCACTGGGGTCCTGGCTAGCAGGATCCCAGTGACACATAACAAACACACTGACAACATAGGGTTTTCACTATGAGCACTGGGCCCTGGCTAGCAGGATCCCAGTGAGACAGTGAAAACACCCTGACATGTACTCACAAACAGGCCAAAAGTGGGAGTAACAAGGCTAGAAAGAGGCTACCTTCCTACAACCTCTTAAAGGCTTCATATTACCTAAAATGTTAAGTTAAAAGGTTGACAAGTATGGGGGCATGGTTACAACATTGAAGGAAGATGGTGCACAGCGAGTATTTTCCAGGTGATGAAGATTGGAACCAGCACTTTTCCATAGTTTCTCCAGCGTAACAGGCAGGATCAGGTAGCAGCAGGTAAAAGGAGTCACCGGGACTGCTGGAATCACCTTGGGAAAAAAGTAATATTCTGCTGCTGGCATGTTGCTTGGAGCACATTCAGCAACAGTCGATGACAAAGATTGCATGCCGGGCTGTGATGAGTGGGATTGCTGAGACAGCCCCAAAGGAAACAGACTGAGATCCTCCTGGCCACTGGATGCACTAAACAAACTGAGCCCAATACGCCACAACTGATAACAGCAGCCCTCTCACGGGCCCTTCAGTTCCCATTTGGGAGTGAAGGAACACAGAGGCAGTACCTAATCCTGAAAGCCTCCTGTGAAGTCTGTTGAAACAAAAACCAGGTGAAAGTATATCATTCCAAAAGGGAACTTCTGGAAAGCTGTTGAAAATACCATTAGCACACATAGTGAGGCAAAGACAGAGAAATTGGTAAAGATCAAGGAGGGACCCAGCACTCAGGCGGTCCCAGGTGGGTCTCTCTGTACACCTCCTCACTTTCTCAGACATTTATATCATAAGGAGCAGTAACCATGCCACCATCACAGCAGTTCCAGAGTGAGATGTATGCAGACCCTCCCACCTCCGGTGAGAGAACACTCATGATTATCCAACAAGGGTCAAACAACCGAACAAAGCAACAAATTGGAAAATAATGCATTCTGGGGTGGAGAAACATGCAAGATGCAGAAATGGGAGGGCTCTCCAAACAAGTGGACAGTTAGGAACAAGATCCTCACTCAAGGAATTGCTGGTGGGGATTATGGGAACCAGATCAGCCCTGGTGAATAAAATTTGCAAGGTGATGTTGGGCTTCTTCTTGCTCCGGATAGATGTCGGGAAAATTACAGCTAGATTCTACAAGGTGAGCGCAATCAACAATCACACTAAATCAATCAATCAATAAAGCACAACAAATTACCCATGAGGGTCTCACGGCACTGAAATAGCAAGGATAAGATAGGAGCAAGAGCGAAGCAGCAGCATGGAGAGAGATGGGCTTGGGACCTGCTCAATGGGGTTGTGCTGAGGCCTCCATTAAGTTGGTCATGGGGGGAAGAGAGGTGCTGGGAGGCAGTGGGTGGGGCTAGGCAGGAGGTGGGAAATAACAGGTGGCATGCAGAAGCGGCAAGGAAAAAGCAATAAGAAAACAGTGAAAATGAGGTGAAAGCAAGAAGACACAGAAAATGGTGGAAGAAGCAAACAGAAGACACCCAAAACATTAGGTAAAAAGCAAGGAGATGGCAAGCAAAAAATGAGGAATAAAGCAAGGAGAAAGCAGTGAAAATGAGGGCCAAGCAAGGGGAAGGCACACAAAAAACAGTTGAAAAAGCAAGATGAAGGCACACAAAAACAGGGCAAAAATAGGGCAAGGCACACAAAAATGGGGGGAAAGGCAAGGAGAAAGCAGTGAAAACAAGGAAAAAGCAAGAAGGAGGCACACAAGAAACTGTGAGGAAAGCAAGGAGAAAGCAATCAATCAAGGATTTATAAAGCTCGGCAAATCACCCATGAGAGTCTCAAGGCGCTGAAGAAACAAAGAGAAGACAGGAGTGGGAGCGATGCAGCAGCATGGGAAGAGCTGGGTCAGGGATCTGCTCAATGGGGTCACGCTGAATCCATCAGAATGGTGCTGAAGTTAGTACAAATACTTCAGAAGACCACCCGTCACCTCCATGCCAGGGTGGAAGATGTGAAGGAGTGATTCCACCACAACAACATACTGATTGTGGGCTTTACAGAAAAGATGGGGCAACAACAGCACCAAACTCTGTCTAGAACATTGTACAAACTATACTGAAACCAGAAGACCTATCCTCACACTTCAAAATGAGCTCACTGAGTGCCAAGTGCCACTCTAAGACATGAGATGGGATCAAGGCCTATTATAGCATGTATCATGAATTTCCGAGTCAGGGCGCAAACATAGGGTTGGCTTGCCTATGTGATCTATTACAGTTCGAGAACCATTCCATTATGAACTTTCTGGATTATACTCAGGAAGTGCAGGAAGATCCTCTGGTAAGGTAAAGCCCACCCTACAGTATATGATGATCCCCCCCAAACTTAAAGTTCTGTCAGAAGGAAAATGCTGACCCTTCTGCACACCTGAAGAGTCTTTGGAATGATTAAAGGGATGGTGCCCATTGGAAAACAGGCAACAAGGTGGCTGGCTGTTACCACTCAAGGGATGGGATTGAGAAGAAACATCCCCCACAGAGGAAGTGACGGTGGAGAGAACCACCAAGTCTCCGAACAAGTTCTACAGTAGGTCCAAGTAGACAACTTGTAGGATTGTGCTTGAAGCATAGTTAAAAGAGTAAAACTACTACAGATACGGCCATGGGCAGGAGTCACATCATTGAGACACACCCTATGGAGCCTGCTGCATTCTTGGCATCTAGACATGAGACATTGAGGCAGGAATGTAAAGAGGTTTGATGTCAATATGGGGATTAGCTTTTTCAGAAGGTGTTGTTTAATGGAGGATGCTCTTGTCAATTTGGTGGTGTGGTGTGTTAGGTTGAGGTCTGGATCTATGAGAAAGATCCTAGCCCACATGGGAACGCGGTCAGTGTTTAATGAAGCAGTGGAGACTCTTCCTTCTTTTAATATGACCCTCACACACTCTAATAGTCTCATGCTTCTTCATCGGGTCCTCGTAGGCCCCTAAAAGCCAGGATAGGCTCAACCATATTCCAAGGAGCGCTTTCGATACTAGTTCTACTGGGAAAACAATAAAAATATCTCAAACAGACCAAAGTATCCCCTTATTTGTGGTCTGAGAGTATATGGTTTAAAAAATCAATAAATGGGGTACTTAGGATATAATGATCCATCCTATAACCCTAAAACGATTGCTGACATGCTTCATACCCTATACTATGGCCTATCAGGTCCAGGGCTTTCTTCGGGACGTAAGGATATTCAATGCCCGGTGTAGTGTACATTCAGTAATTAGTGGCCTGTACATAAAGCATGCAGTCCTAAAATCACATGCAAGGTAAGTTTAAACCACTCGCCTCAATATGGCATCATTGTTCCTGTAACAGAAATAACAAAGCATCAAATAACTTTCATATACAGCTTTCATATTATGTGGAAATCACCGTGTGGAAAAGGAAAACATAATGTAGACATTGTCTGCTCTAAGGGCACTGTTTGATGAAATTTGTCATCACATGTGTGGTGCCAAGACATGAGCAATTCACAAAGATGTGTAATGCTGTACTCAGCAGTATTACGATGAAAGAATAGCAGCTGGTATTTCACACTGTGCATTGCATATTCTAGATTACACAAGTATTTCGTGGTCATACATAGTTATGCATTAAATACAATCCATGCTTAGGTACTGTACTGACAAGTGGAGTAAACACACAAAAGAGGAAAAAGCGTCAGCATTCACACTCTCACTTACCCCAGTTGGGATAGTGGTCCTGCTACTCGAGAGCGGGGGACCCTGTCCCTGTAGTCACACACTGCCAAGGGATTTAATAAACACCCTCATAAAATTAAAATTAAAGAAAAAAGGTTTTCCTTACAGACAGATGGGTAATACTAAAAACAAAGCTGACATTGGCGAGTTATTGATGAAATCCTTGGAGACAAGATCCCCTGGCCACGTCCTCAAGGATAGCATGCCTTTCACACAAAAAATATGCGACATAAATGCATCAGTATATTAAACTGTGCTGGAAATTCAGAATTGAAAAATAACAAAAAATATTTCATAACAAGAAAAAAAGTTTTGAGGAAGAAGGACATAAAGGGGGAAAACAAAAAGAAAGAACAAACTGGTTTGATACTACAAATCTCAACACTGATGCAATACGGGTCATGAGTAATTGCTTGAAGCATGACCATGTTTCATCAGAAAGACAGGTGATGTCGTGTTTACAACAAATTGTGTAATTTACAGACACAGAAGTTATTATTTCTGGTCTATATTATGCTGGATTTTGGTCCTCAGAAGGGATCTCTTGAGGGATGACTATAAAAATATCTTGAAGGCGAAACCTATTGTCCTTGAAAAACTAGCGTATTAGTTCACTCAGCGCTTGAATAAACCATACACGGGGAGCTAATGATGCGAGTCTTAGGTATCAGGTGGGAAGAATAAGGTCATGGTAAAGCTGTTACAGTGTTTAATGCGAGGAATTGAGGTAGTTCCATGGGATCTCCTCATTGAGGCCGAAACTGTGCATATATTTTGTATAAATTCAACTTTGTTCTTTTTCCAAGAGGGGCTTTATGTTCCCTTACAGGTATGAAATTTTCTCTATGATCGTCCAAGACATTTCATTATTGGTGTGCATCTTCTCCAAGAAATGGGCTGTAAGTCTAGTAGAGACCTTTGAAGAGCAGATAATGCTCCTGTGCTCTCCAATCCTGATTTTCACTTTTCATGTCATCAGACCTATGTACCTTAGGTTGCACAGACATTCAATCAGGTAGACCACATTTTCAGAATTGCAGCTTGTGTGCGTACGCTGTTCCCATGGGGTGGGGAGGCCCAGGTCTAGAGTCTTGGAATGTTTCTTAAGTGGGCACACTGCACATTGGCCACAAGGAAAGTGGCCCATTACTGGTGGGAGGTTCCATAAGGTATTAGGTCAAGAGATACTCCACTTGTTGTATTATTTATTAAGGGAGACTGCATTCAATAAAGTGAATGGATTGAGACTGTGGCAGAAGCTGCATAACTGGGACATCCTGGAACATCCTATGAGAGCCATTAAGAGCCTTTACAGCAAGACGTGGGTGACAGTGAAAATATTGGATAATAATAATAATAATAACAAATTATTCCTATAAAGATTTTAGACACGACTACAGCCCGAACCGCTGGATGGAATTACACCAAATTTAGCAAACAACTAGCTCTCGGTCCAGAAAGTGTGCTTTTTGTGATTATTTATATGCCTGGGAGCAAAACTCCTCTCTGCTGGCGGAGTTTGTGGAATTCGGGGACTTCGCACTACGAGAAGTTGCACAGACTTTCCGAATTCCGGTGCGAGGCAGAGATATATTTTTTTTGTTCATACGCAAAAGATTTGTTTTTGGCGCTCGCTCGTGCTAATATATTCTCAGGCTGCTCGCGAGCTCACACATGATTTGCAAGTGCGAATGCACCTCAAGTATATTTTCTACTCACGAAGCAGCTAAAAATACTCAAAAATAGATTTTTGAGTGGATTTTCTTCTCCAAATGACCATTTATGTTATTTTATTAGTGTGAGAAGGCTTTTTGTAAACTTTTTTTCCAACAGGAAGGAAGTGTCCCACAGCAGCCTACTCCCAGCATGCTCCTTTCAGTGCTTTTTCCATTTCCTGGTCACTTTTCATTTGGATTTCGAGGTGGGAGGATCACTCTCTTTGACTCCTGGATATATATGTTTGGATTTAAAGACTTTGCTTTTGTGCTATCACACAAGTACTTTGAAAACTATTGTATAAGAGTATTTCTTTGTACTTTAATTTGATAATTACATTTCATTTTAATGGGTGGCCCTGACTTAAAGTAGTAGCCTAGTTTTTTTTTTTTTTTTTTTTTTTTTTGCATTTCGTTGATTTTTCATCTTTTGTAAAGGAAAATTGTTACACAACTCAGTCTGTACCTTTTGACCATGTTTGTTACATTTGCAATATTCATTTATTTTACTATGTGGTCTAGACTTCCAACAGGCCATCTAGCTAGTACGCCCAGTACTAATCATCAGTGTATGAAACAAATGTTTCAGTGGAATACGGTTTTAAAAATTCATTTAGGTCAGGGATGTCATTGGATTAAATTAAAAACGTTGGCTATTGTTTGAAATTCATTTATTTCTGCAAAAAGTGTATATGTGGGGTAATATTTGAAGGCATAGGAGGATTTGTTTGCTGTAAAAATGTTGTAGCTCAGTTGATTTTCTTCAGTGTTTCCTCCCTGCCTCCTTTTTCTGGTCATTGTGTGTGCGTGTGTGTGTGTTTGTCATCAGTCACCCTTTGTTTGTTCTCCATGCCATGTGGCCAGGGGCCATTATGGGTAGTCTAAGTCCAAAGGCCTAAATGTGTTCCTTGGTCCCCATGCTGCCTTGCTCGCTGTTATTGTTTGACAATGTGGCTGGCAGCCAATGTGTGCATGCAGCCAGTGTTTTTTTTGCCATAGGCTTGCATGTTTTCTTTGTCCTCCATGCCTCCTTGCTCGCTATTGTTGCTTGACAATGTGTCTGGCAGCCATTTTTTGCTTACAGCCAGTGTGTTTTTGCCATAGACCTGGATGTGTTCTTTGTTCCTCATGCCTCATTGCTCGCTGTTGTTGTTTGACCATGTGGCTGGCAACCATTTTGTGCATCCAGCCAGCATGTTTTTGCCATAGGCATGCATGTGTTCTTTGTTTCCCATGCCTCCTTACTTGCTGTTGTTTGACCATGTGGCCGGTAGCCCTTTTGTGAATCCAGTCAGTGTGTTTTTTTGCCATAGGCGTACATGTGTTTTTTGTTCTCCATGCCTCCCTGCTCATTGTTGTTGTTTGACCACACGGCAGGCAGCCATTTTGCGCATCCATCCAGTGTGCTTTTGCCATGGGCTTGCTTGTGTTCTTTGCTCTCTATGCCTCTTTGCTTACTGTTGTTGTTTCACCACATGGTTGACGGGCATTTTGTGCATCCAGCCAGTGTGCCTGTGCCATAGGCTTGCATGTGTTCTTTGTTCCATATGCCTCCTAGCTTGTTGTTGTTGTTTGACTATGTGGCTGGCAGCTATTTTGAGTGTCCAGTCAGTGAGTTTTTCCATAGGCTTGCAGGTGTTCTTTGTTCTCCATGCCTCCTTGTTCTCTTTGTTTGACCATGTGGCAGGCATTTTGTGCATCCAGCCAGTGTGCCTTTGCCGTAGGCTTGCAAGGATGGATGTGATATCAGTTGAATAAGTATTGAGGATCATTGTAGTATTTGAATATTAAGAATATGATTTTGATCAACAGTGCTTATAATATAATATGTTGTTTTTGCATTTTTTATTTTGCACCACCTTTCCTCACAATAGGTTTCTTTCTTCCCATCCTTCCATACAAACATCGGCAATTATTGATCCTTTTTCAATTTAATATTTTATTTTAATTTTAAATTCATTTTTACATTTTTATTTTTTATTTGTTTATTTTTTTATTTGTTATTTAAATTTTCTTAAATTTTTATTTTAGATTTTTTTTAAATTTGATTACATTTTTATATTTTTTTAACATATTTATTCATTTATTTTTTCACATTTCGCCTGGATCGATTCACCCACCATAGGCGCACAGGTATAATTCAATTTCCTCCTGGACACCCTGGCTGTGGTGCACTGCAGACACATCAACATCATTCTTTTTTGTAATGATTATTCCATTTACCCATGCACCTCTCTGACTACCACAGGTGTCTTATTTAGAATAGATGGACATAGAGCAAAGAGCTATATCTATATGTTGTGTTGCCTGATTTGAAGTGAAATTTCATGGTATGGTGGGGTGGTTTGACTTGACAATGTTTGGATAAATTGTTATTTATGATGTAAGGAACCAACCACACTAATATTGTCTTTGTCTATACTATTTCAACCTACAACAATAGCATGTTTCACTAACTACATGTTTTTTTACCTTGGTGCTTTGATGTGTACAAGAGAAGAAGAGACATCACAAGCAGTACTACCAAACAAAAGGCCTGTACAGTTACTTCAGTCCTCCACTCTCTTCCGCTTGTGCAGCGTAGTGTCACTGCCAACTGAAGGCTTTAAGATGGCCCCCAAGAAAGTTGCTTCCAAGACAGTGAGAAGAAGCAGCTTTCCAACAGTGGCGTGCCAACCACAACCTTTTTCAGAAGACGTGTGCCTGCCACATTGGCTTCCGCAGAGGAACCTGGGAGCAGCACTCCCCTATCAACAACACCTCCCCAGCCTGAGCCCAAGACCATGTCTGTCAGTGATGCAGCCACTGAAATAATGGCGACGCCCACGAGCAGTGACGTTGAATTGGATTTGTCCCTTTCACAAAGTAGCACCCAATTGTTTCAGGAATCTGAGCAAAGTGGACAGCAGCTTCAGCCAGCAACAGTAGATCTTCCTGATGTTGGAGCAGAACAGGAGGTCAAGTTTCCTGCCGAGCTAGATCCTCCTCTTTTAGAATCATTGGCTCCAAGATCTCCAGCAAGGAAAAGGAAGGGTACTACTCCACCATCTTTTCCAAGCACCACTTCTGATGATGCTGATAGGGACATGGAGTGGACCCCGGCAGAGTCTGGGAAAAACCAGGAGAGACAAGGGAAAAGAAAAGTTCCTGAAAGCCTTACAATAATAAAAGGGGATGATGAGGAGGAATATGATGACGAGCCAGTCACTGTGAAAGCTGGCACAGAGGAGCCCGACAGTACTATCCAAACTGTTCCTAGGGATGTGGCACAGGCAGCACCGCCAGCTCCCATATTTGTAAGGCCCCAGCAGAGACCTGCATCAAATCCTACCTCAGTAGAAGTATTCACTACAGAGAGGCAACCGACGACACAAATACCTAGTTCCAGTTCTTCTTCAGGCATTGGCAGTGGCCCACTAAGAAACTACTTCTCTCCAGTTTGAGACTTTTTTATGACTAGCAAACCAGAGGAGAACACTACAATATGCTTCATTTGCCAGACAGGTGTTCGTCGAGGTAAGCCTGGGTAGGTGAGCCGGGAAACATCAGCTACAAGTCTGTTCACAGAGGGAGGTGATGATGAGAAAGAAGAGGGTGACATCCTAATGCTAAGCAGCCCTGTTCCCAGCAGTGCATCAGAATCACCTGCCTCAGCTACCTCACAATGGCACAGGAAGACTCAAAGTCAGATGGGGACACCACAGCATATGGCGATTGCCCCATGACGCATATTGAGTCTACCACCACCTACGTCTTGAAAGTGGCTTGCATCAGTGGTCCCAGAAAAGAAGAAAATCCAGGCTACTATTACAAGCATGTTTAGGCAGGAGGGGCCCTACGACCTCTTTTGTGGAAAGAGTGGGATTCTTAGAGTTTGTGGCAGCCCTCTGCCTGAAATGGAAGGTTTCAAGTCAGACCTATTTTGCCAGAGTATCTGTTCCAGCACTGCATTGTGATGTGCTGCTATTTGTTGGACAAGCTTTTCAGCGAAGTGTTTTCCGCACTATCCACCTGACAACAGAAATGTGAACCAGTTGTCAGGCGACTGATCAAATGTGCATCACTGCACAATGGATCTCTTTTCTGGGGGTATAGCAAACCCTGACCCTGACAAAAGTTTTAATTTTAGGAGCATTAGGAGGCATGCAACAGTAGCCATGTTCACCATGGAGAACTCACATACAGCTGCAAATATCATGGATGAATTTAACAGCAAGGTGCCTGAATGGCTGCAACCCAGGGGTCTCCGAATTGGATTTGTTGCTACAGACAATGCCAGTAACATAGTCAAGGCCATGGCAGACTGTGACTATTTCAGGGTCCTGTGTTTTGTGCATTGCATCAACCTGGTTGTGGAAGACTCTCTAAAAAAAGAAGACATAGTCAGCAACATAATGACCACATACAGACGAATGCGCACTAGTTTCAGCCATTCTTTTAAAGCCCGGAAGCAGTTGTGGATTATTCAGCATGCTAAGAGAGTACCAGTTAGAGCCATGATACAGGAGGTGCCAACACATTGGAAGTCGACCTATTACATGTTGCAACGTCTATTTGAGCAGTATAGACAGATCAATGACTATGTAATTCAGAGAGGAGGTAATGCAATTGGGAAAGCTATGACCATGGATTGCGGACCAATGAGGCCTAGTCAAATGCCTGACGCAGATGCTAATCCCTTTTGAGATTTTCACATGAGAAGTTAGCAAGAAGAACAGTACAATGGGCCAAGCAATCCTGTTGGTGCATCTGCTACAGGATTAGCTAAAGAAGGTGTCTCCAAGGTTCACACTCGCAGGTGTGAACGAAAACCCAGAAGCGCATGCCTTGGTTGAGAGATTAATCTTTCGCTTGGCTTGTAATGCAAGGTTGCAAAATGACATTGTTTCATCCAAAGAGTACATCTGTGCCGTACTACTTGATCCATAGTATAAAAAAAATGCTGCACACTTTCATTCCTTTTTCTGAACTGGATGTTTCAAAATACAATAAGAACAGTTAGAACTTGAGGCCTGATTATGAGTCTGGCGGTCACAAGACTGCCAAACCCGCTGCAACGGTTGGACCACGGAAGCTGACCTGCCAACAGACCTCCATCTCCACCAGGATCCAAGATCCTGACGGGCTGATGTTGATCTTGGTTGTAATCAGCCAGGGCAGCGCTGAACTCAGCACCACCCTGCTGACTACAACCTTGTTCTTTGCCAGCCTTTTCATGGAGGTTTCCTCACCCTGAAAAGGCTGGTGATGAACAAAAGCAGGAGGCCATAGGGGGGCCTCTGCACTGCCCATGCCCATGGCATGTGCAGTGCAGGGGCCCTCCGCCAGCACCCCCGGAATATGCACTGTCTGCTTTTCAGACAGTGCGCATTCCGAGGGTGCTGGACGGCCCCCTCTGTGCTACAAGATAGCACTTGGCTTCTTTAAGGGAGCCGAGTGCTATCCCGTAGCACAGTTCCCACCAGTCAGACCAGCGGGAACGCTCTATTTCAATGTTTCCGCCAGTCAGACCAATGGAAATAGAGCGGGGGACGCCACCACCATGGTGGTGGTGTCCTCCCCGCAAGTTGGGAGTGCTAAACTCATAATCAGGCCCTTAGAGTCCCACTCACCAGTTCTGGGGTGCCATCTTCAACTTCCAGAGAGGGCAGTCTTGTCTCACAGCAGCCAACACCAGCAACAAGAACACCGGCAGCAACAGAAGAATCAGACCCTTTGCCTCTACTTTGGCAGCACCAATGACCATTCAGATGATGTTTCAGGTGTATCTGGATAACCCACAAGAGGTCTATGTGGATCAAACCCTTTGATGTATTGGTATGGGAAGAGATCAGCAGGCAGGCAATAAAGTATCTGGCTTGTCCTGTCACCAGTGTGTCTGCTGAGCATTTTTTCAGTGCAGCTGGCACAGTTGTTACAGTGAGAAGGACTAGTCTCTCACCTCAAAACATGTAGAGATTGACCATGATGAAAATGAACCAAGATTTCATACCACCTGATTACACCGTTGCTGAAACAGCACAGGAAGCGGAAGATGATTGGTCAGAATTAAGGGGCATATTTATTCTCGGTTTGCAAATTAGCGTAATTGTTTTATGCTAATTCATAGCAAACTGGACATTTTTTGTTTGCAGGAAACTACCTTGCGTCAATGAGATACAAGGTAGGCGTTCCCGGGCGAAAAATGCTGCTATGGCCTTAGTGCCATATTTATCCCTTTGTGCCAATATCATGCACAGGGGGGGGGGGGGCACTAATAATGGTGCTAAGCTTGCTTAGCGCCATTATTTAAGGCCTGGGTCAAGGCAGGCATTAGGGGACCTGTGGGCCTATTTCCATGGTCAGAGACCATGGAAAGAGCGCACAGGAGCCCTTCCTAGCCCCAGGGACACCCCCACCCACACCAGGAGGACACCAGGGGATGGGGGACCCCATCCCAGGTAAGCACAGGGAAGTAGAGGTAAGTATTTACAATTTCTTTTTAAAGTGCCATGGGGGGCCTAACTTGGGCCCCCCTACAAGGCACTGGGCCCAATGGCCTTGCGTAGGGGACATAAGTCCCCTGGGCATTACCATTGGGCTGTGGGGCATGACTCCTGTCTTTACTTAGACAGGAGTCATGTTCATGGGTGTTGTGTGTCAAAGAATGACGCTAGCCAGGTTACAGTCATTTTCGGACTCTAACCTGACTAGCACCATTCTTTGACGCACAACCTCCTGATTCCCCTACGCCTCCCTCACCCAGTTAGCGGCATTTATTTTGACGCTAACCAGGCCTTACCACCGGCTAGCATCATTCCATAAATATGTCGCCTGGCTGGCGTCCAGGAATGACGCTAGCCGGCGGTATACTTTCTCACGCAAAACTGCGTTAGCGCAGTTTTGCGTGAAAAAGTATAAATATGCCCCCAAGGGTGTTAGCTGACCAACTTCAGGGTGAACCACCTGACTTTAAGGAGGAACTCTACTTCTTCTCTTTGTCCACCAGCCACTGGCAATGTGCCCTGGTGGCCTCCACCCTCTGCCAGCAGAGCCAGGCCACGATCTCCTGCCAGGTCGGTGGTGGTGATGAACTAACAGGAGTAGGTATATCAAGAAAGAAAAAAGACAAATTGTAAAGAATGTTCATTGCAAACGCTTGTTTTCTAAACTACATAGTGGCACAATATAAGTACATTGCTGCTGGCCCCCTAGGGCCATTGGAACTTTTGATGTGATGATTAGGAAAGTCAGTCACAGGGAAGGACATGATTTTAACAACACATGCCTCACATAAAACCATTGACTGGCTAAAATGAGACAGTTTAAGATTAACCAAAAAAGAGTGATTTGTTTTCTGGGAAAGGATTTTCTAAAAAATTAAAGCACACAGACACTTTTTGTGGAAAAATTAAAAAGAACTCTGTTTAATGAGTAAGACATCATCCACTATCGAGTGCAAGTATTCTATTCTTGTTGTGCTAAATGACTGGAAGCGTGCTAGCTAACACATCGGGTACAAATGTGCTACTCTCTGCAGTCTGCAGATGGGGCAGCGGCAATGAACAAAAAATTATTTTGGATTCCAATGGCCCTGCTCTTTTCCAAAAACCTTTCAATTCTGCCCTGGCTCTAAAAAGGCAGATGACGATTATATGTCACATATGTCATGTATAACATGGGAATAATAGATATCTTGTCTGACGTAAGTAGATGGTGGGGAAAATGATGCACTGCAATATAGGGAAAGGAATGGGATATATAGATTGTATTGGTCACATTCGTCACAGAGTATCCCATACGCAAAACAGGAAATCACAGACACTTAATCCCGCTTTACTTCCTGGCCTCGCCCTCACGCAAATTATTTAAATCAAATACGTTCGCTTGGCAGTAAGGGAAGATAAAGAACTTGACTTAGGGACTGATTTAGATTTTAGACTAGAGTTTGGCAGAGGGGCTACTCCGTCACAAACGTATTACAATTCATAATGGGGCCGATGGGATATCCGTCACACTTATAGTGGAGTAACCCTCTCTGCCAAACTCGAAATCAGGCCCTTAGTCTGCTGCAGCAGTGTGAGGTACAGGGGAAAGTCTGAGTAGGTACGATAGAGGTTTTGCTCTAGAATACTGGGAGGGGCGGTTCACTGATGATGTAGCTTAGGCTTAATCAGTCGATGTGGTTGAAAATGAAAGCTGAAGAATGTCACATTTGAAAAGGCGTAAATCCATTATGGAAGCCATATGAAGTGTGCAGTATGAACCACTTGCCTGGGCTGTAACATCTGATACATGCCAAAAATGTTTTCTTTAATGTGGACAGAACTTAGGAACGTATAAAGGAGTGCAGTACTAAGGGGGGTGACTGAGTGGGCACTGAGAGGGAAAAGAAAGACACCTTGTTTTTTTTGGTTTGCAATCCACTGAAAGCTGAAAGCTTTGTAAATGCTGCATTAAAAGAATGAGACGCACATTGCACAGCCAACACTGCAGCACCTGATTGTACCATGTCGCAGCTGGGAGGGGTCATCATCATCATCATGACTCGCAAAGTGTCATGGGCGGGGAGGTCATGGATGGTGGTGGATGGGGGTGTAGTAGGGCTCTTGTTTGAATGAGACTGCTGGATTCAGGGCGGCAGCGCCACCACTTGTGGGCGACTGAGTCATTCCCACAGCAGTTGGCGGTTGTTAACCCAACCCTTCTCGCTTGCTAGTAGCACCTCATTCAGTCCAAAAAGGAAAGGGGACTTGTGGCAGCCTATCGCATGACACTCAAATGATCTTTCAGGGAAATGGTGGTGACAGATCTTACAACAAATCTTACAGCAAAGATCTCATACACACACACAGGCAATGAAGAGATGGAGGATGGTTTTCAATACATCCATTGAATAGACTGTAATCTATGATAAAATATATGAGTTGGAATTATTAGGATAATGAGGCATAACAAAATTAACTATTGTGACGCTTAATTAGAAAAAGATGAACAATCCCAACATATTGCAATAAACATGTCTGCAGAATTCTTACCTAATGCCTAGCGTCTAGCTTCTAGCGAGACCACAGTGGTGATAGGCCAATATATCCATACATAGTCCATGAGAGGAGCACCCACCCCATTACCTTAGAATGAACGTCTCCTTAGCTGGCTGGCAGAGACAAGGCTGAGGTCAGTTGTAAAATGGCATGCAGCATAATTGGATATCCTGGTAGGAATTACCCATCTCAGCCCCTTTTGGGCCACATGGTGTTTTTTATAGGAAAACATGTTTTGTTCTGCGAAATAGGGATGATGTGGGCATGTGCCTAAGTGTTAGACTGTGTGCGTGGTCTTGTGGTGGCAACACCAAACATTATCTTGTGTTGGTCCCGTACTGTTCCCTGTCAACCTTGGGCCAGGAACATGATGAGAACATGTTGTGCGCAATATTAATAACAACGCTCTCGCAAAATAACAGCTGATTAGGAAAAATAAATCATCCACACTAACAGCAATCTATCCTAAAATGAAAAAATGAGAATAGAACATATTATCTGGCCTAAGCTAAGCTAAAATACACATGCCAAAGAAAGGCACTAAAATGAATCTATGTGGTCATTCTACAGAGAAGAAGCTGGACGGATTTTCCACCAAAACACTTTTTTAACTACTCTTCCACGACTAGCTCTGTGTTTGGTCCCTCCGTTTTTTTCGGGTACCCTGACTAGCCTGACACTTTGATGACTGGACCTGCCCTCTGAGTCCTCCACTCTGTGTGACAGCAGTTTTACCTCTTTCTGCATGGCAGTACATTTCAGTGTAAACTCCTTCAGATCTGGCATGGTGATACACAGCTGGTCTCTGTCTCTTTAACTCAGTCAGCCAGACTTTTGTTATCATCCCTCAGTAGTCCCTCTTCACTCACCTCTGCATGTCCAAGGAAGTCTTTGTGTCTCTAATGGGCTCCAAAATAGTCACTGTGTTTGCAGCCAGGGACGTGTGCTCCTCCGTCTGTTCGGGCCAGCCCTCCCCGGTGGTCTCCACTCTTGCATCTGGGGGTCCTCCTTTCACAGTGCGCGGCTTGCCCATTGTTGCAACCGAGTGAACCCCTTCATCCTCAGTCTGCATTAACGTTCGAGCCCAGGGCATGGGTGCAGTACAGGGCCCTCGCTTACCCAGGAGTCACCACCTCAATCCCTGTATGAGGTGATGTGCTGAAGATCCCTAAGTGTTACTCCAGTCTAGATCTGAGCATGGAGTATTCCTCATTCGCATTTCAACATCCGTCCAGCCCTCTTTCTGCCTAGAATCATGCTCTTGCCCCAAAGCTTTAGGCTGACTCCTGTCTCCTAGTGTAGCTGCCACCCTCCCTTCCATGGAAGCTCCCTCCAGAGGCTGGTTGCTTTCTCTGCTTCTTACATGTATTGCGCAGTTACTGTTCAACCACTCCACCATGTAGGGACCTCCCTCTGTGGAGAAGGAATCAGTCCGGGTCCAGTGTGCAATTTCCCCAACAGTGGTATTGAAGCTGGCCTGGTTTGTAGTGGGTACCACAGGTACTTGCGCCTTATACCAGGTCCAGTTCTCCCCTTATTAGTGTAGTGTAGACAGTGTTCTAGAAGCCAGGCTCTCTAGTGGTAGAGTGGATGAGCAGCCAAGGCTAAACTAGGAGACATGCAAAGCTCACACACACTGTAGTCACACAGCACTTATACACTTGAAAGAGATTACTCAGTGTTGCAAAAATAAAGTATTTATTTTTGGTGACACAAATACCAAATATACCATCAGAGACTATACTCCCTTAGGAGGTAAGTAATATACTTATTATATACAATAGTACACAGAAATAATAACAGAAATACTTAGAAAACAGTGAAAATGCCATAAAATACAATACGTAGAAATGGGCCTAGGGGGAAGACAAACCATATACTAAGAAAGTGGAATGCGAATGTCGAATTCCCACCTAGGCAAGTGTAGTGTGTAGAGGGGAGCTGGGAGCACTAGAAAACCCCAAGGGTAAGTAATAGAACTAACCCCAGAACCCAGAAAAGTAGGAGTAAAGTGAGGGAACTTTACTCTTAGACACATAAAAACGACAATCAGGATTGTGCAAAAATTAAGAGGGACTGCATGACACCAACAGTGGATTCCTGGACCTGAGGACCTGTAAAAGAAGGGGACCAAGTCCAAGAAACACAGAAGACCCCAGGAAGGGCAGGAGCCCCGGATTTCCTGGGAGAAGGTGCAAAAGTGGAACCACCGGTGCAGAAGAACAGTAAGGATTGCACCAAAGAAGACGACTTCGGGTTCCTGGCTAGTGCAGGTGATGTCACACGATGGATGGAGTATTGAAGTCTTGTTTGCGTTGCTGAAGTTGACCCATGTCCTGCGTCACACAGGAAGCTCGCGGTTAAGACAAAATGGCGCTGCTCGGGCCCAGAAAGGACCAGGTGGACTCTACCCATGTGGGGGAGTGAAAGGGGGCTCTAGGCATTCTAGAGAGCCCACAATAGACCAGGCAGCAAACTCAGGAGTCCCACAGGAAGGGGACACAGGATTTGCAAAAGGAGCCCATGCAGCAATACAACAAAGATTTCCACATCGCCATCAGTCCACTCAGGGAGCTGTAAGTCACAGAATAGTATGCTGGGGGCTCAGGCTTGCATATGCACTTGAAACTTTGTGCAAAGGTGCAAACAAGCCTTTTGAGCTGCAAAACACGTGGTGCAAGGGGGTAGCTGCATGGAGTAGGAAGACAAGCTCTTACCTACACCAAACTCACACTGCTGGATAAGGGGACTGTCTGGAACACTTCTGTCCATCACCTGTGTTGCAGGATCCACTCAGCTCCACTGGAGCAGGGGTCCAATCTACTGGTTGTCAATGCAGAGGGTGCCTGCTGAATGAGTGGGGCGACTCCTTTCACCCCAAGGGAGATTCCCTCGCTCTTCCTGTGCAGGCTGAAGAGCGGCTGTCCTCTGAGGATGCACAACTGGGAAACTGTTGCAGTTGCTGGCAGGAGCTGGAGATACAATTTTGCAGAAGGCTTCTTGCTTCTTTGTTGCAGTTTGTAGAGTTCCTGGAGGTTCCAGATGCAGTTTTTTCGGGTCAGAAGTTGAAGTGAGGATGCAGAGGATTCCTGCTGGAGTCTTGCAATCCGAATATGATCAAACAGCCAGCAGAGAGTCCCTAAGTAGCCCTGAGAGGAGGAGTGGTCAATGAAGTGAGTGTCCACCTATCAGGAGAGGGCTCTGACGTCATCTGTCTTGCCTGGCCACTCAGATGCTCCCAGAGTGTCCGGCCCATCTGTAAATCAAGATGGCAGAACCCAGGAAAACTTTGGAGGAGCTCTGAGCCCCACCCCTGGGGTCTCTCCACTTTCCTTTGTCCAGTTTCACGCCAGAGCAGGGACTGGGGGTCCCAGGGCCGGTGTAGACTGGTTTATGCAAGGAAGGCACCAAATGTGCTCTTCAAAGCAAAGCCAGTGGCTTGGGGAGGCTACCCCTCCCAAGCCTCTAACACCTTTTCCAAAGGGAGAGGGTGTAACATCCCTTTCCCAAAGGAAGTCCTTTGTTCTGCCTTCCTGGACTTAATGAAATCAAGTAACAGGAGGGCAGAAACCTGTCTGTGTGGTGGCAGCAGCTGGGCTGCCTCTGAAATCCCCAGAAGGCTGGTATGGCAGTACTGGGGGTCCACTGTGGAGCCCCCAGAGTGCATGGAATCACAAAACCAATGCCATGGTTAGCATTGGGGTATGATTCCTACATGTTTGATACCAAACATGGTCATATTCAGACTTACCATTGTGAACCTGTACATAGGTATTGACCTATGTCCAGTGCACACTTAAAATGGCGTCCCCACACTCACGAAGTCCGGGGAATTGGCCCTGGACAATGTGGGAGCACCTCTGCTAGTGCAGGGGTGCCCTCACACTCAGTTATTCTGCACCCAGCCTTGAGGGATGAAAGGCAAAGTATATGGTTGACTTATAAGTGACCTGGTGCAGTGTAAATGGCAGTGAAAAGGTGCTTGCACCTTTTCACGCAGTCTGCAATGGCAGTCCTGCCAAAGCCTTTGCAGGGCTCCCTATGGGTGGCAAAAGAAATGCTGCAGCCATAGGGATCCCCTGGAACCCCAATGCCCTGGTACCTGGGTACCGTATACTAGGGACTTATAAGGGGGCACTAGTATGCCAATTGTGGATGAAATACTGAGTTAACAGTATGCAGTGACCAAATTTAGAGGAGAGAGAGCATAATCACTGGGGTCCTGGTTAGCAGGATCCCAGTGAACACAGTCAAACACACTGACATCAGGCAGAAAATGGGGATAACATCCCAATAAGAGAGTACTTTTCTACAGCAACTACCCCAACGGTGGTATTGAAGCCGACGCCTCCAGAGGTTCCCCGCAAGGCAGCAGTTTCCTGCACCTACGTAGAGCGTATTCCCTGGGTACAGCAATGCCCTCACTGCAGTGATCTCCTCCTTATATCCCACAGAGTGCTGCAGTTTCTCAAGTCAGACCAATCCCAGAGCGGAAATAAACTGACGTTCGTTTGCCTGTCCAGGGTGCCCCCTGTTGTGCAGAGATAGCAATTCAAGTTACAGTTTCTGATGTGGACTCCTTTATTGGACTGTCTCTTCCCCAGGGAATTCTCCTCTCATGTCAGGCCAGATTTTGAGAAGTTTTTCTACCCCTCACAGCGGAGCCAGGGTCATCTCTCCCGCTTCACAGCTGCCACTTACTTCAGCTGTCTCTCACTGGAATCAGTGCTGGGCGGTCTCCAGCCCCCTCTCACAGCACTGATTCCTGGGACAGTCCCCGGGGAGGTGGTCCCATTTACGTGTTGCCAATACCAGTGTGAGTATCAGAGCCCCCGTCGTGCTGACTCTGGGCCCATTACACCTGCTTCATTGCTACTGCCAGCTCTGCCATCTGTGGGGCGACAGGGTCAATTCTTGATAGTCTCCTACTGAGCCACTCGCCATTGTGCTGCTTCATTGTTCAGGTCAGCACCTCTCCAACAGTCAATGGCCTCGGATGGCCATCTCAGAGTGTGGGTCTCCAGCCCGGGGGCCCAAGGTTCTTTCTGTCACAGACCATGGATGCCTCCACTCTGTAGCTGCCAGATCATCTAGCCCACATGCAAGCAAGGTACTAAAATGGACCCACCACAGGTGGGATCTGCCTGACATAACAAATACAGCGGGTACACTAGAAATTGTCAATAAACAAGCAATGTGACTTACCATCACCCATCGTCCTGGTGATCTGTGCAGCTAGAAAAAACATTACACATTTTGTATGCCATATACACCTCCCCCCTTTTTTAAATAAAATGCAACCCATGACTGCAGTTCAATCAATCAATCAGGATTTTTAAAGTGTGGCTAATCACCCAATAGGTTATCCAGGCACTAGAGTTCGCAGTTTCTCCTCTCCCATCTAAAATATTACTTTGGGAATTTTCCTGGTTGACAATGTAGAAAAGCCAGTAGTCGAGCCAACCATAATGGAGGGGCAGAGATAGGATGATGACTGTGAGTCATATGATGCGCAATGAAGGGGTAGAATGAATTGGTCAATGAAAGACATATGGTTTGGTTTTAGTTGCTAATTTTGTTAAATGCAATGGGGCCGTCTTCAATCTACTTTACTGCCATCAAAACTGATGGGATAATACAACACAGCACGGGGGTCACCATAACCTCGGCCACTTTGTAGTCATTTGAACAAGAAATAGAAAGCCTTCTCTACAAACAAGCATAGAAGACCTTGCTTGGGTCTGCATACTCTGCAATCTTCACAGTAGACTACCTAATCTAGGTCCAGATTTCCGACACAGTGGTGCAGCGCGGTGCTGCACCAAGAATAGCAGCGCTGTGCTACGCCACTTTTGAAACGCATGGATGCGCCTTATTTACAGGAATACGGCGCAGCCCTGAGCTTCCCCCTGCGCCGGCGCTGAATTAAGTTGCCTGCACCAACACAGGCACCCTTGCACCATAGTGCAAGGGTGTCTGTGTTGAGGGGATAGATTGGTTATGTGCATGAAGGTGTCCCTTCCTGCTCATAAACAATCTACAATGGCGATTTGGCAAAATGCAACACTCATAGAAGTACCAAAGCGTAATTTTGAAATGATTGTTTATGTGCAGGAAGAGACACCTTCCTGCACATAACCAACCATTCATGGGGTTTCGCTCCTTCTATGTGTACTGCAGAGGAGGAGTAAAAGTATTCCTCCTCGTTGCACCATGCTAACATCACCACTGTGGTGGCATTCGTTTTTGGTGCTGCCTCAGATTTACACCTTCTTGTAAAACTCGGGCAGCGTCAAAAGCAGTGGGTGTTGTGGTGGAACGCTCACAGCAACACTCATTGCATGCCCCTCTGACGCAGAAAACTGCATTGGGGGCCATATATACAAGGAGGTGTTACGCTACAAAAAAGTGACTTAACGCCTCCTTGTAAATATGGTGCAGTGAAAAGCGCCACCGGAGCGTCACTGAAAGTGACGCTCTGGTGGCGATAGGGCCTTGTAAATCTGGCCCCACGTGTCTTAGTCTTAGGGGCAGCATAACCAAGCAGATGAAAGCTTCAGCTACAGATTAGTGTAGAAACAGGAGGAACTCAGCTACAGAAACACAAAATATAGAAAAAAAGATAATGCAGGGTGAGATAACAAGAAAAAACATGAAATAGAATGAAGAGCATTTGAAAAAATTAATGTATTGGGGAGGGTTAAAAGAGAAATAAATATTAAGAAGAACTTACTGGGGCCAGCAGAGCCGTCTGCCGTGGCACTGGTGGTGGATCTTCCACCTGCCGCAGCACTGCTTGTGGCACCCTCCTCGGCCCCGCCTCTGATGCCCTCTTCTTGCCCTTGGGTGCTAATGTAAGAAATAAAGAAGGTAACAAAAATTGATTAGTGATACAGTTGATCTCCTAGAAAATATTTTGACAGGCAAAGGCAGACGCAGTAACCTATTGACATTTTACTTTTCAAAATCAGATTACCTACATGATCGAGTTGGCCTATTCCTGATTTCTGACACCTTACCTAAGGCCTATTTCAAATTTCCTAATCTACATTTGGAAAAACGGATGCATTGCAACAAATGATCTTTGCTTCCCAAAGCGCATTCACAACTCCCTTTGCTGGGCCAATACAGTCAGTTTCCCTTTTCAATGCATAGATGCATGGACACATCACTGGACGATTGCTTGAGACAGTATGAGCTACACAAAAAGAAAGACACAGAGAACGCTAACTCACTGATATATGTTACTTCCTACGACTACCACAGTACCACTATCTTAGTGGCAGGCGGACAGAGAAGTCAGTATAACTTCTTAAATAGTCAGACCAAGCGCGCGTCTACAGCAACGAGCAGAACTAGGTAGCACTGATTTTCTGGCTCAATCAAATTGGATCACATAATATTTGTAACCTTATATTGCATGATCTTAATTTACCTCTGAGTGTAAGCATCACGTTAGTTGAAAAAAATTGCATTGTAGTATAGGACACAACAAAACCAGTAATAATTAATTACAAATACTCACCAAGCCCCGTAACCTGGACGTCCAGCAGGTTGAGGAGGTCCCACTCCGAGTCAAGGATATTGGCCCAGCAGTGCATCAGCTGCAGCTGGGTGCACCGGAACCCAGTATATCGGTGGACGCAATGGTGTACCTCCCCCAAGCAGCCGACGCTCCCTCATGCCGTCCCTACACGGGGGCCTGCCACCTGCTGCCAGCATGGAGGGGAGGAGGCGCTGCACAAAGAAAAACAAGTGGCATCACCTCCTCCTCACTAAAAATGGTGCGAGGTTGCACCTCTTGGCGGGGCGGGTGACAGCAGGGTGTGCTGTTCGCTGCATCTCCTGCATTAGTGCCTCCTTGTCCCCCACGTTTTGCCATGGCGCTGGGTGGAATATAAAAAAAGACAGTGGGAAAAGAAAGAATAGAGAGGGAGAAATTAAGTTAGGGGAGTTACAGGAAAACTAAGGAAGGGACAAAAAAGTAACAGAAAATAAATAAAAGAGGCAAAAAGATAAAATACACCAACACAAAGGGAATAAATGTAAAACTGGGGATGCTAATTTGGATAAAGTAAGGATGGCTAAGATAAAGTATGGAGTGAAAAGTAGGCCCAGCACCATGTACAGAATAGGAAACACAAGATGGCAGTGTGCGCGACTTGCACTAATCACCGCGAACAGGTGGCCAATCACAACTTTGCGCCCTCACGCAGAGTTAGGCGGAGTTCGCAGAGTTTTTTCTTCACTCCACAGAATTCCAAGTGGTGGAACACCACAGACGCCTTCCAGGCATATTCTCGATAACTTCTTCTTTTGAACCTTTAAACATGATCTTGTATTGCTCTGAGTTGTTCATTTGAGTGAATCGAGAAAACTGTAGATATCTTTACAGACTGTCAGGATGACAAACATGGTAAAGAGATGGATTCCTCTCCTATATATGTTAGTTTCTGTTTAATGATTGACTAGAAATACTAACACTTCAAGGTAAGTGATGTGATCTTTGCTTCTGTGACTGAAAGAGATATGTGCATTTTCTTGGTTCAGAGAACAAATATTTAGTTCTAGATTACGAGCCCACACCACTCCCCTTGAGTAGGCCTTGGACTGCTCTGCCTCGCTACCCTGGGAGAGTCAAATGCTGCTATGAGTTACTTGGCTCCCAGTAAAGAAACATTAGTGGACTTATTAATAGTTAAGGCTTCATGTCCTTCGCAACTACTAAACAATTTTCTGTATTAAGCACTTTTTACAGAGATTTGAGGACTCACCCTTCCCATCTCCTTTTAAATGCTTCTCTTTTTTGAGCATTGCTGCTTTAACTTTCAGGATACTACACAGAAAAGGGAGGTGTTTATTATCACTATCACTAAAATGTTTTAAATAGGGTATAGTATTCATATGAGCCCTGGGTTACCGAGAGATAGAGAATGAAAGAGGTCGGTCTATAACAGGGGGTCTCCAACCCTTTCTGTAGTAAGAGCTACTTATTTTACTAGAATTCTAATACTGACCGCATCAGACAAGTTTACATTTTTGTCTTGAATACACACGTTTGAATTTTCATATATATATATATTCATTCAACCCAGGAAAAGCTTCCATGTTTGGAGACCGGGCTGCACACAGGAGAGCCACTCATGGGTACCATGAGAGCTACTGGTAGCTTCAGAGCTACCTATTGGAGAATCCCGGTCTAGAGAAAACTAATATTTTCATTCTTTTTTCAGAGCCTCCATCACGCTGGTGAAGACTGCTTGCCTTCTTCAGGTCCTGAGTGTTGTGGTCATTTATTCTGGTTATGGTGAGTGTGGACTCAGTCTGAGGAAGGGATAGTAATATCATGTAGTGATGACCAAAGGCTGCTGAAATTAACCTTAACGTGACCTAGAAAAGTAGAGTGTACAACTGAAAGCTCACTTAAAAACCTTCTAAAGTGCTTCTAATCACACAGCACTTGTGATCCAAGTTCCATTCGAGTGAAAAATATTTTTTTTAAATAAACTATAAGATTAGTGACTACTGCAATGTATTTGTCTGAGCTGCTTCCTCTGGTGATGAGATTCCAAGACAGTGAAAGGCAGACAACTTGTACTAGTAATTAATGTACTTAATGACCATATAAGTACATCAAGTAACCACTTCTAAACACCCCCAACACCATTCACACCTGTGACCCTCAAGGTGCTCAAGGAGCAAAAGGAATGCATTTATTGAGCTGTCCCTTCAACTCTGCACATTCCCTACTGAGAGGCAGGTTTGGTGTAAGTAACACTCCCTTCAGACTCTGACATCATTCTGAGTTTTTACATAAAACCAGTAACCCCTAGAAGTGGGCTCTCCTCAGCAGGCACCTGGACCTGGATACCCACATGTTCTTCATCTCCATCCCCTCTTGGGATGATCCCTCCTAAAGCTCTGTCAAGAACATGTGGTGTATGTTATCTTTTCTACTGAAGTGGATAATTGGAATATACAATTACACTAACATTGACTGCCAGATACCCCTCAATTTACACTCAATGGAGGTGAATCCTGCAAGGGAGGCCAAGGTTTGACGAGTCAAGAAGAAATGATGAACTGCATCTAAAACAGTATTTGGCTGAATCCATCCTGAAGTTGGTGAAGACAAAGGGAGTCATTCTGACCCCGGCGGTCATAGACTGCCGGGGCCAGGGTTGGCAGGAGCACCGCCGACAGGCTGGCGGTGCCCCGCAGGGCATTCTGACCGCGGCGGTTTGGCCGCGGTCAGAAGTGGAAAACCGGCGGTCTCCCGCCGGTTTTCCGCTGCCCATTAGAATCCTCCATGGCGGCGCAGCTCGCTGCGCCGCCATGAGGATTCTGACACCCCATACCGCCATCCTGTTCCTGGCGGTTCTCCCGCCAGGAACAGGATGGCGGTATGGGGTGTCGTGGGGCTCCTGGGGGCCCCTGCAGTGCCCATGCCAATGGCATGGGCACTGCAGGGGCCCCCGTAAGAGGGCCCCAAAAAGAATTTCAGTGTCTGCTTTGCAGACACTGAAATTCGCGACTGCACCCATCGCACCTTCCCACTCCGCCGGCTCATATATTGTATATTGTACACCTCATATATTGTATACATCATACTGGCTCAAGCTATATTAATCTGCAAGTAAACGAATAAACTGTTTCACACTGAAAACCCCCAGACAGAGCGAGACGTGTCAGTAATTCTTGAACAGCTTTGAGAGTTCATATCAGGCCATGGGCCGAGCTTTGACTTCTAGCTGACTTTGAGCTGCTGAAAGGAAAGTGTCTCCTAAAGTATGGACTACCATACCTGACATCATCACTACATTTTCTCGTACTCATCATTTCAACATTCTGCTCAACTAGCTGGACTGTGCAGATGGCTTGTGTGACAAATGCTCTCTATGATTTCTGTGCTGCTCTGCAAGAGTTCTAGACTGTGCTGTACACAGTCAGTGCATCCAAAGTGGACCTCCTTTTATCAGGGTTGATTAACTTCCACCTAACTAGGCCATTGCTGGATTAATAGTTGGTGCCATATGATCATGGAGTGCAGGCCCTTTCATCTGTCTTTAGTCCTCTGTTGTAGCCCAGTATTGCTTCTTCTAACCAGAACCATAGTGGAGGGGGGGTGCAGGCTGATGGGATCCATATATATTAGTTGGGAGATGTGATGAGCTATGTACAGCTTCAAGTGTGGTAGGCATAAGCCCCCTGCTTCTCTTTCGATTTACAGTTTGTCACTCTTCAGTCTTGGTTTCCACCCCCCAGATGAAGTTCTTTATGTCTGTGTCTATCTGGTTCATTAGGGCTTTCCCTATAATGGGGGGAGCAAACCAAGGACATCATTTTATCGGGGTGCAACAAACATTTTGCTTTCACCCTTTCCAATAGTAATAACTGCAAATTGGACCTCTTCTCAAAATCCTGCCTGTTTTCTCCATCAGTAGCCTCGGATTGCCTTCATGTTTACCCTCCATCCCTCAGTTGCCGAAAATTCTGAAGTATCTCGGTCCCTGTCACACTCATTTGATGAGGAAGTCCTCTAGGCTTAAGCTCATGCTTGAGAAATGGGAAGTGGCTCACTCTTCCACAGATTACTGGGAAAATGTGTATATTGGTTTCATCAGGGTTGGGATGGTAGCATCAGGCTGCTTAATAGTCAAGAAAATGCCACAGAGAGTGACTTGGCTGAACCTGAGGGTGTAAGTATCCCCTTGTGCTCTACCTTAGATCTCCTTACATTGATGAAAGGCTCTAGTGCTATGAGGCAGACCAGTGGTGATAGCGGACACCCTTATCTACTTCCCTGTTTGTTTTCTACTGTGCGGGATTAAAACCAACTGCAGTTTATGTATGCTGTGAGTATCTAGTGGGACAATTTTACTCTTGAAATGAAGTTTGTTCCTAAGCTGAATATCTCAAGTGTTGTGAAATGGCACCCCCATTCTACATGGTCAAGAGGTTTTTCTCCATCTAAGAATAGAGTGAGTTCTTCTTCATGAGCGTCCCAGGAGTTCTACTGAAGGTGGGATAATGTTTGATAATGATTTCTTGAAGACATGGCCAGCACAACTCCACTTGGGAAGGGTGTATGATAGTCGCTCTGAAACTGCTCGGTCATGTTACTGACTGCTCAGTCACGCTGGTCAGTTTTAAATGTCTGCATCTATAAGTATGATGGGTCCATAGCTTTCATTCTCTAAGACGTTCCTGTCAGCTTTTGGCAGTCATGTACAAATTGCATGCTTGGCTATATGCCCTAGGGAGCCTGAATCCTCTGATTCTCCTTTGAAGGTGTCTAGTGGTAGGAATCGAGAGTACCCTGTTCTCTGAAGGCTTCCTGTAGTAGGGGGATTGTCTGAACTTTGTGGGAAACCCTCAGCGGATTTTCACACAGTAGTGCCAATATTGACTCTTTGATCTTTTCTATGTTGATGCATCTGCTCAAGAAGTCTCTGCTCATCTCTCCCAATGTGGGTAGCTGTGGAGAGTTAAAGAATTATCAACAGTCCAATTTCTTCTGCTGCATCCAAATCATACTTTCCCTCAGAAAACTGCCCAAAAACTTAAACTATTTGTTCAGGATGGGTCACTATTCTGACCTGTTTATTTTTTATGGCCAAATAGCAAACTGCTTCCTGGGACCACGCTCGTCAAGATGAGAGGGGGCCCAGAGGACTGGTGATGCAGAAGTTTGGTGCCTGCGTTAGCAGGGGGAAGACTCCGTCAACCCACAGGAGATTTCTTCGGATTTCCAGTGCAGGGTAAAGGCAGACAGCCCTCAGAGCATGCACCACCAGGAAGCAGTCGAGAAAGCCGGCAGGATTAGGCGCTACAATGTTGCTGGTAGTCGTCTTGCTACTTTGTTGCAGTTTTGCAGGCGTCCTGCAGCAGTCAGCGGTCGATCCTTGGCAGAAGTCGAAGAGGGAAGTGCAGAGGAACTCTGGTGAGCTCTTGCATTCGTTATCTGAAGAATTCCCCAGAGGAGAGACCCTAAATAGCCAGAAAAGGAGGTTTGGCTACCAAGAAAGGAGGATTGGCTACCAAAAAAAGGTAAGAGCCTATCACAGGGGGTCTCTGACGTCACCTGCTGGCACTGGCCACTCAGAGCAGTCCAGTGTGCCCCCAACACCTCTGAATCCAAGATGGCAGAGGTCTGGGACACACTGGAGGAGCTCTGGGCACCTCCCCTGGGAGGTACTGCTCAGGGAGGTGGTCACTCCCCTTTCCTTTGTCCAGTTTCGCGCCAGTGCAGGGCTGGGAGATCCTTGAACTGGTGGAGACTGGCTTATGCAGAGATGGGCAGCATCTGTGCCCATAAAAGCATTTCCAGAAAGTGAGGGAGGCTACTCCTCCCCAACCCTTCACACCTATTTCCAAAGGGAGAGGGTGTAACACCCTCTCTCAGAGGAAATCCTTTGTTGTGCCTTCCTGGGCTGCCCAGACCCCAGGGGGGCAGAAACCTGTCTCGAGGGTTTGGCAGCAGCAGCAGCTGCAGTGCAAACCCTGAAAAGGCAGTTTGGCAGTACTCGGGTTCTGTGCTAGAGACCCGGGGGATCATGGAATTGTCCCCCCAATACTAGAATGATATTGGGATGACAATTCCATGATCTTAGACATGTTACATGGCCATGTTCAGAGTTACCATTGTGACGCTATACATAGGTAGTGACCTATGTATAGTGGACGGGTGTAATGGTGTCCCCGCACTCACAAAGTTTGGGGAATTTGCCCTGAACAATGTGGGGGCACCTTGGCTAGTGCCAGGGTGTCCACACACTAAGTAACTTGGCACCCAACCTTCACTAAGTGAAGGTTAGACACATAGGTGACTTATAAGTTGCTTATGTGTAGTGAAAAATGGCTGTGAAATAACGTGGACGTTATTTCACTCAGGTTGCAATGGCAGGCCTGTGTAAGAATTGCCTGAGCTCCCTATGGGTGGCAAAAGAAATTCTGCAGCCCATAGGGCTCTCCTGGAACCCCAATACCCTGGGTACCTCAGTACCATATATAAGGGAATTATATGGGTGTACCAGTGTGCCAATGAGAATTGGTAAATTTAGTCACTAGTCTGCAGTGACAAATTTAGAAAGCAGAGAGGGCATAAACATTGAGGTTCTGGTTAGCAGAGCCTCAGTGATACAGTTTGGCACCACAAAGGGAACACATCCAGGGCACATACTATGAGCACTGGGGTCCTGCCTGGCAGGATCCCAGTGACACACTGTCTAAAACATACATACATACAGTGAAAATGGGGGTAACATGTCAGGCAAGATGGTACTTTCCTACACAACCCCCCCCCCCCCCAAACGACAGACAATAAGACTAGCCTTGTCCTGACGAGTCTTCATTGTCTAAGTGGAAATATCTGGAGATTCCATCTGCATTGGAGTGGGTACTCCCAGGTCTATGTTCCACTGTACTGTATAGTCCATTCCCTGTAGAGATATGGACTACCTCAACAATTTAGGGTTTTCACCTTTCATTTGTTTTAGCCAAAGTAGAGGTTTGTGATCTGTCTGAACAATAAAGTGAGTACCAAACAGGTATGGTCTCAACTTTTTCAGTGCCCAGACCACAGCAGAGACCTCCCTCTCTATGGCAGACCAACGGTTTTCTCGAGGGGTCAACCTTCTGCTGATAAAAGCAACTGGTTGATCCTGGCCCTCAGAATTCAGTTGTGATAGTACTGCCCCTACCCCTAATTCAAATGCATCAGTTTGAACAATGAATTTCTTGGAGTAACATGGACTTTTTAGGGCAGGTGGAGAGTACATGGCCTCTTTGAGCTCCTCAAAAGCTTTCTGACAGCTAGCTGCCCATAACACCTTCTTAGGCATTTTCTTGCCAGTGAGATCATTAAGAGGGGCTGCTATGGAGCCATAATTCTTGATGAATCTCCTGTAGTACCATGTGAGGCCTAAAAAGGCTCTCACCTGGGTCTGAGTGGTAGGGGGAACCCAACCCATGATAGTCTGGATTTTCCCCTGTAGTGGTACAATCTGTTCTCTACCAACCAGGTGGCCCAGATAAACCACGTTCCCCTGCCCTATCTGGCACTTTGAGGCCTTGATAGTGAGGCCCTCCTTTTGCAGGGCCTCCAAAACTTTCCATAGCTGGACCAGGTGAGCATCCCAGGTTGAGCTAAAGACAGCAGTATCATCTAGATATGCTGCACTGAAAGCCTCCAACCCTTGCAGGACTGTGTTCACCAACCTCTAAGAAATGGCGGTGCATTTTTCAAACCAAAGGGCATTACTGTGAATTGGTAGTGCCCTCCAATGGTAGAAAATGCAGTCTTGGGTTTAGCATCTTCTGCCAATCTAATCTGCCAATACCCTGCAGTTAGATCAAAAGTGCTAAGATACTTGGCAGAAGCCAGTGTATCAATGAGCTCATCTGCCCTGGGTATAGGGTGAGCATCAGTTTTGGTTACCTGATTGAGCCCTCTGTAATCTACACAAAACCTCATCTCTCTCTTTCCATCTTTGGTGTGAGGTTTTGGTACAAGCACAACTGTGCTAGCACAGTGGCTCCCAGAAGGTTCAATCACCCCTAAGTCCATCATTTTCTGCACCTCTTGTTTAATGCAGTCCCTGACATGGTCAGACTGCCTATAAATTTTACCTTTGACAGACAGGCTGTCTCCAGAGTCAATTGTATGTTCACACCAGGATGTTGTACCTGGTACAAGTGAAAAGAGGTCTGAAAATTGGCTTAGGAGATTGATGCAGTTGTCTTTTTGTTCTGCAGTCAGACAATCTGCTAAAACTACTCCCTCCACTAAGGCATCTGCTTCAGTGGTGGAGAAGAGATCAGGGAGAGGGTCACTCTCTTCTTCCTGTCCCTCATCTGTTGCCATGAGCAGGGTGAGATCAGCCCTGTTATAGTAGGGTTTCAGGCGGTTGACATGAATCACCCTAAGGGGACTCCTGGCAGTGCCTAGGTCTACCAAATAGGTAACCTCACCCTTCTTTTCAACAATTAGATGGGGTCCACTCCATTTGTCATGGAGTGCTCTTGGGATGACAGGCTCCAATACCCACACCTTCTGTTCTGGTTGGTACTGGCTCAGGACAGCCTTCTGGTCATGCCATTGCTTTTGCAGCTCCTGGCTGGCCTGAAGGTTTTTCCTGGCTTTTTTCATATACTCAGCCATTCTGGATCTTAGGCCAAGTACATAGTCCACTATGTCCTGTTTGGGAGCTTTTAAAGGTTGTTCCCAACCCTCCTTCACAATAATAAGTGGACCTCTTACAGGGTGCCCAAAAAGGAGTTCAAAGGGGCTGAAGCCCACTCCTTTCTGGGGTACCTCCCTGTAAGCAAAAAGGAGGCAAGGTAATAGGACATCCCATCTCCTCCTGAGTTTTTCAGGGAGTCCCATTATCATACCTTTGAGAGTTTTAATATACCTCTCAACCAGACCATTTGTTTGTGGATGGTAAGGGGTGGTGAACTTGTAGGTAACACCACACTCCTTCCACATTGCTTTTAGGTATGCAGACATGAAGTTGCTTCCTCTGTCTGACATCACCTCTTTAGAAAAACCCACCCTGGAAAAGATTCCTAGGAGGGCCTTTGCCACTGCAGGAGCTGTAGTGGTCCTTAAAGGCATGGCTTCAGGATATCTTGTGGCATGGTCCACTACCAATAAGATTAATCTATTGCTTGAAGCAGTAGGAGGGTCAAGGGGGCAAACTATGTAAACCCCTACCCTTTCAAAGGGCACCCCCACCACTGGAAGTGGAATTAAAGGGGGCTTTGGAGTGCCACCAGTCTTGCCACTGGCTTGGCAGGTCTTACAAGACTTGCAAAAATCTATGGTGTCCTCTGACATATGTGGCCAGCCAAACAAGCTGGACAAGTCTTTCCCAAGTTTTCATCTGGCCCAAATGCCCAGCCAAAGGAATGTCATGTGCTAGAGGGAGAAGAAACTCTCTGTACTGCAGGGGAATGACCAATCTCCTGGCTGCTCCAGGTTTTGGGTCCCTTGACTCTGTGTACAAGAGGTTGTCTTCCCAGTATAATCTATGACTGTCACTGACATCCCCATGTTGCTGTTTGACAGCTTGCTGTCTGAGACCCTCTAATGTGGGACAGGTTTGCTGTGCCACACTCAGCTCCTCCCTGGCAGGCCCCCCTACACCCAAAAGCTCAGCAGTGTCTTCTGCCAGCTCCTCTGGTGAAGGTTCTGCACAAGGACGGAATTCCTCTTCCTCAGAAGGGGAATCATCTGTCGAGGGAGGGATAATGGGTAGGGATTTACCCTTGTTACCCCTAGCTTTAGGGAGCACTTGGTCCTTTGTTCCAGGATCCAAGTTACCCTGTCATTTTTGCTTTTTGGCCTGAGCCCTTGTCAAAGCAAAAATATGCAGAGGAATGCCCAGCATTGCTGCATTAGCCTCCAACTCCACTTCTGCCCAAGCTGATGTCTCTAAATCGTTCCCTAGCAGACAGTCTACAGGTAAATCTGAGGCAACCACAACTTTCTTTGGACCAGTAAACCCCCCCCAGTTGAGATTTACAACAGCCATGGGGTGGCTAAGAGTGTTGTTATGAGCGTCTGTCACTTGGTACTGCTGACCAAGTAGGTGTTGTTCAGGGTGGATCAGTTTTTCTATCACCATAGTTACACTGGCTCCTGTGTCCCTGTAGGCCTGAACCTCAACACCGTTGATTAGGGGAAGTTGCTTGTACTTATCAATATTAAGGGGACAAGCAACCAAGGTGGCAAAATCAATGCCACCATCAGAGACTAAAACAGCCTCTGTGGTCTTCCTAACAAGACCAACCCCAACTACATTGCCAATAGTGAGCCCAGCTACACCCTTGGATTGGCTATTAGAAGTAGATTTCCCACCACCACTGCTATTACTAGGGGCACTAGAATTTGCAGCAGGGGTTGTGGTGGTGGGAGGTTTGGTGTTTTTCTTTGGACAAGTGGAATCACTTGCCCAATGGCCTTTGACTTTACACAAATAACACCAAGGTTTTTTAGGTTGATTATTGGAAGAGGATTTGGACCCACCACCCCCAGAGGATTTATGTGGGCCTGATGAAGACTCAGAATGCTTACTTTTGTCCCCACCCTTCTCAGAAGACTTACCATCCTTCTTCTTGCCATCCTTGTCACCCCCTGTATGAACTTTTCAGTTCACCCTTGTTCTGACCCATTTGTCTGCCTTCTTTCCCAATTCTTGGGAGAGGTCAGATCAGAGTCTACTAGGTACTGGGGCAACAAGTCAGACACACAATTGTTAAGAATATGCTCTCTCAGAATAAGATTGTACAGGCTTTCATAGTCAGATACCTTACTGCCATGCAACCACCCTTCCAAGGCCTTCACTGTACAGTCCACAAAATCTGTCCAGTCTTGAGAAGACTCTTTTTTGGTGTCTCTGAACTTAATCCTGCATTGTTCAGTGATTAAGGCAAATCCATCCAAGAGTGCATCTTTCAAAACTTTGTAGTTATTGGCTTCACTTTCTCTAACAGTAAGGAGCCTATCCCTACCCTTTCCAGTAAAGGATAGCCACAAAATAGCAGCCCACTGCCTTTGAGGGACCAACTGTACCATACAGGCCCTCTCAAGTGCAGCAAACCCCTTATTAATGTCCTCCCCCTCCTTGTAAGGGGGGACTATCTTGTGCAGATTCCTGGAATCCTGCTCTCTAACAGGATTGCTATCAGGAATACTGCTGCTGCCCCCATGGGGAACTAACCCCAACCTTTGTCTTTCCCTCTCTATGTCTAGGGATTTTCTATCTAAGCTTCAGTCTGGTCTCTTCAACCCTCACCTTTTTGAGTTCCCTTTTGTAGGAGGCTGGACTGGCTTGTAGTGAGTACCAAGGGGTACTTGCACCTTGCACCAGGCCCAGTTATCCCTTATTAGTGTATAGGGTGTCTAGCAGCTTAGGCTGATAGATAATGGTAGCTTAGCAGAGCAGCTTAGGCTGAACTAGGAGACGTGTGAAGCTACTACAGTACCACCTAGTGTCATATGCACAATATCATAAGAAAACACAATACACAGTTATACTAAAAATAAAGGTACTTTATTTTTATGACAATATGCCAAAGTATCTTAGAGTGTACCCTCAGTGAGAGGATAGGAAATATACACAAGATATATATACACAATAGCAAAAATATGCAGTATAGTCAGAAAACAGTGCAAACAATGTATAGTTACAATAGGATGCAATGGGGAAACATAGGGATAGGGGCAACACAAACCATATACTCCAAAAGTGGAATGCGAACCACGAATGGACCCCAAACCTATGTGACCTTGTAGAGGGTCGCTGGGACTATTAGAAAATAGTGAGAGTTAGAAAAATAACCCTCCCCAAGACCCTGAAAAGTGAGTGAAAAGTGCACTAAAGTTCCCCTAAGGACAAAGTAGTCGTGTTAGAGGAATTATGCAGGAAAGACACAAACCAGCAATGCAACAACTGTGGATTTCCAAAATAGGGTACCTGTGGAACAAGGGGACCAAGTCCAAAAGTCACAAGCAAGTCGGAGATGGGCAGATGCCCAGGAAATGCCAGCTGCGGGTGCAAAGAAGCTTCGACTGGACAGAAGAAGCTGAGGTTTCTGCAGGAACGAAAAGGGCTAGAGACTTCCCTTTTGGTGGACGGATCCCTCTTGCCTTGGAGAGTCGTACAGAAGTGTTTTCCCGCCGGAAGGACGCCAACAAGCCTTGCTACACGCAAATCGTGCGTTTAGCGTTTTTGGACGCTGCTGGGGCCCAGGAGGGACCAGGAGGTCGCAAATTGGACCTGAAGAGAGAGGGGACGTCGAGCAAGACAAAGAGCCCTCACTAAAGCAGGTAGCACCCGCAGAAGTGCCAGAAACAGGCACTACGAGGATGCGTGAAACGGTGCTCGCCGAAGTTGCACAAAGGAGTCCCACGTCGCCGGAGACCAACTTAGAAAGTCGTGCAATGCAGGTTAGAGTGCCGTGGACCCAGGCTTGGCTGTGCACAAAGGATTTCCGCCGGAAGTGCACAGGGGCCGGAGTAGCTGCAAAGTCGCGGTTCCCAGCAATGCAGCCCAGCGAGGTGAGGCAAGGACTTACCTCCACCAAACTTGGGCTGAAGAGTCACTGGACTGTGGGGGTCACTTGGACAGAGTTGCTGGATTCGAGGGACCTCGCTCGTCGTGCTGAGAGGAGACCCAAGGGACCGGTGATGCAGCTTTTTGGTGCCTGCGGTTGCAGGGGGAAGATTCCGTCGACCCACGGGAGATTTCTTCAGAGCTTCTGGTGCAGAGAGGAGGCAGGCTACCCCCACAGCATGCACAAGCAGGAAAACAGTCGAGAAGGCGGCAGGATCAGCGTTACAGAGTTGCAGTAGTCGTCTTTGCTACTATGTTGCAGGTTTGCAGGCTTCCAGCGCGGTCAGCGGTCGTTTCCTTATCAGAAGGTGAAGAGAGAGATGCAGAGGAACTCGGCTGAGCTCATGCATTCGTTATCTAAAATTTCCCCAGAGACAGAGACCCTAAATAGCCAGAAAAGAGGGTTTGGCTACCTAGGAGAAAGGATAGGCTAGCAACACCTGAAGGAGCCTATCACAAGGAGTCTCTGACGTCACCTGGTGGCACTGGCCACTCAGAGCAGTCCAGTGTGCCAGCAGCACCTCTGTTTCCAAGATGGCAGAGGTCTGGAGCACACTGGAGGAGCTCTGGACACCTCCCAGGGGAGGTGCAGGTCAGGGGAGTGGTCACTCCCCTTTCCTTTGTCCAGTTTCGCGCCAGAGCAGGGGCTAAGGGGTCCGTGAACGAGTGTAGACTGGCTTATGCAGAATTGGGCACATCTGTGCCCAACAAAGCATTTCCAGAGGCTGGGGGAGGCTACTCCTCCCCTGCCTTCACACCATTTTCCAAAGGGAGAGGGTGTCACACCCTCTCTCAGAGGAAGTTCTTTGTTCTGCCATCCTGGGCCAGGCCTGGCTGGACCCCAGGAGGGCAGCTGCCTGTCTGAGGGGTTGGCAGCAGCAGCAGCTGCAGTGAAACCCCAGGAAGGGCAGTTTGGCAGTACCAGGGTCTGTGCTACAGACCACTGGGATCATGGGATTGTGCCCACTATGCCAGGATGGTATAGAGGGGGCAATTCCATGATCATAGACATGTTACATGGCCATATTCGGAGTTACCATGGTGAAGCTACATATAGGTAGTGACCTATATGTAGTGCACGCGTGTGATGGTGTCCCCGCACTCACAAAGTTCAGGGAATTGGCTCTGAACAATGTGGGGGCACCTTGGCTAGTGCCAGGGTGCCCTCACACTAAGTAACTTTGCACCTAACCTTTACCAGGTAAAGGTTAGACATATAGGTGACTTATAAGTTACTTAAGTGCAGTGTAAAATGGCTGTGAAATAATGTGGTCGTTATTTCACTCAGGCTGCAGTGGCAGGCCTGTGTAAGAATTGTCAGAGCTCCCTATGGGTGGCAAAAGAAATGCTGCAGCCCATAGGGATCTCCTGGAACCCCAATACCCTGGGTACCTCAGTACCATATACTAGGGAATTATAAGGGTGTTCCAGTAAGCCAATGTAAATTGGTAAAAATGGTCACTAGCCTGTCAGTGACAATTTGGAAAGAAATGAGAGAGCATAACCACTGAGGTTCTGATTAGCAGAGCCTCAGTGAGACAGTTAGTCACTACACAGGTAACACATTCAGGCCCACTTATTAGCACTGGGGCCCTGGGTTACCAGGGTCCCAGTGACACATACAACTAAAACAACATATATACAGTGAAAAATGGGGGTAACATGCCAGGCAAGATGGTACTTTCCTACACAACCCCCCCCAAATGAAGGACAATAAGACTAGCCATGACCTGATGAGTCTTCATTGTCTAAGTGGAAATATCTGGAGAGTCCATCTGCATTGGAGTGGCTACTCCCAGGTCTATGTTCCACTGTATAGTCCATTCCCTGTAGGGATATGGACCACCTCAACAATTTAGGATTTTCACCTTTCATTTGTTTTAGCCAAAGTAGAGGTTTGTGGTCTGTCTGAACAATGAAGTGAGTGCCAAACAGGTATGGCCTCAACTTCTTCAGAGCCCAGACCACAGCAAAGGCCTCCCTCTCAATGGCAGACCAACGCTTTTCTCTAGGGGTCAACCTCCTACTAATAAAAGCAACAGGTTGATCCTGGCCCTCAGAATTAAGTTGTGATAGGACTGCCCCTACTCCTAATTCAGATGCATCAGTTTGGACATAGAATTTTTTAGAGTAACAAGGGCTTTTCAGGACAGGTGCAGAGCACATGGCCTGCTTGAGCTCCTCAAAAGCTTTCTGACAGCTTGCTGTCCATAATACCTTTTTAGGCATTTTCTTGGATGTGAGGTCATTAAGAGGGGCTGCAATGGAGCCATAGTTCTTAATGAACCTCCTGTAGTACCCAGTGAGGCCTAGGAAGGCTCTCACCTGAGTCTGAGTGGTAGGGGGAACCCAATCAATGATAGTTTGGATTTTCCCCTGAAGTGGTGCAATCTGTTCCCCACCAACAAGGTGTCCCAGATAAACCACCTTACCCTGCCCTATCTGGCACTTTGAAGCCTTGATAGTGAGGCCTGCCTTTTGCAGGGCCTCCAAAACTTTCCATAGGTGGACCAGGTGATCATCCCAGCTGGAGCTAAAGACAGCTATATCGTCCAAATATGCTGCACTGAAAGCTTCCAGCCCTTGCAGGACTGTGTTCACCAACCTCTGAAAAGTGGCAGGTGCATTTTTCAAACCAAAAGGCATTACAGTAAACTGGTAATGTCCTCCAATGGTAGAAAATGCAGTCTTAGATTTAGCATCTTCTGATAATTTGATCTGCCAATACCCTGCAGTCAAATCAAAAGTGCTTAGATACTTGGCAGATGCCAGTGTATCTATAAGCTCATCTGCCCTGGGTATAGGGTGAGCATCAGTTTTGGTTACCAAGTTGAGACCTCTATAATCTACACAAAACCGCATTTCTTTCTTTCCATCTTTAGAATTGGGTTTTGGTACCAGTGCCACAGGAGAAGCCCATGGACTGTCAGAGTGCTCAACCACTCCTAGTTCCAACATTTTCTGAACTTCATTCTTTATGCAGTCCCTGACATGGTCAGGCTACCTATAGATCTTACTTTTGACAGGTAAACTGTCTCCAGTATCTATAGTGTGCTCACACCAAGAAGTGGTGCCTGGCACAGTAGAGAAGAGTTCTGAAAATTGTCCTAGGAGATTTATGCAATTGTCTTTCTGCTCAGCAGTAAGACAATCAGCCAAAACTACACCTTCCACAAGAGCATCTTGATCTGTGGAAGAGAGGAGATCAGGTAGAGGATCACTGTCTTCTTCCTGTCCCTCATCTGTTGCCATGAGCAGGGTGAGATCAGCCCTGTCATAGTAGGGTTTCAGGCGGTTAACATGGAGCACCCTAAGGGGACTCCTGGCAGTGCCTAAGTCAACCAAGTAGGTGACTTCACCCTTCTTTTCAACAATTGTGTGGGGTCCACTCCAATTATCTTGGAGTGCTCTTGGGGCCACAGGCTCCAAGACCCACACTTTCTGCCCTGGTTGGTACTGAACCAAAACAGCCTTCTGATCATGCCATTGCTTCTGGAGCTCTTGGCTGGCCTGAAGGTTTTTACTGGCCTTTTTCATGTACTCAGCCATCCTTGATCTGAGGCCAAGTACATAATCCACAATATCCTGTTTAGGAGCTTTTAAAGGTTGTTCCCAACCCTCCTTTACAAGTGTGAGTGGACCCCTAACAGGGTGTCCAAAAAGAAGTTCAAAGGGGCTGAAGCCCACTCCTTTCTGGGGTACCTCCCTGTAGGCAAAAAGGAGGCATGGTAGAAGGATATCCCATCTCCTGCGGAGTTTTTCAGGGAGACCCATAATCATGCCTTTGAGAGTTTTATTAAATCTCTCCACCAGTCCATTTGTTTGTGGATGATAGGGTGTTGTGAACTTGTACGTTACACCACACTCCTTCCACATGGCCTTTAAGTATGCAGACATGAAATTGCTTCCTCTGTCTGATACTACTTCCTTTGGGAAGCCCACCCTGGAAAATATTCCCAGGAGGGCTTTTGCCACTGCAGGAGCTGTAGTGGTCCTTAAAGGAATTGCTTCAGGATATCTTGTGGCATGGTCCACTACCACCAAGATAAACCTATTGCCTGAAGCAGTAGGAGGGTCAAGGGGGCCAACTATGTCAACCCCTACCCTTTCAAAGGGAACCCCAACCACAGGCAGTGGGATAAGGGGTGCCTTTGGAGTGCCACCTGTCTTGCCACTGGCTTGACAGGTTTCACAGGACTTACAAAATTCCTTTGTGTCCTCAGACATCCTAGGCCAATGAAACAGGGGAACAAGCCTGTCCCAAGTTTTCATTTGTCCTAGATGCCCAGCTAAGGGAATGTCATGTGCCAGTGTTAGGAGGAACTTTCTGTACTCCTGAGGAATCACTAATCTCCTGGCAGCTCCAGGTTTAGGATCCCTATGCTCAGTGTACAAGAGGTTGTCCTCCCAGTAAACTCTGTGAGAGTCACTGACATCCCCATTAGCCTGCTTGACAGCTTGCTGTCTGAGACCCTCTAATGTGGGACAGGTTTGCTGTGCCACACTCAGCTCCTCTCTGGCAGGCCCCCCTTCACCCAAAAGCTCAGCAGTGTCTGCTTCCAGCTCCTCTGGTGTAGGTTCTGCACAGGGAGGGAATTCTTCTTCCTCAGAAGTAGAATCCACTGTAGAGGGAGGGATAGTAGGAAGTGGTTTGCTTCTACTTGCCCTAGCTTTAGGGAGCACTTGGTCCATTGTTCCAGGATCCAAGCTTCCCTGTCCTTTTTGCTTTTTGGCCTGAGCCCTTGTCAAAGCAAAAATATGCCCTGGGATGCCCAGCATTGCTGCATGGGCCTCCAACTCCACATCTGACCAAGCTGATGTCTCCAAATCATTCCCTAATAGACAGTCTACAGGTAAATCTGAAGCTACCACAACTTTCTTTGGACCAGTTACCCCCCCCCCCAGTTGAGATTTACAACAGCCATGGGGTGGCTTTGTGTTATGTTGTGAGCATCGGTTACTTGGTACTGGTGTCCAAGTATGTGTTGTTCAGGGTGCACCAGTTTCTCAATCACCATTGTGACACTGGCACCTGTGTCCCTGTAGGCCTGGACCTCAACACCATTTATTAGGGTTAGTTGCTTGTACTTCTCCAAGTTATGGGGGCAAGCAACCAAAGTGGCTAAATCAATAGCCCCTTCAGAGACTTAAGTAGCCTCTGTGGTCTCCCTAATCAGACCAACCCCAACTAAATTACCAAAAGTGAGCCCAGCTACTCCCTTGGATTGGCTATTAGTAGGTTTGCTCCCACCACCACTGCTATTAGTAGGGACACTAGGTGTAGCAGTAGGGGTTGTAGTTGTAGGAGCTGTGGTGCCTTTCTTTGGACAACTGGGATCTGTTGTCCAATGGCCTTTTATTTTACATAAATAGCACCATGGTTTCTTTTCCTTGTTCTGATTAAAGGAGGATTTGGACCCACCACCCCCACCAGAGTGTTTTTGTGGGCCTGATGAAGACTCATTTTTAGATTTGTCCCCACCCTTGTCAGAAGACTTACCATCCTTCTTTTTGTTGCCATCTTTGTCACCCCCTGTATGAACTTTTCTGTTCACTCTTGTTCTGACCCATTTGTCTGCCTTCTTTCCCAATTCTTGGGGAGAGGTCAGATCAGAGTCCACCAAGTACTGGTGCAACAAATCAGACACACAATTATTAAGAATATGCTCTCTCAGGATCAAGTTATACAGGCTGTCATAATCAGTAACTTTACTGCCATGTAACCACCCCTCCAAGGCCTTCACTGCCTGGTCAATGAAATCAACCCAGTCTTGTGAAGACTCCTTTTTGGTCTCTCTGAACTTTATCCTGTACTGTTCAGTGGTTAAGCCATAACCATCCAGGAGTGCATTCTTAAGAACTTGGAAATTATTGGCATCATTTTCTTTCACAGTAAGGAGCCTATCCCTACCTTTTCCACTAAATGATAGCCATAGGATAGCAGCCCACTGCCTTTGAGGGACATTCTGTACAACACATGCCCTCTCAAGTGCAGCAAACCACTTGTTAATGTCATCCCCCTCCTTATAAGGGGGAACTATCTTGTGCAGATTCCTGGAATCATGCTCTTTTGCAGGATGACTATGGGGAATACTGCTGCTGCCACCATGGGTATCTAAACCCAACTTCTGTCTTTCCTTCTCTAATTCAAAAGACTGTCTATCCAAATCCAGCTGTTGCTTTTTAAGCTTCAGTCTGGTTTGTTCCACCCTCAACTTATTGAGTTCCCTCTCTAACATTCTGTTATCAGGGTTGGTGGGAGGGATATTTCTAGAAACAGAGCTATGATGGGAATGAACAGAAGGAGACCTGTCCCTTACAGAAGCCAACTTAACAGCTTGGTTTACAGAAACATTACTACCAGTATGGTGAGAATAAATGCTTTTGCTATGATGTGAGACAACACTATTTATTTGGTGTGGCTCATCATCATTACCATCTATGCTAGATTGTCTAGTAATGGGCAGGCTAGGAAGTTTCTTCCCTGAATCTTTTCCTGGGGGAGTCCCTGAATCAGATTGGGAACTATTAGGTACTTTTTCAACAGATGGGGCACCTATGGCCTTATCCTGTTCTCTAAGCATGTTAAGTAACAGTTCCAAGGCAGGATTCTTCCCTACACTCAAACCTCTCTCTATACAGAGACTCCTTGCTCTTTTCCAGCTAAGGTTGTCATATGCAAGTTTGGACAGATCAACACTTTGGCCTGTGCCAGACATTTTTTAGAGAGAGTTAAAGTGATAGAAAAAGAGAAAAAAGTTTTCAGAACTTTTTGGAAAGACAGAAAAAAACTTTTTAAACTTTTAAGAACTTTTTGAAAGTTTAGAAGTACTTTTCAGCACTTAGAAAAGAGTGAAAAGAGGAAATGCAAAACTTTTTGGCTATGTGTATATACACTGACCTTGTTTTGTATATTTTTCTCTTATGAAAAGTACAATGACAAGAGTGGTAAGTAGTCTCAAGCACTTATCCCACCACTGCACAACCAATGTAGGAGGCTGGACTGGCTTGTAGTGAGTACCAAGGGGTACTTGCACCTTGCACCAGGCCCAGTTATCCCTTATTAGTGTATAGGGTGTCTAGCAGCTTAGGCTGATAGATAATGGTAGCTTAGCAGAGCAGCTTAGGCTGAACTAGGAGACGTGTGAAGCTACTACAATACCACCTAGTGTCATATGCACAATATCATAAGAAAACACAATACACAGTTATACTAAAAATAAAGGTACTTTATTTTTATGACAATATGTCAAAGTATCTTAGAGTGTACCCTCAGTGAGAGGATAGGAAATATACACAAGATATATATACACAATAGCAAAAATATGCAGTATAGTCTTAGAAAACAGTGCAAACAATGTATAGTTACAATAGGATGCAATGGGGAAACATAGGGATAGGGGCAATCAAACCATATACTCCAAAAGTGGAATGCGAACCACGAATGGACCCCAAACCTATGTGACCTTGTAGAGGGTCGCTGGGACTATTAGAAAATAGTGAGAGTTAGAAAAATAACCCTCCCCAAGACCCTGAAAAGTGAGTGCAAAGTGCACTAAAGTTCCCCTAAGGACAAAGTAGTCGTGTTAGAGGAATAATGCAGGAAAGACACAAACCAGCAAAGCAACAACTGTGGATTTCCAATCTAGGGTACCTGTGGAACAAGGGGACCAAGTCCAAAAGTCACAAGCAAGTCGGAGATGGGCAGATGCCCAGGAAATGCCAGCTGCGGGTGCAAAGAAGCTTCAACTGGACAGAAGAAGCTGAGTTTTCTGCAGGAACGAAAAGGGCTAGAGACTTCCCCTTTGGTGGACGGATCCCTCTCGCCTTGCAGAGTCGTGCAGAAGTATTTTCCCGCCGGAAGGACTCTAACAAGCCTTGCTACTCGCAAATCGTGCGTTTGGCGTTTTTGGACGCTGCTGGGGCCCAAGAGGGACCAGGAGGTCGCAAATTGGACCTGAAGAGAGAGGGGACGTCGAGCAAGACAAAGAGCCCTCACTGAAGCAGGTAGCACCCGGAGAAGTGCCAGAAACAGGCACTACGAGGATGCGTGAAACGGTGCTCGCCAAAGTTGCACAAAGGAGTCCCACGTCGCCGGAGACCAACTTAGAAAGTCGTGCAATGCAGGTTAGAGTGCCGTGGACCCAGGCTTGGCTGTGCACAAAGGATTTCCGCCGGAAGTGCACAGGGGCCGGAGTAGCTGCAAAGTCGCGGTTCCCAGCAATGCAGCCCAGCGAGGTGAGGCAAGGACTTACCTCCACCAAACTTGGGCTGAAGAGTCACTGGACTGTGGGGGTCACTTGGACAGAGTCGCTGGATTCGAGGGACCTCGCTCGTCGTGCTGAGAGGAGACCCAAGGGACCGGTGATGCAGCTTTTTGGTGCCTGCGGTTGCAGGGGGAAGATTCCGTCTACCCACGGGAGATTTCTTCGGAGCTTCTGGTGCAGAGAGGAGGCAGGCTACCCCCACAGCATGCATAAGCAGGAAAACAGTCGAGAAGGCGGCAGGATCAGCGTTACAGAGTTGCAGTAGTCGTCTTTGCTACTATGTTGCAGGTTTGCAGGCTTCCAGCGCGGTCAGCGGTCGTTTCCTTATCAGAAGGTGAAGAGAGAGATGCAGAGGAACTCGGCTGAGCTCATGCATTCGTTATCTAAAATTTCCCCAGAGACAGAGACCCTAAATAGCCAGAAAAGAGGGTTTGGCTACCTAGGAGAGAGGATAGGCTAGCAACACCTGAAGGAGCCTATCACAAGGAGTCTCTGACGTCACCTGGTGGCACTGGCCACTCAGAGCAGTCCAGTGTGCCAGCAGCACCTCTGTTTCCAAGATGGCAGAGGTCTGGAGCACACTGGAGGAGCTCTGGACACCTCCCAGGGGAGGTGCAGGTCAGGGGAGTGGTCACTCCCCTTTCCTTTGTCCAGTTTCGCGCCAGAGCAGGGGCTAAGGGGTCCCTGAACCGGTGTAGACTGGCTTATGCAGAATTGGGCACATCTGTGCCCAACAAAGCATTTCCAGAGGCTGGGGGAGGCTACTCCTCCCCTGCCTTCACACCAGTTATCTTCAGGGTGGGTGGGTTGGGAATGCTTTGTGTAGGAAAGTACCATCTTGCCTGGCATGTTACCCCCATTTTTCACTGTATATATGTTGTTTTAGTTGTATGTGTCACTGGAACCCTGGTAACCCAGGGCCCCAGTGCTCATAAGTGTGCCTGAATGTGTTACCTGTGTAGTGACTAACTGTCTCACTGAGGCTCTGCTAATCAGAACCTCAGTGGTTATGCTCTCTCATTTCTTTCCAAATTGTCACTGACAGGCTAGTGACCATTTTTACCAATTTACATTGGCTTACTGGAACACCCTTATAATCCCCTAGTATATGGTACTGAGGTACCCAGGGTATTGCGGTTCCAGGAGATCCCTATGGGCTGCAGCATTTCTTTTGCCACCCATAGGGAGCTCTGACAATTCTTACACAGGCCTGCCACTGCAGCCTGAGTGAAATAACGTCCACGTTATTTCACGGCCATTTTACACTGCACTTAAGTAACTTATAAGTCACCTATATGTCTAACCTTTACCTGGTAAAGGTTAGGTGCAAAGTTACTTAGTGTGAGGGCACCCTGGCACTAGCCAAGGTGCCCCCACATTGTTCAGAGCCAATTCCCTGAACTCTGTGAGTGCGGGGACACCAGTACACGCGTGCACTACATATAGGTCACTACCTATATGTAGCTTCACCATGGTAACTCCGAATATGGCCATGTAACATGTCTATGATCATGGAATTGCCCCCTCTATGCCATCCTGGCATAGTTGGCACAATCCCATGATCCCAGTGGTCTGTAGCACAGACCCTGGTACTGCCAAACTGCCCTTCCTGGGGTTTCACTGCAGCTGCTGCTGCTGCCAACCCCTCAGACAGGCATCTGCCCTCCTGGGGTCCAGCCAGGCCTGGCCCAGGATGGCAGAACAAAGAACTTCCTCTGAGAGAGGGTGTGACACCCTCTCCCTTTGGAAAATGGTGTGAAGGCAGGGGAGGAGTAGCCTCCCCCAGCCTCTGGAAATGCTTTGTTGGGCACAGAGGTGCCCAATTCTGCATAAGCCAGTCTACACCGGTTCAGGGACCCCTTAGCCCCTGCTCTGGCGCGAAACTGGACAAAGGAAAGGGGAGTGACCACTCCCCTGACCTGCACCTCCCCTGGGAGGTGTCCAGAGCTCCTCCAGTGTGCTCCAGACCTCTGCCATCTTGGAAACAGAGGTGCTGCTGGCACACTGGACTGCTCTGAGTGGCCAGTGCCACCAGGTGACGTCAGAGACTCCTTGTGATAGGCTCCTTCAGGTGTTAGTAGCCTTTCCTCTCTCCTAGGTAGCCAAACCCTCTTTTCTGGCTATTTAGGGTCTCTGTCTCTGGGGAAACGGCAGATAACGAATGCATGAGCTCAGCCGAGTTCCTCTGCATCTCCCTCTTCACCTTCTGATAAGGAATCGACCGCTGACCGCGCTGGAAGCCTGCAAACCTGCAACATAGTAGCAAAGACGACTACTGCAACTCTGTAACGCTGATTCTGCCGCCTTCTCGACTGTTTTCCTGCTTGTGCATGCTGTGGGGGTAGTCTGCCTCCTCTCTGCACCAGAAGCTCTGAAGAAATCTCCCGTTGGGTCGACGGAATCTTCCCCCTGCAACCGCAGGCACCAAAAAGCTGCATTACCGGTCCCTTGGGTCTCCTCTCAGCACGACGAGCGAGGTCCCTCGAATCCAGCGATACCGTCCAAGTGACCCCCACAGTCCAGTGACTCTTCAGCCCAAGTTTGGTGGAGGTAAGTCCTTGCCTCACCTCGCTGGGCTGCATTGCTGGGAACCGCGACTTTGCAAGCTTCTCCGGCCCCTGTGCACTTCCGGCGGAAATCCTGTGTGCACAGCCAAGCCTGGGTCCACGGCACTCTAACCTGCATTGCACGACTTTCTAAGTTGGTCTCCGGCGACGTGGGACTCCTTTGTGCAACTTCGGCGAGCACCGTTTCACGCATCCTCGTAGTGCCTGTTTCTGGCACTTCTCCGGGTGCTACCTGCTTCAGTTAGGGCTCTTTGTCTTGCTCGACGTCCCCTCTCTCTGCAGGTCCAATTTGCGACCTCCTGGTCCCTCCTGGGCCCCAGCAGCGTCCAAAAACGCCAAACGCACGATTTGCGTGTAGCAAGGCTTGTTGGCGTCCATCCGGCGGGAAAACACTTCTGCACGACTCTCCAAGGCGTGGGGGATCCATCCTCCAAAGGGGAAGTCTCTAGCCCCTGTCGTTCCTGCAGTATTCACAGTTCTTCAGCCTAGTAAGAGCTTCTTTGCACCAACCGCTGGCATTTCTTGGGCATCTGCCCATCTCCGAGCTGCTTGTGACTTTTGGACTTGGTCCCCTTGTTCCACAGGTACCTTCAGACAGGAATCCATCGTTGTTGCATTGCTGATTTGTGTTTTCCTTGCATTCTCCCTCTAACACGACTATTTTGTCCTTAGGGGAACTTTAGTGCACTTTGCACTCACTTTTCAGGGTCTTGGGGAGGGTTATTTTGGTAACTCTCACTATTTTCTAATAGTCCCAGCGACCCTCTACAAGGTCACATAGGTTTGGGGTCCATTCGTGGTTCGCATTCCACTTCTGGAGTATATGGTTTGTGTTGCCCCTATCCCTATGTTTCCCCATTGCATCCTATTGTAACTATACATTGTTTGCACTGTTTTCTAAGACTATACTGCATATTTTTGCTATTGTGTATATATATCTTGTGTATATTTCCTATCCTCTCACTGAGGGTACACTCTAAGATACTTTGGCATATTGTCATAAAAATAAAGTACCTTTATTTTTAGTATAACTGTGTATTGTGTTTTCTTATGATATTGTGCATATGACACTAAGTGGTACTGTAGTAGCTTCACACGTCTCCTAGTTCAGCCTGAGCTGCTTTGCTAAGCTACCATTATCTATCAGCCTAAGCTGCTAGACACCCTATACACTAATAAGGGATAACTGGGCCTGGTGCAAGGTGCAAGTACCCCTTGGTACTCACTACAAGCCAGTCCAGCCTCCTACATTGGTTGTGCAGCGGTGGGATAAGTGCTTTGAGACTACTTACCACTCTTGTCATTGTACTTTTCATAAGAGAAAAATATACAAAACAAGGTCAGTGTATATACACATAGCCAAAAAGTTTTGCATTTCCTCTTTTCACTCTTTTCTAAGTGCTGAAAAGTACTTCTAAACTTTCAAAAAGTTCTTAAAAGTTTAAAAAGTTTTTTTCTGTCTTTCCAAAAAGTTCTGAAAACTTTTTTCTCTTTGTCTATCACTTTAACTCTCTCTAAAAATGTCTGGCACAGGCCAAAAAGTTGAACTGTCCAAACTTGCATATGATCACCTTAGCTGGAAAGGAGCAAGGAGTCTCTGCATAGAGAGAGGTTTGAGTGTAGGGAAGAATCCTTCCTTAGAACTGTTAATTAATATGCTTAGAGTACAGGATAAGGCCATAAGTGCCCAATCTGTAGAAAAAGTAGCTAATGGTTCTCAATCTGATCCAGGGACTCCCCCAGGAAAAGGTTCAGGAAAGAAACTTCTCAGCCTGCCCATTACTAGACAGTCTAGCATAGTTGGTACAGAGGTTGAATCACATCATACTGATGATGTGCTCTCACATTATACTGGTAGCCAAGCTGTTAGGGTGCCCTCTGTAAGGGACAGGTCTCCTTCTGTTCATTCCCATCATACCTCTGTATCTAGAAATGTCCCTCCCACCCACCCTGATGACAGATTGTTAGAAAGGGAGCTCAATAGATTGAGAGTGGAGCAAACCAGACTGAAGCTCAAGAAGCAACAGCTGGATTTGGATAGACAGTCTTTAGAAATAGAGAGGGAAAGACAGAAAATGGGTTTAGATACCCATGGTGGCAGCAGCAGTATTCCCCATAGTCATCCTGCAAAAGAGCATGATTCCAGGAATCTGCATAAGATAGTTCCCCCTTACAAGGAGGGGGATGACATTAACAAGTGGTTTGCTGCACTTGAGAGGGCCTGTGCTGTACAGGATGTCCCTCAAAAGCAGTGGGCTGCTATCCTATGGCTATCATTTACTGGAAAAGGTAGGGATAGGCTCCTTACTGTAAAAGAAAATGATGCTAACAATTTCCAAGTTCTTAAGAATGCACTCCTGGATGGTTATGGCTTAACCACTGAACAGTACAGGATAAAGTTCAGAGATACCAAAAAGGAGTCTTCACAAGACTGGGTTGATTTCATTGACCAGGCAGTGAAGGCCTTGGAGGGGTGGTTACATGGCAGTAAAGTTACTGATTATGACAGCCTGTATAACTTGATCCTGAGAGAGCATATTCTTAATAATTGTGTGTCTGATTTGTTGCACCAGTACTTGGTGGACTCTGATCTGACCTCTCCCCAAGAATTGGGAAAGAAGGCAGACAAATGGGTCAGAACAAGAGTGAACAGAAAAGTTCATACAGGGGGTGACAAAGATGGCAACAAAAAGAAGGATGGTAAGTCTTCTGACAAGGGTGGGGACAAATCTAAAAATGAGTCTTCATCAGGCCCACAAAAACACTCTGGTGGGGGTGGTGGGCCCAAATCCTCCTTTAATCAGAACAAGGAAAAGAAACCATGGTGCTATTTATGTAAAATAAAAGGCCATTGGACAACAGATCCCAGTTGTCCAAAGAAAGGCACCACAGCTCCTACCACTACAACCCCTACTGCTACACCTAGTGTCCCTACTAATAGCAGTGGTGGTGGGAGCAAACCTACTAATAGCCAATCCAAGGGAGTAGCTGGGCTCACTTTTGGTAATTTAGTTGGGGTTGGTCTGATTAGGGAGACCACAGAGGCTACTTTAGTCTCTGAAGGGGCTATTGACTTAGCCACCTTAGTTGCTTGCCCCCATAACTTGGAGAAGTACAAGCAACTAACCCTAATAAATGGTGTTGAGGTCCAGGCCTACAGGGACACAGGTGCCAGTGTCACAATGGTGATTGAGAAACTGGTGCACCCTGAACAACACATACTTGGACACCAGTACCAAGTAACCGATGCTCACAACATAACACAAAGCCACCCCATGGCTGTTGTAAATCTCAACTGGGGGGGGGTATCTGGTCCAAAGAAAGTTGTGGTAGCTTCAGATTTACCTGTAGACTGTCTATTAGGGAACGATTTGGAGACATCAGCTTGGTCAGATGTGGAGTTGGAGGCCCATGCAGCAATGCTGGGCATCCCAGGGCATATTTTTGCTTTGACAAGGGCTCAGGCCAAAAAGCAAAAAGGACAGGGAAGCTTGGATCCTGGAACAATGGACCAAGTGCTCCCTAAAGCTAGGGCTAGTAGAAGCAAACCACTTCCTACTATCCCTCCCTCTACAGTGGATTCTACTTCTGAGGAAGAAGAATTCCCTCCCTGTGCAGAACCTACACCAGAGGAGCTGGAAGCAGACACTGCTGAGCTTTTGGGTGAAGGGGGGCCTGCCAGAGAGGAGCTGAGTGTGGCACAGCAAACCTGTCCCACATTAGAGGGTCTCAGACAGCAAGCTGTCAAACAGGCTAATGGGGATGTCAGTGACTCACACAGAGTTTACTGGGAGGACAACCTCTTGTACACTGAGAATAGGGATCCTAAACCTGGAGCTGCCAGGAGATTAGTGAATCCTCAGGAGTACAGAAAGTTCCTCCTAACACTGGCACATGACATTCCCTTAGCTGGGCACCTGGGTCAAATGAAAACTTGGGACAGATTGGTACCACTGTTTCATTGGCCTAGGATGTCTGAGGACACAAAAGAATTTTGTAAGTCCTGTGAAACCTGTCAAGCCAGTGGCAAGACAGGTGGCACTCCAAAGGCACCCCTTATCCCACTGCCTGTGGTTGGGGTTCCCTTTGAAAGGGTAGGGGTTGACATAGTTGGCCCCCTTGACCCTCCTACTGCTTCAGGCAATAGGTTTATCTTGGTGGTAGTGGACCATGCCACAAGATATCCTGAAGCTATTCCTTTAAGGACCACTACAGCTCCTGCAGTGGCAAAGGCCCTCCTGGGAATATTTTCAAGGGTGGGCTTCCCAAAGGAAGTAGTATCAGACAGAGGAAGCAATTTCATGTCTGCATACTTAAAGGCCATGTGGAAGGAGTGTGGTGTAACTTACAAGTTCACAACACCCTATCATCCACAAACAAATGGACTGGTGGAGAGATTTAATAAAACTCTCAAAGGCATGATTATGGGACTCCCTGAAAAACTCCGCAGGAGATGGGATATCCTTCTACCATGCCTCCTTTTTGCCTACAGGGAGGTACCCCAGAAAGGAGTGGGCTTCAGCCCCTTTAACCTTCTTTTTGGACACCCTGTTAGGGGTCCACTCACACTTGTAAAGGAGGGTTGGGAACAACCTTTAAAAGCTCCTAAGCAGGATATTGTGGATTATGTACTTGGCCTCAGATCAAGGATGGCTGAGTACATGAAAAAGGCCAGTAAAAACCTTCAGGCCAGCCAAGAGCTCCAGAAGCAATGGCATGATCAGAAGGCTGTTTTGGTTCAGTACCAACCAGGGCAGAAAGTGTGGGTCTTGGAGCCTGTGGCCCCAAGAGCACTCCAAGATAAATGGAGTGGACCCCACACAATTGTTGAAAAGAAGGGTGAAGTCACCTACTTGGTTGACTTAGGCACTGCCAGGAGTCCCCTTAGGGTGCTCCATGTCAACCGCCTGAAACCCTACTATGACAGGGCTGATCTCACCCTGCTCATGGCAACAGATGAGGGACAGGAAGAAGACAGTGATCCTCTACCTGATCTCTTCTCTTCCACAGAACAAGATGCTCTTGTGGAAGGTGTAGTTTTGGCTGATTGTCTTACTGCTGAGCAGAAAGATAATTGCATAAATCTCCTAGGACAATTTTCAGAACTCTTCTCCATTGTGCCAGGCACCACTTCTTGGTGTGAGCACACTATAGATACTGGAGACAGTTTACCTGTCAAAAGTAAGATCTATAGGCAGCCTGACCATGTCAGGGACTGCATAAAGCAAGAAGTTCAGAAGATGTTGGAACTAGGAGTGGTTGAGCACTCTGACAGTCCATGGGCTTCTCCTGTGGTACTGGTACCAAAACCCAATTCTAAAGATGGAAAGAAGGAAATGAGGTTTTGTGTAGACTATAGAGGTCTCAACTTGGTAACCAAAACAGATGCTCACCCTATACCCAGGGCAGATGAGCTAATAGATACACTGGCATCTGCCAAGTATCTAAGCACTTTTGATTTGACTGCAGGGTATTGGCAGATCAAAATGTCAGAAGATGCTAAACCTAAGACTGCATTTTCTACCATTGGAGGACATTACCAGTTTACTGTAATGCCTTTTGGTTTGAAAAATGCACCTGCCACTTTTCAGAGGTTGGTGAACACAGTCCTGCAAGGGCTGGAAGCTTTCAGTGCAGCATATTTGGATGATATAGCTGTCTTTAGCTCCAGCTGGGATGATCACCTGGTCCACCTTTGGAAAGTTTTGGAGGCCCTGCAAAAGGCAGGCCTCACTATCAAGGCTTCAAAGTGCCAGATAGGGCAGGGTAAGGTGGTTTATCTGGGACACCTTGTTGGTGGGGAACAGATTGCACCACTTCAGGGGAAAATCCAAACTATTATTGATTGGATTCCCCCTACCACTCAGACTCAGGTGAGAGCCTTCCTAGGCCTCACTGGGTATTACAGGAGGTTCATTAAGAACTATGGCTCCATTGCAGCCCCTCTTAATGACCTCACATCCAAGAAAATGCCTAAAAAGGTATTATGGACAGCAAACTGTCAGAAAGCTTTTGAGGAGCTGAAGCAGGCCATGTGCTCTGCACCTGTCCTGAAAAGCCCTTGTTACTCTAAAAAATTCTATGTCCAGACTGATGCATCTGAATTAGGAGTAGGGGCAGTCCTATCACAACTTAATTTTGAGGGCCAGGATCAACCTGTTGCTTTTATTAGTAGAAGGTTGACCCCTAGAGAAAAGCGTTGGTCTGCCATTGAGAGGGAGGCCTTTGCTGTGGTCTGGGCTCTGAAGAAGTTGAGGCCATACCTGTTTGGCACTCACTTCATTGTTCAGACAGACCACAAACCTCTACTTTGGCTAAAACAAATGAAAGGTGAAAATCCTAAATTGTTGAGGTGGTCCATATCCCTACAGGGAATGGACTATACAGTGGAACATAGACCTGGGAGTAGCCACTCCAATGCAGATGGACTCTCCAGATATTTCCACTTAGACAATGAAGACTCATCAGGTAATGGCTAGTCTTATTGTCCTTCGTTTGGGGGGGGGTTGTGTAGGAAAGTACCATCTTGCCTGGCATGTTACCCCCATTTTTCACTGTATATATGTTGTTTTAGTTGTATGTGTCACTGGGACCCTGGTAACCCAGGGCCCCAGTGCTCATAAGTGTGCCTGAATGTGTTACATGTGTAGTGACTAACTGTCTCACTGAGGCTCTGCTAATCAGAACCTCAGTGGTTATGCTCTCTCATTTCTTTCCAAATTGTCACTGACAGGCTAGTGACCATTTTTACCAATTTACATTGGCTTACTGGAACACCCTTATAATCCCCTAGTATATGGTACTGAGGTACCCAGGGTATTGGGGTTCCAGGAGATCCCTATGGGCTGCAGCATTTCTTTTGCCACCCATAGGGAGCTCTGACAATTCTTACACAGGCCTGCCACTGCAGCCTGAGTGAAATAACGTCCACGTTATTTCACAGCCATTTTACACTGCACTTAAGTAACTTATAAGTCACCTATATGTCTAACCTTTACCTGGTAAAGGTTAGGTGCAAAGTTACTTAGTGTGAGGGCACCCTGGCACTAGCCAAGGTGCCCCCACATTGTTCAGAGCCAATTCCCTGAACTCTGTGAGTGCGGGGACACCAGTACACGCGTGCACTACATATAGGTCACTACCTATATGTAGCTTCACCATGGTAACTCCGAATATGGCCATGTAACATGTCTATGATCATGGAATTGCCCCCTCTATGCCATCCTGGCATAGTTGGCACAATCCCATGATCCCAGTGGTCTGTAGCACAGACCCTGGTACTGCCAAACTGCCCTTCCTGGGGTTTCACTGCAGCTGCTGCTGCTGCCAACCCCTCAGACAGGCATCTGCCCTCCTGGGGTCCAGCCAGGCCTGGCCCAGGATGGCAGAACAAAGAACTTCCTCTGAGAGAGGGTGTGACACCCTCTCCCTTTGGAAAATGGTGTGAAGGCAGGGGAGGAGTAGCCTCCCCCAGCCTCTGGAAATGCTTTGTTGGGCACAGAGGTGCCCAATTCTGCATAAGCCAGTCTACACCGGTTCAGGGACCCCTTAGCCCCTGCTCTGGCGCGAAACTGGACAAAGGAAAGGGGAGTGACCACTCCCCTGACCTGCACCTCCCCTGGGAGGTGTCCAGAGCTCCTCCAGTGTGCTCCAGACCTCTGCCATCTTGGAAACAGAGGTGCTGCTGGCACACTGGACTGCTCTGAGTGGCCAGTGCCACCAGGTGACGTCAGAGACTCCTTGTGATAGGCTCCTTCAGGTGTTAGTAGCCTTTCCTCTCTCCTAGGTAGCCAAACCCTCTTTTCTGGCTATTTAGGGTCTCTGTCTCTGGGGAAACGGCAGATAACGAATGCATGAGCTCAGCCGAGTTCCTCTGCATCTCCCTCTTCACCTTCTGATAAGGAATCGACCGCTGACCACGCTGGAAGCCTGCAAACCTGCAACATAGTAGCAAAGACGACTACTGCAACTCTGTAACGCTGATCCTGCCGCCTTCTCGACTGTTTTCCTGCTTGTGCATGCTGTGGGGGTAGTCTGCCTCCTCTCTGCACCAGAAGCTCCGAAGAAATCTCCCGTTGGGTCGACGGAATCTTCCCCCTGCAACCGCAGGCACCAAAAAGCTGCATTACCGGTCCCTTGGGTCTCCTCTCAGCACGACGAGCGAGGTCCCTCGAATCCAGCGACACCGTCCAAGTGACCCCCACAGTCCAGTGACTCTTCAGCCCAAGTTTGGTGGAGGTAAGTCCTTGCCTCACCTCGCTGGGCTGCATTGCTGGGAACCGCGACTTTGCAAGCTTCTCCGGCCCCTGTGCACTTCCGGCGGAAATCCTGTGTGCACAGCCAAGCCTGGGTCCACGGCACTCTAACCTGCATTGCACGACTTTCTAAGTTGGTCTCCGGCGACGTGGGACTCCTTTGTGCAACTTCGGCGAGCACCATTTCACGCATCCTCGTAGTGCCTGTTTCTGGCACTTCTCCGGGTGCTACCTGCTTCAGTGAGGGCTCTTTGTCTTGCTCGACGTCCCCTCTCTCTGCAGGTCCAATTTGCGACCTCCTGGTCCCTCCTGGGCCCCAGCAGCGTCCAAAAACGCCAAACGCATGATTTGCGTGTAGCAAGGCTTGTTGGCGTCCATCCAGCGGGAAAACACTTCTGCACGACTCTCCAAGGCGTGGGGGATCCATCCTCCAAAGGGGAAGTCTCTAGCCCCTGTCGTTCCTGCAGTATTCACAGTTCTTCAGCCTAGTAAGAGCTTCTTTGCACCAACCGCTGGCATTTCTTGGGCATCTGCCCATCTCCGAGCTGCTTGTGACTTTTGGACTTGGTCCCCTTGTTCCACAGGTACCTTCAGACAGGAATCCATCGTTGTTGCATTGCTGATTTGTGTTTTCCTTGCATTCTCCCTCTAACACGACTATTTTGTCCTTAGGGGAACTTTAGTGCACTTTGCACTCACTTTTCAGGGTCTTGGGGAGGGTTATTTTGGTAACTCTCACTATTTTCTAATAGTCCCAGCGACCCTCTACAAGGTCACATAGGTTTGGGGTCCATTCGTGGTTCGCATTCCACTTCTGGAGTATATGGTTTGTGTTGCCCCTATCCCTATGTTTCCCCATTGCATCCTATTGTAACTATACATTGTTTGCACTGTTTTCTAAGACTATACTGCATATTTTTGCTATTGTGTATATATATCTTGTGTATATTTCCTATCCTCTCACTGAGGGTACACTCTAAGATACTTTGGCATATTGTCATAAAAATAAAGTACCTTTATTTTTAGTATAACTGTGTATTGTGTTTTCTTATGATATTGTGCATATGACACTAAGTGGTACTGTAGTAGCTTCACACGTCTCCTAGTTCAGCCTGAGCTGCTTTGCTAAGCTACCATTATCTATCAGCCTAAGCTGCTAGACACCCTATACACTAATAAGGGATAACTGGGCCTGGTGCAAGGTGCAAGTACCCCTTGGTACTCACTACAAGCCAGTCCAGCCTCCTACACTTTGACACAGAGGAAATGTAGGAAGTTTCAGAGGGGGACCTGTCCCTAACTGCGTGGACCCTAGTAACCTAGCCACTAGCGATAAAGGATGCCCTACTGTTATGGGAGCCTCTAGCACTACCAGCATCACTAGGTGCCCTACTAGGGGGTAGATGTAGGAAAGTACCATCTTGCCTGGCATGTTACCCCCATGTTTCACTGTATATATGTTGTTTTAGTCTGTGTATCACTGGGACCCTGCCAGGCAGGGCCCCAGTGCTCATAAGTATGTGCCCTGTATGTATTCCCTGTGTGATGCCTAACTGTCTCACTGAGGCTCTGCTAACCAGAACCTCAGTGGTTATGCTTTCTCTGCTTTCCAAATTTGTCACTAACAGGCTAGTGACTAAATTTACCAATTCACATTGGCATACTGGTACACCATATATAATTCCCTAGTATATGGTACTGAGGTACCCAGGGTATTGGGGTTCCAGGAGATCCCTATGGGCTGCAGCATTTTGTAGGAGGATGGCCTGGCTTGTAATGGATACCAGAGGTACTTACACCTTGTGCCAGGTCCAGTTATCCCTTATTAGTGTAGAAGAGGTGTTTCTAGCAGCTTAGGCTGATAGAAGGTAGCTATGGCAAAGCATCTTAGGCTGAACTAGGAGACATGTAAAGCTCCTACTATCCCACCGCTGCCACCAATGTAGGAGGCTGGCCAGGCTTGTAGTGGGTACCAGAGGTACTTACACCTTGTACCAGGTCCAGTTATCCCTTATTAGTGTAGAAGCGGTGTTTCTAGCAGCTTAGGCTGATAGTAGGTAGCTATGGCAAGCAGCTTAGGCTGAACTAGGAGACATGTAAAGCTCCTACTAAAACACTGGTGTCATATGCACAATATCATAAGAAAACACAATACACAGAAGTTCTAAAAATAAAGGTACTTTATTTTTATGACAATATGCCAAAAGTATCTCAGTGAGTACCCTCAGTATGAGGATAAGATCTGTACACAAGATATATGTACACAAACCAAAATTATGCAGGTAATAGCTAGAAAAGTAATGCAAGCAGTGTAGAATTACAGTAGATTGCAATAGGAGCACATAGGTATAGGGGCAACACAAACCATAAAATTCAAAAGTGGAATGAGAACCACGAATGGACCCCAAACCTATGTGAGCTTGTAGAGGGTCACTGGGACTGTAAGAAAACAGTGAGGGTTAGAAAAATAGCCCACCCCAAGACCCTGAAAAGTAGGTATAAAGTGCACCTACTACCCCCAGAGAGCACAGAAGTTGTGATAGGGGGATTCTGCAGGAAGAACAAAAACCAGCAATGCAACAACAGTGGATTTCTGGACCTGAGTACCTGTAAGACAAGGGGACCAAGTCCAATAGTCGTGACAGTGTCGAGAGTGGGCAGGAGCCCAGGAAATACCAGCTGAGGGTGCAAGGAAGCTGCCACCTGTTGGAAGAAGCTTGGAGTTGTGCAAGAAAGAAGAGGACTAGGAACTTCCCCTTTGGAGGATGGATGTCCTACGTCGCGATGAAGCATGCAGATGTGTTCCCACACAGAAAGACCGCAAACAAGCCTTGCTAGCTGCAAGGGTTGCTGTAGAGGTTTTTGGGTGCTGCTGTGGCCCAGGAGGGACCAGGATGTCACCACTTGGAGGAGGAGACAGATGGCGTGCCCAGCAACTCAGGGAGCCCTCACAGAAGCAGGCAGCACCCGCAGAAGTACCTGAACAGGCACTTGGAAGAAAAGTGAACCGGAGTCCACCCGAAGTCACAAAAGGGAGTCCCACGATGCCGGAGGACAACTCAGAAGGTTGTGCACTGCAGGAAGGAGTGTCGGGGACCCAGGCTTGGCTGTGCATGAAGGAAATCCTTGAAAAGTACACAGGATCCGGAGCAGCTGCAAATCATGTGGTGCCCAGCAATGCAGTCTATCGTGGACTTACCTCCACCAAACTTGGACTGAAGAGTCACTGTACTGTGGGAGTCACTTGGACAGAGTTGCTGAGTTCCAGGGACCACACTCGTTATGCTGAGAGGGGACCAGTGATGCAGTCTTTTGGTGCCTGCGGTTGCAGGGGGAAGATTCCATCGACCCACGGGAGATTTCTTCAGAGCTCCTGGTTCAGGGAGGAGGCAGGCTACCCCCAGAGCATGCACCACCAGGAAATAGGCAAGAAAGCCAGCAGGATGAAGCGATACAAGATTGTAGTAGTTGTCTTTGCTACTTTGTTGTGGTTTTGCAGGCGTCCTGAGCAGTCAGCGGTCGATCCTTTGGCAGATGGTGAAGAGGGAGATGCAGAGGAACTCTGGTGAGCTCTTGCATTCGGTATCTGGTGAGATCCCCAAAGCAGAGACCCTAAATAGCCAGAAAAGGAGGTTTGGCTACCTAGGAAGGAGGATAGGCTAGTAAGAAAGGTAAGAGCCTATCAGAGGGGGTCTCTGACGTCACCTGCTGGCACTGGCCACTCAGAGCAGTCCAGTGTGTCCCCAACACCTCTGTTTCTAAGATAGAAGAGGTCTGGGACACACTGGAGGAGCTCTGGGCACCTCCCCTGGGAGGTACTGGTCAGGGGAGTGGTCACTCTCCTTTGTCCAGTTTCGCCCCAGAGCAGGGCTGGGGGATCCCTGAACCGGTGTAGACTGGCTTATGCAGAGATAGGCAGCATCTGTGCCCATCAAAGCATTTCCAGAGGCTGGGGGAGGCTACTCCTCCCCAGCCCTTCACACCTATTTCCAAAGGGAGAGGGTGTAACACCCTCTCTCAGAGGAAATCCTTTGTTCTGCCTTCCTGGGCCAGGGCTGCCTGGACCCCAGGAGGGCAGAAACCTGTCTGAGGGGTTGGCAGTAGCAGCAGCTGCAGTGGAAACCCTGGAAAGGCAGTTTGGCAGTACCCGGGTTCTGTGCTAGAAACCCGGGGGATCATGGAATTGTCCCCCCAATACCAGAATGGTATTGGGGGGACAATTCCATGATCTTAAACATGTTACATGGCCATGTTTGGAGTTACCATTGTGACGCTACATATAGGTAGTGACCTATATGTAGTGCACGCGTGTAATGGTGTCCCCGCACTCACAAAGTCTGGGGAATTTGCCCTGAACCATGTGGGGGCACCTTGGCTCTTGCCAGGGTACCCACACACTAAGTAACTTTGCACCTAACCTTCACCAAGTGAGGGTTAGACATATAGGTGACTTATAAGTTACTTATGTGCAGTGATAAATGGCTGTGAAATAACGTGGACGTTATTTCACTCAGGCTGCAGTGGCAGGCCTGTGTAAGAATTGTCTGAGCTCCCTATGGGTGGCAAAAGAAATGCTGCAGCCCATAGGGATCTCCTGGAACCCCAATACCCTGGGTACCTAGGTACCATATACTAGGGAATTATAAGGGGGTTCCAGTGTGCCAATCAGAATTGGTCAAATTAGTGACTAGCCTGTAGTGACAATTTTAAAAGCAGAGAGAGCATAAACACTGAGGTTCTGGTTAGCAGAGCCTCAGTGATACAGTTAGGCACCACACAGGGAACACATATAGGCCACAACTTATGAGCACTGGGGTCCTGGCTAGCAGGATCCCAGTGACACATATCAAACACACTGACAACATAGGGTTTTCACTATGAGCACTGGGCCCTGGCTAGCAGGATCCCAGTGAGACAGTAGAAACACCCTGACATATACTCACAAACAGGCTAAAAGTGGGGGTAACAAGGCTAGAAAGAGGCTACCTTCCTACAGAGTGGATGAGCAGCCCAGGCCTAACTAGAGACATGCAAAGCTCATGCAATACCACTGTAGACACACAGTACTCACGCATGTGAAAGAAAATACTCAGTGTTAGAAAAATAAAGGTACTTTATTTTAGTGACACAATACCAAAAATACCATTAGCGACTATACTTCCTTAGGAGGTAAGTAATACACTTATTATATACACTAGTACATAGAAATAGTAACAGAAATACGTAGAAAACAGGGCAATTACCATAGAACACAATAGGTAGAAATGGGCCTAGGGGGAACACAAACCATATACTAAGAAAGTGGAATGTGAAAGTCGGCTTCTCACCTAGGCAAGTGTAGTGTGTAGAGGGGCACTGGGAGTATTAGAAAACCCCAAAGGTAAGTACTACAACCAACCCCAGAAAAGTAGGAGTAAAGTATAGTAACATTTCCTACGTACACACAAAAACGACAATCGGGATTATGCAAGAACCATAAGAGACTGCAAGACACCATTAGTGGATTCCTGGACCTGAAGACCTGTTTAAGAAAGGGACCAAGTCGAAGAAGCAAAGAAGAGTCCAGGGAGAACAGGAGCCCCTGCTAACCAGGATGAATGGGCAAGAAAAGAACCACCAGTGAAGCAAAACAGTCAGGATTGCACCAAAGAAGATGGATTTGGCTTCCTGGTTGGTGCAGCTGACATCCCACATTGGATGGATGATTGCAGTATGGGTGGCGTCACAGAAGTCAACTCATGAGCCATGGGACACGGGAAGCTCGCGGTTGGAAGAAAATGGCGCCGCCAGGGACTAGGAAGGACCAGGTGGATTCTACCCATGTGTGGGAGTCGAAGGGGGCTTTCCGCAACCTAGAGACCCCACAGCAGACCAGACAGCCCACTCAGGAGTCCCACAACAGGGGGACAAAGAAGCTGCAGAAGAGGCCCACACAGCACCACAGCAGAGGCCTCCACGGCGCTGGAGTTTCACTCAGGATAGAGTGCTGGGGACCCAGGCTTGATGATGCATGTGAAACTTCGTGGACGTATGCAGCCAAGCCTTGGTAGCTGCAAAATATGCAGAGGGAGGCAGGCTCTTACCTCCACCAAACTTGCACAGCTGGACCAGGGGACCGCTGCGATCACTTCAGTCCACCACCCAGTAGGAAAGTACCATCTTGCCTGGCATGTTACCCCCATTTTTCACTGTATATATGTTGTTTTAGTTGTATGTGTCACTGGGACCCTGTTCTCCAGGGCCCCAGTGCTCATAAGTGTGCCTGAATGTGTTACCTGTGTAGTGACTAACTGTCTCACTGAGGCTCTGCTAATCAGAACCTCAGTGGTTATGCTCTCTCATTTCTTTCAAATTGTCACTAACAGGCTAGTGACCAATTTTACCAATTTACATTGGCTTACTGGAACACCCTTATAATTCCCTAGTATATGGTACTGAGGTACCCAGGGTATTGGGGTTCCAGGAGATCCCTATGGGCTGCAGCATTTCTTTTGCCACCCATAGGGAGCTCTGACAATTCTTACACAGGCCTGCCACTGCAGCCTGAGTGAAATAACGTCCACGTTATTTCACAGCCATTTTACACTGCACTTAAGTAACTTATAAGTCACCTATATGTCTAACCTTTACCTGGTAAAGGTTAGGTGCAAAGTTACTAAGTGTGAGGGCACCCTGGCACTAGCCAAGGTGCCCCCACATTGTTCAGGGCCAATTCCCTGAACTTTGTGAGTGCGGGGACACCATTACACGCATGCACTACATATAGGTCACTACCTATATGTAGCTTCACAATGGTAACTCTGAATATGGCCATGTAACATGTCTAAGATCATGGAATTGCCCCCTCTATGCCATCCTGGCATTATTGGGACAATTCCATGATCCCAGTGGTCTGTAGCACAGACCCTGGTACTGCCAAACTGCCTTTCCTGGGGTTTCACTGCAGCTGCTGCTGCTGCCAACCCCTCAGACAGGTTTCTGCCCCCCTGGGGTCAAGCCAGGCTTGGCCCAGGATGGCAGAACAAAGGACCTCCTCTGAGAGAGGGTGTTACACCCTCTCTCTTTGGAAAATGGTTTGAAGGCAGGGGAGGAGTAGCCTCCCCCAGCCTCTGGAAATGCTTTCTTGGGCACAGATGTGCCCAATTCTACATAAGCCAGTCTACACCGGTTCAGGGACCCCTTAGCCCCTGCTCTGGTGCGAAACTGGACAAAGGAAAGGGGAGTGACCACTCCCCTGACCTGCACCACCCCTGGGAGGTGTCCAGAGCTCCTCCAGTGTGCTCCAGACCTCTGCCATCTTGGAAACAGAGGTGCTGCCAGCACACTGGACTGCTCTGAGTGGCCAGTGCCACCAGGTGACGTCAGAGACTCCTTCTGATAGGCTCCTTCAGGTGTTAGTAGCCTATCCTCTCTCCTAGGTAGCCAAACCCTCTTTTCTGGCTATTTAGGGTCTCTGTCTCTGGGGAAACTTTAGATAACGAATGCAAGAGCTCATCAGAGTTCCTCTGCATCTCTCTCTTCACCTTCTGATAAGGAATCGACTGCTGACCGCGCTGGAAGCCTGCAAAACTGCAACAAAGTAGCTAAGACGACTACTGCAACTCTGTAACGCTGATCCTGCCGCCTTCTCGACTGTTTTCCTGCTTGTGCATGCTGTGGGGGTAGTCTGCCTCCTCTCTGCACCAGAAGCTCCGAAGAAATCTCCCGTGGGTCGACGGAATCTTCCCCCTGCAACCGCAGGCACCAAAAAGCTGCATTACCGGTCCCTTGGGTCTCCTCTCAGCACAACGAGCAAGGTCCCTCGAATCCAGCAACTCTGTCCAAGTGACCCCCACAGTCCAGTGACTCTTCAGTCCAAGTTTGGTGGAGGTAAGTCCTTGCCTCACCTCGCTGGGCTGCATTGCTGGGAACCGCGACTTTTGCAGCTACTCCGGCCCCTGTGCACTTCCAGCGGAAATCCTTCATGCACAGCCAAGCCTGGGTCCACGGTACTCTAACCTGCATTGCACGACTTTCTAAGTTGGTCTCTGGCGACGTGGGACTCCTTTGTGCAACTTCGGCGAGCACTGTTTCACGCATCCTTGTAGTGCCTGTTTCTGGCGTTTCTCAGGGTGCTACCTGCTTCAGAGAGGGCTCCTTGTCTTGCTTGACGTCCCTTCTCTCTTCTGGTCCAATTTGCGACCTCCTGGTCCCTCCTGGGCCTCAGCAGCATCCAAAAACACTAACCGCACTATTTGCAGCTAGCAAGGCTTGTTGGCGTTCTTTTGGCGGGAAAACACTTCTGCACGACTCTCCACGGCGAGTGGGATCCGTCCACCAAAGAGGAAGTCTCTAGCCCTTTTCGTTCCTGCAGAAATCACAGCTTCTTCTGTCCAGTAGAAGCTTCCTTGCACCCGCAGCTGGCATTTCCTGGGCATTTGCCCATCTCCGACTTGCTTGTGACTTTTGGACTTGGTCCCCTTGTTCCACAGGTACCCTAGATTGGAAATCCACAGTTGTTGCATTGTTGGTTGGTGTCTTTCCTGCATTATTCCTCTATCACGACTTCTTTGTCTTTTGGGGAACTTTAGTGCACTTTGCACTCACTTTTCAGGGTCTTGGGGAGGGCTAATTTTCTAACTCTCACTATTTTCTAATAGTCCCAGCGACCCTCTACAAGGTCACATAGGTTTGGGGTCCATTCTTGGTTCACATTCAACTTTTGGAGTATATGGTTTGTGTTGCCCCTATCCCTATGTGTCCCCATTGCATCCTATTGTAACTATACATTGTTTGCACTGTTTTCTAAGACTATACTGCATATTTTTGGTATTGTGTACATATAACTTGTGTATAATTGCTATCCTCATACTGAGGGTACTCACTGAGATACTTTGGCATATTGTCATAAAAATAAAGTACCTTTATTTTTAGTATATCTGTGTATTGTTTTCTTATGATATTGTGCAAGTGACACTTGTGGTACTGTAGTAGCTTCACACGTCTCCTAGTTCAGCCTAAGCTGCTCTGCTAAGCTACCATTATCTATCAGCCTAAGCTGCTAGACACCCTATAAACTAATAAGGGATAACTGGGCCTGGTGCAAGGTGCAAGTACCCCTTGGTACTCACTACAAGCCAGTCCAGCCTCCTACACACCCGTGTTGCAGGATCCACGCTGCTCCACTGGAGAGGAGATCCACGCCACTGATCGTCGATGCAGAGGGTGCCTGCTGAAGCAGGCGGGTGACTCCTTCACCCCAAGGGAGATTTCTTCGCTCTTCCTGTGTAGGCTGAGGACAGGCTGTCCTTTGAAGAATACACAACTAGGAAACAGTTGCAGTTGCTGGCAGGAGCTGAAGTTACAAAGTTCAGTTGTCTTGGCCTCTTTGTTGCAGTTTGTAGAGTTCCTGGAGAGGCCAGATGCAGTTGCTTCGGTCAGAAGTTGAAGTAGAGGATGCAGAGGATCTCTGCTGGAGTCTTGCAATCCACATCTAAAGAAACATCCAGATGAGAGACCCTAAATAACCCTGAGAGGGGGACTGGTCAGTGAAGTGAGTGTCCACCTATCAGGAGGGGGCTCTAACATCACCTGTCTGGCCTGGCCACTCAGATGCTCCCAGAGTGCCCTGCCCATCTAGAAATCAAGATAGTAGAACCCAGGGACACTCTGGAGGAGTTCTGAACACCACCCCTTGGGTGGTGATGGACAGGGGAGTGGTCACTCCCCTTTCCTTTGTCCAGTTTCGCGCCAGAGCAGGGACTGGGGGACCCTAAACTGGTGTAGACTGGCTTATGCAAGGAGGGCACCAAATGTGCCTTTCAAAGCAAAGCCAGTGGCTTGGGGAGGCTACCTCTCCAAAGCCTTTAACACCTATTTCCAAGGGGATAGGGTGTAACACCTCTCTCTCAAAGGAAATCCTTTGTTCTGCCTTCATGGGCTTGATCAGACAAAGCAACAGGAAGGCAGAAACCTGTCTGTGGGGTGGCAGCAGCGGGGCTGCCTTGAAAACCCCAGAAGGCTGGTATGGAAGTACTGGGGGTCCACTGTGGAGTCCCCAGAGTGCATGGAATCATAAAACCAATGCTTGGGTTAGCATTGGGTATGATTCCTACATGGTTGATACCAAACATGGTCATTTTCGGAGTTACCATTGTGAAGCTGTACATAGGTAGTGACCTATGTACAGTGCACTCGTGTAATGGCGTTCCCGCAGTCAAGAGGTCTGAGGAAATGGCACTGGGCAACTTGGGGGCACCTCTGCTAGTGCAGGGGTGTCCTTACACACAGATACTCTGCACCCAGCCTTCAGGGTTGGAAGGCCGAGTATATGGGTGACTTATAGGTGACCTGGTGCAGTGTAAATGGCAGTGAAAGGGTGCATGCACCATTTCACACTGCCTGCAATGGCAGTCCTGAAGAAGCCTTTGCATTGGCTCCCTATGTGTGGCAAAAGAATTGGTGCAGCCCATAGGGATCCCCTGGAACCCCAATGCCCTGGGTACGTAGGTACAATATACTAGGGATCTATAAGGGGGCACCAATATGCCAATTGTGGGTGAGAAACTGAGTTAACAGTATCAAAATAACCATAATTTAAGGGAGTGAGCATAACTACTGGGGTCCTGGTAGACAGAGTCAAACACACTGACAAACAGGCCAAAAATGGGGTAACCATGCTAGAAGAAGCTACCTTCCTACACAAGGACAGGACTGCTGTGCTATATTTGTAGAGGTAGTGCAGGGGTGTTGCACTAAAGTTTTTCTGGGAGGGCTGGAGGGTTTCTCCAAAGTTACTAAAACAGGGCCGGTATGCTTGTCTGTTTTAGTGTTTCCACAGAGAGGTACTTTTACCTCTGGGAGTTCAGCTGTGGTAGCTGTAGACTCTTTTGGTACAGGTCCCACCCTAGGAGAGGTGTCTCCCACCACAGGAATGGTATCCTTAGTGGTAGGGTGGGGAAGGGATACTTTGATACCCTTTTTATGTGTGGGGCGAGGAGGATCCTGAGACTTCAGGGGTCCTTCTCTTCTTTGCTTTTTCATCTCACTTGATATTAAAGGAAGCAATTCCTTGGGTTTGCCCAGCATGGATGCATAGGTCATAAACTCTACTTCAGCCTAACCTAAGGCCTCTAGGTCATTTCCTAGACAGTCTATAGGTAAGCTAGGTGACGCTACCACCTGCTTAGGGCCAGTAACTCCACCCCAACTAAGTTGCACTACAGCTAAGGGGAGATGCTGAGTGGAGTTGTTGACATCAGTAACGTGGTATTTCTGTCCAAGGAGCTGTTGTGCAGGTGACACCAGGTTTTCAGTCATTGAAGTGATACTGGCACCTTTGTCCCTGTAGGCCTGGGCCTCAACACCATTTATTTCAATTGACTGCTGGTACTTATCCATGTTAAGGGGACAAGCAGCCAAGATGGCAAGGCCAGTGCCACCAGGTGAGACAGAAACTGTCTTGGGGGTTTCTACACCTACCCCAGTTTCTATGATTGCCCCAAAAGTAAACCCGACCACACCTTTGATTTGACTATTGCCAGTAGTCCCACCACTATTACTACTACGACTAGGGGCACTAGAAGTGGAAGCGGGTGTAGTAGTGGTAGTGTCCCCTGGACTATGGCCTTTATTTCTGCACACATAGCACCAGGGCTTTTTATTTTGTGAAGAAGAGGAAGAGGTATTAGTCCCACCCCCAGAGGTGTTGTTTGAAACGGACTGGGAATCCTTACTTTTTTCTTTCTCCCCAGCCTTTTCACCAGACTTACCATCCTTCTTCTTTTCTTTGTCACCCCCTGTATGAGCTTTTCTGCTCACCCGTATTCTGATGCATTTGTCAGCCTTCTTTCCCCTTTCTTGGGGAGAAGTCAGATCTGAGTCTACCAATTTTTGGTGTAACAAATCAGATACACAGCTATTCAAAATATGCTCTCTCAGAATTAGATTATATAGACCCTCATAGTCAGACACTTTGCTGCCATGTAACCAACCTTCTAACGCCTTCACAGAACACTCCACAAAGTCTATCCAATCTTGTGAAGACTCTTTTCTGGTGTCTCTGAACTTTATCCTGTATTTTTCAGTGGTTAAGCCAAACCCATCCAAGAATGCATTCTTAAGAATGTTGTAGTTGTCTGAGTCTTCTTCTCTGACAGTGAGAAGTCTATCCCTCCCCTTGTCAGAAAGGGACAACCACAGAATAGCAGCCCACTGCCTATTAGGGACCCTCTGAACTTTGCAGGCCCTCTCTGACAGTGAGAAGTCAGAGAGTCTTCTTCTCTGACAGTGAGAAGTCTATCCCTCCCCTTGTCAGAAAAGGACAACCACAGAATAGCAGCCCACTGCCTATTAGGGACCCTCTGAACTTTGCAGGCCCTCTTAAGTGCAGAAAACCACTTGTGAATGTCATCCTCCACCTTGTGTGGGGGAATAATTTTGTGTAAGTTTCTGGAGTCAATGGTGTCCTCCCTAACTCCATAACTCCTGAAACTGCTGCGGCCACCAAGGGGTGCTAACCCCAACCCTGCCTTTCCCTTTCCACAGCTAAGGCCTTCCTATCTAGGGCTAGCTGTTGCTGCTGCAGCCTCAGCCTGGCCTCCTCCACCCTCAGCTTTCTGAGCTCTCTATCTAAGGAGCATTCACCTAGAGTGGAACCATGGGATCCCTCAGAAACTGAGGTGATATGGGAATGTGCAGAAGCAGATCTTTCCCTAGGCTTAGTAACCCTGACTACCTGCCTTTTGGAAGTGAAGGGAGCCCTGCTTGTGTGACTACCCCTCCCACTCCCAGAAACACTAGAGGGTTTGCTAGGTACTCCATCATTGGAAGTACCCTCCCCTGGAGATGGAAGATCCGTTTCTATCTCTATGGCTGTAGAAGTTTCCTCTTCCTCCTCCTGACTACCAGTCTCGTCCTGTTCAGCCTGGAGAAGGAGGTTCAATAGGAACTCCCTGCTTGGGTTCTTCCCCACAACTAGCTTCCTCTTTGAACATATCTCCCTTAACTTCTTAAAGGTAAGGTCCTCATATTGAGGGTTTACTACCTCAGAGTTAAGTTCAGCTGTCGACATGGTGTGGTATGAGTGTTAATGTAGTGTAAGTGAGGTAACCTACTCTACCTAACAAGAGAGAAAAAAATATTTTTGTGTTTTTGCACTAGGTATAGTGTATAGCTCTAGGTGTCAGAGTAATCTTTCCTGTGTAAAGCACCGGTGACGGAGTGATAAGGCAATTGCAAGTACTTATCCCACCGCTGCCATCAATGTAAGAGGCTGGCCTGGTTTGTAGTGGGCACCTAAGGTACTTACACCTTATACCAGGTCCAGTTATCTCATATTAGTGAAATGTAGGCAGTGTCTAGAAGCTCTCTAGTAGTAGAGTGGATGAGCAGCCAAGGCCTAACTAGGAGACATGCAAAGCTCATTCAATACCACTGTAGTCACACAGTACTCACACACATGAAAGAAAATACCCAGTGTTAGAAAAATAAAGGTACTTTATTTTAGTGACACAATACCAAAACTACCATTAGAGACTAAGGGGGTCTTTATGACAAAAAAGTGGCGATCCGACTGTGACATTGTGACCGTGGCGGAGCCGCCATGGTCAAACCGTCTACACCGCCAGGCTGCCTGGGTAGCAGGATCCCAGTAGACACAGTCAAACAGACTGACAAACAGGCTGCACAGCTATTGAGCGATCACCTTCGGGGAGGAATTGTCTGCTTGTTTAGTAGAGTGAGCTGGTGAGCTAGAACTTACAAAGTACCCTCACAAATCGCCATCTGTCTTTGCAAGGACGGTACACATAGGCACATTCCATCACTATAATATATCTCCTCAGATGTGGGAAATTGGGTTACTGGTTGTGGGGGGTGAAACCCTACTCAAGCAGCTACCACAATTCTTGTCAGGTTGAAGTCACAAATAAATCCTAAATAAACCTGTGCTTAACGTTCTAGTAGTTTGGCACAAAGTAGTCAGACTTTTTTTTTTACATTTTATTCCTTTTGGTATCATCAGCACAGAAAACGAACACACTTTGCAGTCCCTAAAAGGGGCTCCCAGGGGCCAGTTACAGTAAATCTCTCCTCTGTGTGGAACAGCTTCCCTCATCTTAGGCGCTCCCCAAGCTGACTCTGTGGTATTTCCACCATTTCCCTCAAATTTTGGAATGTTTCTTGGGGCATCTATGTGCTAAGTAGATGGGCTCTTCTAATTTCACACATCTGACTATACCTGTTCTCCATTTCCTCGGTTGGGGGGGAAGGGTGGGGGGCATCTGGCACCTTCTCATGCTTGGTGAGGCCCCATTTTGCCAGTAGTGTTCCCAGACCTACCGGAGGTCTGTCACCCCTTTGGCTAGCCAGGTTGTCCAGGAGACCAAGCAGGGCAATTTTTGGGGAGGCCTCAATGTCAGGCCCAGCACCTTCAAGAAGGTCCTGATTATGTTCAGCCAGTATCATTGACCGGGCAGCCCAACATCATGTGGAAAAAGTCTCTCATGCGCTTCTGGCCCACTAGCAGCATTTCATTTACAGGCCCTGAGTACATGCAGTGGTACTTTACTAGGGACCTATAAGTACATTAAAAATGCCAATTGATTGTGAGCAAATTCCACCATGGTTAAAGGAAGAGAGCAGAAGCACTTTAGCACTGGTTAGCAGAGGGAGGGTCCTAAAAACCAACAAAAATGGGTTCAGAAAACACGAGGGTGAAGGCACCAAATGTGGAGATGACCCTGCAGAAAGGGCCAAGTTCAAGATGGGGTTATCATATCCATCCCATTCCATTGGTTAAGTTTTGTTTTTAAAAGTTCTGTGCCAGAAATTCCTACAATTTAATGTTCTGTGTTGCGCATTTTGATATTTTATTTGCATAATTCTTGTATCGTCTTGTCTGATGCACTGAACATGGTTGATTGGAAATGGAAGAATCAGGTAAAATCCTCTGCCCAGGACAACTTGACCCAGAACAATAGCTGCTGACGCGTTAATAAAACTCAAATGTGTAAATGTGGCAGATTTTCAACCACTGACAAGGACAAGGTACAATCTTGGAGAGAAGCCAGAATATCCATCCGCCAGCCTCAGACCACTGCCTGCCCAAGAATGCATGGGAAGTCAGTGTGTGAATGAAATCTACTTGTCACCACTGAAGTCCCACTGAGTGCAGGATTATGAAACAAATCCTGCGAGACTAATCTGTTGTGTGGTTGTTTCCCATCATGTGCTTTCTACTCAATTATATGTAACGAGATTGAGGTGTGAACACTTTAGAGGCATTTATTAATAAAGAACAGGATGATGGGAGCTGACCTCTGACCTCAGGAGAAATCAAAGTCTGTGTAAGAGCGATTAACACCGCTTTCTTTTCCTGTCTCTGTCGCTGTGTTCCTCTATTCTTGCCAGTCAGTGGAACAATATTAATGAAAACAGGGAATAAATAACATTAATGAGTAACTGTAAATATATTCTGTTTCTTTGAAGCCTACAACGCTCGTGTTCGACTGACAGGCTCCAAAGCCCCCTGTGCTGGGGTTGTACAGGTGAAGGTGTTTGGTATATGGAAAAGAGTCTGTGACAGCCAATGGGACCTGCAGGACGCTGCTGTGGTGTGTCAGGAGCTGGGATGTGGAGTTCCCTATTCAGTCCCTCCAGCCTCAGCCTTCAGGGCAGCAATGACTGACGCAGTTGCGATTTCTGATGTCCAGTGCAGAGGAGATGAAGGCAGCCTGTGGCAGTGTCCCTACAGCACCACAATACAGCGTTTTTGTTATGACGGGAGGTTTGCAGCTGTGAACTGCACAGGTAAGGACCACACCTCTCCTCCTTCTACAGCACTTCTTCCCTTTACCTCCAGTGTGATTAAACCTCCTCTACAGCACTTCTTCCCTTTCATCCAGAGCAATCACACTTTCTCCTACTGCACTTCTTCTCTCTCCATCCAGTGTGATTACACCACTTCCTACAGCACTTCTTCCCTTTACCTCCAGTGTGATTACACTGCTTTCTACAGCACTTCTTCCCTTTACCTCCAGTGTGATTACACCACTTCTTACAGCACTTCTTCCCTTTCCATCCAGTGTGATTACACCTCCTCCCACCGCCCTTCTTCTCTTTCCATCCAGTGTGATTACACTTCCTCCTACAGCACTTCTTCCCTTTCCATCCATTGTGATTACACCGCTTTCTACAGAACTTCTTCCCTTTCCATCCAGTGTGATTACACCGCTTTCTACAGCACTTCTTCCCTTTACCTCCAGTGTGATTACACCTCCTCCTACCGCACTTCTTCTCTTTCCATCCAGTGTGATTACATCTCCTCCTACAGCACTTCTTCCCTTTCCAGCCAGTGTGATTACACTTCCTCCTACAGCACTTCTTCTCTTTCCATCCAGTCTAATTACACTTCCTCCTACAGCACTTCTCTTTCCATCCACAGTGATTATACCTCCTCCTACAGCACTTCTTCTCCTTCCATCCAGTGTGATTACACCGCCTTCTACAGCACTTCTTCCCTTTCCATCCAGTCTGATTACACTTCCTCCTACAGCACTTATTCTCTTTACATCCACGGTGAATACACCTCCTCCTATAGCACTTCTTCTCTTACCCTCCTGTATGATTACACCTCCTCTTACAGCATTTTGTACTTTTCTATCCAGTGTGATTACACCACCTCCCAAAACACTTCTATTTCCATCCAGTGTGATTACACCTCCCCCACAGCACTTCTTAAGATAAAAGGCAGGACATGAAGAAAAGGCAGGACATGAACATATGTGTTTTATATGTCCTGGTAGTGAAAAACTCCTAAATTTGTTTCCACTACTGTGAGGCCTGCTCCTTTCATAGGCTAGCATTAGGACTGCCCTCAGATACTTTTTGAGTGGTAGATTCTGATCTGAAATGGGTAACCAGGTAATATTTAGTATGGCCGGAATGATAATAGAACCTCCTGCTTACTTGCTGTAGGAAGCTGGCCTGATGTGTGGTGGGTACCTATAGAACCTACACCTTGCATCAGGTCCAGGTATCCCCTTATCAGTGTAGTGTAGTCACTGTATAGAAGCCAGGCTCTCTCAAGGTAGCTGTGGATGAGCAGCCAAGGCTTATCTAGGAGACATGCAAAGCTCATGCAATACCACTGTAGTCACTCTTAGTACTTACACACATGAAAGAAACACTCAGTATTACAAAAATAAAGGTACTTTATTGTGGTGACACAAATACCAAAAATACCAAAGAGGTCATAGTCCCTTAGGAGGTAACTAATACACAAAATATATACACTAGCATGCAGAAATAGTCATAAAACAGTTAGAAAACAGTGCAATATAGTGAAAATCCCATAGAGAATAATAGGCCTAGGGGAGCACAAACCATATACTAAAAAAATGGAATTCAAAAGTCGGCCCCCCACCTAGATAAGTGGAGTGTGTAGAGGGGAGCTGGGAGTATTAGAAAAGCACAAAGGTAAGTACCACAATACCCCCCAGCGTCCAGGAACAGAGTAACACACTGTAGTTTCCCCAAACCACCCACTTAGAAGAAAAGAGGAACATTGCAAAGAGACTGCAAGACACCAACAGTAGATTCCTGGACCAGAAGACATGTGGAAGAGAGGACCAAGTCCAAGAAGCACAGAAGAGTTCAGAAAGGTCAGGAGCCCCTACCCACCAGGCTGAAGGTGCAAGAAGAGTGTCAACAGTGAGGCTGAAGAGTCACTGCTGCACCCTGGAAGACGGAGTCGAGTTCCTGAAGGATGTAAGTGCTGTCCCACACCGGAAGAAGGATTGCAGTTGGGTTTGCGTCTTTGGATTCCACCAATAAGCCTTGGTGCATGCAAAACTCGCGGTTGGTGGAAAGTGGTGCTGCCGGGGACCAAGAAGGCCCAGGATGACTCTACACAAGAGGCGGAATCAGAGGGGGCTCTCAGCAACTCAGAGAGCCCACAGAAGCAGAGGCAGCCCTCACAGGAGACCCACAGGACGGGGACACAGAAGTCGAGGAAGGGGCCCGTGCAGCACTACGAAAAGGGATCCCATGCCGCAGGAGAACTACTCAGGAAGCTGTGCGTCACAGGAAGGAGTGATGGTGGCTGGAGGTTCCAGATGCCTGAAGATCCGGTGAAAGGATGCCAACAAGCCTTGGCAGCTGCAAATGGCGATGGACACGGAAGTACTGTGCTGCGTGGGAAGGCAAGGACTTACCTCCACCAAACTTGGACAGCTGGACTTGAGGACCGTCGGGACCACTGCAGTCTACCCAACATGTTGCAGGATCCACGCAGCTCATCAGGAGAGGGGATCTATGCAACCAGTCATCGTTGTAGATGGTGCCTGCTGATGTAGGGTAGTGACTCCTTCACCCCAAGGGAGATTCCTTCGTCCTTCCTGTGCAGATTGAAGTCGGGCTGTCTTCAGAGGTTGCAGGACCGGAAAATTGTTCCAGTTGCGGGCAGGAGTCGAAGATACATTGTTGCAGGCAGAGTCTGGCTTCTTTGTTGCAGCTTGTAGGTGCCTGGAGCGTCTGGATACAGTTTCTTCAGCCAGAAGCTGAAGTAAAGTTTGCAGAGGAATCCTGCTGGAGTCTTGCAAAATGAATCTGAGAAACCACCCAAGAGAGAGACTCTAAATAGCCCTGAAAGGGGGATTGGTCACCTAACAAGGTAAGCTCCTATCAGGGGGGGCTCAGACATCACCTGCCTGGCCCGGCCACTCAGATGCTCCCAGAGTTCCCTGCCAACCTTGTTTCCAAGATGGCAAAACCCAGGGACCATCTGGAGGAGCTCTGAGCACCACCCCTGGGGTCGTCATGGGCAGGGGAGTGGTCACGCCTCTTTCCTTTGTCCAGTTTTGCACCAGAGTGAGGACTGGCGGTCCCTGAACTGGTGTAGACTGGTTTATGCAAGGAAAGCACCAAATGTGCCCTTCAAAGCATTACCAGTGGCTTGGGAAGTCTACCCCTCCCAAACACCTATTTCCAAAGGGAGAGGGTGTAACACCCCTCTCCCAAAGGAAATCCTTTGCTCTGCCTTCCTGGGCTTCAGCTGATCAAGCAACAGGAGGGCAGACACCTGTCTGTGAGGTGGCAGCAGCTGTGGCTGCCTGCAAAACCTCTGAAGGATGAAATGGCAATACTGGGGGTCCTCTAAGTAGCCCCCAGAGTGCATGGGATCATACAACCATCGCTTGCAAAAGCTTTGGGGTATGATTCCAACATGTTTGATAACAAACATGACCATATTCGGAGTTACCATTATGTAGCTGGACATAGGTATTGACCTATGTCCAGTACACGCGTAAAATGATGAGTTCCCCGCATTCACGAAGTCTGGGAAAATGGGCCTGGAGTTCATGGGGGCACCTCTGCTAGTGCAGGGGTGCCCTCACTGTAGGAGGCTGGACTGGCTTGTAGTGAGTATCAAGGGGTACTTGCACCTTGTACCAGGCCCAGTTATCCCTTATTAGTGTATAGGGTGTCTAGCAGCTTAGGCTGATAGATAATGGTAGCTTAGCAGAGCAGCTTAGGCTGAACTAGGAGACGTGTGAAGCTACTACAGTACCACTTAGTGTCATATGCACAATATCATAAGAAAACACAATACACAGTTATACTAAAAATAAAGGTACTTTATTTTTATGACAATATGCCAAAGTATCTTAGAGTGTACCCTCAGTGAGAGGATAGGAAATATACACAAGATATATATACACAATAGCAAAAATATGCAGTATAGTCTTAGAAAACAGTGCAAACAATGTATAGTTACAATAGGATGCAATGGGGAAACATAGGGATAGGGGCAACACAAACCATATACTCCAAAAGTGGAATGCGAACCACGAATGGACCCCAAACCTATGTGACCTTGTAGAGGGTCGCTGGGACTATTAGAAAATAGTGAGAGTTAGAAAAATAACCCTCCCCAAGACCCTGAAAAGTGAGTGCAAAGTGCACTAAAGTTCCCCTAAGGACAAAATAGTCGTGTTAGAGGGAAAATGCAAGGAAAACACAAATCAGCAATGCAACAACGATGGATTCCTGACTGAGGGTACCTGTGGAACAAGGGGACCAAGTCCAAAAGTCACAAGCAGCTCGGAGATGGGCAGATGCCCAAGAAATGCCAGCGGTTGGTGCAAAGAAGCTCTTACTAGGCTGAAGAACTGTGAATACTGCAGGAACGACAAGGGCTAGAGACTTCCCCTTTGGAGGATGGATCCCCCACGCTTTGGAGAGTCGTGCAGAAGTGTTTTCCCGCCGGATGGATGCCAACAAGCCTTGCTACACGCAAATCGTGCGTTTGGCGTTTTTGGACGCTGCTGGGGCCCAGGAGGGACCAGGAGGTCGCAAATTGGACCTGCAGAGAGAGGGGACGTCGAGCAAGACAAAGAGCCCTCACTGAAGCAGGTAGCACCCGGAGAAGTGCCAGAAACAGGCACTACGAGGATGCGTGAAACGGTGCTCGCCGAAGTTGCACAAAGGAGTCCCACGTCGCCGGAGACCAACTTAGAAAGTCGTGCAATGCAGGTTAGAGTGCCGTGGACCCAGGCTTGGCTGTGCACACAGGATTTCTGCCGGAAGTGCACAGGGGCCGGAGAAGCTTGCAAAGTCGCGGTTCCCAGCAATGCAGCCCAGCGAGGTGAGGCAAGGACTTACCTCCACCAAACTCGGGCTGAAGAGTCACTGGACTGTGGGGGTCACTTGGACGGTGTCGCTGGATTCGAGGGACCTCGCTCGTCGTGCTGAGAGGAGACCCAAGGGACCGGTAATGCAGCTTTTTGGTGCCTGCGGTTGCAGGGGGAAGATTCCGTCGACCCACGGGAGATTTCTTCGGAGCTTCTGGTGCAGAGAGGAGGCAGACTACCCCCACAGCATGCACAAGCAGGAAAACAGTCGAGAAGGCGGCAGGATCAGCGTTACAGAGTTGCAGTAGTCGTCTTTGCTACTATGTTGCAGGTTTGCAGGCTTCCAGCGCGGTCAGCGGTCGATTCCTTATCAGAAGGTGAAGAGGGAGATGCAGAGGAACTCGGCTGAGCTCATGCATTCGTTATCTAAAGTTTCCCCAGAGACAGAGACCCTAAATAGCCAGAAAAGAGGGTTTGGCTACCTAGGAGAGAGGAAAGGCTACTAACACCTGAAGGAGCCTATCAGCAGGAGTCTCTGACATCACCTGGTGGCACTGGCCACTCAGAGCAGTCCAGTGTGCCAGCAGCACCTCTGTTTCCAAGATGGCAGAGGTCTGGAGCACACTGGAGGAGCTCTGGACACCTCCCAGGGGAGGTGCAGGTCAGGGGAGTGGTCACTCCCCTTTCCTTTGTCCAGTTTCGCGCCAGAGCAGGGGCTAAGGGGTCCCTGAACCGGTGTAGACTGGCTTATGCAGAATTGGGCACCTCCGTGCCCAACAAAGCATTTCCAGAGGCTGGGGGAGGCTACTCCTCCCCTGCCTTCACACCATTTTCCAAAGGGAGAGGGTGTCACACCCTCTCTCAGAGGAAGTTCTTTGTTCTGCCATCCTGGGCCAGGCCTGGCTGGACCCCAGGAGGGCAGCTGCCTGTCTGAGGGGTTGGCAGCAGCAGCAGCTGCAGTGAAACCCCAAGAAGGGCAGTTTGGCAGTACCAGGGTCTGTGCTACAGACCACTGGGATCATGGAATTGTACCAACAATGCCAGGATGGCATAGAGGGGGCAATTCCATGATCATAGACATGTTACATGGCCATATTCGGAGTTACCATTGTGAAGCTACATATAGGTAGTGACCTATATGTAGTGCACGCGTGTAATGGTGTCCCCGCACTCACAAAGTTCAGGGAATTGGCTCTGAACAATGTGGGGGCACCTTGGCTAGTGCCAGGGTGCCCTCACACTAAGTAACTTTGCACCCAACCTTTACCAGGTAAAGGTTAGACATATAGGTGACTAATAAGTTACTTAAGTGCAGTGTAAAATGGCTGTGAAATAACGTGGACGTTATTTCACTCAGGCTGCAGTGGCAGGCCTGTGTAAGAATTGTCAGAGCTCCCTATGGGTGGCACAAGAAATGCTGCAGCCCATAGGGATCTCCTGGAACCCCAATACCCTGGGTACCTCAGTACCATATACTAGGGAATTATAAGGGTGTTCCAGTAAGCCAATGTAAATTGGTAAAATTGGTCACTAGCCTGTTAGTGACAATTTGAAAGTAATGAGAGAGCATAACCACTGAGGTTCTGGTTAGCAGAGCCTCAGTGAGACAGTTAGGCACCACACAGGGAACATATACATGCACACCTATGAGCACTGGGGCCCTGTGTGACAGGGTCCCAGTGACACATACATATAGGCCACAAACCTATGAGCACTGGGGTCCTGACCAGCAGGATCCCAGTGACACATAACAAACATACTGAAAACATAGTGTTTTCACTATGAGCACTGAGGCCTGGCTATCAGGATCCCAGTGAGACAGTGAAAACAGTGACAAAACACCCTGACATACACTCACAAACAGGCCAAAAGTGGGGGTAACAAGGCTAGAAAGAGGCTACCTTCTCACACAACCCCCCCCCAAACGAAGGACAATAAGGCTAACCTTGGCCAGTTGAGACTTTATTGTCTAAGTGGTGATAAGTAGAGAGTAGCTCTGCAATAGACTGGTTACTCCCTTTATCATCCACTATATGGTTACTTCCCTGTGGGGATGTAAACCACCCTGTTTGAAGTTTTTTAGCTAAGCAACAATGTGAAGATGTATTTTCAGAGTTTCTATCAGTAAGTTTTAGTTTAGAGCAGTGGGAATTGTCCACTGAACCTATTTGTAGTGATGGAAATGCCAGACAGGGATGCTGTCTCAGAAAAGCCATAGCTGGGCAAAAACTTTGTCCATATGGCTGGAAGAGAGAACAGGGATGCTGTTTCTCTTGGGTTGGAGCAGGGCAGGGATGCTGTCCTATCAGCTCCACACTAGGGCAGGGATGCTGTCCTAAGTGTTGTGAGGCAGTGCAGAGTTTCTGCACTAAAGTTTCTCTGGGAGGGTTGGAGGGATGCTCCATGTTAACTAAAATGGTGCTCTTTTTCTCACCAATGTTAGTTATCCCACAGAGAGGTACTTCCACCTCAGGGAGTCCAGCTTTGCCAGCTGATGATTCCCTTGGAACAGGTGCCACCCCAGGAGAGGTTTCTCCCACCACAGGAATAGTATCCTGAATGGTAGGGTGGTTAGGGGATACTGTGATACCCTTTTTACCTGTTGATGGAGAGGGATCCTGAGTTTTCAGGCCTTCTCTCCTTTGCTTTTTCATTTCACTTGAAATGAGAGGGAACAATTCCTCAGGGATGCCCAGCATGGCTGCATGGGCATAAAACTCTACATCAGCCCAACCTGAGGCCTCTAGGTCATTACCTAAGAGACAGTCTACAGGTAAGCTAGGTGATACCACCACCTGCTTAGGGCCAGTAACTCCACCCCAACTAAACTGAATTATAGCTAAGGGAAGAAACTTAGTGGAGTTATGGACATCAATAATCTTATACTGTTGTCCAATGATGTGTTGTTCAGGAGGCACTAGGTTTTCAGTCACCAAAGTGAAACTGGCACCTGTGTCCCTGTAGGCCAAGGCCTCAACACCATTTATTGAAACTGTCTGCCTGTACTTATCCATTGTAAGGGGACAAGCAGCCAGTGTGGCAAGGCCAATGCCACTAGGTGTGACAGAAACTGTCTTGGGACTGATGACATCAGTTTTCACTATGGACCCATAAGTGAACCCAACTACACCCTTTGCTTGACTGTTGCCAGCAGTCCCACCACTAGTACCACTACTGCTAGGGGCACTAGAGCTTGATGTATTAGTGGTGGTAGGCTCAGGGGGTTTACCTGGACAGGACTTATCCCCTGGCCTATGGCCTCTGTTTTTACACACAAAGCACCAAGGCTTTTTAATGTGTGCAGGTTGGGAAGAAGAGGAAGAATTTGTTTTATCCCCACCCTCTGAAGAGTGTTTAAGATTTGAAGTGAGATCTTTGGTTTTACCCTTATCCCCATGCTTATCTTGAGATTTTTCACCATCTTTCTTCTTATTGCCATCTTTGTCACCCCCTGTATGAACTTTTCTGTTCACCCTTGTTCTGACCCATTTGTCTGCCTTCTTTCCCAATTCTTGGGGAGAGGTCAGATCAGAGTCTACCAGGTACTGGTGCAACAAATCAGACACACAATTATTAAGTATATGCTCTCTCAGGATTGTGTTATACAGGCTTTCATAATCAGTAACTTTACTGCCATGTAACCACCCCTCCAAGGCCTTCACTGCCTGGTCAATGAAATCAACCCAGTCTTGTGAAGACTCCTTTTTGGTCTCTCTGAACTTTATCCTGTACTGTTCAGTGGTTAAGCCATAACCATCCAGGAGTGCATTCTTAAGAACTGTAAAATTATTGGCATCATTTTCTTTCACAGTAAGGAGCCTATCCCTACCTTTTCCACTAAATGATAGCCATAGGATAGCAGCCCACTGCTTTTGAGGGACATCCTGTACAGCACAGGCCCTCTCAAGTGCAGCAAACCACTTGTTAATGTCATCCCCCTCCTTATAAGGGGGAACTATCTTGTGCAGATTCCTGGAATCATGCTCTTTTGCAGGATGACTATGGGGAATACTGCTGCTGCCACCATGGGTTTCTAAACCCAACTTCTGTCTTTCCCTCTCTATTTCTAAAGACTGTCTATCCAAATCCAGCTGTTGCTTCTTGAGCTTCAGTCTGGTTTGTTCCACTCTCAATCTATTGAGCTCCCTTTCTAACAATCTGTCATCAGGGTGGGTGGGAGGGACATTTCCAGATACAGAGGTATGATGGGAATGAACAGAAGGAGACCTGTCCCTTACAGAGGGCACCCTAACAGCTTGGCTACCAGTATAATGTGAGAGCACACCATTAGTATGGTGTGATTCAACCTCTGTACCAACTATGCTAGACTGTCTAGTAATGGGCAGGCTGAGAAGTTTCTTTCCTGAACCTTTTCCTGGGGGAGTCCCTGGATCAGATTGAGAACCATTAGCTACTTTTTCTACAGATTGGGCACTTATGGCCTTATCCTGTACTCTAAGCATATTAATTAACAGCTCTAAAGAAGGATTCTTCCCTACACTCAAACCTCTCTCTATGCAGAGACTCCTTGCTCCTTTCCAGCTAAGGTGATCATATGCAAGTTTGGACAGTTCAACATTTTGGCCTGTGCCAGACATTTTTAGAGAGAGTTAAAGTGATAGACAAAGAGAAAAATGTTTTCAGAACTTTTTGGAAAGACAGAAAAAACTTTTTAAACTTTTAAGAACTTTTTGAAAGTTTAGAAGTACTTTTCAGCACTTAGAAAAGAGTGAAAAGAGGAAATGCAAAACTTTTTGGCTATGTGTATATACACTGACCTTGTTTTGTATATTTTTCTCTTATGAAAAGTACAATGACAAGAGTGGTAAGTAGTCTCAAAGCACTTATCCCACCGCTGCACAACCAATGTAGGAGGCTGGACTGGCTTGTAGTGAGTACCAAGGGGTACTTGCACCTTGTACCAGGCCCAGTTATCCCTTATTAGTGTATAGGGTGTCTAGCAGCTTAGGCTGATAGATAATGGTAGCTTAGCAGAGCAGCTTAGGCTGAACTAGGAGACGTGTGAAGCTACTACAGTACCACTTAGTGTCATATGCACAATATCATAAGAAAACACAATACACAGTTATACTAAAAATAAAGGTACTTTATTTTTATGACAATATGCCAAAGTATCTTAGAGTGTACCCTCAGTGAGAGGATAGGAAATATACACAAGATATATATACACAATAGCAAAAATATGCAGTATAGTCTTAGAAAACAGTGCAAACAATGTATAGTTACAATAGGATGCAATGGGGAAACATAGGGATAGGGGCAACACAAACCATATACTCCAAAAGTGGAATGCGAACCACGAATGGACCCCAAACCTATGTGACCTTGTAGAGGGTCGCTGGGACTATTAGAAAATAGTGAGAGTTAGAAAAATAACCCTCCCCAAGACCCTGAAAAGTGAGTGCAAAGTGCACTAAAGTTCCCCTAAGGACAAAATAGTCGTGTTAGAGGGAAAATGCAAGGAAAACACAAATCAGCAATGCAACAACGATGGATTCCTGACTGAGGGTACCTGTGGAACAAGGGGACCAAGTCCAAAAGTCACAAGCAGCTCGGAGATGGGCAGATGCCCAAGAAATGCCAGCGGTTGGTGCAAAGAAGCTCTTACTAGGCTGAAGAACTGTGAATACTGCAGGAACGACAAGGGCTAGAGACTTCCCCTTTGGAGGATGGATCCCCCACGCCTTGGAGAGTCGTGCAGAAGTGTTTTCCCGCCGGATGGACGCCAACAAGCCTTGCTACACGCAAATCGTGCGTTTGGCGTTTTTGGACACTGCTGGGGCCCAGGAGGGACCAGGAGGTCGCAAATTGGACCTGCAGAGAGAGGGGACGTCGAGCAAGACAAAGAGCCCTCACTGAAGCAGGTAGCACCCGGAGAAGTGCCAGAAACAAGCACTACGAGGATGCGTGAAACAGTGCTCGCCGAAGTTGCACAAAGGAGTCCCACGTCGCCGGAGACCAACTTAGAAAGTCGTGCAATGCAGGTTAGAGTGCCGTGGACCCAGGCTTGGCTGTGCACACAGGATTTCCGCCGGAAGTGCACAGGGGCCGGAGAAGCTTGCAAAGTCGCGGTTCCCAGCAATGCAGCCCAGCGAGGTGAGGCAAGGACTTACCTCCACCAAACTCGGGCTGAAGAGTCACTGGACTGTGGGGGTCACTTGGACGGTGTCGCTGGATTCGAGGGACCTCGCTCGTCGTGCTGAGAGGAGACCCAAGGGACCGGTAATGCAGCTTTTTGGTGCCTGCGGTTGCAGGGGGAAGATTCCGTCGACCCACGGGAGATTTCTTCGGAGCTTCTGGTGCAGAGAGGAGGCAGACTACCCCCACAGCATGCACAAGCAGGAAAACAGTCGAGAAGGCGGCAGGATCAGCGTTACAGAGTTGCAGTAGTCGTCTTTGCTACTATGTTGCAGGTTTGCAGGCTTCCAGCGCGGTCAGGGGTCGATTCCTTATCAGAAGGTGAAGAGGGAGATGCAGAGGAACTCGGCTGAGCTCATGCATTCGTTATCTAAAGTTTCCCCAGAGACAGAGACCCTAAATAGCCAGAAAAGAGGGTTTGGCTACCTAGGAGAGAGGAAAGGCTACTAACACCTGAAGGAGCCTATCAGCAGGAGTCTCTGACATCACCTGGTGGCACTGGCCACTCAGAGCAGTCCAGTGTGCCAGCAGCACCTCTGTTTCCAAGATGGCAGAGGTCTGGAGCACACTGGAGGAGCTCTGGACACCTCCCAGGGGAGGTGCAGGTCAGGGGAGTGGTCACTCCCCTTTCCTTTGTCCAGTTTCGCGCCAGAGCAGGGGCTAAGGGGTCCCTGAACCGGTGTAGACTGGCTTATGCAGAATTGGGCACCTCCGTGCCCAACAAAGCATTTCCAGAGGCTGGGGGAGGCTACTCCTCCCCTGCCTTCACACCATTTTCCAAAGGGAGAGGGTGTCACACCCTCTCTCAGAGGAAGTTCTTTGTTCTGCCATCCTGGGCCAGGCCTGGCTGGACCCCAGGAGGGCAGCTGCCTGTCTGAGGGGTTGGCAGCAGCAGCAGCTGCAGTGAAACCCCAAGAAGGGCAGTTTGGCAGTACCAGGGTCTGTGCTACAGACCACTGGGATCATGGAATTGTACCAACAATGCCAGGATGGCATAGAGGGGGCAATTCCATGATCATAGACATGTTACATGGCCATATTCGGAGTTACCATTGTGAAGCTACATATAGGTAGTGACCTATATGTAGTGCACGCGTGTAATGGTGTCCCCGCACTCACAAAGTTCAGGGAATTGGCTCTGAACAATGTGGGGGCACCTTGGCTAGTGCCAGGGTGCCCTCACACTAAGTAACTTTGCACCCAACCTTTACCAGGTAAAGGTTAGACATATAGGTGACTTATAAGTTACTTAAGTGCAGTGTAAAATGGCTGTGAAATAACGTGGACGTTATTTCACTCAGGCTGCAGTGGCAGGCCTGTGTAAGAATTGTCAGAGCTCCCTATGGGTGGCACAAGAAATGATGCAGCCCATAGGGATCTCCTGGAACCCCAATACCCTGGGTACCTCAGTACCATATACTAGGGAATTATAAGGGTGTTCCAGTAAGCCAATGTAAATTGGTAAAATTGGTCACTAGCCTGTTAGTGACAATTTGAAAGTAATGAGAGAGCATAACCACTGAGGTTCTGGTTAGCAGAGCCTCAGTGAGACAGTTAGGCACCACACAGGGAACATATACATGCACACCTATGAGCACTGGGGCCCTGTGTGACAGGGTCCCAGTGACACATACATATAGGCCACAAACCTATGAGCACTGGGGTCCTGACCAGCAGGATCCCAGTGACACATAACAAACATACTGAAAACGTAGTGTTTTCACTATGAGCACTGAGGCCTGGCTATCAGGATCCCAGTGAGACAGTGAAAACAGTGACAAAACACCCTGACATACACTCACAAACAGGCCAAAAGTGGGGGTAACAAGGCTAGAAAGAGGCTACCTTCTCACACTCACACACAGGTACTTTGCACCCTGTCCTCTGGCCTGGAAGGCCTGCCATAGGGGTGACTTGTAGGTGACTGGTGCAGTGAAAAATGGCAGTGAAAGGGTGCTTGCACCTTTTCATGCAGGCTGCAATGGCAGTCCTGCAAACATTTTGCATGGGCTCTCTATGGGTGGCAAAAGATTTGCTGCAGCCCATAGGGATCCCCCGGTACCCCAATGCCCTGAGTACCTAGGTACCATATACTAGGGACTTACAAAGGGGCACCAGTATGCCAAATGTGGAGTGAAAGACAGAGTTTGGGGAGAGAGAGCATAATCACTGGGATCATGTTAGCAGGATCTCAGTGAACACAGTCAAACACACTGACAAACAGTAAAACACACTGACAAACAGGGGACAGTCTAGAAAAGGCCTACTTTCCTACATTAGCGAGGTTGGATTTTATATTACTAATAATTTAGAATTGCCACTTTTAGAAAGTGGGCTTTTCTCTGCACTTTAAAACTAGCTGTGCCTTACAGCCTGTCTCCAATCCATGTCTGGGCTGGTCTGGTTGACATCTCCCTTGTGCATTTCACCCAGACAACCACAGACACAGTACACTCAGTCACACCTGCACTCATCTGCATATTGAATGGGTCTTTCTGGGCCGGAAGGGTGGATGGCCGACACATTTCAAAGTCCAGTGGCCTGCCCTCACACAATGGACTGCCAAACCCCCTACTGGGACCCTGGTAGAAAGAATTGTACTGAAAGGGGAACTTGTTCACTTCAAAAAACACTCTTTGAAGCCTCCCTCACTTCAAAGGCATTTTTGGGTATATAAACTGGGTCTCTGACCCCACCAACTCAGACACTTCAGGACCTACACCTGCACCTTGTCAAGAGGAACTGCCTGGCTGCCCAAATGACTCATCAGGACTGATTTGCTGATAAGGACTGCTGCCCTGTTGTTGCCCTGCTGCCCTGCTAGTCTCTGACGTTTCTGAGAAGTGCTCTCCAAGGGCTTGGATTAAGCTTGCCTCCTGTTTTCTGAAGTCTCAGGGCCAAGAAGACTTCATCCCTTGAGGAAACTCATTGTGCATTGAAAATCGACACACGGCCTGCCTGAAGCGACGCACTGCCTGCCTTGCAACCGAGAAATCACCACAGAGCTGAACCAGAACGACGCAGCCCGACTTCCAGAGTGGAAATTCGACTCAGTGCCTGCCTTGCGATGGAAAATTCAATGCATCACCTACCGGATCGATGCTTTTTGCTGCAATTTCCCTGCTTGACATTCTTTATTCAGTATCCTATACAACCTGTCTCTGGCTGGATAGTTTGACCAAGCCAAGCTGGAGGCATACACTGTCAACCAGCTGAAAGGGTTCTTCAAGGGAATGGGAGTACCTACCCTGGGAGCCTCCAAGAAGAAGGAGCACCAACAGGCACTGAGGGCCTGGGCAGAAGCCCGTTCACAAGAGAATGTTGAGCTGGGAGAGCGAGGATTTGCCAACAGTAGTGGGGGTGAAAACCCTGAATTTGTGCCCCCTGCCAAACCAGGGAGCAGTGTCTCAAGTCACAGCCTGACCACAGAGGAAAGGAGGGAGGAGAGAGAATTTCAACTACAGTTGGCAAGATTGAAATAGAGGCAGAGGAGAGGAGAGCTGAGGCTGAGAGGGCCTTGGCAGAAAAGAAACTAATCTTGGCTCATGAACTGAGTCTGAAAGAGCTGGAGTCCAAATCTAGGCGGTCTGAGTCCAGCAGTGATGTTGGCAGCACACATACTGGACCTGCTGGAGACAAGAACGTTTGTATACCCAAGGATTTGGTGCCAAGTTATGTAGTGGGATATGACATTGATAAGTGGTTTGCTGCATATGAAATTGCACTAAGGGCACATGGGGTTCCTGAAGAGCAATGGGGGACGGGCTTGTGGAAACACATGTCAATACTTGGGAGGGACACACTTCTTACACTAGAGGTTGGGGACCAGGACAATTATGACCCTATGAAAGCCATTTTGACCCCTGAAAAGTATCGCCAAAGATTTAGGGACAGCATCAAGCTCCCCAACCAAACCTGGGAAGATTGTTTTGATTCTTCTAGTAAGGCAGTGAATGGTTGGGTGCGGGGCAGTACGGTAAATGATTACATGGTTTTGTACAATTTGATCCTGAGAAAGCATATGCTCAGTATTTGCTTTACAGAGTTGCACCAGCATCTAGTTGACAGTAATAACATGGCAACAATGACTTCAAAATAGTAGCACATCCCTATAATTACTTCAAAACCTAATATATCACTTAATTGTGCTCAATACACTATAACACATCTGTTGCCTCCATGTGTGAGCTGGAATCAAAGAACCAGTTAATAACAAAAACAAAAAATAGTGGAGCACTCAAAAACTCTTTTTTGAATCATATTATTATATTAATCATTGGGTCCATCTGGGAGAATTGATTAAGTCAAAGTATGATGAGAGAGAAAAAGACCCATGAAGAGTTAAATACAAAAACAAATGGGTGTCAACATTCTCTTGATCGTTCACATCTTTAATAATAATATATTTCTGTATATTAAAAAAGCAGTATATTTACCCCTTTGAAACTGCGAAAGGATTAATGTCCATTCATATAAAATTCCATTTGGCCGTGGAGCCCAGATGTTCAGTCTTTATAAATCCTCAACCAATGGAAGAAAGTTTCATCCTCTACGATGTTGTGCCATGTTCATTCATATAAAATTCTGTTTGGCCGTGGAGCCTAGATGTTCACTCTTTATAAATCCTCAACCAATGGAAGTAAATTTCAGCCTGTACGATGTGTTTCGTCCTATTTCAGGACTTTATCAAGGCTTATAAGATATCAATACTGAAAAAAGCAAAAAATATTCTGTCACCTATTACATATGCCCACTGGTTCATAAATAGTTATTAAGATCAACTAGTGTTTAATAGATTAACAACTATCAACATCACCTTGTACTCCAGTGCCCTATAATGTATCTTATGTTCAAAATCACAGTACCAGACATATGTGAGAAAGACTTAAATGAAGAAACAATCTAACACCCATAAGTTCAAAAAACAATTACAGAAAAGAGTAGACCCTCAGTGATCCCTTGTAACAAAGAACATGCTTTGTTAATATTGATGTGTAAAAGTAGAGAATCAGAGTTGAGAAATAACCATAATGTCCTATAAGGTAGAAAAAGCATACCTTATATTTTATTCATAATGAACTCCAAATTCCAAATCCAATAGAATCCAACTCTGTAAGATAATGTCCAAAATGTATACAATATCCCACATTTTACTAAAAATCAAAATATAGCACATGAACCAACCTTGTTATTTTTTTAACTCACTTACTTTTCAATATCCTGGTTTGGCTCATTGTTATTTATTGTTCAACCCTCATCAGGGTTTCCAGACTCTATATAACGTTCCATATTAAACGTGCATTATCTTATGCATGTCTGAGCGAAATAAACAACGCTTATGATTTAATTGAATGTTGTGACAGAGGACCAAAAAATACGAATGCAGAATCCAAAAAGGTTAATGATTAATGCTGTAGTTGGCTATATTATGATCAATCAAACCCTGCCCATACTATATTGCTTTATCCACTGTACCTAATTTTATTTAAAAATTGTAAATCATATCATTGCACGTTCATCAATATCTAATGTAGATGTTTACTATAGGCAATGCCACTTCCCATCTTGTGATAAAACTCATATCAATTTAGCATCCCAATATTTATATATCACCTTTCATAATTTGTCCTTAGAAAGCCAGCCAACTTCAATTAATTCTATCAAATCACAAGTCAAAAGGAAGTATGGTCACTTAATAGTAATGATCACAGAAACGGCTACACAATGGTTTGTCATATTTGTCTCATATTATTTGAAAAAATCTAACTGGACAATTGTAGGAAAGTACCATCTTGCCTGGCATGTTACCCCCATATTTCACTGTATATATGTTGTTTTAGTTGTATGTGTCACTGGGACCCTGCCAGCCAAGGCCCCAGTGCTCATAAGTGTGCCCTGTATGTGTTACCTGTGTTATGACTAACTGTCTCACTGAGGCTCTGCTATCCAGAACCTCAGTGGTTATGCTCTCTCATTTCTTTCCAAATTGTCACTAATAGGCTAGTGACCAATTTCACCAATTTACATTGGCATACTGGAACACCCTTATAATTCCCTAGTATATGGTACTGAGGTACCCAGGGTATTGGGGTTCCAGGAGACCCCTATGGGCTGCAGCATTTCTTGTGCAACCCATAGGGAGATCTGACAATTCTTACACAGGCCTGCCAGTGCAGCCTGAGTGAAATAACGTCCACGTTATTTCACAGCCATTTACCACTGCACTTAAGTAACTTATAAGTCACCTATATGTCTAACCTTTACCTGGTAAAGGTTGGGTGCTAAGTTACTTAGTGTGTGGGCACCTTGGCACTAGCCAAGGTGCTCCCACATTGTTCAGGGCAAATTCCCCGGACTTTGTGAGTGCGGGGACACCATTACACGTGTGCACTATACATATGTCACAACATATGTGTAGCGTCACAATGGTAACTCCGAACATGGCCATGTAACATGTCTAAGATCATGGAATTGTCACCCCAATGCCATTCTGGCATTGGGGAGACAATTCCATGATCCCCCGAGTCTCTAGCTCAGACCCGGGTACTGCCAAACTATCTTTCCCGGGGTTTCACTGCAGCTGCTGCTGCTGCCAACCCCTCAGACAGGTTTCTGCCCTCCTGGGGTCCAGCCAGGCTTGGCCCAGGAAGGCAGAACAAAGGACTTCCTCAAAGAGAGGGTGTTACACCCTCTCCCTTTGGAAAAAGGTGTCAGGGCTGGGGAGGAGTAGCCTCCCCCAGCCTCTGGAAATGCTTTGATGGGCACAGATGGTGCCCATCTCTGCATAAGCCAGTCTACACCGGTTCAGGGATCCCCCAGCCCTGCTCTGGCGCAAAACTGGACAAAGGAAAGGGGAGTAACCACTCCCCTGACCTGCACCTCCCCTGGGAGGTGCCCAGAGCTCCTCCAGTGTGCTCCAGACCTCTGCCATCTTGGAAACAGAGGTGCTGCTGGTACACTGGACTGCTCTGAGTGGCCAGTCCCAGCAGGTGACGTCAGAGACTCCTTCTGATAGGTTCCTTCAGGTGTTGCTAGCCTATCCTCTCTCCTAGGTAGCCAAACCTCCTTTTCTGGCTATTTAGGGTCTCTACTTTGGGGAATTCCTTAGATAACGAATGCGAGAGCTCATCAGAGTTCCTCTGCATCTCTCTCTTCACCTTCTGCCAAGGAATCGACTGCTGACCGCGCTGGAAGCCTGCAAAACTGCAACAAAGTAACAAAGACGACTACTGCGACCTTGTAACGCTGATCCTGCTGCCTTCTCGACTGTTTTCCTGGTGGTGCATGCTGTGGGGGTAGTCTGCCTCCTCTCTGCACTAGAAGCTCCGAAGAAATCTCCCATGGGTCGACGGAATCTTCCCCCTGCAACCGCAGGCACCAAAGAACTGCATCACTGGTCCTCTGGGTTTCCTCTCAGCACGACGAGCGAGGTCCCTTGAACTCAGCAACTCGGTCCAAGTGACTCCCACAGTCCAGTGACTCTTCAGTCCCAGTTTGGTGGAGGTAAGTCCTTGCCTCCCCACGCTAGACTGCATTGCTGGGAACCACGTGTTTTGCAGCTACTCCGGCTCCTGTGCACTCTTCCAGGATATCCTTTGTGCACAGCCAAGCCTGGGTCCCCGGCCCTCTAACCTGCAGTGCACAACCTCCTGAGTTGTCCTCCGGCGTCGTGGGACCCTCCTTTGTGACTTCGGGTGAGCTCCGGTTCACTCCACTTCGTAGTGCCTATTCCGGCACTTCTGCGGGTGCTGCTTGCTTCTGAGTGGGATCTTTGTCTTGCTGGACGCCCCCTCTGTCTCCTCACGCAATTGGCGACATCCTCCTGGGCCACAGCAGCATCCAAAAACCCTAACCGCGACCCTTGCAGCTAGCAAGGCTTGTTTGCCGTCTTTCTGCACGGAAACACCTCTGCACGACTCTTCACGACGTGGGACATCCATCCTCCAAAGGAGAAGTTTCTAGCCCTTATCGTTCTTGCAGAATCCACAGCTTCTACCATCCAGTGGCAGCTTCTTTGCACCCACAGCTGGCATTTCCTGGGCATCTGCCCACTCCCGACTTGATCGTGACTCTTGGACTTGGTCCCCTTGTTCCACTGGTACTCTCGTCAGGAAATCCATTGTTGTTGCATTGCTGGTGTTGGTTTCCTTGCAGAATTCCCCTATCACTACTTCTGTGCTCTTTGGGGAACTTAGGTGCACTTTGCACCCACGTTTCAGGGTCTTGGGCTATTTTTCTAACCATCACTGTTTTCTTACAGTCCCAGCGACCCTCTACAAGGTCACATAGGTTTGGGGTCCATTCGTGGTTCGCATTCCACTTCTAGAGTATATGGTTTGTGTTGCCCCTATCCCTATGTGCCCCCATTGCATTCTATTGTGACTATACATTGTTTGCACTGTTTTCTATTGCTATTACTGCATATTTTGGTATTGTGTACATATATCTTGTGTATATTTGCTATCCTCATACTGAGGGTACTCACTGAGATACTTTGGCATATTGTCATAAAAATAAAGTACCTTTATTTTTAGTGTATCTGTGTATTGTGTTTTCTTATGATACTGTGCATATGACACTAGTGGTACTGTAGGAGCTTCACTCGTCTCCTAGTTCAGCCTAAGCTGCTCTGCTAAGCTACCTTTTCTATCAGCCTAAGCTGCGAGACACCCCTCTACACTAATAAGGGATACCTGGGCCTGGTGCAAGGTGTAAGTACCCCTTGGTACCCACTACAAGCCAGTCCAGCCTCCTACATTGGTTGTGCAGCGGTGGGATAAGTACTTTGCAACTACTTACCACTTTGTCATATTGTACTTTTCATAAGAGAAAAATATACAAAACAAGTTCAGTGTATGTACACATAACCAAAAAGTTTTGCTTTTCTTCTCTTACTCTTTTACTAAGTGCTGAAAAGTACCTCTAAAACTTTCAAAAAGTCCTTAAAAAGTTTTAAAAGTTTTTTTCTGTCCTTTAAAAAGTTCTGAAACTTTTTCTTTCTTTTTCTGTCCCTTAAACTCTTGTCTATCATGTCTGGTACAGGCCAAACTCTTGATCTGGCCAGCATAGCTTATGACAACCTTAGCTTGAAAGAAGCAAGGAGTCTCTGCATAGATAGAGGTTTAGGGGTAGGTAAGAATCCCTCAAGACAACTATTAGTTAATATGCTCATTTAACAAGATAAGACCTTAGTTGGCACTTCTGGTGAGAAATTAGCTGATGGTTCCCACTCTGATTCTGGGGCACCCCCAGTGAAAGATTTGGAAGGGAACCTTCCCAACCTGCCCATTAGCAGGCCACCTAGCATTGCTGGTACTAATGTGAGTTCTCACCACAGTAGGAGTGTTACTTCTATTAGCCAGGTTGTTAGAGTGCCATCTGTTAGGGACAGGTCTCCCTCTGTTCATTCTCACCATTCTTCTGTGTCAAGGCATGCCCAACCCACCCACCCTGATGACAGAGTGTTAGAAAGGGAGCTCAATAGATTGAGAGTGGAGGAATCCAGGCTGAAGCTCAAGAAGCAACAGCTTGATCTAGACAGGGAAGAATTTGACTTAGAAAAAGAAAGACAGAGGTTGGGGTTAGGACCCCATGGTGGCAGCAGCAGTATTCCAAATAGTCATCCTGCAAAAGAGCATGATTCTAGGAATCTGTACAATATAGTTCCCCCTTACAAGGAAGGGGATGACATTAACAAGTGGTTTGCTGCACTTGAGAGGGCCTGTGTTGTACAGGAGGTCCCTCAAAGGCAGTGGGCTGCTATCCTATGGCTATCTTTCAGTGGAAAGGGTAGAAATAGGCCCCCTACTGTTAAGGAAAGTGATGCCAATAATTTTACAGTTCTTAAGAATGCACTCCTTGATGGTTATGGCTTAACCACTGAACAGTACAGGATCAAGTTCAGAGAAACCAAAAAGGAGTCTTCACAAGACTGGGTAGACTTTGTTGACCATTCAGTGAAGGCCTTGGAGGGGTTGTTATATGGCAGTAAAGTTTCTGACTATGAAAGCCTGTATAACTTAATCCTGAGAGAGCATATTCTTAATAATTGTTTGTCTGATTTGTTATACCAGTACCTGATAGACTCTGATCTGACCTCTCCCCAAGAATTGGGAAAGAAGGCAGACAAATGGGTCAGAACAAGGGTGAACAGAAAAGTTCATACAGGGGGTGACAAGGATGACAAGAAGAAGGATGGTAAGTCTTCTGACAAGGGTGGGACAAATCTAAAAATGAGTCTTCATCAGGCCCACAAAAACACTCTGGTGGGGGTGGTGGGCCCAAATCCTCTTCAAATCAAACCAAAGAAAAGAAACCATGGTGCTATTTATGTAAAATAAAAGGCAATTGGACAACTGATCCCAGTTGCCCAAAGAAAAGCACCAAGCCTCCTACCACTACAACCCCTGCTGCTACACCTAGTGCCCCTAGTAATAGCAGTTGTGGTGGGAGCAAACCTACTAATAGCCAATCCAAGGGAGTAGCTGGGCTCACTTTTGGTAACTTAGTTGGGGTTGGTCTTGTTAGGGAGACCACAGAGGCTGTGTTAGTCTCTGAGGGGGCCATTGATTTGGCCACCTTGGTTGCTTGTCCCCTTAACATGGATAAGTACAAGCAACTTCCCCTAATAAATGGTGTTGAGGTTCAGGCCTACAGGGACACAGGTGCCAGTGTTACCATGGTAATAGAGAAACTGGTCCACTCTGAACAACACCTACTTGGTCACCAGTACCAAGTGACTGATGCTCATAACAACACTCTTAGCCACCCCATGGCTGTTGTGAATCAGAACTGGGGGGGGGGTGGTGGGGGGCGGGGGTTACTGGTCCAAAGAAACTTGTGGTTGCCTCAGATTTACCTGTAGACTGTCTACTAGGGAACGATTTAGAGACATCAGCTTGGGCAGAAGTGGAGGTGGAGGCTCATGCAGCAATGCTGGGCATTCCAGGGCATATTCTTGCTTTAACCAGGGCTCAGGCCAAAAAGCAAAAAGGACAGGGTGATTTGGATCCTGGAAGAATGGACCAAGTGATCCCTAAAGCTAGGGTTAGTAAAGGTAAAACACTACCTACTATCCCTCCCTCTATAGTGGATTCAACTTCTGAGGAAGAAGAATTTCCACCCTGTGCAGAACCTACACCAGAGGAGCTGGAAGCAGACACTGCGGAGCTTTTGGGTGAAGGGGGGCCTGCCAGGGAGGAGCTGAGTGTGGCACAGCATACCTGTCCCACACTAGAGGGTATAAGGCAGCAAGCTGTCAAACAAGCAAATGGGGATGTCAGTGACTCTCACAGAGTTTACTGGGAGGATAACCTTTTGTATACTGAAGCAAGGGATCCAAAACCTGGAGCTGCCAGTAGATTGGTGATTCCTCAGGAATACAGAAAGTTCCTCATAACTCTAGCCCACTACATTCCCTTAGCTGGACATTTGGGGCAAATGAAAACTTGGGACAGGCTTGTCCCCTTGTTTCATTGGCCTAGAATGTCAGAGGACACAAAGGAATTTTGTAAGTCCTGTGAAACCTGTCAAGCCAGTGGCAAGACAGGTGGCACTCCAAAGGCACCCCTTATTCCACTGCCTGTGGTTGGGGTTCCATTTGAAAGGGTAGGGGTTGACATAGTTGGCCCCCTTGACCCTCCTACTGTTCCAGGCAATAGGTTTATCTTGGTGGTAGTGGACCATGCCACCAGATATCCTGAAGCGATTCCTCTAAGGACCACTACAGCTCCTGCAGTGGCAAAGGCCCTCCTGGGAATCTTTTCCAGGGTGGGATTCCCAAAAGAGGTGGTATCAGACAGGGGAAGCAATTTCATGTCTGCTTACTTAAAGGCCATGTGGAAGGAATGTGGTGTTACATACAAGTTCACCACACCCTATCATCCACAAAAAAATGGTCTGGTTGAGAGGTTTAATAAAACTCTCAAAGGAATGATAATGGGACTCCCTGAAAAACTCCTCAGGAGATGGGATGTCCTGTTACCTTGCCTCCTTTTTGCTTACAGGGAGGTACCCCAGAAAGGAGTGGGCTTCAGCCCCTTTGAACTCCTATTTGGACACCCTGTAAGAGGTCCTCTAACACTTGTGAAGGAGGGTTGGGAACAACCTATAAAAGCTCCTAAGCAAGACATAGTGGACTATGTACTTGGCCTAAGATCTAGGATGGCTGAGTATATGAAAAAGGCCAATAAAAACCTTCAGGTCAGCCAAGAGCTCCAAAAGCAATGGCATGAGCAGAAGGCTGTTCTGATTCAGTACCAACCAGGGCAGAAAGTGTGGGTCTTGGAGACTGTGGTCCCAAGAGCACTCCAAGACAAATGGAGTGGACCCCACATAATTGTTGAAAAGAAGGGAGAAGTCACCTACTTGGTTGACTTAGGCACTGCCAGGAGTCCCCTTAGGGTGCTCCATGTCAATCGCCTGAAACCCTACTATGCCAGGGCTGATCTCACCCTGCTCATGGCAACAGATGAAGGACAGGAAGAAGAGAGTGACCTTCTGTAGGAGGCTGGACTGGCTTGTAGTGAGTACCAAGGGGTACTTACACCATGCACCAGGCCCAGGTATCCCTTATTAGTGTATAGGGAGTCTAGCAGCTTAGGCTGATAGATAATGGTAGCTTAGCAGAGCAGCTTAGGCTGAACTAGGAGACGAGTGAAGCTCCTACAGTACCACTAGTGTCACTTGCACAATATCATAGGAAAACACAATACACAGATATACTAAAAATAGAGGTACTTTATTTTTATGACAATATGCCAAAGTATCTCAGTGAGTACCCTCAGTATGAGGATAACAAATATACACAAGATATATATACACAATACCAAAAATATGCAGTATAGTCTTAGAAAACAGTGCAAACAATGTATAGTTACAATAGGATGCAATGGGGACACATAGGGATAGGGGCAACACAAACCATTTACTCCAAAAGTGGAATGCGAACCACGAATTGACCCCAAACCTATGTGACCTTGTAGAGGGTCGCTGGAACTATTAGAAAATAGTAAGGGTTAGAAAAATAGCCCACCCCAAGACCCTGAAAAGTGAGTGCAAAGTGCACTAAAGTTCCCCAAAGGACAAAGAAGTCGTGATAGGGGAATTCTGCAGGAAAGACACAAACCAGCAATGCAACAACGATGGATTTCCAAACGAGGGTACCTGTGGAACAAGGTGACCAAGTCCAAAAGTCACAAGCAAGTCGGAGATGGGCAGATGCCCAGGAAATGCCAACGGTGGGTGCAAAGAAGCTGCTACTGGACAGTAGAAGCTGAGGATTCTGCAGGAACGACAAGGGCTAGAAACTTCCCCTTTGGAGGATGGATCCGCCAGGCCGTGGAGAGTCGTGCAGAAGTGTTTTCCTGTGGAAATACAGCCAACAAGCCTTGCTAGCTGCAAATTGAGCAGTAAGGGTTTTTGCATGCTGCTGTGGCCCCGGGGGGACCAGAATGTCGCCATCTGCATCTGGGGACAGAGGGGGCGTCGAGCAAGACAAGGAGCCCTATCAGAAGCAGGCAGCACACGCAGGAGTGCCAGAACAGGCACTTCGAAGAAGAGTGAAATGGTGCTCACCCGAAGTTGCACAAAGGAGTCCCACGCCGCCGGAGGACAACTTAAAAAGTCGTGCAATGCAGGTTAGAGTGCCGTGGACCCAGGCTTGGCTGTGCACAAAGGATTTCTGCCGGAAGTGCACAGAGGCCGGAGTAGCTGCAAAAGTCGTGGTTCCCAGCAATGCAGTCTGGCGTGGGGAGGCAAGGACTTACCTCCACCAAACTTGGACTGAAGAGTCACTGGACTGTGGGAGTCACTAGGACAGAGTTGCTGGAATCAAGGGACCTCGCTCGTCGTGCTGAGAGGAGACCCAGAGTACCGGTAATGCAGTTCTTTGGTGCCTGCGGTTGCAGGGGGAAGATTCCGTCGACCCACTGGAGATTTCTTCGGAGCTTCTAGTGCAGAGAGGAGGCAGACTACCCCCACAGCATGCACCACCAGGAAAACAGTCGAGAAGGCGGCAGGATCAGCGTTACAGAGTTGCAGTAGTCGTCTTTGCTACTTTGTTGCAGTTTTGCACGCTTCCGCGGTCAGCAGTCGATTCCTTGGCAGAAGGTGAAGAGGGAGATGCAGAGGAACTCTGATAAGCTCTTGCATTCGTTATCTAAGGAATTCCCCAAAGCAGACACCCTAAATAGCCAGAAAAGAGGGTTTGGCTACTTAGGAGAGAGGATAGGCTAGCAACACCTGAAGGAGCCTATCAGAAGGAGTCTCTGACGTCAGCTGCTACCACTGGCCACTCAGAGCAGTCCAGTGTGCCAGCAGCACCTCTGTTTCCAAGATGGCAGAGGTCTGGAGCACACTGAAGGAGCTCTGGGCACCTCCAAGGGGAGGTGCAGGTCAGGGGAGTGGTCACTCCCCTTTCCTTTGTCCAGTTTCGCGCCAGAGCAGGGCTGAGGGGTCCCTGAACCGGTGTAGACTGGCTTATGCAGAAATGGGCACCATCTGTGCCCATGAAATCATTTCCAGAGGCTGGGGGAGGCTACTCCTCCCCTGCCTTCACTCCTTTTTCCAAAGGGAGAGGGTGTAACACCCTCTCTCTGAGGAAGTCCTTTGTTCTGCCTTCCTGGGCCAAGCCTGGCTGGACCCCAGGAGGGCAGAAACCTGTCTGAGGGGTTGGCAGCAGCAGCAGCTGCAGTGAAACCCCTGAAAAGGCAGTTTGGCAGTACCCGGGTCTGAGCTACAGACCCGTGGGATCATGGGATTGTGCCAACAATGCCAGGATGGCATAGAGGGGGCAATTCCATGATCTTAGACATGTTACATGGCCATATTCGGAGTTACCATTGTGAAGCTACACCTAGGTAGTGACCTATGTGTAGTGCACGCGTGTAATGGTGTCCCCACACTCACAAAGTCCGGGGAATTTGCCCTGAACGATGTGGGAGCACTCTGGCTAGTGCCAGGGTGCCCACACACTAAGTAACTTAGCACCCAACTGTAGGAGGCTGGACTGGCTTGTAGTGAGTACCAAGGGGTACTTGCACCTTGCACCAGGCCCAGTTATCCCTTATTAGTGTATAGGGTGTCTAGCAGCTTAGGCTGATAGATAATGGTAGCTTAGCAGAGCAGCTTAGGCTGAACTAGGAGACGTGTGAAGCTACTACAGTACCACCTAGTGTCATATGCACAATATCATAAGAAAACACAATACACAGTTATACTAAAAATAAAGGTACTTTATTTTTATGACAATATGCCAAAGTATCTTAGAGTGTACCCTCAGTGAGAGGATAGGAAATATACACAAGATATATATACACAATAGCAAAAATATGCAGTATACTCTTAGAAAACAGTGCAAACAATGTATAGTTACAATAGGATGCAATGGGGAAACATAGGGATAGGGGCAACACAAACCATATACTCAAAAGTGGAATGCGAACCACGAATGGACCCCAAACCTATGTGACCTTGTAGAGGGTCGCTGGGACTATTAGAAAATAGTGAGAGTTAGCAAAATAACCCTCCCCAAGACCCTGAAAAGTGAGTGCAAAGTGCACCAAAGTTCCCCTAAGGACAAAATAGTCGTGTTAGAGGAATAATGCAGGAAAGACACAAACCAGCAATGCAACAACTGTGGATTTCCAATCTAGGGTACCTGTGGAACAAGGGGACCAAGTCCAAAAGTCACAAGCAAGTCGGAGATGGGCAGATGCCCAGGAAATACCAGCTGCGGGTGCAAAGAAGCTTCGACTGGACAGAAGAAGCTGAGGTTTCTGCAGGAACGAAAAGGGCTAGAGACTTCCCCTTTGGTGGACGGATCCCTCTCGCTTTGGAGAGTTGTGCAGAAGTGTTTTCCCGCCGGAAGGATGCCAACAAGCCTTGCTACACGCAAATTGTGCGTTTGGCGTTTTTGGACGCTGCTGGGGCCCAGGAGGGACCAGGAGGTCGCAAATTGGACCTGCAGAGAGAGGGGACGTCGAGCAAGACAAAGAGCCCTCACTGAAGCAGGAAGCACCCGGAGAAGTGCCAGAAACAGGCACTACGAGGATGCGTGAAACGGTGCTCGCCGAAGTTGCACAAAGGAGTCCCACGTCGCCGGAGACCAACTTAGAAAGTCGTGCAATGCAGGTTAGAGTGCCGTGGACCCAGGCTTGGCTGTGCACGAAGGATTTCCGCCGGAAGTGCACAGGGGCCGGAGTAGCTGCAAAGTCGCGGTTCCCAGCAATGCAGCCCAGCGAGGTGAGGCAAGGACTTACCTCCACCAAACTTGGGCTGAAGAGTCACTGGACTGTGGGGGTCACTTGGACAGAGTCGCTGGATTCGAGGGACCTCGCTCGTCGTGCTGAGAGGAGACCCAAGGGACCGGTAATGCAGCTTTTTGGTGCCTGCGGTTGCAGGGGGAAGATTCCGTCGACCCACGGGAGATTTCTTCGGAGCTTCTGGTGCAGAGAGGAGGCAGGCTACCCCCACAGCATGCACAAGCAGGAAAACAGTCGAGAAGGCGGCAGGATCAGCGTTACAGAGTTGCAGTAGTCGTCTTTGCTACTATGTTGCAGGTTTGCAGGCTTCCAGCGCGGTCAGCGGTCATTTCCTTATCAGAAGGTGAAGAGAGAGATGCAGAGGAAATCGGCTGAGCTCATGCATTCGTTATCTAAAGTTTCCCCAGAGACAGAGACCCTAAATAGCCAGAAAAGAGGGTTTGGCTACCTAGGAGAGAGGAAAGGCTACTAACACCTGAAGGAGCCTATCAGCAGGAGTCTCTGACGTCACCTGGTGGCACTGGCCACTCAGAGCAGTCCAGTGTGCCAGCAGCACCTCTGTTTCCAAGATGGCAGAGGTCTGGAGCACACTGGAGGAGCTCTGGACACCTCCCAGGGGAGGTGCAGGTCAGGGGAGTGGTCACTCCCCTTTCCTTTGTCCAGTTTCGCGCCAGAGCAGGGGCTAAGGGGTCCCTGAACCGGTGTAGACTGGCTTATGCAGAATTGGGCACATCTGTGCCCAACAAAGCATTTCCAGAGGCTGGGGGAGGCTACTCCTCCCCTGCCTTCACACCATTTTCCAAAGGGAGAGGGTGTCACACCCTCTCTCAGAGGAAGTTCTTTGTTCTGCCATCCTGGGCCAGGCCTGGCTGGACCCCAGGAGGGCAGCTGCCTGTCTGAGGGGTTGGCAGCAGCAGCAGCTGCAGTGAAACCCCAGGAAGGGCAGTCTGGTAGTACCAGGGTCTGTGCTACAGACCACTGGGATCATGGAATTGTACCAACAATGCCAGGATGGCATAGAGGGGGCAATTCCATGATCATAGACATGTTACATGGCCATATTCGGAGTTACCATGGTGAAGCCACATATAGGTAGTGACCTATATGTAGTGCACGCGTGTAATGGTGTCCCCGCACTCACAAAGTTCAGTGAATTGGCTCTGAACAATGTGGGGGCACCTTGGCTAGTGCCAGGGTGCCCTCACACTAAGTAACGTTGCACCTAACCTTTACCAGGTAAAGGTTAGACATATAGGTGACTTATAAGTTACTTAAGTGCAGTGTAAAATGGCTGTGAAATAACGTGGACGTTATTTCACTCAGGCTGCAGTGGCAGGCCTGTGTAAGAATTGTCAGAGCTCCCTATGGGTGGCAAAAGAAATGCTGCAGCCCATAGGGATCTCCTGGAACCCCAATACCCTGGGTACCTCAGTACCATATACTAGGGAATTATAAGGGTGTTCCAGTAAGCCAATGTAAATTGGTAAACATGGTCACTAGCCTGTCAGTGACAATTTGGAAAGAAATGAGAGAGCATAACCACTGAGGTTCTGGTTAGCAGAGCCTCAGTGAGACAGTTAGGCACCACACAGGGAACATATACATGCACACCTATGAGCACTGGGGCCCTGTGTGACAGGGTCCCAGTGACACATACATATAGGCCACAAACCTATGAGCACTGGGGTCCTGACCAGCAGGATCCCAGTGACACATAACAAACATACTGAAAACATAGTGTTTTCACTATGAGCACTGAGGCCTGGCTATCAGGATCCCAGTGAGACAGTGAAAACAGTGACAAACACCCTGACATACACTCACAAACAGGCCAAAAGTGGGGGTAACAAGGCTAGAAAGAGGCTACCTTCTCACACAACCCCCCCCCAAACGAAGGACAATAAGGCTAACCTTGGCCAGTTGAGACTTTATTGTCTAAGTGGTGATAAGTAGAGAGTAGCTCTGCAATAGACTGGTTACTCCCTTTATCATCCACTATATGGTTACTTCCCTGTGGGGATGTAAACCACCCTGTTTGAAGTTTTTTAGCTAACCAACAATGTGAAGATGTATTTTCAGAGTTTCTATCAGTAAGTTTTAGTTTAGAGCAGTGGGAATTATCCACTGAACCTATTTGTAATGATGGAAATGCCAGACAGGGATGCTGTCTCAGTAAAGCCATAGCTGGGCAAAAACTTTGTCCATTTGGCTGGAAGAGGGAACAGGGATGCTGTTTCTCTTGAGTTGGAGCAGGGCAGGGATGCTGTCCTATGAGCTCCACACTAGGGCAGGGATGCTGTCCTAAGTGTTGTGAGGCAGTACAGGGTTTCTGCAATAAAAGTTTCTCTGGGAGGGTTGGAGGGATGCTCCATGTTAACTAAAATGGTGCTCTTTTTGTCACCAATGTTAGTTATCCCACAGAGAGGTACTTCCACCTCAGGGAGTCCAGCTTTGCCAGCTGATGATTCCCTTGGAACAGGTGCCACCCCAGGAGAGGTTTCTCCCACCACAGGAATGGTATCCTGAATGGTAGGGTGGTTAGGGGATACTGTGATACCCTTTTTACCTGTTGATGGAGAGGGATCCTGAGTTTTCAGGCCTTCTCTCCTTTGCTTTTTCATTTCAGTAGAAATGAGAGGGAACAATTCCTCAGGGATGCCCAGCATGGCTGCATGGGCATAAAACTCTACATCAGCCCAACCTGAGGCCTCTAGGTCATTACCTAAGAGACAGTCTACAGGTAAGCTAGGTGATACCACCACCTGCTTAGGGCCAGTAACTCCTCCCCAACTAAACTGAATTATAGCTAAGGGAAGAAACTTAGTGGAATTATGGACATCAATAATCTTATACTGTTGTCCAATGATGTGTTGTTCAGGAGGCACTAGGTTTTCAGTCACCATAGTGAAACTGGCACCTGTGTCCCTGTAGGCCAAGGCCTCAACACCATTTATTGAAACTGTCTGCCTGTACTTATCCATTGTAAGGGGACAAGCAGCCAGTGTGGCAAGGCCAGTGCCACTAGGTGTGACAGAAACTGTCTTGGGAGTGACTACCCCAGTTTCTACTATGGACCCAAAAGTGAACCCAACTACACCCTTTGCTTGACTGTTGCCAGCAGTCCCACCACTAGTACCACTACTGCTAGGGGCACTAGAGCTTGATGTATTAGTGGTGGTAGGCTCAGGGGGTTTACCTGGACAGGACTTATCCCCTGGCCTATGGCCTCTGTTTTTACACACAAAGCACCAAGGCTTTTTAATGTGTGCAGGTTGGGAAGAAGAGGAAGAATTTGTTTTATCCCCACCCTCTGAAGAGTGTTTAAGATTTGAAGTGGGATCTTTGGTTTTACCCTTATCCCCATGCTTATCTTGAGATTTTTCACCATCTTTCTTCTTATTGCCATCTTTGTCACCCCCTGTATGAACTTTTCTGTTCACCCTTGTTCTGACCCATTTGTCTGCCTTCTTTCCCAATTCTTGGGGAGAGGTCAGATCAGAGTCTACCAGGTACTGGTGCAACAAATCAGACACACAATTATTAAGTATATGCTCTCTCAGGATTGTGTTATACAGGCTTTCATAATCAGTAACTTTACTGCCATGTAACCACCCCTCCAAGGCCTTCACTGAATGGTCAATGAAATCAACCCAGTCTTGTGAAGACTCCTTTTTGGTCTCTCTGAACTTTATCCTGTACTGTTCAGTGGTTAAGCCATAACCATCCAGGAGTGCATTCTTAAGAACTGTAAAATTATTGGCATCACTTTCTTTTACAGTAAGGAGTCTATCCCTACCCTTTCCACTAAATGATAGCCATAGGATAGCAGCCCACTGCCTTTGAGGGACATCCTGTACAACACAGGCCCTCTCAAGTGCTGCAAACCACTTGTTAATGTCATCCCCCTCCTTATAAGGGGGAACTATCTTATGCAGATTCCTGGAATCATGCTCTTTTGCAGGATGACTATGGGGAATACTGCTGCTGCCACCATGGGTTTCTAAACCCAGTTTCAGTCTTTCCTTCTCTAATTCTAAAGACTGTCTATCCAAATCCAGCTGTTGCTTCTTGAGCTTCAGTCTGGTTTGTTCCACTCTCAATCTATTGAGCTCCCTTTCTAACAATCTGTCATCAGGGTGGGTGGGAGGGACATTTCTAGATACAGAGGTATGATGGGAATGAACAGAAGGAGACCTGTCCCTTACAGAGGGCACCCTAACAGCTTGGCTAACAGTATAATGTGAGAGCACACCATCAGTATGGTGTGATTCAACCTCTGTACCAACTATGCTAGACTGTCTAGTAATGGGCAGGCTGAGAAGTTTCTTTCCTGAATCTTTTCCTGGGGGAGTCCCTGGATCAGATTGAGAACCATTAGCTACTTTTTCACCAGATTGGGCACTTATGGCCTTATCCTGTACTCTAAGCATGTTAATTAACAGTTCTAAGGAAGGATTCTTCCCTACACTCAAACCTCTCTCTATGCAGAGACTCCTTGCTCCTTTCCAGCTAAGGTGATCATATGCAAGTTTGGACAGTTCAACATTTTGGCCTGTGCCAGACATTTTTAGAGAGAGTTAAAGTGATAGAAAAAGAGAAAAAGTTTTCAGAACTTTTTGGAAAGACAGAAAAAAACTTTTTTAACTTTTAAGAACTTTTTGAAAGTTTTAGAAGTACTTTTCAGCACTTAGAAAAGAGTGAAAAGAGGAAATGCAAAACTTTTTGGCTATGTGTATATACACTGACCTTGTTTTGTATATTTTTCTCTTATGAAAAGTACAATGACAAGAGTGGTAAGTAGTCTCAAGCACTTATCCCACCACTGCACAACCAATGTAGGAGGCTGCACTGGCTTGTAGTGAGTACCAAGGGGTACTTGCACCTTGCACCAGGCCCAGTTATCCCTTATTAGTGTATAGGGTATCTAGCAGCTTAGGCTGATAGATAATGGTAGCTTAGCAGAGCAGCTTAGGCTGAACTAGGAGACGTGTGAAGCTACTACAGTACCACCTAGTGTCATATGCACAATATCATAAGAAAACACAATACACAGTTATACTAAAAATAAAGGTACTTTATTTTTATGACAATATGCCAAAGTATCTTAGAGTGTACCCTCAGTGAGAGGATAGGAAATATACACAAGATATATATACACAATAGCAAAAATATGCAGTATAGTCTTAGAAAACAGTGCAAACAATGTATAGTTACAATAGGATGCAATGGGGAAACATAGGGATAGGGGCCACACAAACCATATACTCCAAAAGTGGAATGCGAACCACGAATGGACCCCAAACCTATGTGACCTTGTAGAGGGTCGCTGGGACTATTAGAAAATAGTGAGAGTTAGCAAAATAACCCTCCCCAAGACCCTGAAAAGTGAGTGCAAAGTGCACCAAAGTTCCCCTAAGGACAAAATAGTCGTGTTAGAGGAATAATGCAGGAAAGACACAAACCAGCAATGCAACAACTGTGGATTTCCAATCTAGGGTACCTGTGGAACAAGGGGACCAAGTCCAAAAGTCACAAGCAAGTCGGAGATGGGCAGATGCCCAGGAAATACCAGCTGCGGGTGCAAAGAAGCTTCGACTGGACAGAAGAAGCTGAGGTTTCTGCAAGAACGAAAAGGGCTAGAGACTTCCCCTTTAGTGGACGGATTCCCCTCGCCTTGGAGAGTTGTGCAGAAGTGTTTTCCCGCCGGAAGGACGCCAACAAGCCTTGCTACACGCAAATCGTGCGTTTGGCGTTTTTGGACGCTGCTGGGGCCCAGGAGGGACCAGGCGGTCGCAAATTGGACCTGCAGAGAGAGGGGACGTCGAGCAAGACAAAGAGCCCTCACTGAAGCAGGTAGCACCCGGAGAAGTTCCAGAAACAGGCACTACAAGGATGCGTGAAACGGTGCTCACCGAAGTTGCACAAAGGAGTCCCACGTCGCCGGAGACCAACTTAGAAAGTCGTGCAATGCAGGTTAGAGTGCCGTGGACCCAGGCTTGGCTGTGCACGAAGGATTTCCGCCGGAAGTGCACAGGGGCCGGAGTAGCTGCAAAGTCGCGGTTCCCAGCAATGCAGCCCAGCGAGGTGAGGCAAGGACTTACCTCCACCAAACTTGGGCTGAAGAGTCACTGGACTTTGGGGGTCACTTGGATAGAGTCGCTGGATTCGAGGGACCTCGCTCGTCATGCTGAGAGGAGACCCAAGGGACCAGTAATGCAGCTTTTTGGTGCCTGCGGTTGCAGGGGGAAGATTCCGTCGACCCACGGGAGATTTCTTCGGAGCTTCTGGTGCAGAGAGGAGGCAGGCTACCCCCACAGCATGCACAAGCAGGAAAACAGTCGAGAAGGCGGCAGGATCAGCGTTACAGAGTTGCAGTAGTCGTCTTTGCTACTATGTTGCAGGTTTGCAGGCTTCCAGCGCGGTCAGCGGTCGTTTCCTTATCAGAAGGTGAAGAGAGAGATGCAGAGGAACTCGGCTGAGCTCATGCATTCGTTATCTAAAGTTTCCCCAGAGACAGAGACCCTAAATAGCCAGAAAAGAGGGTTTGGCTACCTAGGAGAGAGGAAAGGCTACTAATACCTGAAGGAGCCTATCAGCAGGAGACTCTGACGTCACCTGGTGGCACTGGCCACTCAGAGCAGTCCAGTGTGCCAGCAGCACCTCTGTTTCCAAGATGGCAGAGGTCTGGAGCACACTGGAGGAGCTCTGGACACCTCCCAGGGGAGGTGCAGGTCAGGGGAGTAGTCACTCCCCTTTCCTTTGTCCAGTTTCGCGCCAGAGCAGGGGCTAAGGGGTCCCTGAACCGGTGTAAACTGGCTTATGCAGAATTGGGCACATCTGTGCCCAACAAAGCATTTCCAGAGGCTGGGGGAGGCTACTCCTCCCCTGCCTTCACACCATTTTCCAAAGGGAGAGGGTGTCACACCCTCTCTCAGAGGAAGTTCTTTGTTCTGCCATCCTGGGCCAGGCCTGGCTGGACCCCAGGAGGGCAGCTGCCTGTCTGAGGGGTTGGCAGCAGCAGCAGCTGCAGTGAAACCCCAGGAAGGGCAGTCTGGCAGTACCAGGGTCTGTGCTACAGACCACTGGGATCATGGAATTGTACCAACAATGCCAGGATGGCAGAGAGGGGGCAATTCCACGATCATAGACATGTTACATGGCCATATTCGGAGTTACCATGGTGAAGCCACATATAGGTAGTGACCTATATGTAGAGCACGCGTGTAATGGTGTCCCCGCACTCACAAAGCTCAGTGAATTGGCTCTGAACAATGTGGGGGCACCTTGGCTAGTGCCAGGGTGCCCTCACACTAAGTAACTTTGCACCTAACCTTTACCAGGTAAAGGTTAGACATATAGGTGACTTATAAGTTACTTAAGTGCAGTGTAAAATGGCTGTGAAATAACGTGGACGTTATTTCACTCAGGCTGCAGTGGCAGGCCTGTGTAAGAATTGTCAGAGCTCCCTATGGGTGGCAAAAGAAATGCTGCAGCCCATAGGGATCTCCTGGAACCCCAATACCCTGGGTACCTCAGTACCATATACTAGGGAATTATAAGGGTGTTCCAGTAAGCCAATGTAAATTGGTAAAAATGGTCACTAGCCTGTCAGTGACAATTTGGAAAGAAATGAGAGAGCATAACCACTGAGGTTCTGGTTAGCAGAGCCTCAGTGAGACAGTTAGGCACCACACAGGGAACATATACATGCACACCTATGAGCACTGGGGCCCTGTGTGACAGGGTCCCAGTGACACATACATATAGGCCACAAACCTATGAGCACTGGGGTCCTGACCAGCAGGATCCCAGTGACACATAACAAACATACTGAAAACATAGTGTTTTCACTATGAGCACTGAGGCCTGGCTATCAGGATCCCAGTGAGACAGTGAAAACAGTGACAAACACCCTGACATACACTCACAAACAGGCCAAAAGTGGGGGTAACAAGGCTAGAAAGAGGCTACCTTCTCACACCAACCTTTACTAAGTAAAGGTTAGACATATAGGTGACTTATAAGTTACTTAAGTGCAGTGAAAATGGCTGTGAAATAATGTGTGCATTATTTCACTCAGGCTGCAGTGGCAGGCCTGTGTAAGAATTGTCAGAGCTCCCTGTGGGTGGCAAAAGAAATGCTGCAGCCCATAGGGATCTCCTGGAACCCCAATACCCTGGGTACCTCAGTACCATATACTAGGGAATTATAAGGGTTTTCCAGTATGCCAATGTGAATTGGTAAAATTGGTCATTAGCCTGTTAGTGACAATTTGTAAAGAGAAAGCATAACTGTAGGAGGGTGGACTGGCTTGTAGTGAGTACCAAGGGGTACTTGCACCTTGCACCAGGCCCAGTTATCCCTTATTAGTGTATAGGGTGTCTAGCAGCTTAGGCTGATAGATAATGGTAGCTTAGCAGAGCAGCTTAGGCTGAACTAGGAGACGTGTGAAGCTACTACAGTACCACAAGTGTCATTTGCACAATATCATAAGAAAACACAATACACAGATATACTAAAAATAAAGGTACTTTATTTTTATGACAATATGCCAACGTATCTCAGTGAGTACCCTCAGTATGAGGATAACAATTATACACAAGTTATATGTACACAATACCAAAAATATGCAGTATAGTCTTAGAAAACAGTGCAAACAATGTATAGTTACAATAGGATGCAATGGGGACACATAGGGATAGGGGCAACACAAACCATATACTCCAAAAGTGGAATGTGAACCACGAATGGACCCCAAACCTATGTGACCTTGTAGAGGGTCGCTGGGACTATTAGAAAATAGTGAGAGTTAGAAAAATAGCCCTCCCAAGATCCTGAAAAGTGAGTGCAAAGTGCACTAAAGTTCCCCAAAAGACAAAGAAGTCGTGATAGAGGAATAATGCAGGAAAGACACAAACCAACAATGCCACAACTGTGGATTTCCAATCTAGGGTACCTGTGGAACAAGGGGACCAAGTTCAAAAGTCACAAGGAAGTCGGAGATGGGCAAATGCCCAGGAAATGCCAGCTGTGGGTGCAAAGAAGCTTCTACTGGACAGAAGAAGCTGCGGTTTCTGCAGGAACAAAAAGGGCTAGAGACTTCCCCTTTGGTGAACCGATCCCACTTGCCGTAAAGAGTTGTGCAGAAGTGCTTTCCCGCCGAAAGAACGCCAACAAGCCTTGCTAGCTGCAAATCATTTGGTTAGCAATTTTGGATGCTGCTGCGGCCCAGGAGGGACCAGGAGGTTGCAAATCGGAACAGGAGAGAGAGGGGACGTCGAGCAAGACAAGGAGCCCTCTCAGCAGCAGGTAGCACCCAGAGAAGTGCCAGAAACAGCCACTACAAGGATGCGTGAAACGGTGCTTGCCGAAGTTGCACAAAGGAGTCCCACGTCGCCGGAGACCAACTTAGAAAGTCGTGCAATGCAGGTTAGAGTGCCGTGGACCCCGGCTTGGCTGTGCACAAAGGATTTCCGCCGGAAGTGCACGGAAGCCGGAGTATTTGCAAAAGACGCGGTTTCCACCAATGCAGTCTGGCGTGGGGAGGCAAGGACTTACCTCCACCAAGCTTGGACTGAAGAGTAACTGGACTGTGGGAGTCACTTGGACAGAGTTGCTGGATTCGAGGGACCTCGCTCGTTGTGCTGAGAGGAGACCCAAGGGACCAGTAATGCAGCTTTTTGGTGCCTGCGGTAGCAGGGGGAAGATTCCGTCGACCCACGGGAGATTTCTTCGGAGCTTCTAGTGCAGAGAGGAGGCAGACTAGCCCCACAGCATGCACCACCAGGAAAACAGTCGAGAAGGCGGCAGGATCAGCGTTACAGAGTTGCAGTAGTCGTCTTAGCTACTATGTTGCAGTTTTGCAGGCTTCCAGCGCGGTCAGCAGTCGATTCCTTGGCAGAAGGTGAAGAGAGAGATGCAGAGGAACTCTGATGAGCTCTTGCATTCGTTATCTAAAGTTTCCACAGAGACAGAGACCCTAAATAGCCAGAAAAGAGGGTTTGGCTACTTAGGAGAGAGGATAGGCTACTAACACCTGAAGGAGCCTATCAGAAGGAGTCTCTGACGTCACCTGGTGGCACTGGCCACTCAGAGCAGTCCAGTGTGCTGGCAGCACCTCTGTTTCCAAGATGGCAGAGGTCTGGAGCACACTGGAGGAGCTCTGGACACCTCCCAGGGGAGGTGCAGGTCAGGGGAGTGGTCACTCCCCTTTCCTTTATCCAGTTTCGCGCCAGAGCAGGGCTAAGGGGTCCCCTGAACCGGTGTAGACTGGCTTATGCAGAATTGGGCACATCTGTGCCCATGAAAGCATTTCCAGAGGCTGGGGGAGGCTACCCCTCCCCTGCCTTCACACCATTTTCCAAAGGGAGAGGGTGTAACACCCTCTCTGAGAGGAAGTCCTTTGTTCTGCCATCCTGGGACAAGCCTGGCTTGACCCCAGGGGGGCAGAAACCTGTCTGAGGGGTTGGCAGCAGCAGCAGCTGCAGTGAAACCCCTGGAAAGGCAGTTTGGCTGTACCAGGGTCTGTGCTACAGACCACTGGGATCATGGAATTGTACCAATAATGCCAGGATGGCATAGAGGGGGCAATTCCATGATCTTACACATGTTACATGGCCATATTCGGAGTTACCATTGTGAAGCTACATATAGGTATTGACCTATATGTAGTGCACGCGTGTAATGGTGTCCCGCACTCACAAAGTTCAGGGAATTGGCCCTGAACAATGTGGGGGCACCTTGGCTAGTGCCAGGGTGCCCTCACACTAAGTAACTTTGCACCTAACCTTTACCATGTAAAGGTTAGACATATAGGTGACTTATAAGTTACTTAAGTGCAGTGAAAAATGGCTGTGAAATAACGTGGACGTTATTTCACTCAGGCTGCAGTGGCAGGCCCGTGTAAGAATTGTCAGAGCTCCCTATGGGTGGCAAAAGAAATGCTGCAGCCCATAGGGATCTCCTGGAACCCCAATACCCTGGGTACCTCAGTACCATATACTAGGGAATTATAAGGGTGTTCCAGTAAGCCAATGTAAATTGGTAAAATTGGTCACCAGCCTGTTAGTGACAATTTGAAAGAAATGAGAGAGCATAACCACTGAGGTTCTGGTTAGCAGAGCCTCAGTGAGACAGTTAGGCACCACACAGGGAACACATACATATAGGCCACAAACTTATGAGCACTGGGGTACTGACTAGCAGGGTCCCAGTGACACATACCAAACATACTGAAAACATAGTGTTTTCACTATGAGCACTGAGCCCTGGCTAGCAGGATCCCAGTGAGACAGTGAAAACACCCTGACATACACTCACAAACAGGCCAAAAGTGGGGGTAACAAGACTAGAAAGAGGCTACTTTCTCACACAACCCCCCCCCAAACGAAGGACAATAAGGCTAACCTTGGCCAGTTGAGACTTTATTGTCTAAGTGGTGATAAGTAGAGAGTAGCTCTGCAATAGACTGGTTACTCCCTTTATCATCCACTATATGGTTACTTCCCTTTGGGGATGTAAACCACCCTGTTTGAAGTTTTTTAGCTAAGCAACATTGTGAAGATGTATTTTCAGAGTTTCTATCAGTAATTTGTAGTTTAGAGCAGTGGGAATTGTCCACTGAACCTATTTGTAGTGATGGAAATGCCAGACAGGGATGCTGTCTCAGAAAAGGCATAGCTGGGCAAAAACTTTGTCCATATGGCTGGAAGAGAGAAGAGGGATGCTGTTTCTCTTGATTTGGAGCAGGGCAGGGATGCTGTCCTATGAGCTCCACACTAGGGCAGGGATGCTGTCCTAAGTGTTTTGAGGCAGTGCAGGGTTTCTGCACTAAAGTTTCTCTGGGAGGGTTGGAGGGATGCTCCATGTTAACTAAAATGGTGCTCTTTTTGTCACCAATGTTAGTTATCCCACAGAGAGGTACTTCCACCTCAGGGAGTACAGCTTTGCCAGCTGATGATTCCCTTGGAACAGGTGCCACTCCAGGAGAGGTTTCTCCCACCACAGGAATGTTATCCTGAATAGTAGGGTGGTTAGGGGATACTGTGATACCCTTTTTACCTGTTGATGGAGAGGGATCCTGAGTTTTCAGGCCTTCTCTCCTTTGCTTTTTCATTTCAGTAGAAATGAGAGGGAACAATTCCTCAGGGATGCCCAGCATGGCTGCATGGGCATAAAACTCTACATCAGCCCAACCTGAGGCCTCTAGGTCATTACCTAAGAGACAGTCTACAGGTAAGCTAGGTGATACCACCACCTGCTTAGGGCCAGTAACTCCACCCCAACTAAACTGAATTATAGCTAAGGGAAGAAACTTAGTGGAGTTATGGACATCAATAATCTTATACTGTTGTCCAATGATGTGTTGTTCAGGATGCACTAGGTTTTCAGTCACCAAAGTGATACTGGCACCTGTGTCCCTGTAGGCCAAGGCCTCAACACCATTTATTGAAACTGTCTGCCTGTACTTATCCATTGTAAGGGGACAAGCAGCCAGTGTGGCAAGGCCAATGCCACTAGGTGTGACAGAAACTGTCTTGGGACTGACTACCCCAGTTTCTACTACGGACCCATAAGTGAACCCAACTCCACCCTTAACTTGACTGTTGCCAGCAGTCCCACCACTAGTACCACTACTGCTAGGGGCACTAGAGCTTGATGTATTAGTGGTGGTAGGCTCAGGGGGTTTACCTGGACAGGACTTATCCCCTGGCCTATGGCCTCTATTTTTACACACAAAGCACCAAGGCTTTTTAAATTGTGTAGGTTGGGAAGAAGAGGAAGAATTTGTTTTATCTCCACCCCCTGAAGAGTGTTTAAGATTTGAAGTGGAATCTTTGGTTTTACCCTTATCCCCATGCTTATCTTGAGATTTTTCACCATCTTTCTTCTTATTGTTCTCTTTGTCACCACCTGTATGAACTTTTCTGTTCACCCTTGTTCTGACCCATTTGTCTGCCTTCTTTCCCAATTCTTGGGGAGAGGTCAGATCAGAGTCCACCAAGTACTGGTGCAACAAATCAGACACACAATTATTAAGAATATGCTCTCTCAGGATCAAGTTATACAGGCTTTCATAATCAGTAACTTTACTGCCATGTAACCACCCCTCCAAGGCCTTCACTGAATGGTCAATGAAATCAATCCAGTCTTGTGAAGACTCCTTTTTGGTCTCTCTGAACTTTATCCTGTATTGTTCAGTGGTTAAGCCATAACCATCCAGGAGTGCATTCTTAAGAACTTTGTAATCATTGGCTTCACTTTCTTTCACAGTAAGGAGCCTATCCCTACCTTTTCCTCTAAATGATAGCCATAGGATAGCAGCCCACTGCCTTTGAGGGACATCCTGTACAACACAGGCCCTCTCAAGTGCAGCAAACCACTTGTTAATGTCATCCCCCTCCTTATAAGGGGGAACTATCTTATGCAGATTCCTGGAATCATGCTCTTTTGCAGGATGACTATGGGGAATACTGCTGCTGCCACCATGGGTTTCAAAACCCAACTTCTGTCTTTCCTTCTCTAATTCTAAAGACTGTCTATCCAAATCCAGCTGTTGCTTCTTAAGCTTCAGTCTGGTTTGTTCCACCCTCAACTTATTGAGTTCCCTTTCTAACAATCTGTCATCAGGGTTGGTGGGAGGGACATTCCTTGACACAGAAGTATGATGGGAATGAACAGAAGGAGACCTGTCCCTTACAGAGGGCACCCTAACAGCTTGGCTGACAGTGTAATGTGAGAGCACATCATCTGTATGATGTGACTCCACCTCAGTACCAACTATGCTAGACTGTCTTGTAATGGGCAGGCTAAGAAGTTTCTTTCCTGAACCTTTTCCTGGGGGAGTCCCTGGATCAGATTGGGAACCATTTGCTACTTTTTCAACAGATGTGCCCTTTGGCCTTATCTTGTTCTCTAAGCATATTAAGCAATAATTCCAAGGAAGGATTCTTCCCTACACTCAAACCTCTCTCTACACAGAGACTCATTGCTCCTTTCCACCTAAGGTGGTCATATGCAAGTTTGGACAGATCAACATTTTGGCCTGTGCCAGACATTTTTAGAGAGAGTTAAATTGATAGAAAAAGAGAAAAAAGTTTTCAGAACTTTTTAGAAAGACAGAAAAAAAACTTTTAAAACTTTTATGAACTTTTTGAAAGTTTAGAAGTACTTTTCAGCACTTTAGAAAAGAGTGAAAAGAGGAAATGCAAAACTTTTTAGCTATGTGTACACACACTGAACTTGTTTTGTATATTTTTCTCTTATGAAAAGTACAATGACAAGAGTGGTAAGTAGTCTCAAAGCACTTATCCCACCGCTGCACAACCAATGTAGGAGGCTGGACTGGCTTGTAGTGAGTACCAAGGGGTACTTGCACCTTGCACCAGGCCCAGTTATCCCTTATTAGTGTATAGGGTGTCTAGCAGCTTAGGCTGATAGATAATGGTAGCTTAGCAGAGCAGCTTAGGCTGAACTAGGAGACGTGTGAAGCTACTACAGTACCACAAGTGTCATTTGCACAATATCATAAGAAAACACAATACACAGATTTACTAAAAATAAAGGTACTTTATTTTTATGACAATATGCCAACGTATCTCAGTGAGTACCCTCAGTATGAGGATAACAATTATACACAAGTTATATGTACACAATACCAAAAATATGCAATATAGTCTTAGAAAACAGTGCAAACAATGTATAGTTACAATAGGATGCAATGGGGACACATAGGGATGGGGCAACACAAACCATATACTCCAAAAGTGGAATGTGAACCACGAATGGACCCCAAACCTATGTGACCTTGTAGAGGGTCGCTGGGACTATTAGAAAATAGTGAGAGTTAGAAAAATAGCCCTCCCCAAGACCCTGAAAAGTGAGTGCAAAGTGCACTAAAGTTCCCCAAAAGACAAAGAAGTCGTGATAGAGGAATAATGCAGGAAAGACACAAACCAACAATGCCACAACCGTGGATTTCCAATCTAGGGTACCTGTGGAACAAGGGGACCAAGTCCAAAAGTCACAAGCAAGTCGGAGATGGGCAAATGCCCAGGAAATGCCAGCTGTGGGTGCAAAGAAGCTTCTACTGGACAGAAGAAGCTGCGGTTTCTGCAGGAACGAAAAGGGCTAGACACGTCCCCTTTGGTGGACAGATCCCTCTCGCCGTGGAGAGTCGTGCAGAAGTGTTTTCCCGCCGAAGAAACGCCAACAAGCCTTGCTAGCTGCAAATCGTGCGGTTAGCGTTTTTGGATGCTGCTGCGGCCCAGGAGGGACCAGGAGGTCGCAAATCGGACCAGGAGAGAGATGGGACGTCGAGCAAGACAAGGAGCTCTCTCAGCAGCAGGTAGCTCCCAGAGAAATGCCAGAAACAGGCACTACGATGATGCATGAAATGGTGCTCGCCGAAGTTGCACAAAGGAGTCCCACGTCGCCGGAGACCAACTTAGAAAGTCGTGCAATGCAGGTTAGAGTGCCGTGGACCCAGGCTTGGCTGTGCACAAAGGATTTCCACCGGAAGTGCAAGGAAGCCGGAGTATTTGCAAAAGACGCAGTTTCCACCAATGCAGTCTGGCGTGGGGAGGCAAGGACTTACCTCCACCAAACTTGGACTGAAGAGTCACTGGACTGTGGGAGTCACTTGGACAGAGTTGCTGGATTCGAGGGACCTCGCTCGTTGTGCTGAGAGTAGACCCAAGGGACCGGTAATGCAGCTTTTTGGTGCCTGCGGTAGCAGGGGGAAGATTCCGTCGACCCACGGGAGATTTCTTCGGAGCTTCGAGTGCAGAGAGGAGGCAGACTACCCCCACAGCATGCACCAACAGGAAAACAGTCGAGAAGGCGGCAGGATCAGCGTTACAGAGTTGCAGTAGTCGTCTTAGCTACTATGTTGCAGTTTTGCAGGCTTCCAGCGCGGTCAGCAGTCGATTCCTTGGCAGAAGGTGAAGAGAGAGATGCAGAGGAACTCTGATGATCTCTTGCATTCGTTATCTAAAGTTTCCCCAGAGACAGAGACCCTAAATAGCCAGAAAAGAGGGTTTGGCTACTTAGGAGAGAGGATAGGCTACTAACACCTGAAGGAACCTATCAGAAGGAGTCTCTGACGTCACCTGGTGGCACTGGCCACTCAGAGCAGTCCAGTGTGCTGGCAGCACCTCTGTTTCCAAGATGGCAGAGGTCTGGAGCACACTGGAGGAGCTCTGGACACCTCCCAGGGGAGGTGCAGGTCAGGGGAGTGGTCACTCCCCTTTCCTTTGTCCAGTTTCGCGCCAGAGCAGGGCTAAGGGGTCCCCTGAACCGGTGTAGACTGGCTTATGCAGAATTGGGCACATCTGTGCCCATGAAAGCATTTCCAGAGGCTGGGGGAGGCAACCCCTCCCCTGCCTTCACACCATTTTCCAAAGGGAGAGGGTGTAACACCCTCTCTGAGAGGAAGTCCTTTGTTCTGCCATCCTGGGACAAGCCTGGCTTGACCCCAGGGGGGCAGAAACCTGTCTGAGGGGTTGGCAGCAGCAGCAGCTGCAGTGAAACCCCAGCAAAGGCAGTTTGGCAGTACCAGGGTCTGTGCTACAGACCACTGGGATCATGGAATTGTACCAATAATGCCAGGATGGCATAGAGGGGGCAATTCCATGATCTTAGACATGTTACATGGCCATATTCGGAGTTACCATTGTGAAGCTACATATAGGTAGTGACCTATATGTAGTGCACGCGTGTAATGGTGTCCCCACACTCACAAAGTTCAGGGAATTGGCCCTGAACAATGTGGGGGCACCTTGGCTAGTGCCAGGGTGCCCTCACACTAAGTAACTTTGCACCTAACCTTTACCAGGTAAAGGTTAGACATATAGGTGACTTATAAGTTACTTAAGTGCAGTGAAAAATGGCTGTGAAATAACGTGGACGTTATTTCACTCAGGCTGCAGTGGCAGGCCTGTGTAAGAATTGTCAGAGCTCCCTATGGGTGGCAAAAGAAATGCTGCAGCCCATAGGGATCTCCTGGAACCCCAATACCCTGGGTACCTCAGTACCATATACTAGGGAATTATAAGGGTGTTCCAGTAAGCCAATGTAAATTGGTAAAATTGGTCACTAGCCTGTTTGTGACAATTTGAAAGAAATGAGAGAGCATAACCACTGAGGTTCTGGTTAGCAGAGCCTCAGTGAGACAGTTAGGCACCACACAGGGAACACATACATATAGGCCACAAACTTATGAGCACTGGGGTCCTGACTAGCAGGGTCCCAGTGACACATAACAAACATACTGAAAACATAGGGTTTTCACTATGAGCACTGGGCCCTGGCTAGCAGGATCCCAGTGAGACAGTGAAAACACCCTGACATACACTCACAAACAGGCCAAAAGTGGGGGTAACAAGACTAGAAAGAGGCTACTTTCTCACAATCACCACTGAGGTTCTGGTTAGCAGAGCCTCAGTGAGACAGTTAGGCATCACACAGGGAACACATACATATAGGTCACAAACTTATGAGCACTGGGTTCCTGGCTAGCAGGGTCCCAGTGACACATAACAAACATACTGAAAACATAGGGTTTTCACTATGAGCACTGGGCCCTGGCTAGCAGGATCCCAGTGAGACAGTGAAAACACCCTGACATACACTCACAAACAGGCCAAAAGTGGGGGTAAGAAGGCTAGAAAGAGGCTACTTTCTCACACAACCCCCCCCAAACGAAGGACAATAAGGCCAACCTTGGCCAGTTGAGACTTTATTGTCTAAGTGGTGATAAGTAGAGAGTAGCTCTGCAATAGACTGGTTACTCCCTTTATCATCCACTATATGGTTACTTCCCTGTGGGGATGTAAACCACCCTGTTTGAAGTTTTTTAGCTAAACAACAATGTGAAGATGTATTTTCAGAGTTTCTATCAGTAAGTTTTAGTTTAGAACAGTGGGAATTATCCACTGAACCTATTTGTAATGATGGAAATGCCAGACAGGGATGCTGTCTCAGTAAAGCCATAGCTGGGCAAAAACTTTGTCCATATGGCTGGAAGAGAGAACAGGGATGCTGTTTCTCTTTAGTTGGAGCAGGGCAGGGATGCTGTCCTATGAGCTCCACATTAGGGCAGGGATGCTGTCCTAAGTGTTGTGAGGTAGTGCAGGGTTTCTGCACTAACGTTTCTCTGGGAGGGTTGGAGGGATGCTCCATGTTAACTAAAATGGTGCTCTTTTTCTCACCAATGTTAGTTATCCCACAGAGAGGTACTTCCACCTCAGGGAGTACAGCTTTGCCAGCTGATGATTCCCTTGGAACAGGTGCCACCCCAGGAGAGGTTTCTCCCACCACAGGAATGGTATCCTGAATGGTAGGGTGGTTAGGGGATACTGTGCTACCCTTTTTACCTGTTGATGGAGAGGGATCCTGAGTTTTCAGGCCTTCTCTCCTTTGCTTTTTCATTTCAGTAGAAATGTGTAGGAGGCTGGACTGGCTTGTAGTGAGTACCAAGGGGTACTTGCACCTTGCACCAGGCCCAGTTATCCCTTATTAGTGTATAGGGTGTCTAGCAGCTTAGGCTGATAGATAATGGTAGCTTAGCAGAGCAGCTTAGGCTGAACTAGGAGACGTGTGAAGCTACTACAGTACCACTTAGTGTCATATGCACAATATCATAAGAAAACACAATACACAGTTATACTAAAAATAAAGGTACTTTATTTTTATGACAATATGCCAAAGTATCTTAGAGTGTACCCTCAGTGAGAGGATAGGAAATATACACAAGATATATATACACAATAGCAAAAATATGCAGTATAGTCTTAGAAAACAGTGCAAACAATGTATAGTTACAATAGGATGCAATGGGGAAACATAGGGATAGGGGCAACACAAACCATATACTCCAGAAGTGGAATGCGAACCACGAATGGACCCCAAACCTATGTGACCTTGTAGAGGGTCGCTGGGACTATTAGAAAATAGTGAGAGTTAGAAAAATAACCCTCCCCAAGACCCTGAAAAGTGAGTGCAAAGTGCACTAAAGTTCCCCTAAGGACAAAATAGTCGTGTTAGAGGGAGAATGCAAGGAAAACACAAATCAGCAATGCAACAACAATGGATTCCTGTCTGAGGGTACCTGTGGAACAAGGGGACCAAGTCCAAAAGTCACAGGCAGCTCGGAGATGGGCAGATGCCCAAGAAATGCCAGCGGTTGGTGCAAAGAAGCTCTTACTAGGCTGAAGAACTGTGAATACTGCAGGAACGACAAGGGCTAGAGACTTCCCCTTTGGAGGATGGATCCCCCACGCCTTGGAGAGTCTTGCAGAAGTGTTTTCCCGCCGGATGGACGCCAACAAGCCTTGCTACACGCAAATCGTGCATTTGGCGTTTTTGGACGCTGCTGGGGCCCAGGAGGGACCAGAAGGTCGCAAATTGGACCTGCAGAGAGAGGGGACGTCGAGCAAGACAAGGAGCTATCACTGAAGCAGGTAGCACCCGGAGAAGTGCCAGAAACAGGCACTACGAGGATGCGTGAAACGGTGCTCGCCGAAGTTGCACAAAGGAGTCCCACGTCGCCGGAGACCAACTTAGAAAGTCGTGCAATGCAGGTTAGAGTGCCGTGGACCCAGGATTGGCTGTGCACACAGGATTTCCGCCGGAAGTGCACAGGGGCCGGAGAAGCTTGCAAAGTCACGGTTCCCAGCAATGCAGCCCAGCGAGGTGAGGCAAGGACTTACCTCCACCAAACTCGGGCTGAAGAGTCACTGGACTGTGGGAGTCACTTGGACGGTGTCGCTGGATTCGAGGGACCTCGCTCGTCGTGCTGAGAGGAGACCCAAGGGACCGGAGATGCAGCTTTTTGGTGCCTGCGGTTGCAGGGGGAAGATTCCGTCGACCCACGGGAGATTTCTTCGGAGCTTCTGGTGCAGAGAGGAGGCAGACTACCCCCACAGCATGCACAAGCAGGAAAACAGTCGAGAAGGCGGCAGGATCAGCGTTACAGAGTTGCAGTAGTCGTCTTTGCTACTATGTTGCAGGTTTGCAGGCTTCCAGCGCGGTCAGCGGTCGATTCCTTATCAGAAGGTGAAGAGGGAGATGCAGAGGAACTCGGCTGAGCTCGTGCATTCGTTATCTAAAGTTTCCCCAGAGACAGAGACCCTAAATAGCCAGAAAAGAGGGTTTGGCTACCTAGGAGAGAGGAAAGGCTACTAACACCTGAAGGAGCCTATCACAAGGAGTCTCTGACGTCACCTGGTGGCACTGGCCACTCAGAGCAGTCCAGTGTGCCAGCAGCACCTCTGTTTCCAAGATGGCAGAGGTCTGGAGCACACTGGAGGAGCTCTGGACACCTCCCAGGGGAGGTGCAGGTCAGGGGAGTGGTCACTCCCCTTTCCTTTGTCCAGTTTCGCGCCAGAGCAGGGGCTAAGGGGTCCCTGAACCGGTGTAGACTGGCTTATGCAGAATTGGGCACATCTGTGCCCAACAAAGCATTTCCAGAGGCTGGGGGCGGCTACTCCTCCCCTGCCTTCACACCATTTTCCAAAGGGAGAGGGTGTCACACCCTCTCTCAGAGGAAGTTCTTTGTTCTGCCATCCTGGGCCAGGCCTGGCTGGACCCCAGGAGGGCAGCTGCCTGTCTGAGGGGTTGGCAGCAGCAGCAGCTGCAGAGAAACCCCAGGAAGGGCAGTATGGCAGTACCAGGGTCTGTGCTACAGACCACTGGGATCATGGAATTGTACCAACAATGCCAGGATGGTATAGAGGGGGCAATTCCATGATCATAGACATGTTACATGGCCATATTCGGAGTTACCATGGTGAAGCTACATATAGGTAGTGACCTATATGTAGTGCACGCGTGTAATGGTGTCCCCGCACTCACAAAGTTCAGTGAATTGGCTCTGAACAATGTGGGGGCACCTTGGCTAGTGCCAGGGTGCCCTCACACTAAGTAACTTTGCACCTAACCTTTACCAGGTAAAGGTTAGACATATAGGTGACTTATAAGTTACTTAAGTGCAGTGTAAAATGGCTGTGAAATAACGTGGACGTTATTTCACTCAGGCTGCAGTGGCAGGCCTGTGTAAGATTTGTCAGAGCTCCCTATGGGTGGCAAAAGAAATGCTGCAGCCCATAGGGATCTCCTGGAACCCCAATACCCTGGGTACCTCAGTACCATATACTAGGGAATTATAAGGGTGTTCCAGTAAGCCAATGTAAATTGGTAAAAGTGGTCACTAGCCTGTCAGTGACAATTTGGAAAGAAATGAGAGAGCATAACCACTGAGGTTCTGATTAGCAGAGCCTCAGTGAGACAGTTAGTCACTACACAGGTAACACATTCAGGCACACTTATGAGCACTGGGGCCCTGGGTTACCAGGGTCCCAGTGACACATACAACTAAAACAACATATATACAGTGAAAAATGGGGGTAACATGCCAGGCAAGATGGTACTTTCCTACAAAATGAGAGGGAACAATTCCTCTGGGATGCCCAGCATGGCTGCATGGGCATACAACTCTACATCAGCCCAACTTGAGGCCTCTAGGTCATTACCTAAGAGACAGTCTACAGGTAAGCTAGGTGATACCACCACCTGCATAGGGCCAGTAACTCCACCCCAACTAAACTGAATTATAGCTAAGGGAAGAAACTTAGTGGAGTTATGGACATCAATAATCTTATACTGTTGTCCAATGATGTGTTGTTCAGGATGCCCTAGGTTTTCAGTCACCAAAGTGATACTGGCACCTGTGTCCCTGTAGGCCAAGGCCTCAACACCATTTATTGAAACTGTCTGCCTGTACTTATCCATTGTAAGGGGACAAGCAGCCAGTGTGGCAAGGCCAATGCCACTAGGTGTGACAGAAACTGTCTTGGGACTGACTACCCCAGTTTCTACTATGGACCCATAAGTGAACCCAACTACACCCTTAACTTGACTGTTGCCAGCAGTCCCACCCCTAGTACCACTACTGCTAGGGGCACTAGAGCTTGATGTATTAGTGGTGGTAGGCTCAGGGGGTTTACCTGGACAGGACTTATCCCCTGGCCTTTGGCCTCTGTTTTTACACACAAAGCACCAAGGCTTTTTAATGTGTGTGGGTTGAGAAGAAGAGGAAGAATTTGTTTTATCCCCACCCTCTGAAGAGTGTTTAAGATTTGAAGAAGGATCTTTGGTTTTACCCTTATCCCCATGCTTATCTTGAGACTTTTCACCATCTTTCTTCTCATTGCCATCTTTGTCACCCCCTGTATGAAAGTTTCTGTTCACCCTTGTTTTGACCCATTTGTCTGCCTTCTTTCCCAATTCTTGGGGAGAGGTCAGATCAGAGTCTACCAGGTACTGGTGCAACAAATCAGACACACAATTATTAAGAATATGCTCTCTCAGGATCAAGTTATACAGGCTGTCATAATCAGTAACTTTACTGCCATGTAACCACCCCTCCAAGGCCTTCACTGAATGGTCAACAAAATCAACCCAGTCTTGTGAAGACTCCTTTTTGGTCTCTCTGAACTTCATCCTGTACTGTTCAGTGGTTAAGCCATAACCATCCAGGAGTGCATTCTTAAGAACTGTAAAATTATTGGCATCACTTTCTTTCACAGTAAGGAGCCTATCCCTACCCTTTCCACTAAATGATAGCCATAGGATAGCAGCCCACTGCCTTTGAGGGACATCCTGTACAACACAGGCCCTCTCAAGTGCAGCAAACCACTTGTTAATGTCATCCCCCTCCTTATAAGGGGGAACTATCTTGTGCAGATTCCTGGAATCATGCTCTCTTGCAGGATGACTATGGGGAATACTGCTGCTGCCACCATGGGTTTCTAAACCCAGTTTCTGTCTTTCCTTCTCTACTTCTAAGGATTGTCTATCTAAATCCAGCTGTTGTTGTTTAAGCTTCAGTCTGGATTGCTCCACTCTCAATCTATTGAGCTCCCTTTCTAACATTCTTTCATCAGGGTGGGTGGGAGGGACATTCCTAGACACAGAAGTATGGTGAGAATGGACAGAAGGAGACCTGTTCCTAACAGAAGGCACCCTAACAGCTTGGTTAACAGAAACATCACTTCTACTGTGGTGAGTAGGAATACTCTTGCTATGATGTGAGACCACACTATCAGTATGGTGTGACTCTACATCAGTACCAACTATGCTAGGCTGTCTGATAAGGGGCAGGCTAGGAAGTTTCTTTCCTGAACCTTTTTCTAGGGGAGTCCCTGGATCAGATTGGGAACCATTAGCTACTTTTTCCACAGAAGGGGCACCTTTTGCCTTATCCTGTTCTACAAGCATGTTAACCAACAGTTCTCTGGAGGGATTCTTACCTACACTTAAACCTCTTTCTATGCAGAGACTCCTTGCTCCTTTCCAGCTAAGGTGATCATAAGCAAGTTTGGACAGATCAACAGTTTGGCCTGTGCCAGACATTTTAGAAAATGTTTAAGTGACAGAAAAAGTGAGAAAAAGTTTTCAGAACTTTTTGAAAGACAGAAAAAAAACTTTTTCAACTTTTTAAGAACTTTTAGAAAGTTTAGAGGTACTTTTCAGCACTTAGAAAAGAAGTGAGAAGAGGAAATGCAAAACTTTTTGGTTAGGTGTACATACACTGAACTTGTTTTGTATATTTTTCTCTTATGAAAAGTACAGTGACAAAAGTGGTAAGTAGTTGCAAAGTGTGAGAAAGTAGCCTCTTTCTAGCCTTATTACCCCCACTTTTGGCTTGTTTGTGAGTGTATGTCAGGGTGTTTTCGCTGTCTCACTGGGATCCTGCCAGCCAGGGCCCAGTGCTCATAGTGAAAACCCTATGTTTTCAGTATGTTTGTTATGTGTCACTGGGACCCTGCTAGCCAGGACCCCAGTGCTCATAAGTTTGTGACCTATATGTATGTGTTCCCTGTGTGATGCCTAACTGTCTCACTGAGGCTCTGCTAACCAGAACCTCAGTGGTTATGCTCTCTCTTTACAAATTGTCACTAACAGGCTAGTGACCATTTTACCAATTCACATTGGCATACTGGAACACCCTTATAATTCCCTAGTATATGGTACTGAGGTACCCAGGGTATTGGGGTTCCAGGAGATCCCTATGGGCTGCAGAATTTCTTTTGCCACCCATAGGGAGCTCTGACAATTCTTACACAGGCCTGCCACTGCAGCCTGAGTGAAATAACGTCCACGTTATTTCACAGCCATTTTCACTGCACTTATGTAACTTATAAGTCACCTATATGTCTAACCTTTACTTAGTAAAGGTTGGGTGCTAAGTTACTTAGTGTGAGGGCACCCTGGCACTAGCCAGAGTGCCCCCACATCATTCAGGGCAAATTCCCCGGACTTTGTGAGTGCGGGGACACCATTACACACGTGAACTACACATACGTCACTACCTATGTGTAGCTTCACAATGGTAACTCCGAATATGGCCATGTAACATGTCTAAGATCATGGAATTGCCCCCTCTATGCCATCCTGGCATTGTTGGTACAATCCCATGACCCCACGGGTCTGTAGCTCAGACCCGGGTACTGCCAAACTGCCTTTTCAGGGGTTTCACTGCAGCTGCTGCTGCTGCCAACCTCTCAGACAGGTTTCTGCCCTCCTAGGGTCCAGCCAGGCTTGTCCCAGGATGGCAGAACAAAGGACGTCCTCTGAGAGAGGGTGTTACAGCCTCTCCCTTTGGAAAATGGTGTGAAGGCAGGGGAGGAGTAGGCTCCCCCAGCCTCTGGAAATGCTTTCATGGGCACATTTGGTGCCCATTTCTGCATAAGCCAGTCTACACCGGTTCAGGGACCCCTTAGCCCTGCTCTGGCGCAAAACTGGACAAAGAAAAGGGGAGTGACCACTCCCCTGACCTGCACCTCCCCTGGGAGGTGTCCAGAGCTCCTCCAGTGTGCTCCAGACCTCTGCCATCTTGGAAACAGAGGTGCTGCTGGCACACTGGACTGCTCTGAGTGGCCGGTGCCAGCAGGTGACGTCAGAGACTCCTTCTGATAGGCTCCTTCAGGTATTGCTAGCCTATCCTCTCTCCTAAGTAGCCAAACCCTCTTTTCTGGTTATGTAGGGTCTCTGCTTTGGGGAATTCCTTAGATAAGGAATGCAAGAGCTCATCAGAGTTCCTCTGCATCTCTCTCTTCACCTTCTGCCAAGGAATCGACTGCTGACCGCGCTGGAAGCCTGCAAAACTGCAACAAAGTAGCAAAGACGACTACTGCAACTCTGTAACGCTGATCCTGCCGCCTTCTCAACTGTTTTCCTGGTGGTGCATGCTGTGGGGGTAGTCTGCCTCCTCTCTGCACTAGAAGCTCCGAAGAAATCTCCTGTGGGTCGACGGAATCTTCCCCCTGCAACCGCAGGCACCAAAGAACTGCATTACCGGTACTCTGGGTCTCCTCTCAGCACGACGAGCGAGGTCCCTTGATTCCAGCAACTCTGTCCAAGTGACTCCCACAGTCCAGTGACTCTTCAGTCCAAGTTTGGTGGAGGTAAGTCCTTGCATCCCCACGCCAGACTGCATTGCTGGGAACCGCGTCTTTTGCAGCTACTCCGGCCTCTGTGCACTTCCAGTGGAAATCCTTTGTACACAGCCAAGCCTGGGTCCACGGCACTCTAACCTGCATTGCACGACTTTCTAAGTTGTCCTCCGGTGGCGTGGGACTCCTTTCTGCAACTTCGGATGAGCACCGTTTCACTCTTCTTCAAAGTACCTGTTCTGGCACTTCTGCATGTGCTGCCTGCTTCTGAGAGGCCTCCTTGTCTTGCTCGACGCCCCCTCTGTCCCCAGACGCAATTGCCGATATCCTGGTCCCTCCTGGGCCACAGAAGCACGCAAAAACCCTTACCGCACGATTTGCAGCTAGCAAGGCTTGTTGGCTGTATTTCCACAGGAAAACACTTCTGCACGACTCTCCACGGCGTGGTGGATCCATCCTCCAAGGAGGAAGTTTCTAGTCCTTGTCGTTCCTGCAGAATCCTAAGCTCCTACTGTCCAGTAGCAGCTTCTTTGCACCCACCGTTGACATTTCTTGGGCATCTGCCCATCTCCGACTTGCTTGTGACTTTTGGACTTGGTCCCCTTGTTCCACAGGTACCCTCGTTTGGAAATCCATCGTTGTTGCATTGCTGGTTTGTGCCTTTCCTGCAGAATTCCCCTATCACGACTTCTTTGTCCTTTGGGGAACTTTAGTGCACTTTGCACTCACTTTTCAGGGTCTTGGGGTGGGCTATTTTATTAACCCTTACTATTTTCTAATAGTCCCAGCGACCCTCTACAAGGTCACATAGGTTTGGGGTCCATTCGTGGTTCGCATTCCACTTCTGGAGTATATGGTTTGTGTTGCCCCTATCCCTATGTGTCCCCATTGCATCCTATTGTAACTATACATTGTTTGCACTGTTTTCTAAGACTATACTGCATATTTTTGGTATTGTGTACATATATTTTGTGTATATTTGCTATCCTCATACTGAGGGTACACTCTGAGATACTTTGGCATATTGTCATAAAAATAAAGTACCTTTATTTTTAGTATATCTGTGTATTGTGTTTTTTTATGAAATTGTGCAAGTGACACTAGCGGTACTGTAGGAGCTTCACTCGTCTCCTAGTTCAGCCTAAGCTGCTCTGCTAAGCTACCATTATCTATCAGCCTATGCTGCTAGACACCCTATACACTAATAAGGGATAACTGGGCCTGGTGCAAGGTGCAAGTACCCCTCGGTACTCACTACAAGCCAGTCCAGCCTCCTACATTGGTTGTGCAGCGGTGGGATAAGTACTTTGAGACTACTTACCACTCTTGTCATTGTACTTTTCATAAGAGAAAAATATACAAAACAAGTTCAGTGTGTGTACACATTACTAAAAAGTTTTGCATTTCCTCTTTTCACTCTTTTCTAAGTGCTGAAAAGTACATCTAAACTTTCTAAAAAGTTCTTAAAAAGTTTTAAAAGTTTTTTTTCTGTCTTTCTAAAAGTTCTGAAAAACTTTTTCTTCACTTTTTCTGTCACTTAAACTCTTTTTAAAAAGTCTGGCACAGGCCAAGCTGTTGATCTGTCCAAACTTGCATATGACCACCTTAGCTGGAAATGAGCAAGGAGTCTCTGTGTAGAAAGAGGTTTGAGTGTAGGGAAGAATCCTTCTTTGGAATTGTTGCTTAACATGCTTAGAGAACAAGATAAGGCCAAAGGGGCCACATCTGTTGAAAAAGTAGCTAATGGTTCCCAATCTGATCCAGGGACTCCCCCAGGAAAAGATTCAGGAAAGAAACTTCCCAGCCTGCCCATTACTAGACAGTCCAGCATAGTTGGTACTGATGTGGAGGTACACCATACAAATAGTGTTATCTCACATCATAGCAAGAGCATTGTTTCTCACCACAGTAGAAGTGATGTTTCTGTTAGCCAAGCTGTTAGGGTGCCTTCTGTAAGGGACAGGTCTCCTTCTGTCCATTCTCACCATACTTCTGCGTCTAGGAATGTCCCTCCCACCCACCCTGATGAAAGAATGTTAGAAAGGGAGCTCAATAGATTGAGAGTGGAGCAATCCAGACTGAAGCTTAAACAACAACAGCTGGATTTAGATAGACAATCCTTAGAAGTAGAGAAGGAAAGACAGAAACTGGGTTTAGAAACCCATGGTGGCAGCAGCAGTATTCCCCATAGTCATCCTGCAAGAGAGCATGATTCAAGGAATCTGCACAAGATAGTTCCCCCTTATAAGGAGGGGGATGACTTTAACAAGTGGTTTGCTGCACTTGAGAGGGCCTGTGTTGTACAGGATGTCCCTCAAAGGCAGTGGGCTGCTATCCTATGGCTATCATTTAGTGGAAAAGGTAGGGATAGGCTCCTTACTGTGAAAGAAAGTGATGCCAATAATTTTACAGTTCTTAAGAATGCACTCCTGGATGGTTATGGCTTAACCACTGAACAATACAGGATAAAGTTCAAAGAGACCAAAAAGGAGTCTTCACAAGACTGGGTTGATTTTGTTGACCATTCAGTGAAGGCCTTGGAGGGGTGGTTACATGGCAGTAAAGTTACTGATTATGACAGCCTGTATAACGTGATCCTGAAAGAGCACATTCTTAATAATTGTGTGTCTGATTTGTTGCACCAGTACTTGGTGGACTCTGATCTGACCTCTCCCAAAGAATTGGGAAAGAAGGCAGACAAATGGGTCAGAACAAGGGTGAACAGAAAAGTTCATACAGGGGGTGACAAAGATGGCAATAAGAAGAAAGATGGTGAAAAATCTCAAGATAAGCATGGGGATAAGGGTAAAACCAAAGATCCTTCTTCAAATCTTAAACACTCTTCAGAGGGTGGGGATAAAACAAATTCTTCCTCTTCTTCTCAACCCACATACATTAAAAAGCCTTGGTGCTTTGTGTGTAAAAACAGATGCCATACGCCAGGGGATAAGTCCTGTCCAGGTAAAGCCCCTGAGCCTACCACCACTAATACATCAAGCTCTAGTGCCCCTAGCAGTGGTGGTACTAGTGGTGGGACTGCTGGCAACAGTCAAGTTAAGGGTGTAGTTAGGTTCACTTATGGGTCCATAGTAGAAACTGGGGTAGTCACACCCAAGACAGTTTCTGTCACACCTAGTGGCATTGGCCTTGCCACACTGGCTGCTTGTCCCCTTACAATGGATAAGTACAGGCAGACAGTTTCAATAAATGGTGTTGAGGCCTTGGCCTACAGGGACACAGGTGCCAGTATCACTTTGGTGACTGAAAACATAGTGCACCCTGATCAACACATCATTGGACAACAATATAGGATTATTGATGTCCATAACTCCACTAAGTTTCTTCCCTTAGCTATAATTCAGTTTAGTTGGGGTGGAGTTACTGGCCCTAAGCAGGTGGTGGTATCACCTAGCTTACCTGTAGACTGTCTCTTAGGTAATGACCTAGAGGCCTCAGGTTGGGCTGTTGTAGAGTTTTATGCCCATGCAGCCATGCTGGGCATCCCAGAGGAATTGTTCCCTCTCATTTCTACTGAAATGAAAAACCAAAGGAGAGAAGGCCTGAAAACTCAGGATCCCTCTCCAACAACAGGTAAAAGGGGTATCACAGTATCCCCTAACCACCCTACCATTCAGGATACCATTCCTGTGGTGGGAGAAACCTCTCCTGGGGTGGCACCTGTTCCAAGGGAATCATCAGTTGGCAAAACTGTACTCCCTGAGGTGGAAGTACCTCTCTGTGGGATAACTAACATTGGTGAGAAAAAGAACACCATTTTAGTTAACATGGAGCATCCCTCCAACCCTCCCAGAGAAACTTTAGTGCAGAAACCCTGCACTACCTCACAACACTTAGGACAGCATCCCTGCCCTAGTGTGGAGCTCATAGGACAGCATCCCTGCCCTGCTCCAACTAAAGAGAAACAGCATCCATGTTCCCTCTTCCAGCCATATGGACAAAGTTTTTGCCCAGCTATGGCTTTACTGAGACAGCATCCCTGTCTGGCATTTCCATCACTACAAATAGGTTCAGTGGACAATTCCCACTGTTCTAAACTAAAACTTACTGATAGAAACTCTGAAAATACATCTTCACATTGTTGCTTAGCTAAAAAACTTCAAACAGGGTGGTTTACATCCCCACAGGGAAATAACCATATAGTGGATGATACAGGGAGTAACCAGTCTATTGCAGAGCTACTCTCTACTTATCACCACTTAGACAATAAAGTCTCAACTGGCCAAGGTTAGCCTTATTGTCCTTCGTTTGGGGGGGGGGGGGGGTTGTGTGAGAAAGTAGCCTCTTTCTAGCCTTATTACCCCCACTTTTGGCCTGTTTGTGAGTGTATGTCAGGGTGTTTTCGCTGTCTCACTGGGATCCTGCCAGCCAGGGCCCAGTGCTCATAGTGAAAACCCTATGTTTTCAGTATGTTTGTTATGTGTCACTGGGACCCTGCTAGCCAGGACCCCAGTGCTCATAAGTTTGTGACCTATATGTATGTGTTCCCTGTGTGATGCCTAACTGTCTCACTGAGGCTCTGCTAACCAGAACCTCAGTGGTTATGCTCTCTCTTTACAAATTGTCACTAACAGGCTAGTGACCATTTTACCAATTCACATTGGCATACTGGAACACCCTTATAATTCCCTAGTATATGGTACTGAGGTACCCAGGGTATTGGGGTTCCAGGAGATCCCTATGGGCTGCAGCATTTCTTTTGCCACCCATAGGGAGCTCTGACAATTCTTACACAGGCCTGCCACTGCAGCCTGAGTGAAATAACGTCCACGTTATTTCAAAGCCATTTTCACTGCACTTATGTAACTTATAAGTCACCCATATGTCTAACCTTTACTTAGTAAAGGTTGGGTGCTAAGTTACTTAGTGTGAGGGCACCCTGGCACTAGCCAGAGTGCCCCCACATCGTTCAGGGCAAATTCCTCGGACTTTGTGAGTGCGGGGACACCATTACACGCGTGCACTACACATAGGTCACTACCTATGTGTACCTTCACAATGGTAACTCCGAATATGGCCATGTAACATGTCTAAGATCATGGAATTGCCCCCTCTATGCCATCCTGGCATTGTTGGTACAATCCCATGATCCCACGTGTCTGTAGCTCAGACCCGGGTACAGCCAAACTGCCTTTTCAGGGGTTTCACTGCAGCTGCTGCTGCTGCCAACCCCTCAGACAGGTTTCTGCCCTCCTAGGGTCCAGCCAGGCTTGTCCCAGGATGGCAGAACAAAGGACTTCCTCAGAGAGAGGGTGTTACACCCTCTCCCTTTGGAAAATGGTGTCAGGGCTGGGAAGGAGTAGCCTCCCCCAGCCTCTGGAAATGCTTTGATGGGACCAGATGGTGCCCATCTCTGCATAAGCCAGTCTACACCGGTTCAGGGATCCCCCAGCCCTGCTCTGGCGCGAAACTGGACAAAGGAAAGGGGAGTGACCACTCCCCTGACCTGCACCTCCCCTGGGAGGTGCCCAGAGCTCCTCCAGTGTGCTCCAGACCTCTGCCACCTTGGAAACAGAGGTGCTGCTGGCACACTGGACTGCTCTGAGTGGCCAGTGCCAGCAGGTGACATCAGAGACTCCTTCTGATAGGCTCCTTCTGGTGTTGCTAGCCTATCCTCTCTCCTAGGTAGCCAAACCTCCTTTTCTGGCTATTTAGGGTCTCTGCTTTGGGGAATTCCTTAGATAACGAATGCAAGAGCTCATTAGAGTTCCTCTGCATCTCTCTCTTCACCTTCTGCCAAGGAATCGACTGCTGACCGCGCTGGAAGCCTGCAAAACTGCAACAAAGTAGCAAAGACGACTACTGCGACCTTGTAACGCTGATCCTGCTGCCTTCTCGACTGTTTTCCTGGTGGTGCATGCTGTGGGGGTAGTCTGCCTTCTCTCTGCACTAGAAGCTCTGAAGAAATCTCCTGTGGGTCGACGGAATCTTCCCCCTGCAACTGCAGGCACCAAAGAACTGCTTCACCGGTCCTCTGGGTCTCCTCTCAGCACGACGAGCGAGGTCCCTTGAACTCAGCAACTCGGTCCAAGTGACTCCCACAGTCCAGTGACTCTTCAGTCCCAGTTTGGTGGAGGTAAGTCCTTTCCTCCCCACGCTAGACTGCATTGCTGGGAACCGCATGTTTTGCAGCTGCTCCGGCTCCTGTGCTTTGTTCCAGGAGTCCCTTTGTGCACAGCCAAGCCTGGGTGCCCGGCACTCTAACCTGCAGTGCACGACCTCCTGAGTTTTCCTCCGGCGTCGTGGGACCCTCCTTTGTGACTTCGGGTAAGCTCCGGTTCATTCCACTTCGTAGTGCCTGTTTCAGCACTTCTGCGGGTGCTGCTTGCTTCTGAGTGGGCTCTTTGTCTTGCTGGATGCCCCTTCTGTCTCCTCACGCAATTGCCGACATCCTGGTCCCTCCTGGGCCACAGCAGCATCCAAAAACCCTATCGGCGGCCCTTGCAGCTAGCAAGGCTTGTTTGCGGTCTTTCTGCACGGAAACACCTCTGCACGACTCTTCACGATGTGGCACATCCATCCTCCAAAGGAGAAGTTTCTAGCCCTTGTCGTTCTTGCACAATCCACAGCTTCTACCATCCTGTGGCAGCTTCTTTGCACTCACCGCTGGCATTTCCTGGGCATCTGCCCACTCCCGACTTGATCGTGACTCTTGGACTTGGTCCCCTTGTTCCACAGGTACTCTTGTCAGGAAATCCATGGTTGTTGCATTGCTGGAGTTGGTCTTCCTTGCAGAATTCCCCTATCACTACTTCTGTGCTCTTTGGGGAACTTAGGTGCACTTTGAACCCACTTTTTAGGGTCTTGGGGTGGTCTATTTTTCTAACCCTCACTGTTTTCTTACAGTCCCAGCGACCCTCTACAAGGTCACATAGGTTTGGGGTCCATTCGTGGTTCGCATTCCACTTCTAGAGTATATGGTTTGTGTTGCCCCTATCCCTATGTGCCCCCATTGCATTCTATTGTGACTATACATTGTTTGCACTGTTTTCTATTGCTATTACTGCATATTTTGGTATTGTGTACATATATCTTGTGTATATTTGCTATCCTCATACTGAGGCTACTCACTGAGATACTTTGGCATATTGTCATAAAAATAAAGTACCTTTATTTTTAGTATATCTGTGTATTGTGTTTTCTTATGATACTGTGCATATGACACTAGTGGTACTGTAGGAGCTTCACTCGTCTCCTAGTTCTGCCTAAGCTGCTCTGCTATGCTGCCTTTTCTATCAGCCTAAGCTGCTAGACACCCCTCTACACTATTAAGGGATACCTGGGCCTGGTGCAAGGTGTAAGTACCCCTTGGTACCCACTACAAGCCAGTCCAGCCTCCTAAAACAATCTATTTATCCAAAAATGAACTCAACTTCCTAGCAATTCATTTGCATTGTTATCTCATTGTTCTTACCTCTAACTTGTCTGAGACATCATAGACGGCGCTCAATATATGTGATCAAACCCAAATAGGCAAAGACGAACAATTTTAAAAGACCTGCTGACCAATCCACATGCAATCTGTATAATACCACATGGGTACAAAAACCGAACATTGTTTACATTATCACGGCGGCCATTTTGTAAGAGGCAAATTTTCATGTACAGATGTTTTATAACACAAAAACCCAACAAAAATAATTCTTATATTGTCATCCGCACTCTTTTTCAAAATAGAATTATATGGCTATATCGACAATTATAATTTCAAATTACAAAGTGTTTTTTTTAAGTTATCTTGGTTCCACAATTCCCTCGTAGTATACGAGAATCCAACCCCAGCATGACAACTACCAATCACAGTGAGACAAATGTACTTAGTTCCGATTTCTCCCTATAATGTCGAAATCGCCATACAAACTCGTTTGTCACAGACTAGTCAGCCATAAAAACCATTGGAAACATTTGAATCGTGAAACGTACGCCATCTTAGGTGAGGCCATCCTCTGTTAATATGCATATTTCAGCATTTCGTTACAAGATAATTGATCCAATAATAATGTGTACATTTAGGCGCTCTGTTTTAAAAAGCATATTATAAATCTCTGTCAGTTTTCATAAGGGCACATGTTATTTATAAGCATATAACCTCCATTTTTTGACTCATAATGCTGTGTTATTTTTAACCAACAAATATCTCGTATTACGCAACCTTATAAATAAAAGCGAGACATCAGACAAAATACCATGACCCAGTATTAAATTATATTTCTTCCTCACCTATTCTTTCTTTAAATACATTCTACATAGATTTAGGAGTTTGTATTTTAACTATTGATCATGTATATGGGGTTAAGATATAGGTTGTGTGACATGCTGGATGAAATGCACACATTGTGATTGCTATGAGTCTACCGCTTCTTCCAATGTGCTTTTCGACTATAGGATACAATCTTCTGAACACTGGATGGAATGGTTACATTTGGGAGGAATAACGGCATGTGTCTTAATTTACATCTAGGATATACATAACAATTCAAGCAAATTAATATTGGGTCATGGTATTTTGTCTGATGTCTCGCTTTTGTTTATATGGTCGCATAATACGAGATATTTGCGGGTTAAAAATAACACAGCATAATGATTCCAAAAATGGAAGTTATATGCGGAAATAACATGTACACTTATGAAAACTGAGAGAGATTTATAATATGCTTTCTAAAATGGAGCCCCTAAATGTACACATTATTGGATCAATTGGCTTGTAACAAAATGCTGAAATATGCATATTAACAGAGGATGGCCTCACCTAAGATGGCGTACGTTTCATGATTCAAATGTTTGCAATGGTTTTTATGACTGACTAGTCCGTGGCAAACGAGTTTGTATGGCGATTTCGACATTATAGGTAGAAATCGGAACTAAGTACATTTGTCTCACTGTGATTGGTAGTTGTCATGCTGGGGTTGGATTCTCATATACTACGAGGGAATTGTGGAACCAAGATAACTCATAAAAAACGCTTTGTAATTTGAAATTATAATTATCGATGTAGCCATATAATTCTATTTTGAAAAAGAGTGCGGATGACAATATAAGAATAATTTTTGTGTTCCGCAAAGGTTTTCGTGTTATAAAACATCTGTACATGAAAATTTGCCTTTTACAAAATGGCAGCCGTGATAATGTAAACAATGTTCGTTTTTTGTACCCACATGGTATTATACAGACTGTGTGTGGATTGGTCAGCGGGTCTTTTAAAATTGTTCCTCTTTACCTATCTGGGTTTGATCACATATATTGAACGCCGTCTATGAGGTCTCGGACAAGTTAGAGGTAAGAACAATGAGATAACAATGCAAATTAATTGCCAGGACGTTGAGTTCATTTTTGGATAAATAGATTGTCTAGTTAGATTTTTTCAAATAATATGAGACAAATATGACGAACCATTGTCTACCCGTTTCTTTGATCATCACCATTAAGTAACCATACTTCATTTTAACTTGTGAGTCAATAGAATTATTTGAAGTTGACTGGCTTTCTAAGGACAAATTATGAAAGGTGATATATAGATATTGGCATGCTAAATTGATATGAGCTTTATCACACGATGGGAAGTGACATAATAGGCATTGTCTATAGTAAAAATCTGTATTAGATATTGATGAACGTGTAATGATATGATTTTGTATCTTTACAATTTTGAAATAAAATTAGAGACAGTGGATAAAGCGATATAGTATGGGCAGGGTTTGATTGATCATAATATAGCCAAATACGGCATTAATGTCAGGGAGACCAGATCCTCAGGGCCTGCGCATGCTCCCAACATGTCCACCCCTAGGCAGCTCCAAACTTCAGTATCCAAAAATGCCACAGAGTCTGAGAGAGTCCTAGTAGGGTAACCGGGGATTAGGTAGGGAACAGCTGGGAAGGAGACCTGCAAGAAGCAAGAGTTAAACAAAACACAATGGCAAGATAAAATCACAGTGAACATCAAAAGACTATGGGGGTCATTACAACCCTGGCGGACGGTGTTAAAGCGGCGGTAAGACCGCAAACAGGACGGTGGAAAAAAATTGGGAATTATGACCGTGGCGGAAACCGGCAACAAAGACAGCCACTTTAACACTCCGACCGCCACGGCGGTACAGACAAACAGCGCGGCGGTCACCAGCAACAGACAGGCGGAAGACAAAGTACCGCCCACAGTATCACAACCTACCAATCCGCCACCTTTTCCGGGGCGGATTCACTGTGGATAAAAACACGGCAGAAACAGACATTTCAAAGGGAAAACGCTCACCTCTACACATCCCATGAGGAATCAGGACACCATGGAGCCGGAACTCCAAATACTCCCTGCAATAGTCTTCCTGCACCTGTACGACCATCATCAACATCGGCGCCGAAGACAACGGTGAGTACTACACCTACGACATAGGGGAGGGGGAGGGAAAAGTCAGGGACACACACACGCAACACCCGACCCTCACCCACTACAACACTCACACCAATGCATATCCAAACATTACAGTAACAATTCCCAAACCCCCTGGAAGAATGCAAAGACAAAAGGAAATGAGTGCAACCATTGTAATATATCAAAATACAGTAACCAAATATATACAGATCAATAGACACATTCAACAAAATATACATCACGATTAGTAGTGCAGGCAATGCACCATTCAATGTCCGTGGACCACTGGGCCCAAAATGCATGGGCGAGGCCCACATCAGACACCTGATCAAAACGGAGAGAACACTGCTGGGGCATCAGATAGAAATACAACAGGCACCTCAGGGGGCAGGGAAGGGGTGGCACCTCAGCCGGATGAGTGCACAACGGCAGATCCACGAGGGGGCTCCATGCCCATTGATGTATCCTGAGGAGTGCAAAGCCACAGTCTCTCAAATCTCTACAGTGGGTGGTTTGCCCACTGTTCAATCCTGGGGAGTGCAAAGCCACAGTCTCTCAAGTCTCTACAGTGGGTGGTTTTCCCACTGCCATATCCTGGGGAGTGCAAAGCCACAGTCTCTCAAGTCTCTACGGTGGGTGGTTTGCCCACTGCCATATCCTGGGGAGTGCAAAGCCACAGTCTCTCAAGTCTCTACAGTGGGTGGTTTGCCCACTGTTCAATCCTGGGGAGCGCAAAGCCACAGTCTCTCAAGTCTCTACAGTGGGTGGTTTGCCCACTGCCATATCCTGGGGAGTGCAAAGCCACAGTCTCTCAAGTCTCTACAGTGGGTGGTTTGCCCACTGGCATATCCTGGGAAGTGCAAAGCCACAGTCTCTCAAGTCTCTACAGTGGGTGGTTTGCCCACTGTTCAATCCTGGGGAGTGCAAAGCCACAGTCTCTCAAGTCTCTACAGTGGGTGGTTTGCCCACTGCCATATCCTGGGGAGTGCAAAGCCACAGTCTCTCAAGTCTCTACAGTGGGTGGTTTGCCCACTGTTCAATCCTGGGGAGTGCAAAGCCACAGTCTCTCAAGTGGATAACCGTCTCCACTGGTTCTGGAGGGCGAATGGTGCCCAGAGTGATTCATCCTGTGCAGGTCAGACGGAGTGGATGCTGTTCTCCACTGGTTCTGGAGGGGGACTGGTGCCCAGAGTGCTTCATCCTGGTAAGGTCAGACAGAGTGGATGCTGTTCTCCACTGGTTCTGGAGGGGGACTGGTGCCTAGAGTGCATCACTCTCCCGTGACGGTCCCAGTTCCGTCACTGTCCCTGCCGCACATGGGCTAGCGGTGCTTGAGTTGGCGGTGCTTGCCCTGTTCAGCGGTGCTTGCCATGGCGGTCTGTGCCCTGTTCAGTGGTGCTTGCCCTGTTCAGCGGTGCTTGCCATGGCGGTCTGTGCCCTGTTCAGCGGTGCTTGCCATGGCGGTCTGTGCCCTGTTCAGCGGTGCTTGGCCTGTTCAGCGGTGCTTGCCATGGCAGTCTGTGCCCTGTTCAGCGGTGCTTGCCATGGTGGTCCTTCATTGCCCAGCGGGGCTGTGGCTGCCGGGGCGCTCCTGGGCACTGACTCTGGCAGTGGCCTCTTGGCCACTGACGATGTGGCTGCCGGTGGCCTCCTGGGCAGCGGGGATGATGACGGTCTTCTCCGCCGTGCTGCTCTTCCCAGACTTTGGCGATTTCTTCTGCTCCTTAGCCGCCTTAGGAGGAGTCACAGCTGAGTGGACACTCCCCCCGGGACCCTTGTGAGCGGCTTTGCCTGCTGGAGTCTTCACCCTCTCCCGTCGGGCACTGTCCAACTTCTGGTGTTCACAGGGGGGGGACTGGCTGTGCTGTGGCTCTGTGTCACACTGGATGCTCTGGTGCCCGGTGCACTCCACATACCTCTAACAGGCACCACTGGTACCGGCGATTTTTTGGCTGAGGTGCTAGTACAGGACCTATGAATTGGAGGGGGGGGAGAAGGTCAAGCTTGCTCAGGAAAAGTTTCTTAGGAACACTGGGACGGGTAGCTGGAGGGGGTCTGGGAGTGGAGGAAGAGGAGGTGGTTGTAGGAGGTGTAACATTTGTGGCTTTGGGTGCAGGTGCATGCGCTGGAGGCTGTCGTGAGGTGGATGGCTGTTGGGTGGGTGTGTGCCTGCCTTTGTGTACTATGGGAGGGGGCGTCACAGACACACTGGGAGAGGACACAGGGGACGTGTAAATGGTAGTGGGGGTGGTGAGTGCAGGTGAGCGGGGTGTGGTGGTAGTGTGCTTGTGCGGGACCTAGTGGCTGTTGTGGTAGTGCATGCAGGTGAGAGTGTAGACGAGACTGGGAGGGAGGAGGGAGACGACGAGGAGGGGGACACAGTGGAGGCAGTGGATGTTGCTGTGTCTGTATGTGTGTGATGCTTGTGTGAGTGCCTGTGGGATGTGTGGTGCTTATGTTTGCCTGAGCTCCCTTGTGTGTTGATGTGTGTGCAGGCTGGTCTGATGGTGTGCTTGGGACAGGCTGGGTTACAGGGGATTGGGTCTGGGTGGAGGAAGTTGGAGGGGGAGGCTAGAGACAGGGACAATGGCTGCCATCAGTGCTGAGGCCAGAGATTGAAGGGTTCGATGAAGGGCAGCCTGACCAGAATGAATGCTCTCCAGGAATGCATTTGTGTGTTGCAATTCTCTTTCTACACCCTGGATGGCATTAAAAATGGTAGACTGCCCAACAGTGAGGGACCTGAGGAGGTCAATGGCCTCCTCACTGAGGGCAGCAGAGGTGACAGGGGCAGGGGCTGAGGTGCCTGGGGCGAAGGTGATGCACACCCTCCTGGGTGAGTGGGCACGGGGCGAAGGCTGAGGGGCTGCTGGGAGGGCGATGCCGGTGGGGGGGTGGCAGCTGTACCTGTAGAAGTGGGGGGCACAGATTTTACCGCCACCACAAATGGCGGTCACGTCCGCGACTGTCACGTCTGCGGCGGTGCGTATCATCACCGCCGGCGCACTTCCTCATTGGCTCCTGGGACCCATAGGGTCCAATGTTAACCAATGCAGCATTGCGCTGCGGTCTTCGACCGCCTACCGCGACGGTGTACAACGCCAGCGCAGTTACCTCACATCCCATTGTCCCAGTTTAGAGGTCAGGCAGCCGCCATTTCAGGGGCCCACATGGCTTCATTTTCAACTGCGTCACACATACCTAGGCCAGGACTCAACACAAATACAGACAACTTTTTGGATTTTGTTTCGTGTTCTGTGTACACTGTGGGTACATACCTCTGAGTTGTTTGACTCTGTGGTCGCTGTTGTCCTTCCTAGGCACCGTCAGCTGGGACATGTGAGGAGATGGCGGAATCCTCCAGTGTACCGACCGCTGGTGGACCTGTTGACAATGGAGGAGCGACATTTCATCATCACCTACAGGTTTGACCGTGCCACAATCCAGGAGCTGTGTACCCAGTTGGAGCCTGACCTGATGTCAGCTACTTGCCATCCCACAGGGATCCCCCGTCAAGTGCAGGTGCTATCAGTGCTCCTTTTCCTTGCAAGGGGGTCATTTCAAACAACAGTGGCCATGGCACACAGATGTTTTCCAACGTGTTGTCCAGAGTGTTGTCTGCCCTGCTGAAACACATGAGGAGCTACATCGTTTTCCCTCAGGTGGAGGATTTGGCTACAGCTAAAGGTGACTTCTATGCCCTTGGACATCATAACATCCCAACATCATAGGTGCCATTGATGGGACCCATGTAGCTCTGGTCCCCCCCCACAGGAGTGAACCGGTGTACAGGAACCGGAAGAGTTATCATTCGATGAATGTACAGATGGTATGTTTGGCAGACCAGTACATCTCCCAGGTAAATGCTATGTTCCCTGGCTCAGTGCATGACGCATAAATCCTGCAGAATAGCAGCATCCCTTATGTGATGGGTCAACTCCAGAGGCACCGTGTGTGGCTATTAGGGGACTCTGGTTACCCCAACCTGTCATGGCTACTGACCCCAGTGAGGAATCCCAGGACCAGGGCAGAGGAACGCTGCAATGAGGCCCATGGACTAGGAGGGTGATTGAACGCACCTTCGGCCTCCTGAAGGCCAGGTTCAGGTGCCTCCATATGACAGGTGGTTCCCTATTCTACTCACCAAGGAAGGTGTGCCAGATCATCATCGCCTGCTGTATGCTTCACACTCCAGGTGCCTTTTCTGCAGGAGGATGGTCCAAATGACGGTGTTGTGGCAGCTGTGGAGCCTGTGGACAGTGATGAGGAGGAAGCAGAGGAAGAAGACATTGACAACAGGGACTCAGTTATCCAGCAATATTTCCAGTGACACACAGGTGAGAACACATTCCTGCCTACCACAAGTACTTTCACACTTGTAACTCTATCCTGTCTGTCAATTTCAACCAGTATAAAGTAACTGAGTTGTACATTTCCCTTACAGGTTCACAGGTGCGGTTACCAACGTGTGTCATCTGCTTAGATTCCTCATGGACTTGTGATGTGTGACATAGGTATGTTGACATTGACATTACATTTAAGAACGCATTTTGTCACAGTCATTGCTAATACACATTTTCAAAATCACAGACTGACTCCAGATTGTTTTGTGGTTCAAGGGTGTTTATTGAAATGCTAAATATTGGAGGGGGGTTGTAAAATGGGGAGAGGTGATGGTGGAGGAATTTCCATAGCAGAGTCCAGTCTATTAGTCTCACAGGTGCACTGCCCATATGGGCATAGATAGTGGAGTTGGGGCAGTTCCACTATGGACAGGGTTACAAAGTGGGACAGTGGGATGACAATCAGGGTGGTCTCATTTTTTGGCGGGGGTCTTGGTATCGTGCTCTGTCCTGTTCCTGGATCTCAGGGACCGCTTGCGGGGTGGTTCTCCATCTGCAGGGGGTGGGGTGCTGGTGTGGTGGTCCTGTGGCGGTGCCTCCTGTCCACTAGCGCCGGCGGAGGTGGTGGGCAGTCCATCGTCCATGCTAGTGTCAGGGGCCCCTTGGAGTGCCACGGTGTCCCTCCTGGTGTTAAGTATCTTCTTCACCACCCCTACGATGGTGCCCAGGGCGGAGCTGATGGTTCTGAGTTCCTCCCTGAACCCCAAATACTGTTCCTCCTGCAGGCGCTGAGTCTCCTGAAACTTGGGCAGGACCGTAGCCATCGTCTCCTGGGAGTGGTGGTAGGCTCCCATGATGGAGGAGAGGGCCTCGTGGAGAGTGGGTTCCCTTGGCCTGTCTGCCCCCTGTCGCACAGCAGCCCTCCCAGTTCCCCTGTGTTCCTGTGCCTCCGTCCCCTGGACCGTGTGCCCACTGCCACTGCCCCCAGGTCCCTGTTGTTGTTGGGGTGGTGGGTTATCCTGGGTTCCCTGTAGTGGTGGGCACACAGCTGATTGACATGTCCTGGGGACGGAGGTATGGGCCCGCTGGGTGGGTGCTGTGCTGGTGTTACCAGAGGGTGGCAGGTCTGTGGTGGGCTGTGCCTGTGCGAGGGGAACTGACTGTCCCGAGGCCCACGATGGTCCGGGCTGGTCATCTGGATCCAGTTGACCAGAGCTGCTGTCATCACTGTGGGCCTCTTCTGTGGGTGGGGTAGAGATGTCTGGACCCTCCTGTCTGGTGACGTTGGGTAGTGGTCCTGCAGGGGTGTAAAAGCATGATTATTGCATGTGTGTGTGTCATGGTGTGCAATGGGTGGGTGATTGTGTACCCCGGTGCTAGCATTCCTGTGTGGGGGCTTGTGTGATGATGGTTGAGGGGGGTGTTATGGGTATGTGCAGTGGACATGCTTTAGTGATGGGTGCCCATGCTTTGTTGTGTCATGCAGGGCTTGGTGTTGGGATGGGTGGTTTGTGTTAGTAGTACATATGTGAGGAGTTGGAGTGATAGGGGAGGGGGTGAGGGTGGGGTCTGTGATAGCATGCAGGTAGGGTGGGGGATATTATAGTTAAGATTTGACTTACCAGAGTCCATTCCTCCACCGACTCCTCCGGGGCCCTCAGGATGCATAATGGTCAAGACCTGCTCCTCCCATGTCGTTAGTTGTGGGGGAGGAGGTGGGGGTCCGCCGCTAGTCCGCTGTACCACGATGTTGTGCCTGGAGACCACGGAACGCACCTTCCCCCGTAGGTCGTTCCACCTCTTCCTGATGTCCTCCCGATTTCTTGGGTGTTGTCCCACTGCGTTGACCCTGTCGACTATTCTTCGCCATAGCTCCATCTTCCTAGCTATGGAGGTGTGCTGCACCTGTGCTCCAAATAGCTGTGGCTCTACCCGTACGATTTCCTCCACCATGACCCTGAGCTCCTCCTCCGAGAACCTGGGGTGTCTTTGCCGTGCCATGGGGTGGTGTAGATGATGTGTGGGGTGGTGTATGTGGTGATGAGTGTGGTGATGTGTAGTGGTGTGTGGTGTTTTGTGCGTGGATGTTGTGTGGGTGATGGTGTTGTGTGCCTCTGTGTGGTGGCGTTGTCTATGCTGTGCAGTCTCTCTGGCCTTCGTCAACATTTTTGTTCGTTGGGGTTTGTGGGTGATGTGGGTGTGTGTTTTATATAGTATTGATTGTGTGGGAGTGGTGTTTGTATGTGTATCATGTGTGTGTATTTGGAATTGTCCAATGTGGCGGTGTTTTGGACATGTGTGTGTATTTTGAGCGCAGCGGTGTGTACCGCCAATGGAATACCGCAGTTGAAAGACCGCCGCGTGGATTCGTGGGTCGTGATAGCATGGGCGTGTTTCTGTTGGCGTGACGGTGGAGGATTTGTTTTCGCCAGTTTATCACTGACCTTTGGTGTGGCGGACTTGTGTGGGTGTCTGAATTTTGTCGTATTCCGAGATGTGGGTCATAATAGCTGTGGCGGATTTCCGCGGCGGTGTGTTGGTGGTCTTCTGCACAGTGGTAAGCGCCTTTTACCGCCAATGTTGTGATGACCCCCTATGATTCTAAGAGAATCTTATACTGTAATCATGAACAACCTAGAACATGAATAGGACTAGGCCTCAACGAATCTAGGTACCTGGAAATTAAGAATAGAATAATTACAAAGGTTCATATGAGCATCTTAGAAAAATATCATATTATGCTTATAATACAAGAACCTTCTTGAAATAAGTTTTACAGGATAAACATTGCATTATCACATACATTCACAGACTGACTGTAGGATTCCTGAATCATCAGAACCAACACTGAAAGTTTGACTGCGCAAGAAAATGTCACACTTTAAATAAAGCGTTATCAAGAAATCATAAGTTCAGGAATACATGTGTTCACCTCTGAAAACACAGCGCACCAAAATTCACATCGTCAAGAAAAGATCGGGCGCACAGCCGATCTAGAAAACTCGAATTCTCTACCAGGAATGAATCGCGCATCTGCTGCCGTTTTGAAACACACCAGGAAAGACGGCACAAAATAATCATGCGCACTGCCAATCAAACAGCCAAGAGTTTTATGCCAGGACTGAATCGCGCTCGCTGTTGCCGATTCAAAATACACGGTACAAAATCAAGGAATGATCGCACACACTGCCGAACTGAATGTCAGAAGTTTTAATGCCAGGAATGAATCGCGCACACTGTTGCCGATTCAAAATACACGATGCAAATGCCATGAAAATTATTTGCATGCTGCCGATCTGAATACCAAGGGATTAATTCCAGGAATGAATCACGTGTCTTGCCGATTCGAATGCCACCATGCAAATGCCAAGAAATTGTTGCGCACACTGTTACTGACCTGAACATCAAGGGATAATAGCCAGGAATGAATCGCGCGTCTTGCTGATTCATATGGCAACATGCAAATGCCAAGAAATGGTCGCGCATTCTATTGCCGACCCGAATATCTAGGGTTAAATGCCAAGAATGAATTGCGCACCTTGCCGATTCAAAACACGAGTATGCAAATGCCAAGACGAGCACATTCACACGCACAAGGAATTTTTATGAACTAGGCCCAAAACTCGAATGCCGTTGAAAGGGGGGTCCGGGTCCCAGCCCAACCTCCATCTTACCGCCCTGTTCAAAGATCACCAATACAATGAAGGGCAAGGCCTGGAAAGTCAACGTAGGCCTCCGGGACAGGAGCTCAGGAAGTTGCTGCTGCTCTGCACCAGGACCTCTGAATAGTGAGCACGTGGAGCTGGGCTGGCTCCCTTATATAGATTCAAGCCCAGCCCACAAACCACACCGAGTCATACTGCTGGGAAAGCTTCTAGAAAGCCCTGGAAAGGGACCACCCCTGACACACTCTGAAAGCCTGCAGCAATACCTGGCAAATGAACAGTATTTGCAAGCACCTGTAATAGAAGTCTTCAAGATTAAACTCTGCAATGCAAAAGGTTAATAAACTGCACATAAACATAATGCATGAATTACGCTCATGTATAAAGGCTGGGTTTTTGCATTCTAGTCGCCCGTAGAGCGCGCAACGCCCTGATGTTGACAATTAATCATCAACCTTTTTGTATTCTGCATTCGTATTTTTTGGTCCTCTGTCACAACATTTAATTAAATCATATGTGTTGTTTATTTCGCTCAGACATGCATAATATAATGCACGCTTAATATGGACCATTATATAGAGTCTGGAATCCCTGATGAGGGTTGAACAATAAATAACGAGCTAAACCAGGATATTGAAAAGTAAATGAGTAAAAAAAAAAAAAAAAAAAAATGACAAGGTTGGTTCACGTGCTATATGTGGACATATATTTAGAATTTCAGTAAAATGTGGGATACTTTACGAATTTTGGACACTATCTTACAGAGTTGGATTCTAGTGGATTTGGAATTTGAAGTTCATTATGAATAAAATATAAGGTATACTTAGAAATTCTACCTTATGGGACATTATGGTTATTTCTCAACTCTGATTCTCTAATTTTACACATCAACATTAACAAAGTATATTCTATGTTATAAAGGATCACTGAGCATCTCCTCTTTTCTGTAATTGTTTATTGAACTTATGGGTGTTGGATTGTTTCTTCATTTAAGTCTTTCTCACATATGTCTGGTACTGTGATTTTGAACACAAGATACATTATAGGACACTGGAGTATAAGGTGACATTGATAGTTGTTAATCTATTAAACACTAGTTGCTCTTAATAAGTATCTTTGAGTCCGTGGGCATATGTAATAGGTGACAGAATATTTTTTGCTTTTTTCGGTATTGATATCTTATCAGCCTTGAAAAGTCCAGGAATAGGACGAAACACGTGTCAGCTAAATATCGTACAGGCTGAAATTTACTTCCATTGATTGAGGATTTATAAAGACTGAACATCTGGGCTCCACGGGCAAACAGAATTTTATATGAATGGACATGGCTAAACATCGTACAGGCTCAAACTTACTTCCATTGGTTGAGGATTTATAAAGACTGAAAATCCGGGCTCCACGGCCAAATGGAATTTTATATAAATGGACATTAATCCTTTCGCAGTTTCAAATTGGAAAAATATACTGCTTTTTAATATACAGAAATATATTAGCATTAAAGATGTTAACGATCAAGAGAATGTTGACACCCATTTGTTTTTGTATTTAACTCTTCATGTGTCTTTTTCTCTCTCATCATACATTGACTTAATCCATTCTCTCAGATGGTCCCAATGATGACTATAATATGAATTAAAAAAGAGTTTTTGAGTCCTCCGCTATTTTTTTTTTTCTAGTTGACAATAAGCTGACTGATCATAGGAAGCTTGCTGAGGAGGCGGACCTCTGGCGTAGCACGAGAGTGTGCAAAAAGGTATCTGGGGGGGGCACCCACAAAGGTGGTCAGGGTTCCCAACAGAAGAACGAGGGGAGACAAAAACTTGAAAATAGGGGGTTCTCAAAAGGCCCCTGAAATAATTCCGAAGGGAATAGTGGTAACCAGTCCCAGTCTGAGTCTAAAAGAAAGGGGTTCTTTGACAGTAAGACAGGGAGGTTTGTACACCAATGCATAGAGTGCACTAAGTATGGTCACTCTAAGGGTGACTCCAAATGTCCCAAGAGGGCACAGCCCCCCACTGGGGGGAAGACACCTGGGTTGGCTAGTGTAGCGCTCGGGGAGGAGGTAGTCACAGTTAGTTTTGGAGAACAGATCGAGGTAACCCTAGTGTCCCTGGGGGATGCAGAAATGGTTCTAAAAGCCCACATGCCAGCTAATATTTCCAAGTGTAGGCAGTGGGTCGCTATTAATGCACAACGGGTGGAGTCTCGGCGTGACACAGGAGCCAGCATGACTACTGTCAGGGGTCAGCTGGTGTCAGCAGAGCAGATCCTATTGAACACATTCCTGAGTCATTGTCCCCGACAATTGTGAGAGCCACCTACTGGTAGCTCCTGTTCCCTTTGAGTTGGGGGGGTTTCTGGTACTCTGAAAGTAGCTTTGAGTCCTGCTATCATGTAGGTTGTCTGTTAGGCAACAACCTTGAGCACACTACCTGGAGGAAAGTTGAGCTAAGGTCTCACTTGGAGATGCTGGGATTGCCTGGGTGGGTCTGCATGACCACAGAGTCCATGGCTGCCCGGGAGGGGAGTCAAGGGAGTCTGGAGCCTGGAACAATGGCCCAGATAGCTGCCAAGGCGAGGGGCCAGAGGCACAGGAAACTACTCCCAGAAGTTCCAGCAGTGGTTGACGGGGTCCCTGAGGAGGAGGCCCTTGAGCCAACCGGGGAGGATATTGCTGCCCTAGGTGACCTACCTCAGCTTGCTGGCTGGCAAGTTGAGGGTGGGCCCAACAGGGAAGAATTCTGCAATGCACAGAAAGAGGTCCCCACTCTTGAGGGTCTGAGGCAACAGGCCTCAGCCCAAGCAGCAGGCAAAGCCTTTGGTGATCACCTTATCTATTGGGAGAATTATCTCCTTTACAGTGAGCCTAAGGTACTGGAGGCTGTGGCAGCATGTGTGCTAGTGGACCCCCAGTGTTACCAGGCCTTCCTACTGGGCGTGGCTCATGACATTCCCCTGACAGGGGAGCAGGCCTGACAATCAAGGCCAGTAAGCGCCACATTGGACAGGGTTCTGTGGTGTACTTGGGACACCTAGTAAGTGGTGGCAAGGTGCAGCCGCTCCAGCCCAAGCTTGAGACAATCACGGCCTGACAACCACCTAGAACCCAAACAGAAGTGAGAGCCTTTCTAGGCCTCACTGGATACTACCATAGGTTTGTTAAGGGTTATGGCACCATAGTGTCCCCCTTAACAGAACTTACTTCCAAAAAGCAACCTAGGTTGGTGTATTGGACATAGGCTTGTCAGAAAGCCTTTGACTCTCTAAAGGAAGCCATGAATCAATCAATCAGTTTTTGTAAATCATGGCCACTCACCTGTGCGGTTCTCAAGGCGCTGGCACCCGTGCTCAGGGCCCCTGACTACTCCAAGGAGTTCATCGTGCAGGCAGACGATTCAGAGCATGGCATAGGGGTGGTTCTAGCACAGCTGAATGAGGAGGGACTAGACCAAAGAGTAGCCTTTATTAGCAGAAGGCTCTTATCACGAGAACAAAGGTGGACTGCCATTGAAAGAGAAGCATTCGCTGTGGTCTGGGCACTGAAGAAGCTCAATCAATCAATCAATCAGTTAATTTGTAAAGCGCACTACATACCGTGAGGGTTTCAAGGCACTGGGGGGGGGTGCTGCTACTGCTCGAAGAGCCAAGTCTTGAGGAGTTTTCTGAAGGAAAGGAGGTCCTGGGTCTGTCGAAGAACTGGTGGGAGGGTGTTCCAGGTCTTGGCTGTGAGGTACGGGAATGGTCTGCCGCCGGAATATTTGCGTCGGATGCTGGGGACGGAGGCGAGGGCGAGGTTAGCGGAGCGGAGATGTCGGGTGGGGGTGTAGAAGCTGAGTCTGTTGTTCAGGTATGATGGTCTGGTGTTGTGGAGTGCCTTGTGTGCGTGGGTGAGGAGCTTGAAGGTGATCCTCTTGTTGACGGGGAGCCAGTGAAGGTCTCTTAGGTGGGGGGTGATGTGGCAGTGGTGAGGGATGCTGAGGATGAGTCAGGCGGAGGCGTTTTGGATGCGTTGGAGGCGTTGGAGGAGTTTGGATGAGATACCGGTGTAGAGGGCGTTGCCGTAGTCAAGTCTGTTGCTGACGAGGGCCTGGGTTACTGTTTTTCTTGTTTCTGTTGGGATCCATTTGTAAATTCTGCAAAGCATGCAGAGGGTGGTGTAGCAGGAGGAGGAGATGGCGCTGACCTGCTTTGACATGGAGAGAGAGGAGTCGAGGGTGAAGCCTAGGTTTCGTGCGCTGTCGGTGGGCTTCGGTGGGGGACCCAGCGTGGACGGCCACCGTGAGTTGTCCCAGGCGGAGGGGGTGCGCCCAAGGATGAGGACCTCTGTTTTGTCAGAGTTCAGTTTTAGCCAACTGTCTCTCATCCAGTCGGCGATGGCTTTTTGTCCCTCGTGGAGGTTGGTTTTGGCAGTGTGCGGGTCCTTGGTGAGGGAGAGGATGAGTTGGGTGTCGTCGGCTTAGGAGATGATGTTGAGGTTGTGCTGCCGGGCCACTTGTGCGAGGGGGGCCATGTAGATGTTGAACAGCGTCGGGCTGAGGGATGAGCCCTGTGGTACGCCGCAGATAATGTTGGAGGCTTTAGATTGGTATGGGGGGGGAGGCAGACTCTTTGGGTTCTGCCGGTGAGGAAGGATGCGGTCCATTCGAGGGCCTGGTCCTGGATTCCTGCTGTGTGGAGGCAGGATTTTAGGGTGTGGTGACATACGGTGTCAAAGGCGGCTGATAGGTCTAGGAGGATGAGGGCTGATGTTTCTCCATTGTCGAGGTGGCTTCTGATGTCATCTGTGACGGCAAGGAGGGCGGTTTTGGTGCAGTGGTTGCGTCTGAAGCTGGACTGGGAGGGGCCGGGGATGCTGTTGTCTTCGAGGTATCGAGTGAGCTGAGTGTTGACGATTTTCTCGATGACCTTAGCCGGGAATGGGAGCAGAGAGATGGGCCGGAAGTTTTTCAGGTCCTTGGGGTCCGCCTTTGGTTTCTTGAGGAGGGCGTTGATTTTGGCATGTTTCCAGCTGTCCGGGAATCTTGCAGTTTCAAAGGAGATGTTGATGGCTTTCTGTAGGTGTGGTGTGATGGCCGTGTCTACTTTGTTGAAGATGTGGTGAAGCTGAGACCAAACCTGTTTTGGACTTACTTCCGGGTTCAGACAGACCTCAGGCCACTCAAATGGCTCATGCATATGGGGGGCAAAAATCCTAAACTCTTGAGTTGGTCCATTTCCCTACAGGGGATGGACTTTACACTGGAGCATCGCCAATGCTGAAGTTCTCTCCAGAATCTTCTGCCTTAGTGTAGAAGGCTGGCCTGGCTTGTAGTGGGTACCAAGGGGTACTTACACTCTGTACCAGGTCCAGTTATCCCTTATTAGTGTAGAAGAGGTGTTTCTAGCAGCTTAGGCTGATAGAAGGTAGCTATAGCAGAGCAGCTTAGGCTGAACTAGGAGACATGCAAAGCTCCTACTATACCACTGGTGTCATATGCATAATATCATAAGAAAACACAATACACAGATATACTAAAAATAAAGGTACTTTATTTTTTTGACAATATGCCAAAAGTATCTCAGTGAGTACCCTCAGTATGAGGATGCCAAATAAACACAAGATATATGTACACAATACCAAAAATATGCAGTAATAGCAAAAGGAAGTAATGCAAGCAATGTAAAATTACAGTAGATTGCAAAAGGAGCACATAGGTATAGGGGCAACACAAACCATATACTCCAAAAGTGGAATGCGAACCACAAATGGACCCCAAACCTATATGAGCTTGTAGAGGGTCACTGGGACTGTAAGAAAACAGTGAGGGTTAGAAAAATAGCCCACCCCAAGACCCTGAAAAGTAGGTGTAAAGTTCACCTATAGCCCCCAAACAGCACAGAAGTCGTGATAGGGGGTTTCTGCAAGGAAGACCAACACCAGCAAAGCAACAACAGTGGATTTCCGGACCTGAGTACCTGTGAAACAAGGGGACCAAGTCCAAGAGTCTCGACAATGTCGAGAGTGGGCAGATGCCCAGGAAATACCAGCTGAGGGTGCAAAGAAGCTGCCACCGGATGGTAGAAGCTGTGGATTCTGCAAGAACGAAGAGGGCTAGAAACTTCCCCTTTGGAGGATGGATGTCCCACGTCGTGAAGAAGCTTTCAGAGGTGTTCCCACGCAGGAAGACCGCAAACAAGCCTTGCTAGCTGCAAGGGTCGCGGTTAGGGTTTTTGGATGCTGCTGTGGCCCAGGAGGAACCAAGATGTCGCCACTTGGATGAGGAGACAGAGGGGGCGCCCAGCAAGTCAGGGAGCCCTCACAGAAGCAGACAGCACCCGCAGAAGTACCGGAATAGGCACTTGGAAGAGGAGTGAATCGGAGTCCACCCGAAGACACAAAAGGGAGTCCCACGACGCCGGAGGACAACTCAGAAGGTTGTGCACTGCAGGTTAGAGTGTCGGGGACCCAGGCTTGGCTGTGCACAAAGGAAATCCTGGAAGAGTGCACAGGAGCCGGAGCAGCTGAAAATCATGCGGTACCCAGCAATGCAGTCTAGCGTGGGGAGGGAAGGACTTACCTCCACCAAACTTGGACTGAAGAGTCACTAGACTGTGGGAGTCACTTGGACAGAGTTGCTGAGTTCCAGGGACCACACTCGTCGTGCTGAGAGGGGACCCGAAGGACCGGTGATGCAGTCTTTTGTTGCCTGCGGTTGCAGGGGGAAGATTCCGTCATCCCACGGGAGATTTCTTCAGAGCTCCTGGTGCAGAAAGGAGGCAGACTACCCCCAGAGCATGCACCACCAGGAAACAGTCGAGAAGGCGGCAGGATCAGCGATACAAGGTTGCAGTAGTCGTCTTTGCTACTTTGTTGCGGTTTTGCAGGCGTCCTGAGCAGTCAGCGGTCACCTTTGGCAGAAGGTGATGAGAGAGATGCAGAGGAACTCTGATGAGCTCTTGCATTCGGTATCTGAAGAATTCCCCAAAGCAGAGACCCTAAATAGCCAGAAAAGGAGGTTTGGCTACCTAGGAAGGAGGATAGGCTAGTAACACAGGTACGAGCCTATCAGAAGGAGTCTCTGACATCACCTGCTGGCCCTGGCCACTCAGAGCAGTCCAGTGTGCCAGCAACACCTCTGTTTCCAAGATGGCAGAGGTCTGGAGCACACTGGAGGAGCTCTGGGCACCTCCCCTGGGAGGTGCAGGTCGGGGGAGTGGTCACTCCCCTTTCCTTTGTCCAGTTTCGCGCCAGAGCAGGGCTGGGGGATCTCTGAACCGGTGTAGACTGGCTTATGCATCAAAGCATTTCCAGAGGCTGGGGGAGGCTACTCCTCCCCAGCCCTGACACCTTTTTCCAAAGGGAGAGGTTGTAACACCCTCTCTCTGAGGAAGTTCTTTGTTCTGCCTTTCTGGGCCAGGCCTGGCTGGACCCCATGAGGGCAGAAACCTGTCTGGGGGGTTGGCAGCAGCTGCAGTGAAACCGCGGGAAAGGCAGTTTGGCAGTACCCGGGTCTGTGCTAGAGACTTGGCGGATCATGGAATTGTCTCCCGAATGCCAGAATGGCATTGGGGTGACAATTCCATGATCTTAGACATGTTACATGGCCATGTTCGGATTTACCATTGTGACGCTATACATAGGTAGTGACCTATGTATAGTGCACGCGTGAAATGGTGTCCCCGCACTCACAAAGTCCGGGGAATTTGCCCTGAACGATGTGGGGGCACCTTGGCTAGTGCCAGGGTGCCCACACACTAAGTAACTTTGCACCCAACCTTCACCAGGTGAAGGTTAGACATATAGGTGACTTATAAGTTACTTAAGTGCAGTGGTAAATGGCTGTGAAATAACGTGGACGTTATTTCACTCAGGCTACAGTGCCAGGCCTGTGTAAGAATTGTCAGAGCTCCCTATGGGTGGCAAAAGAAATGCTGCATCCCATAGGGATCTCCTGGAACCACAATACCCTGGGTACCTCAGTACCATATACTAGGGAATTATAAGGGTGTTCCAGTATGCCAATGTGAATTGGTAAAATTGGTCACCAGCCTGTTAGTGACAATTTGTAAAGCAGAGAGAGCAGAACCACTGAGGTTCTGGTTAGCAGAGCCTCAGTGAGACAGTTAGGCATCACACAGGGAACACATACATATAGGCCACAAACTTATGAGCACTGGGGTCCTGGCTAGCAGGGTCCCAGTGACACATAACAAACAATACTGAAAACATAGGGTTTTCACTATGAGCACTGGGCCCTGGCTAGCAGGATCCCAGTGAGACAGTGAAAACAACCCTGACATATACTCACAAACATGCCAAAAGTGGGGGTAACAAGGCTAGAAAGAGGCTACTTTCTCACACTTAGTGATGAGAGCTCCCAGAGGGTTGGGTAGCTCTCCCCACTTTCAGTTGGGGGGGCACATGTTAGACCTGACAGCCTTTAGGTGGTCATCCCCCAACGTGTTGCCTACCTCCCTCCACTTTTCTGACACTGTTATTGCTGATTTTAGGACTCTGCACACTTTACCACTGCTAACCACTGCTAAAGTGCATATGCTCTCCCTTAAACATGGTATCATTGGTTCATTCCCAAACGGTATAGTTGATTTACTTATAGGTCCCTAGTACAGTCCACTACATGTGTCCAGGGCCTGTAAATTAAATGCTACCAGAGGGCCTGCAGCACTGATTGTGCCACCCACAAGAGTAGCCCCTTAACCATGTCTCAGGCCTGCCATTGCAAGGCCTGCGTGTGCAGTTTCACTGCCACTTCTACTTGACATTTAAAAGTTCTTGCCAATCCTTAAACTCCCCTTTTCTACATATAAGTGACCCCTAAGGTAGGCCCTTGGTAACTCATAGGGCAGGGTGCTGTGTAGGTAAAAAGCAGGACATAAACATGTGTGTTTTATATCTCCTGGTAGTGAAAAACTCCTAAATTCGTTGTCCACTACTGTGAGGCCTGCTCCTTTCATAGGCTAGCATTAGGACTGCCCTCAAATACTTTTTGAGTGGTAGATTCTGATCTGAAAGAGGTAACCAGGTTATATTTAATATGACCCGAATGGTAATAGAAAATCCAGCTTATTGGTGAGGTTGGATTGCATATTAGTATTTTAGAAGTACCACTTTTAGACAGTGGGCATTACTCTGCACTTTAAAACCATCTGTGCCTTACAGCCTGCCTCCAATCCACGTCTGGGCTGGGCTGGTTGACAGCTCCCTTGTGCATTTCAGCCAGGCAACCACAAACACCAAACACTCAGTTACACCTGCACTCATCTGCATATTGAATGGTTCTTCCTGGGCTGGAAGGGTGGAGGGCCTGAAACTTACATTTCAAAGGCCAGTGGCCTTCTCTCGCACAATGGACTTCCAAATCCCCTACTGGGACCCTGGCAGACAGCACTGTACTGAAAGGGGAACTTGTGCACTTCAAACCCACTCTTTGACTTCTCCCTCATTTGAAAGGCATTTTGGGTATATAAACTGGGTCTCTGACCCCACCAACTCAGACACTTCAGGACCTACACCTGCACCCTGTCAAGAGGAACTGCCTGGTTGCCCAAAGGACTAATCTGGACTGCTTTGCTGTTGCCCTGCTGGCCCCTTTGCTGACAAGTGCTCTGCAAGGGATTGGATTGAGCTTGCCTCTGTTTTCTGAAGTCTCAGGGCCAAAAAGACTTCATCCCTTCAGGAAACTTCTTGTGCATTGAAAATAGATGCAAGGCCTGCCAGAAACGACGCATAGCCTGCCTTGCAACCGAGAAATCACCGCACAGCCAAACCGGAATGATGCAGCCCAACTTCCAGAGTGGAAATTCAACACATCACCTACCAGATCGACGCAATGCGCGTGCCTTCTTCCAGCGCATCAATGATTTTCCCGCATCGTCTCTGGGCATCAAAAAGATCCCTGCATCCCGGTGAGGAACCAAGTCTGTGCGCCGAAAAACAATGCAAACCCCTTGGAAAGAAACAATGCAACGTCTGTGCCGCGTCAGAAAACACGACGCACACCTTATTTTTCCACACATCTTCTCCTCTGTAGTCTCCTTGTGTGTTATTTTTGACGCAAACCAGATACTTTGTGTAACCAAAAGACAACTGTTTATTTCTTAGGAATAAGACTCATTCAAATCTTTTTAAAGTGATATTTCAACTTATATTCATTGGATCTTTGTTGTTTTTACCTTATCCTATTCAGATAAATATTATCTATTTTTCTCAAACCTGTGTGGTGTATTTCTGTGGTGTTTTCACTGTGTTACTGTATGATTTATTGCACAGATACTTTACACATTCCCTCAAAGTTGTATAAAAGGGTGTATACCTCTGCCAACTAGAGACACCATTTCAAACAAGTGTGATTACACTGATTCCTACAGCACTTCTTCCCTTTACATCCAGTGCGATTACACCTCCTCCTTCACCACCTCTCTTTCCTCCATGTGTGATTACACCTCCTTCTAAAGCACTTCTTCTCTTTCTATCCAATTTAATTATAACTCTTCCTACAGCACTTCTTACCCTTCATCCACAGTAATCACAGCTCCTCCTACAGCACTTCTTACCCTTCATCCAGAGTGATCACAAGTCCCCTACAGCACTTCTTACTTTTCCATCCAGTGTGATTAAACCTTCTCCTGCAGCACTCTTTCACTCTCAATCCAGTGTGATTACACTGCTTCCTATAGCGCTTCTTACCTTTCCATCCAGTGTGATTACACCTCCCTCTTAAGCACTTCTTACCTTTCCATCCGGTGTGATTACAGCTCCTCCAATAGCACTTCCTCCCTTTCCTTTCCATCCAGTGTGATCACACTTTCCCTACAGCACCTCTTCCCTTTCCGTCAAATGTTATTACACCTCCTTCTACAGCACTTCCTCTCTTTCCCTCTAGTGTGATTACACCTCCCCCTACAATACTTTGTCCCCTTCCCTTTACTGTAACTACACGTCCCCTACAGCACTTCTTTCCTTTCCTTCCAGTGTGATTACATTTCCCCTACAGCACTTCTTCCCTTTCCCTCTAGTGTGATTACACCGCTTTTTATAGCACTTCTTCCTTTCCATCCAGTCTGATTACACTTCCTCCTTCAGCACTTCTTCTCTTTCCATCCAGTGTGGTTACACCACTTCCTACAGCACTTATTCCCTTTCCATCCAGTGTGAATACACCTCCTCTTACTTCCCTTTACATCTCCTCCTTCACCACTTCTCTTTCCTTCATGTGTGATTACACCTCCTTCTAAAGCACTTCTTCTCTTTCTATCCAATTTAATTATAACTCCTCCTACAGCACTTCTTCCCTTTCATCCAGAGCAATCACACCTCCTCCTACAGCACTTCTTACCCTTCATCCAGAGTGATCACATGTCCCCTACAGCACTTCTTACTTTTCCATCCCGTGTGATTACACATCTTCCTACAGCACTTCTTCCCTTTCCCTCCAGTGTGATTATACCTTCTCCTACAGCACTCTTTCACTCTCAATCCAGTGTGATTACACTGCTTCCTGTAGCACTTCTTACCTTTACATCCAGTGTGATTAGACCTCCCTCTAAAGCACTTCTTACCTTTCCATCTGTAGAAGCCTAATTATTCAGCACCCATTCAGGATACAAACGACCGTTAGCCAGCTCTTCTAGGTAAACATAAAGAATTTATTAGAGATAGAAAGACATGTACATGGAGGATGCTCGGTACTAGTTGTACACGAACAGCCTAATTAAAGGAAGTAATACACAATCTTTTATAGTATTAAACCACAAACATTGACGTGTGATTGACGTATGATTATTTCTCCATAATGGCTGACATCACGTACTCAGACTGGTACTTTCCAGAAGGGATATTGCTTCAGTTAGCATGCAATGACGATGATATTTCATGGTGGCTGTTCGGAGAGCAAGCCTTGCAACATAATGCGTTCCTAGCAGTAGCGAATTACATTTGTAGGCCTCTTTACTTAATGATAGGCCTGTGCAGAGATTGTCATTGTGTATCACAGGGGCCACTAGGCATAGCATACCTAAGAACTGTAAAATGCGATTCCCCATTCCGCCCTCTGATACTCGATGACAAATCTAAGGGTCATGGTGTATTGCTCTCATTTCTACCTCTTGCTCGTCCCTGTTGTCATCCTTATATCTTTTTCTTTGATAATGTGTTTGTTTCTGGTGATAGGTTTTTTTTTTTTTTTTCAAGAGTAGGGCCAGGAAGGATGGACAAACTGGTATGAGCACACATAGTGTTATCAGTGCCACAATCCTATCACTAGTACCTCTACCAACCAGGTACCCCAACCCCTGAACCATGCTGCTATTCCATTCAGCATTCCTCCAACGTCTGTCCCATCTGCCACTTTCCCAGCTCCTTCTTCTACCTTTTTTATGTTCTCTATTTCCTTTCTTACATTCCCATTGTTATCCGGTGTATACACGCAGCATTCCTGATGGATCACGGCACCGACCCCTCCCTCTTTTGCCAGGATGGTGTCTAGCGCAAGCCTATTCTGGATTACAAGTGCCCTCATGTCTGTGAGTTCCTCAGTGATGTTCCCTAAGGCTGCTGCGGTGTTGCTGGCTAGCCCTTCCACTAATTCGGCCAATCTGTGAATTTCATATTGTGAGTGTGCTATCCCTAATGGCATCACTATGATCCCCTCTATTGCTATTACCTCATCCACCCACGTTGGTGTCCTCTTCCTGCGCACTCCGCCAAGTGTTTTCTTTCCCCCCTTCTGTAATTCTGTTCTATGTGCCATTTTTGGTAGCACGAATGCTAGGTAGCAGGTACCTTGCCCTCCTACTGGCAATTTAAAAAAATGCCGATGTCCCACATATAATAAATATTCCTTTCGGAGGTATCAGGCCTATGGACAAGCCTGTTGTGTCATTTCTTTTGTAGTCCAGGCTCAATGTTGTATTGCAAATACTCTGTCCCACATCAATTCCGTTTTTGCTAGTGTCTGCGTTACCTCTTGAGTATTTGAAACACCATGGTGCCTTTATTTCTGTATCTATGGCCAGGCATGGTATTCGTTGTTCTGAGCCATGATCCCTTTCAGTGTA